>NC_085139.1:222305504-222905504 GCF_024139115.2 Armigeres subalbatus
CGGTAGCTGGCACAAATTTTACCAATACTAATTTATTATTACTAATACAAAATTTCTTTTTAAATTAATATTAATTACTGAGAATAAAATAAAATAAAATTTTATTAAAAAATTTTATTCATCCCACAAAAATTTACATGTAAAATAAAATAATAATAAAACTTTTTACCAAAATAAAATAATTTTTTTTAAAAATTATATAAAAAATTTACTTATAAAATATATTATTTTTAAATTACCTTTAATAAATTAAATTTATAATATCATAATAATGATGTATATATTTAAAATAAGAATATTTAATAGTTTAATCCTCTATCCAAAATTACTTTTAAATAAAATACCCCTTATATTTTATTTTAAAATATTTTTTTTTTTTTTAAATTTTATAAAAAATTTACTTATAAAATATATTATTTTTAAATTACCTTTAATAAATTAAATTTATAATATCATAATAATAATGTATATATTTAAAATAAGAATATTTAATAGTTTAATCCTCTACCCAAAATTACTTTTAAATAAAATACCCCTTATATTTTATTTTAAAATAATTTTTTTTTTTTTATTTTTTTTTTTTTTTTTTTTTTTTTTTTTTTTAAATTATATAAAAAATTTACTTATAAAATATATTATTTTTAAATTACCTTTAATAAATTAAATTTATAATATCATAATAATGATGTATATATTTAAAATAAGAATATTTAATAGTTTAATCCTCTATCCAAAATTACTTTTAAATAAAATACCCCTTATATTTTATTTTAAAATAATTTTTTTTTTTTTTTTTTTTAATTTTATAAAAAAAAAAAAAAAAAAAAAAAAATTTAGGAGTTCTGCCCCGGTCGAGTATAGACGCTTACTGGCAATTAATTAAACCAACTACCGCGATCGCGAAAGTATCATATTACCCCCGACCGAGACCGTGAAAGTGTCGAATCACCAATTACTAGTGCCGTCGACCGAAGCGTAAACAACATACATAGGGCTCTGAACTTGAATAAACCCTGCGCCACCGGCGACACCAACTTGCCGGATGAGTGCATCCAATTTCCCCCGACTGGGGAAACCTCTGGGGCAACCCCAGAGAAATGATAATGGTGATGGAAAGGATGGAAGAGGATAAAATTTCCACGGAGTGTCTCTGATACTTGTGAAAAAAAAAACAATCCATAGTTACTGTGGAAGCGGAACCAGCGCAAAGAAAACGAAGGATGGAAAAATTCTAGTGACGGTGAGGAACGAACACCAGGCAAAAACCTGGCTAAAATTGAAAAATTGTGTGACGAAATTACCGTCAAAGTGTACGAGCACAAAACTTTAAATTCGAGCAAAGTAGTGATAGTCTGCCGAGACTTGAAGGAAGTGAGTGACGACGAGCTTCTGGAAAACCTATCCTCCCAAAGAGTTACGGAAGTCAAACAGTTGATGAAAATGCGCGACAATGTTAAAACTCCGATGGGAGTTTTCGTTCTTACGCTTAAAGGAAAAACACCCCCCAAAGAAGTTAAAATTGGATACACTGTGCTGGAAACAAGACCATGGTATCCAAATCCGATGCGTTGCTTTAAGTGCCTAAAGTTTGGCCACATTGGAAGAAACTGTTCAAGTGAAAAAAGTGCGGGAAATGTGGAAACAACTATTAAGAAGAATGCGAAATTCGTGAAAAGTGTGTAAATAGTGTAAACGAGAATGGAGCATTCTTCAATAGATGCCCCGCCTTAAAAAGAGAAACGGGAATGAAAAAACCATAGTTGATAAAACGTGTCATTTTGGGAAGCCAGAAAAATGATAGAAGATCAAAGTTCTAACACTTACGCAGACCAAGTGAAACAACTAGACGTAGAAAATAAAATCCTTGAAGAAAAGCTTAGAACTGACATCAAAAACCAGTTTGAAGCGAAGTTTAAGGAATATAAAGAAGAAATAAAAAAGTCACAAATGAAAACGAGAAAAGATGGAATCCATGGAGGAAAAATACAAAGCACTGAACCACAAATTCGAACATCTGGTATCAGTCTACAAAGAGGAGAAAACAAGAAGAAAAGCAGCCGAGAACGAACTTGAAAGTCTGAAAAAAGACAACAGTAAACTACAAGCAACATTGAATTTGTACGCACCCTCCCATAGCGGACAGAAGAACCCAACTAAGCACACAAGAAGTCAAGAGAAGCAGCCAAGTTCACCTCCAAGGAAAAAAGGAAACAAAATGAAAGCAGTTACCGAAGAAGTAGGATATATTTCCACAGACCCAGAAAATAACTCAGATGACGGAAACGAGAAAATGAAATCCTAGAAAATAATAGCAAAACCAAAAAGCATTACAAAATAGCACAAACAACACAAGACCACTCAAGTACAATCAGCAGTGAACACCATATAATTTCATGGAATGTAAGAGGCTTAAGAGGAAGAAGGCCTGACCTCAACATCCTTGCAAGCACTTACAATACATTAGCTATTTGCCTTCAAGAAACTATGTGCCAAAATGACAACCAATCAGAAATCAGAGGATATTCAATATACCATCGTCCAAGAACAAATGGAGCAAGAGCAGCAGGCGGTGTAATAATCGCAGTAACAATGACATTGACAGTCAAATCATAGATATTGATACAGATCTAGAAGCAATTGCAGTTAACATCGGAGCACCACTGAACGCAAACTTACTAAACGTATACCTCCCTCCGGGGAACAGATCACAAAAAGAGGATATTATGGCTTTGATAGAACAAATTCCTGAACCTTACTTCCTGGTAGGTGACATAAATGCCCACCATCCCTTATGGGGATCGGAAAATATCAGCGCTAAAGGTACAACAATAGAATCAATAATAAACGAAAAGGACCTGGTAGTCGTTGCAATGATGAGAAAACCTACATAAACAGCGGTACAGGAATCGGATCTTGCATCGACATTTGCCTCTGCACTAATCAACTAGCGGGAATATTGGAACCGTCTGTGAGGATTCACACGGAAGTGATCATATTCCACTAATTATGTCGACACCGTCAAAATCGCCAGCAAGTGATCGTATTCCAAGATGGAAAATAGAAGATGCGGATTGGGAAAAATTCCAAAATAACATTAACATTGAGACGAAAAATGATGTCATCGATCAAGTAGAAGAAATAACTAAACAAATAATAATAGCAGCAGAACAATCAATTCCAAAAACTAAACCAACAACTGCTGGAAAACGTGTGCCATGGTGGAGCAAAGAAGTAGCCACAGCTGTAAAAACTAGAAGAAAAGCTCTACGTAAACTTAAAAATAACAAGAACAAACCTCCAAGCCCGCAACTAATATACGAATATCAAGACGCCAATGACAGAGCACAAAAAATCATCACAGAAGCAAAAAGAATTTGTCAAAATATTCAAAGTCCATACTCCGACCAGAGAGATGTGAAACAATTTTAGGGAAATTAAGGAAAAATACCAATCATCAGCCATCAGACAAATAAATTTTAATGGCCAACGTATAAACACAAACATGGAAATAGCAAACAGCCTTGCTGATCATTTTGGAAAAATATCAAGCGATAAAGAGTACAATCAAAACTTTATACCATTGAAGAACAGGATCGAGCAAACACCTCTCGAAATAAGAAATGAGGATACAGCAGAGTACAACGCACCATTCTCCAAAAACGAACTAGCAGAGGCAATGGAAGGATTAAAAGGGTCATCTCCTGATCCAGACAACATACACTACGCCATGATCACTCATTTGCCAGTAGAATATAAGAACCTCTTGCTGAAAACATACAACTGGTTGTGGAATGAATCCATGTATCCAGTTAGTTGGACCAAATCATTCGTAGTACCTATTTACAAAGGAAAAGGGGAAAGAAACAACCCTGGAAACTATAGACCTATTTACCTAAACAGTTGTCTTGGAAAGATCATGGAAAGAATGATCAACAACAGGCTAATGTTCATCTTAGAAGAAAAAATCTAATCAATCAACACCAGTATGCCTTTAGGAAAGGTAGATCTACTACCGATTATCTGGGCCATTTTGACAACATCGTGAGAGAAGCAATGCATAAAAACGGCTAACACAAGCAGTTTTTCTGGATATTAAAAAGCCTACGACACAACCTGGCGCAGATTAGTTCTGAATAGAATAAGCGAATGGAAAATAGGAGGAAACCTCATCAAATATCTTCAACAAATGCTGATGAAAAGGAGCTTCAAAGTTAAGGTAAACGGCACATACTCCCGCGACACGCTAATGGAAAATGGTTTGTGTCAAGGATCAGTTATAAGCGTGACCCTGTTCTTGATAGCTATAGACACCATATGCTCAGACCTACCACCAAACGTCCAAGTCTTACTTTATGCAGATGACGTAGCTTTGATCTCCAGCGACAGTAACCAGAAGAAAATAGCTAAAAACCTGCAACTTGCTTTGAAAAAAATTGAAGCTTGGGAAACCCACACTGGATTCAAGATCTCAGCCGAAAAAGTGCAACCGTAGTATTCAAAAAAGCGAGATCAAAAAAACAAGCCAACGTAAACCTTAAAATTAACAACGACATAATACCGTACAAGCTCAGTCATAAATGTCTTGGAGTAACACTGGACCAACACCTAACATTCAAAACACACATCGAAGAAATAAAGGCAGCATGCCAGCAAAGAATACAGTTTTTACGTTGCACAACCACCAAACAATGGGGTGCTGACCGGCAAACTTTATCAAAAATATACAAATCAGCTGTACTAGAGAAAATGCTCTACGGCGCGCCAATCATCTCCTCAACCTGTGAATCTACAATGAAGCAGCTAGAGAGCATACATAACCAAGGACTGCGAATAATAACAGGAGCTTTTCAAACCAGCCCAATAGAAAGCCTACAAGCCTAATCGGGTATACCAAGTCTTAGAAGTTTTTCAGTCAAAGACTCGCTATCTTCGCAACCAAACAATGAACAGGCTTTAACAAATAGTGCTGCAGACGAAGAGAATAACAACAGCTCAGGAATAACAAGGCCCAGCATCAGAGCCAAACAATATCAGAACAAGAAGCAAGAATATTATCGAAAATATTGGAATTCCTCTACCACCAAGCAAATCCCTAAATATACCAAAAACTCCGCCATGGATAAGAAAAGACATTCTAATAGACAAAACAATGATGTCGGCTAGTAGAAACGGGAAAAACCCAAATGAACTTAAAAAAACTGTTTGCTGAAAGAATCCACACCAAATATAAGTTCTGCAAGCTGATATACACGGACGGATCAAAAAACGACTCTAAAACGGGATACAGCATAGTAACCGACGAAGGAATCATACGCAAGCGAACCCATAGTCTACTCAGTATTTATAGTGTGGAGAGCCTTGCAATAATAGAGGCCCTAAACTGGATTTCAAACCAGGAAAGAGTAGGCGCATATATTATTTGCACCGATTCTTTAAGTGTTGTCACATCACTAGAAAAGAAGAAAATCAGAACCAGCTTGAAAGACGAGATAGTTCATCTGTACACCAACATAGGGAAGAAAGGTACATCGGTAACATTCATGTGGGTCCCTAGTCACATAGGCATCCCAGGAAATGAGAAAGCGGACAAAGAAGCAAAGAGTGCGCTAGAGATGAGCACAATTACGCGGAAAACAGTTGATCACCGCGAAATAAAAACCATCATTAAAAATAGTATGACTAAAAATGGGAACTGAATGGAATTCAACATCCCACAACAAACTTAGAGAGATAAAAAACATTACCAAACCATTCAAAGAGGCGCTAACAGGAAATCGTAAAGAAGATGTCATACTTAGCAGACTACGAATAGGCCACACCCGGCTAACACATGCATACTTACTGGAAAAGGAAGACCCACCAAAGTGCGTAAAATGTAACCACCCACTCACCATTAAACACATTATCGTTCAGTGCCCTGGATACGACGACGCAAGAAAGAAAATCGGACTCCAACCAAACATGAGGGAAGCATTAGCCGACGACAACAGTCAAGCAAAAAGAGTACTGAGTTCTTTCAAGAAATATCGCTGATCGACGCGATTTGACCCCAAAGTGAAACCTTGAAGAAGAAGATGGAAACACCTTGATGAAGATGAAATCGCTGCAATAACTCTCAAGGAGAAAACGAACGATATCATACAACGTAGTAATTTAAGCAGTGTCAATAAACTCTGTAAACTCTTGACAGACTCGAATAAAATTTTAAAGAGTCTCTAATAAAAAAAAAAATAAAAATAAAAAATTTACTTATAAAATATATTATTTTTAAATTACCTTTAATAAATTAAATTTATAATATCATAATAATAATGTATATATTTAAAATAAGAATATTTAATAGTTTAATCCTCTACCCAAAATTACTTTTAAATAAAATACCCCTTATATTTTATTTTAAAATATTTTTTTTTTTTAAATTTTATAAAAAAATTACTTATAAAATATATTATTTTTAAATTACCTTTAATAAATTAAATTTATAATATCATAATAATGATGTATATATTTAAAATAAGAATATTTAATAGTTTAATCCTCTATCCAAAATTACTTTTAAATAAAATACCCCTTATATTTTATTTTAAAATAATTTTTTTTTAAAAATTATATAAAAAATTTACTTATAAAATATATTATTTTTAAATTACCTTTAATAAATTAAATTTATAATATCATAATAATAATGTATATATTTAAAATAAGAATATTTAATAGTTTAATCCTCTACCCAAAATTACTTTTAAATAAAATACCCCTTATATTTTATTTTAAAATAATTTTTTTTTTTTAAATTTTATAAAAAATTTACTTATAAAATATATTATTTTTAAATTACCTTTAATAAATTAAATTTATAATATCATAATAATAATGTATATATTTAAAATAAGAATATTTAATAGTTTAATCCTCTACCCAAAATTACTTTTAAATAAAATACCCCTTATATTTTATTTTAAAATAATTTTTTTTTTAAATTTTATAAAAAATTTACTTATAAAATATATTATTTTTAAATTACCTTTAATAAATTAAATTTATAATATCATAATAATAATGTATATATTTGAAATAAGAATATTTAATAGTTTAATCCTCTATCCAAAATTACTTTTAAATAAAATACCCCTTATATTTTATTTTAAAATAATTTTTTTTTAAAAATTTTATAAAAAATTTACTTATAAAATATATTATTTTTAAATTACCTTTAATAAATTAAATTTATAATATCATAATAATAATGTATATATTTAAAATAAGAATATTTAATAGTTTAATCCTCTACCAAAATTCCTTTTAAATAAAATACCCCTTATATTTTATTTTAAAATATTTTTTTTTTAAAAATTATATAAAAAAATTACTTATAAAATATATTATTTTTAAATTACCTTTAATAAATTAAATTTATAATATCATAATAATAATGTATATATTTAAAATAAGAATATTTAATAGTTTAATCCTCTACCCAAAATTACTTTTAAATAAAATACCCCTTATATTTTATTTTAAAATAATTTTTTTTTAAAAATTTTATAAAAAATTTACTTATAAAATATATTATTTTTAAATTACCTTTAATAAATTAAATTTATAATATCATAATAATAATGTATATATTTAAAATAAGAATATTTAATAGTTTAATCCTCTACCCAAAATTACTTTTAAATAAAATACCCCTGTAGCATTCCATTATTATTACACCAACAGATATCCTTTTTAAAAAAATATAATAATAATATAATAAAAATAATATCAAAATGCATGAGCAAATAGAATTTCATTGACTGGTAAAATCAGGGTCTTCGGTTGCCTTGCGAGCAAAGGCGTAGGATTTTGCAAAAATTGTGAGTTTTTTTTGTTCATATTGTGTTACCTTTTATGCTGCTTTATTGAGTGTTTTACCTGTAATGAAATCAAAAAGAAAGAAATAGTTTTATTTTTGCTACTCTTTAACATAAATTCAATTTCTTATATTAAATCAAAAACTTTTCATACCAAAAGGCCAATACTTATTGACAATGTTATGAACCATCACTAAAACAATAAAAAAAATGTTCCTTGCGGTGAATGAATATGTAAGAATATTTACGTGATTGCTCAGATCACCCAATGTATACTAATATGCGTATTGCGTAGTTCGGGTTTCGTTTCAGCTTAGTACATCATATTTCCCCAAAGTAGACCGTCACCAATAACCCTAACACTGAACGATAATTGTTAGGGGGCGTGAGCACATCAATGTTTAGTCACAATAACGAGTATGTTGCTTATGCTCATTATATACATAGGTCTAATGATAAAGCTTTCCCACCAGACCTGCTCTGATCCATCAGCTGTCATTTCGATCGGGTAACAACCCCTTCTCACATATCGTGAGAAGTCGACAGCACTCGCCTATTTCATTCAGCAAACGACTACGTGACCGTGATAGATGATCGCATTAATGACGGCATGATCTGAAGGTGATCGTAATTGCCGTTTCGTTGCAACAGTGACGTCAGAAGAGCTGGTTTTAATTTTTCAAGCGAACTATCAGGGAAGAAGCGTGATGTTTCCATTTGACGCGTCATAGAATAGAAGCTGCGCTTTGTTGCCTCTCGCTTCAATTTGTAGGTGTGCAATTAATCAAGGGCTTACTGAGAAAATCTTTGACAACAATTAAACAATTATTTTTTTCGTTTCGTTTTACATGATTCATTTTATTCGTTTTACATGATCCACTACAAATGAAGGGTTTAAAAAACCTAATTTAGTGAAACGTTCGTCTGCAAAGTTTCTGGTACTAAATTTCAATAGAAAATAGTCCCCATAAAAAAGAAAATTGGGAAAAAATAGGCGGCAATTGAGTGAATAACGAAGAAGTAGTAAACAATTTCGTTTTCCATTCGATGATACCAAATAGCAGCTCTCCATAATCTAATTTGAATAAAATGATTACCGATTTACTTTCTTTGGAAGCTCTATAAATCGAACGGACGACCAATCTTCCATCATTTTTCATAAATAATCACAAGCTTTTTCCCGCTCTCTTAGCATCAGGTGCAAACCTCACCGCAAGATTCCTATACCTCTGCTGGAAAACTTCTCCGTTGACGAATACCATCAGTCGAGCTGCCATGTCGTCCGCCTACACTCCATCACGAAACTTATTGATCCGTATTATGCTCGTTGGGGTCCATATCCATGTTACATTGCCGAGCCGCCAACCAACCGACCGGGGCCCACCGCAGAGGGGAGCAATAACAATAACAGTGCGGTGGGTGATTCAACACCCACCCAAAAACACAAGTTGTTTGTTAGCCGACCACCAAATGTCACAGGTCGCACATAAGCAGAATGCGGGCACGTGGCAGAAAGGAGCTTTTGGGGCGGTCACCTTTATAAGGAGCAAACATGCGGTTGGGAGATTGTTGCGAGGCAATCGATGAAAGGACTTATTAAATTTTCTTCGACAACGGAATGGGAAAAGAACAATTGAAAATAAATTCAGGTATTTTTTTTATTCAATTGACGATTGAACACTATTTGACTTGCTGTTTTTGCATTTTTACAATGCATCTTCAACGACATTCTGGACATTCTCTTCTGCTTTAAAATGTTTGATTAAAAAGTAGCATATTTCCAAATAGTGACGTTGTTCGAGAGTTTCGTGTCTGTCAAAAGGATTACAATCGAGAAGCCGTATTGAAGTCTTGAGAACAACAATCTACCAATTTCAAAGGCAAATTACTTACTATTCCCGCGCCAACCCTCCTAAATCCGTGTCGTCATGGACCCGTAACAATTCCCCCCTTCCACCATTCATTCGAATCGTACGACTAATGAAGAATAATTACCCGCTCACTCCACTTTTCGCTTGGTTTCGGTCGTATTGGGCCGGATGATTGACGGAAGATTGATCACGCGACGTCGCTGCCGCTGCCACAGCCCATGTTTGGCCCCCTCGAGCCTACAGCTATACCAGATCGTGACGACACCGACGGCGAGTGCTGGTTAGTGCTGGTGCACTAACCTATCACGATGACGCCCAAAGTCAAGGGCACGATCTTGGGCCGCTCACGCGGCGTCGTCATCAAGTTGCTCTTACCGGGAACAACTGATGACGTATTTTGCTGATGCGCTTAGCTGGGAGAGGAATCGTGAGACAGCGGGTAATCGATTTTATGGCTATGAATTTATGTCTTTTTTCTTTTGAACTGCTTTGTATGATTGACGATTAAAAAATATATTAATTGTTAATTAAATTTGTGATCAAAAATTGTGCAAGCATTCATCCGAGGAAGGGTTCAAAGTGTTTTCCTATAAGAACTGAATAAAGGGGTTTACGTTAGAACCAAAGAAAATAGTTAAAGATATCCTTCATCTATACTACATAACAAAGACCGTATCAGAATCATACATTAGTCCGAAACCCCTGTTTAATGCATTTTATTGTGACTTATTTCACTTCTGGGAAGAAAAAAGAAACTATATTTCGTATTAAGTATATTTTTGAACAGCAGGAAATTTTTATATTTTATTCACATTTAAGAATTCCTTTGACCCGTAAATTACCAGCACGTTAATTTTGAAAACTATGTGACTCGGAGGATTCTAGAGATTTTTGCTCGAAATGTACACCATCAAAGTGGAATAGTTATACTTGTATGTACATGCAAACCATCCCCTCTGCAGCCTCCTCCCTTTTCATGGTCGAGAAAACTAGGTGGCCCAAAAAAGCCCCATAGTAATCCAACATGTCTTTTGCGAATGCTCCAAGATTCAAATAGGTTGAAAGCAGATGTTCTAGGTTCTCAAAATTGTCCAGGAGTTGAGTTTAATTGGTCTACCGTGGTGATTTTTTTTATTATGCTCGTTTCTAAAGGTTTTCTGAAATATCAATTTGGAAATTATTTTCAGATTTTCCACGGGAACTATTTTGAAATTTTCACGAGAAATTCTTTGGAGTTTCCAAGGAAAATTGTATGGAATTTTCGAGACAAATGAGAAATTTTTCAGAGCTTCCACGGGAAAAAGATTTCAAGGATTTAGGATTTCAGAATATCTATGGAAAGTTCTTCGGAACTCACACAGAATTTTCTTTTAATCTTTCGTTTATTTGGCAGGCTCATTTGCCGTGAAGTGTTACGGTGCCGAAATCATGTTTAGCAATACATTTCTTGATTCTTATACATAGCGTTTGTCTGAGACAGAAACGTTCCCATCAAACTACAACCCTTCATCCAATCCCAAATTGCACTGCTCTGATCTACATTTGGCAAGAAGTTGCATCAATTGTTTCGACTTCATCGGACGGGCGAGTGGAAGGTCAAAAAGAAATAGTAGTGATCTCTTCGATGCTGTTAATATACGGAACATCAGCTGCTGCTGTAGGTGGCTGTGTATCTATTACGATAATGTGAGAGTCGGCTATATACTCTCACAGGAGCCGAAACAATATCATCGCATGGATCGATCGAGGTTGTGGGATGACGATTAGGTATAGGGCTGGCTAGTAGCAATTTAACAACCACCCACCGTGTGTGGAGGCCGCGCACGGGGATTTGCAATTTCCATTACGTGTTTTGTTTCTAGTAGTAAGCAAAAACTAAATGTTGAAATGTAAGTCGAAATCTATGTGTTTGATGTATTAGAATACATGTAGTGCTAGTAAATTGTGTTTCACTAAAATGTGAGTTTGAATAGTCTCGATGTGAAGGAACATAACGGACATTACGATGTAGCAGGATTGGAACTGGACAGGAATTGTATTTGTTTATCCTGGACTTGTGCGAGTGTTGGAGGGCCTTTAGAGAAGACTATCGAAGGCAAGTGATTATTTGTGTGGTCCCCCAACATTTTTGGTCCTTCGAACCGGATGACTGGACCCCGGTGATGACTGGATAGGACGATACCAATCGGATAAGATTTAAAAGCCTGAGGCAGGCTTGGATTGGCGCCATTACCAACGGCTCTGAATGGGAAATCGCCATACCGCTGGCAAACAATTAATGCAGTGGCCATCATACCTGGATATAATAAGCATAGAGTGAATACGCGCCATCGTATAAGGACACATAAGAGGCGAATAATAAAAGGGATACATTCGTCGTCATCCTCATAGTAGTTTGGGCATCCTGCGGTTAAGCTGTTTCCATAGGTGAGTTGGAACAAACTCTATATGTCCAATCGAAGCTAGGGAATTGCCCCACCCTAACACACGGTGTTTTTTATTTGGTATCGTTCACATTACTTAATCGTTTTGCCTGCTTGGATTCGGAGTTTTGGAGTGCATGGACCTAATGGATGGGATTCTGGATGCTTTTTCACTGAAGATTACCTATCAAACGCAGACGTGGACAGCTGATCCAGTACCGGATTTACTTTTCCAGGTAAATATACCTTAGATCAGTATATGTCCAGTCGTTGTTAGTGGCTTCATCATTCTAACACCTTTATTTCGACGTTTTTTTCCTCGGCATTCCTGAATGGATACATGACTGGCTGCCTAATCGACTTTGCTGGAGTGAAACTGGCGGTTCTCTGGTGACTGGAGCTTCTTTGGAGATTCTGTCGAAACAAATCATTCACCCAATACGACAGAGGCAATTCAGTGCGTGGCAAGAAGAGGTGGCATCGATTATTTAATTGTGTGGTGAGTGCTAAGAATGTGTATGTCTCCGAAGCGGGACTTCAGATAATATACGTTTTAATATGAATTTTGAATCCTCTTCATTTGCCACACAATCCCTGAGCAAAACTGTTCGTTATCAGAACAATTGACTCATTCTGCCGCAAATTTGGATGCTTGGATGGTTTGCTAAACGATTCGTGTGTGGATTGGTATCGATGTTGGTTGCACGAGTTAGTTCGAACAGTATATGTTCTACCGGAGCTCTGTATATTGGATACTACATGTAAACTTTCCTCCTTCTGGATCCCTATCTGAACTGTGAATGAATGACGAGTTGGCTGTGAATGATTATCGGATTATGCTGTGGAAATCGGACTAGTTTATATTGGAAACTAGTTGGTGCTGCTGTTAAGTTCTCATAGGTGAGCTACTACAGTATATGTCCGCCGAAGCCTATATTCTGCATACTACAGTTGGTTTTTTCCTCATCTGCTTTCATCTACCGAACAAGTGCTAGCTGTACAACAACGTGCTCTGTGGCGCCATAAGAACGTCACTCCGTTCCGAAGTGATTTGCTGAATTGTAGAGGATTGGGGTACAACATTCTGCTGTCTCAGATAGGCTTGAACGGTATATGGCCGAAACCTCGGACATTTTGGATCTCTACACCATTAAATTCCTATATTTATCGGTTCGAGTGACGTGTACCTGCTATGGCGCCATCCCGTGAGAAGAAGCCGCCTGCCCTGAAGCTGTTGATGTCCCAGCTGAAAGCCACCCAGACCTCCATGGACGACATCTGGAGATTTGTGGAGAGCTACGAACGGACAAAAACTGCAAGTCAGGTCGACGTGCGCTTGCAGAGTATCGATGACTTGTGGCAGAAGTATAAGGAGATTCTGGCAGATATTCAGGCACACGATGATTTCGAAGATGAAAATGAGACGTTCGATAAAGCGAGGCTAGCTTATAGTTATAGTTACTATTATTGTAAGGCGTTTTTGATGGATAGGGCTAAGGAACTGCAGGATCCAGGGGAGGCCGATCGTTCCGTACGAGCCAACGACACGTCAGCGGATGGTCATGGGACGCTAGACCATGTACGCCTACCCCAAATCACGCTGCAGGTGTTCAACGGGGACATAGATGAATGGATCAGCTTCCGTGATCTGTTCACTTCACTCATTCACTGCACGATGGACCTGCCGGAGGTGGAAAAGTTCCACTATTTGAAGGGATGCCTGCAAGGAGAACCTAAGAGCCTGATCGACTCGTTGAAAATCACGAAGGCCAACTATCAGAATGTTGAATTTGCCAACGCTGTCCAAGGAATCGGTAGCGGATCTGTACACTCTGATCTACGGTTTCGAAAAGGTCGTTCAGAATCTAGACCAAGTGGTCAAACCGGAAGAGTATAAGGACTTTTTACTCGTTAACCTACTCACTACTCGACTAGATCTGACAACACGCAGAAGTTGGAAGGAACATTCCTCAGACAAGGATCAGGATACGCTAGCAGATTTCTCGGATTTCTTGCATCGTAGGATCCGAATTCTTGAATCGCTTCCAGTGAAGGCATTAGACTCCAGGACTTCGCTTTATGCACCACAATCATCGAGGCAAAAGGCGTCAGCTGTGAAGGCCAGCTACGGTTCTGTACAATCGTCTGGAGGACGATGTGCGGCGTGCAAGGAGAACCATCCCCTATACCAATGTTCTTCATTCCTACGGATGTCGGTGCGAGAAAGAGATGCGGTGTTAAGAACGAACTCCCTGTGCAGAAATTGCTTCAGATCGGGTCACATTGCGACAGACTGTACGTCCAAATACAGGTGTCGTAACTGTAATGGTCGTCATCATACAATGGTATGCTTCAAGCAGCGGAAGGATCGTTCACCGAAGGTTGTCGCTGTTACTGGAAACAACAATCCTCCACGAACGGAAACTGGTGATGCAGCCGTTCCTTCATCCTCCCAGGTGGTTAACATGGCAGCCACCGACGCAACAGTGTCTGGTTCTACTCATCAGTTCTCCTCCAAGGTTTTGCTGGCTACTGCGGTCGTTATCGTGGAAGATGGCGAGGGTAGTCAGTTCCTGGCTCGTGCTCTTTTGGATTCCAGCTCCAAGAGTAATTTAATTGCCGAACGGTTAAGTCAACGCCTCAAGTCACACCGAGAGAAGGTTGATGTCTCGGTACTCCGCATTGGACATGCTGCAAAGAAAGTTGAAGCATCAGATCACAGCATTGGTCCGTTCGCGAGTTACGACTTACTCGCGGAATATGAATTTCCTCGTCCTCCCAAAGGTTACTGTGGATTTACCTACGGCAAGGGTGAATACACAAGGATGGTCGATGCCCAATGGGATAAAACTGGCAGATCCCACCTTTTTCAGTCCCAGTTCAGTGGACATGGTACTGGGTATCGAATCCTTTTTCGATTTCTTCGAATTACCGACACTAAACGATTCGGTGTTCGGATGGGTAGTCTGCGGAGGCCTGTTAAAACCCACACAAGGACTACGCATCAACTGTAGTACGGCAACTACAAAGGTATTGGGCACGGTTTTGGGCTAGTGAAGAAGTTGGCAATTCCAAGGTCCTTTCGTCGGAGGAAAAGTGGTGCGAGGACAACTTTCGGAAGTCGGTTCATAGGGAATTCGACGGTCGGTACTCCATTTCACTGCCAAAGGATGAAGACGCAGTTTCCAGGTTGGGCGAGTCACGGGACATCGCATTCCGGCGGCTTCAAAGCACGGAACGCAGATTGGCGAAGGATGCCAGTTTGCGGGAGCAATATCATCAGTTCATGGCGGAGTACATCCAATTGGGACATATGTCAAAGGTGGAGGAAGCAGGAGATTCCGTGAAACGATGCTATTTGCCGCATCATCCTGCCATTAAGGAAGCTAGCATGACGACAAAGGTCCGTGTGGTATTTGACGCGTCGTGCAAGACGTCATCAGGCGTTTCACTCAATGACACTTTGATGGTAGGGCCGATTGTGCAGGAGGACCTACGATCTATCATGCTCCGGAGTCGTGTAAAACAAATCATGCTGGTGGCCGATATAGAAAAGATGTTCCGGCAAATCTTCGTTGTAGAGGTGGACCGGCCACTTCAATGCATTATGTGGCGTTTCGACCCAACAGATCCCGTGGGCGTGTACGAGCTCAACACTGTGACGTACGGGACAAAGCCGGCACCTTTTCTCGCAACACGTACGTTGAACCAGCTAGCGATGGATGAAGGAGGGCATTACCCAATGGCTGCGAGGACAACCACGGAGGATACGTATATGGATGACGTTATCACGGGCGCGGATACGGAGGATGCTGCACGTAATTTATGCAAGGAGCTCAACGAGATGACGTCGGCATCCAATCATCCAATGGTGCTGAACGGTGTTGCTGCAGAGAATCTGCCGATTCATGTGTCGGAAGGAATTAACTTGGATCCTGATCCTGCTGTTAAGACGTTAGGGTTGACTTGGTTGCCGATTGCCGATCAACTGAAGTTTCAGTTTTCTATTCCAACTTGTAATACGGCGCAGCGACCAACCAAACGACAAGTTCTGTCAGTCATAGCTAGTTTATACGACCCACTAGGACTATTAGGTGCAGCAGTCACAACGGGCATTATGCAACTCCTGTGGAAGATCCGGATCGATGAAGGATCGATGTATGAGTTCAAGCACAGCCTTATTTCTGGGTGGATTCAACGTGAGTTTTGCGGTGGATACAAGCCCCACCAAACAACTGGACCACTTTCGTCGCAAATCGGGTCGCGAAAATCCAAGGCATCGCCGAATCATCACCATGGCGGCATGTTTCTGGAAAGGAGAACCCGGCGGATTTGATTTCCAGGGGGACATCACCGAAAGACATCCTAGATAACGTTTTTTGGTGGGAGGGACCGGATTGGTTTAAGAAACCTTCGGATCATTGGCCTGCAGGGTCATGCTTATTAGGCTCAGCAGAAGCAGAGGAAGAGAGACGGCAAACAGTAGTTTGTGCAGTTTCGGCAAATACAGAGTTCAACGGCTGTTACTTAGAACAGTATGCGTCGTATTCGGACCTAATCCAGAGGGCATCTATTTGGTTGCGTCTGATGAAACTACTGAAAAATCCGCAGACCAGGGGCGTCGTCCGAATTTATATCAGCACAAGAGATTAGGGGAGCAGAATTTGTCATCGTTCGGCGTATCCAGCAAGAGGTTTTTTCCAATGAGTGGAAAGCACTTTCCAAAGGGGAACCAGTCTCGAGAAAATGTCGACTTCGGTGGTTCAATCCACACATTTCTGAGGAACAAGTCATCCGAATCGGATGGCGGTTGAGTCACTCTGCAGCGGGAAGCTACTAAACATCCTATGGTTCTTCCTGCACGACACAAACTAACCTGGATGATTCTGAAACATTACCACCTACAACTTCTACACACAAGACCACAATTGCTCCTCGGAGTCGTACGTCTAAAATTTTGTCCGCTGGCCGGTGGAAGGAACCTAGCACGATACATCGTTCATCATTGGCTAACATGTTTTGGTGCAAAACCAACCTTCATACAGCAGTTCATGGGAGAGCTGCCCGCATCGAGAGTCAACGTGTCGAGATCATCTTCGCAGACCGGTGTGGACTATTTCGGCTCGTTTCATGTGAAACCCGTTCCTCGACATCCAACAGTGAAAGCCTACGTTACTGTTTGTATTTGTCTGTGTACAAAAGCCGTCCATTAGAAGCTGGTATCGGACCTGAGTACTGATCGGTTCCTACAAGCTCTTCATCGCTTCATCGGCAGACGTGAAAGGTGTCGGGACATCTATTCTGACAATGGGACCAATTTTGTTGGCACTAATAAGAATCAGGTAAAGGATTTCATGAAGCTGTTGCAGAGTTCGGCACATCGGGAAAAAATAGGTAGAGAGTGCGCTGAGGAAGGAATACATTGGCATTTTAGTCCGCCAAGTGCACCTCATTTTGGAGGACTGAGGGAGGCGACTGTTCGTTCGGCCAAAAACCATTTGGTCAAAGTGGTTGGAGCTAGACCAATAACACCAGAAGATGTCAACACTCTTCTAGTACAGGTTGAAGGTTGTCTCAACTCGAGACCATTGACAAACATGTCAGAAGATCCCACTGACCTCGAACCACTAACACCAGGCCATTTTCTAGTTGGTTCCTCGCTGCAATCAATTCCTGAACCGAATCTAGAGGATATACAACTGAATCGCTTGAGTAGATACCAATTAATACAAAGGATGCTACAAGATTTTTGGCGAAGGTGGCGCAGGGAATACCTGTGTCAGTTGCAGGGAAGATTTAAGCGCTGGAAGCCCACCGTCAAGATTGTGGTTGGCAAACATGTGGTAGTTCTTGATGAGAATTTGCCACCGATGAAATGGAAAATGGATAGAATAATCGGATTGCACCCCGGCGACGACAGAGTTATACGAGTCGCCACGCTTAAAACTGCCACCGGAGTGATGAAACGGGCAGTTGAGAAATTATGTCTTCTTCCAACACCAATTGAAGATCCACAGCATCAAGCATAGGAATACATAGCATTCATCCAAACTTCTTCCAAACCTTCCTTCCAGAAGAGGATTCTCTATTTTTCTTTTCAGAAATCGGATGTTTCTGGGTGGGTGAGGATGTCTGAGACAGAAACGTTCCCATCAAACTACAACCCTTCATCCAATCCCAAATTGCACTGCTCTGACCTACATTTGGCAAAAGGTTGCATCAATTGTTTCGACATCATCGGACGGGCGAGTGGAAGGTCAAAAAGAAATAGTAGTGATCTCTTCGATGCTGTTGATATACGGAACATCAGCTGCTGCTGTATGTGGCTGTGTATCTATTACGATAATCGTTTTTGAGTTAGAGATATAGCCGACTCTCACAGGAGCCGGAACAATATCATCGCATGGATCGATCGAGGTTGTGTGATGACCATTAGGTATAGGGCTGGCTAGTAGCAATTTAACAACCACCGTATTAGAATAAATGTAGAGCTAGTAAATTGTGTTTCCCTAAAATGTATGTTTGAATAGTCTAAGTGTGAAAGAACATTACGGACATTGCGATGTAGCAGGGTTGGAATTGGACAGGAATTGTTTGTCCTGGACTTGTGCGAGTGTTGGAGGGCCTATAGAGAAGACTATCGAAGGCAAGTGATTATTAGTGTGGTTCCCCAACAGCGTTAGTTTTGGGAAACCGAAAGACTCGCGGTTTGGTCGAGGTTAGGGAATACAATATGTTATACAGTAGGAAAGGAAGTGAATTTAGGGTGCTGATATACGATGCTGATGTTCACATAGTTGATATTTTTGGCGATGTTTCACCCCTGTAATGGGACAAAAAAACATTTTATTGGGAGACAACAATGAGAGGAAGACATTCGGAAGGGAATAACGACAGACATTGAAATGTACAACAAGAGAAAGTCATTTGTAATGGGCTACGACAGACAAGGTGATTGGGCAGAATATGATTACAGTCTTACTTCAGTTACTTTCAAAAATTGGTGAACAGAGACATGTACTTGTGATCAAGGCCCGACAACACTTCCATAATAGGCTTTGGTTGTTTTCCTCGGACCCGGAAATGTTCAGTTAGCGCAGATCTGGGGCCACGATGCTCCTCGCATGCCCACATGACATGATCGATGTCCTGATAAACCTCGCCACAAACACTTAGCTTAGCTTCCCGCTTCAGTCTGATGTAGGCTTCCTCCATGTTACGTGCTCAAAGTTACGTGCCATAATATCTATGTCGTCGGCGAAGCCAAATAGCTGGACGAACTTATTGAAAATTGTACCACTCGTGTTAATCCCTGCTCTTCGTATTACTCCTTCCAAAGCGATGTTGAATAGCAGACACGAAAGACCATCACCTTGCCGTAACCCATGTCAGTTTTTCCGGAAATCCGTGTTCATGCATTAGCCATAGCTGGTCCCAATCGATTGTATCATATGCGGCTTTGAAGTCGATGAATAGATACGTTGTATTCGCGGCATTTCTGCAGTACTTGGCGAATGGCGAACATCTGGTCCGTGGTGGAGCTTCGCCCATAAAACCCACCTGGTACTGCCCCACGAACTCCTTTGCAATTGGTGCTAGTCGACGGCATGAAATTTGGAAGAGTACCTTGTAGGCGGCGTTCAGCTATGTGATTGCGCGGTAGTTGCTACAATCCAGCTTATCGCCCTTTTTGTAGATGGGACACACGACACCTTCCATCCACTCCTGCGGCAAAACTTCCTCCTCCCAAATCTTGGAAATGACCCAGTGCAGCGCTCTAGCCAGTGCCTCACCACCCCAGGGGCTTTGTTGTTCTTCAGCCGGCCAATCCTCTCCTGGATTTCCTGGAGATCCGGAGCCGGTAAATTCATGTCCTGCGCGCGTTCTCGCAGGTTCATCACCATACCGCCATCTTCGTCTGCAACATCGCCATTCAGGTGTTCTTCGTAGTGCTGCCGCCACCTTTGGATCACCTCACGCTCGTTCGTAAGAAGGTTCCCGTTTATGTCCTTACACATATCAGGCTGTGGCACGTGGCCCTTACGTGAACGGTTCAACTTCTCATATAACTTTCGTGCGTTATTAGCACGATACAGTTGCTGCGTCTCTTCACGGTCTCGATCTTCCTGCTGGCGCTTTTTCCTCCGGATAATGGAGATTTGTCTCTTCCGCGTCCGTTTGTATCTTGCCTCGTTCATCCTCGAGCGGTGTTGCAACAATCTCGCCCATGCTGCATTCTTCTCTTCCACTAACTGCTTACATTCGCCGTCATACCAGTCGTTTCTCTGATCCGGGGGCACCGTGCCAAGTGCAGCGGTTGCGGTGCTACCAATGGCGGATCGAATACCTCTCCAGCCATCTTCAAGAGACGCTGCGCCTATAGCTGCTCTTCCCTTCCCGCCTTCTGGGAGTGCCACTTCCAGCTGCTGCGCTTATTCTTGTGCTAGTCTACCGTCTTATAGCCGCCCAATGTTAAGCCGCGGCGTCCGACTTCGACGTGTATTGTACACCGTCGAGAGTTTTGAGCGCAGGCATACTGCAACGAGGTAGTGGCCGGATCCAATATTCGCATTGCGGTAAGTGCGGACGTTCGTGATGTCGGAGAAGAAATTACCGTCAATTAGAACGTGGTCGATTTGGTTTTCCGTTTCTTGGTTAGGTGATCTTCATGTGGCCTTGTGGATGTTTTTGCGGGGAAAGAAGGTGCGTCGGACTACCATTCCGCGGGAGGCTGCGAAGTTTATGCATCGTTGGCCGTTGTCACTCGATACGGTGTGCAGACTATCCGGTCCAATGGCCGGTCTATACATTTCCTCCCTTCCTACCTGTGCGTTCATGTCACCGATGACGATTTTGACGTCCCGCAGTGGGCATCCATCGTATTTCTGCTCCAGCTGTGCGTAGAACGATTCTTTCTCGTCGTCGGGTTTCCCCTCGTGTGGGCAGTGCACGTTGATGATGCTAGAGTTGAAGAAACGGCCTTCAATCCTCAACTGGCACATCCTTGCGTCGATTGGCTGCACATCTTACCCAGCACTATGAAGCCGGTTCCCAGCCAGTGATGGGAAATGTCAAAAAAATGTCATGGGGTTTCTATTACTAATTTGCTAATAACTTTTTTCAAAAGTTGTTTACAATTCGGATTTTTGTATTAACATGTAATGCTTAAAGGATCCTACAACTTTGCCAAACAGGTCATTGTTCTAAATATACAGTGTGAGGCATGATAACGAATTTAAAAAAATGTCACGGAATGTCATGACATTAATGTCATTTGACACTAATTCGGCTCTCATGCCGCCAATTTCAGTTTTAGAGCAATGACCTATTAAAAAAAGTTTTAGTATCCTTTGAGTGCTTTATGTTTATAAAAAACATACGATTGTAAATTACTTGTGAAAAAAGTTATTACCAATTCAATCCCATGACATCGATATGACATTTCCCGTCACTGTTCCCAGCTCGTTGGTGGTGCCACAGCTTTGGTAGAAGGTAGCCGCTTGTTGCCCGCTTTTCAAAACTTCAACAACACACAATTTAAACGATATTTTCGGCTGAATGTATGCGATTTCTACAGCATTATGCTACTTTTGATATGGTTTTTTTATTCATATCTTTATTTGGTAGGCACTCTGTGTTTTCTTAACCGCTACTGTGCCGTGATCTACTGTGGTATTCTGCTGTACAGAATCCACACAGAATCTATTTTTAGACATTTGTTGTTGTTATCATTGCCGGGTCCATCTCATCCATTGTGTCCTTTTGTCCGTATCGTGTATCCAATTGCTCGTTGCATTGTTCGGTTGCTGTTTATCCGGGTACGTTGGAGGAATGCCTCCGAGAAGAACAATTTGTCAGTCGTCATCTGGCAGCCGTGTTGGTAAAACGCGCACCCCAAAACGCCACCGTTTGGGATGTACCTCAGGCGACTGACAAGGGCTTGGTAGAGGGGCTGGGAATCGAACCCATGACTGTTCGCTTATAAGGCGAACGTGTAGCCAACTACGCTACGGGACCCCCCAATTTTGATATGGTTCATGCAGTAGAAATTGACATAATGTTACAGAAATTGCATACATTTAGGGCGAACTTGTTGGAAATGATCCATGTACGCACAGAATGGAGTAATTTTCCACGTCTTTATTTTTTACGCGCTTATTAATTTTCATTATTTTTTTCTGTGTAACAAGTTCACGGTGTATTTTTTCGGGAACAACAGTGACGGATTCGGGAACAACAGTCACGTTTTCTGGAACGTTAAATCACGGTGTATTTTTGCTGGTTCGGGAATTCGGGAACGCTTTTCTTTGCGTGTGCGGCAAAACCTCATCCTCCCAAACCTTGTTTATTACTCAGAGCAACGCTCTGAGCCAGTGCCACCGTGTTTAAATAGTCCCCCTGATAGTTGGTCAACCCCAGGTGATTTGTTATTTTTCAGCCCTCCAATATCTCTTTCAGGATTTCCTAGAGGTAGCTGGAAAACGTATGTCCTGCCCACGTGCTCTCAGGCTCGGCACTATACCGCTATCGTTGTCTGCCGCATCTCCGTTCAGGTGGTCGTAATGCTGCCAGTGCCATTTTTTTTTCAAACATATTAGCTTATTATACATTATACTAAAAATTAAAGTATAACTAATAAATGGTCAAAAATAATCAAATTAAACAAAAACTACCCTTATCAATAGACAATTTGCATAGAAGGATGGTGACAGTCGGCAACAATGCTTTGCAACTTTGTAACAAAGTAATTTTCTTCCGGGCATCGTTCCTTGGAAAGCAGCATTCGATAGCACCTCTCACGTTTCATTGGAAAATAACACGACGAGACACGCCATTTTCGACGGATCTACTGCACTTGATTGGGGGAATGATATCGGAAAGATAAATATCAGCAATCCCTGGAAGCTCAGCAATTAGTGTCTAGTCTAAACAAAAAGTGTCCCCAAGCAATGGTGAAATTACTTCTGTTTCTATCGTTAATCGTTGCTATCCTAATGCTAACAGTATATCAGTATCAGAGTATAAGATACCTTCCTTCACCGTGCAGAAAGATGCGCGGCTACAAAGCAAGACAATACTGGGTGGGATACGATTCCCGATCCGGTCTACGGGTTACTTATTTTCTAGACTTTCATGGGAATAAAAGTTTCAACGTGAAGCCTCTGAAAAAATGTAACTTAGCTTTGAAACGTCGCAGTGCTGAATAAATACTAAGCTGCGAGCGTTTGATAAACTTTAGGAATAACAACATTGATTTCATAAATATCTAAATTTATATAAGAAATTACAATTGTTATAGCAAAAAGCTATCAAATTTTGTAACAATTTTATACAAACAAACATATTTTGTTCAAAAATTTGATCAAAATGAGTTTCATCACATTACAAATCATTCTCTCGGTGCAGTGATGGAACCGTTGTTTAAATCTGCTGTATTGGAAATGCTTTGCTTCTTATTGAGAGGAAACTATCGCTAAAAATAGTCTGCAGAAGGCAACTCAGCATTATTAGTTCTTCGGAATCTCTAACAAGCTATTTATGGAGCTTCATCGTCGCCGCTTCGATATTGTATATTTGTATAACCGAAGAACGTTCGAGTTCGAAGTCCAATCGAGAAACGAATTATAAAACCAGAGAAGCCCAACTTTTAGACTTTATTATAGAACAGCGAGATCTCTGGATTTAGAATTCAACAATTTCAACGATCATCAATTAGCAAGCAGTGTCCTAAATCCCAAAAAAAAACATACCAACTTGATAAACATTTGGTTCATATCGTTAAGAAACACCGTAAACTAAAGCTCAAATAACATTGAGATAAATTGCGAACAATGTTAATGCACTGTGACAGCGAATGCTCTAAAAATTAAAACGAATGACAGCATTTCAACCTTATCGTGCCACCTCGTTATTACCCATGCATCCCTTCGCTCGCCATAGTGATGTGTAGAGTGTAGGTTTGCGCCACTGGCAATCGGTACATACCTACAAATAATCAACAATAGGTCTAAAAATAGCCTCCCAACGATTGCCTTCATCGTCGTCGTCGCCGTCGTCATCGTTTAGAATCGTTCTCCCACTACACTGCAGAGATTCGAGCCTCACCCACATCATACCGACCGGCACGATAATAATAGATTCATGCTAGTTCGCACAACATCATCTGAGCCCCCTCCCCCCCATCGCACTCTTGCACTTTTTATGCTTCGTGAGCTGCAGCTATTATCAATATTTATTGCTTCATCATTGCAACAAATAGGTGGATTGTAAGCAGAGTCTTGCATCTTGCTCAGGAGATGCTTAAAATAGCAACGAGCATGTTGTGCTGTGACTAACAACTAGTTTATGTAAGTATATCATTGTTATGGAGGAGCAAACAGGATGAAATCGGCAAAGGTTAGTAAAAAGATTCACGTTGTAATCTGTAGTCAGTACTGACATCTGTAAGTTGTCTAAATTCTATAAGGATATCCTCCTGATTCGTTTTATGAAAATTGAAATTTATCAATTGTGGAGAAAAATAATCATCCAACCCAACATGTGATGGCATCACTGAAGTGTAAACTAGGATCTAGGTGTGTGAGGAATAGATGACAAATCTGTCAAATCAAAAGGGACAATGATAAAGCAAAATGAAATGAAAGCAAATGATAATTGTTGTGGATAATTGAATTTCTTAAAAATATTTCTCTAAAATTAAATTAAATAAAAGTGAATTGAAACAAATAAGTGAATCACGTAAGTCATGCAATTGAAACTTGTGTCTAACATGCAATTAGAATAAAATTAAATCTAAAATCCTGAACTTATTCTCTACAGTACTAGTGGATCGCATTTGAGTCGAATCTAATAGTAATGAAATTATTATATCTGGCATAGTTCGTTATCTAGAAATAAAAAAACGGAACTATAGTAAGTAAAACAAAATTAAATAGTTATTAAAATATGTTGAAATTAAAATAAAGCTTAAAATAGGTCAGGAACTAATCACAAGAGATTGACACCGTTCATAGCACGAGGTTGGCAGATAAAACTACTTCTTGTAAGTGACATTTAGAATAATAACTATATGTACAATCGACAACTAATAAAAATATATTTAGTTTTAGCTGCTAGAAAAGCTGCTTGGAAAAATATAGTGCTTCTGATATCGGTCTGAACAAATTCTAAAAAAGAAGTATAGACCATAACCTCAAAGATGACGGATGGACCAAGTGGATCTCACATTAACTCCTTGCAGTGCTTATGCACAAACGTCAGTCACTAACGAACAGATGGTGGGTTGCGATTCCTGCAAGGGTTGGTTTCATTGCCGTTGCGTCGAGGTAACGGAAGCTGAATTAGCTGAATCGAAGTGGTTTCTGCTCCGCAGAGGAAATGTCAAAAGCCGGAGAAAAGGTTCGAAGAAAAGACGACCGGCAAATCGAAGAAAACATCCGGAAATACCTCCGACTCCGATAGATCGAATTCTAAATCGGACCGCCCAGTTGGTCCGAATGTTTCGCGAATCATGCAGATTGCAGACATTGCGTGAAAAGCAAACATCCAAAGAAGAACAGTTGCAACTAGGACGTATGATGAGGGAGAAGCGTATCGAAATGGAGCTGGTTTTCAAGAAAAGGGTTTGGACATGGAGAGGCAGTTAAGAAAGAGAGATGGAATTGGAAAAAGAATTGCTGGAAGATTCACTCGCGCGGGAGAAGGACCACTTGGATCGATTGAAGCAGATGAGGCTAGAATATCAATCGCAGTTCGACGTTGTTCAACAAGAAATAAAGCATCTAAAAACGGCTGATGATGTAAACCAGCCGAGACCAGCGTGTCAAAATGTGAACTCCACATTTTTGGGAGAATCGTCTCGAACACCATCAGTTAAGATTGATACGTTGAAAATTCCTGTCTGTTGGTTTCGTACCAACGGGACTGAAGGGGTTAATTCCGCAATTATAATCGCCGTATTAAAACACAGGAATTTGGTGCTGTTTTACGGTCTATTATAATTTTCCTGATGGGGAGGGGTAATTTGTACAAAAATTGTGTTAATGTAATCATTTTTAGTGTAGTATTTATCTATATGTTTGTATGTTCCATATCAGTTTTTGTTAATCTTATGCAAATAAATAATTCTATGAATCGCATGTTTGGACATAGTCAACTTACGTTTAGTCCCCTTTATGATCGTTCGTAGTTTGTCAGTCGTAGTCTGTCTTGTCGAAATCTGTCTGTCGTGTCTACTAATTAGAATAGAGTTTGGATTTGTTCAAGGGAATTCACTTAACATGTTTCATACCGTGATTGTGCACTTTACAGCATAAGTAGATAAGGGTTAGGTTGGTTTCAGCTACTTGGTGGAAAGAATCTAGGATTTAAGTTCATTATTAACATTAACATAGGAATTCATGTTTTCATAATTTCATTATCATTACCTAGTACTAAGCTTGTAAATAGATTGATTGTAGCACTAATAGTTATAGGGTAGTTAAGTATTATTTATAATTGATTTAGGATAAGAAATTCACACGCTGTCTTCAATTCAATATAGTGATTTGTTTTCCTTTCTTCTGTTTGTGTTCTTACCCATCCGTACAGCCGTTGATGTTACCTGTCACGTCGGTCCTCATGAGTGAATAAGGTTGCTGAGAAGAAAGATGCGCGCTGGCAGCTATACGCTAGCCAACACCTGTCTTACATAATAAGATGCCGCTAGACGGCTACGACAGCGACGAAGATGGAAGCGATCGGTCGTCAGGAGACGAGACATCAGAGGATGAGTCAGACGAGGAGGGAACGGAATTCGATGATACACAACCGGCGAGAAACGAGAGAGTACGGGATGGCCCTTCTAAAACTCAGTTAGCATTAAGAAATGGAAAATCAAGAAAACTACCTTTGTTCACCGACAGACCCGAAGAATGGCCGTTATTCATTGAAGCGTTTGAAGCATCGACGGAAGCCTGTGGGTTTAGTGATGTTGAAAACGTTGTACGCTTACAAGAAAGCCTAAAGGGTTCAGCCTTAAAAAGTGTTCGTTGTCAACTACTACTTCCAAAATCTGTGCTAAGAGTTATTAAGAAACTGCGGCAGATGTACGGAAGACCGGAAGAGCTACTCCAGTGTCATCTTGATCGGATAAGAAAACTGGACGCACCGAAAGCAGAAAAACTTGCCAGTTATGGAGCAACTGTGCGAGCACCTAAAGATGGCTGGTCTGAAGCAACATATGATGAACCCTCTTCTATTGCAAGATTTGGTAGATAAGCTACCGGCCAGCAACAAGCGCGAGTGGGTGCGTTATAAGAAGAAGAAGAAGCTAGTCACATTGTGTACTCTTTCCAAATTTCTTTCGCGAATCGTAGCCGAAGCGTGTGAGGCAAACGTGTCCCTGGACCCTAAATCTGATCAGAAAACGGTAGCTTCAACTAAATGCACGAGAGGAGCATCGAAAGGCGGAGTTTATAACCACAGCATTGCCGAAAACTCAAGAAGGAACGAGGGTGCTGAGAGACGCCAAAAGCCGTGTGTAGTCTGCCATCGTATGGACCATCGTTTGAGATATTGCGAAGATTTCAGAAAACTACCACCAAGCGATCGCATCAAGCTGTTAGAGCATCAAGCTGTAGAGTTTGCCTCAATGGCCATGGGAGTGCGGAATGCAAATTGAAGCTCCGCTGCAGCGTTGGTGAATGCCAGCAACGCCATAATCCACTTTTGCATCCCACAAGTACCACCGTCGCAATGAATACGCACGATCATTCAAACAACTCAGTGCAAAAAAATCAGTGCACACACTTGCATTCCTGGATGAAGGGGCGTCGGTGACGCTAATTGAAAGGCATTTAGCGGATAAAATTGGTGCAAAAGGGATAAATCTACCACTGACCATCAACTGGACGTCGGAAATTTCCAGAAGCGAGAACGACTCCGTATGTACAAACTTGTGGATTTCACCTCCTGGGGCGGGCGACAAGATGCTGCTGAAGGCGGTACAGACTGTGAAGGAATTATTACTTCCCTGGCAGTCATTGGAAGCTACGGAGGTTGGGAAAAGATACGCTTTTCTCCGTGATGTGCAGGCGATCGTCCCGGATTACTAATCGGATTGAACAACATCCATGTCATTGCTCCAGTAGAAACCAAGCTCGGTTCTCCTGGCGAACCAATCGCTGTTAAGTCAAGACTGGGCTGGACCGTGTATGGTCCCCAATCAAGGGAAGTATTGAGAGAATCTTTTCTGTATCATCACGAAGCAGTAAGCAATCAGAAAATCTATGATCTCATAAAAGATCATTACGCACTAGAAGAATCTGTGGTGGCGACTATTCAAGAATCCAAGGAAGAGAAAAGAGCCCGTGATATACTTGAACAAACAACGAAAAGAGTAGGAGACCGGTTTGAGACAGGACTCCTATGGAAAACAGACCTCATCGAATTCCCTAACAGTCTACCGATGGCTCTACGTCGTCTGGAACATCTGGAACGTCGTTTAGAAAAAACGCCCGATCTGTACGAGAATGTTAAGCAACAAGTAGTCGAGTATCTCCAGAAGGGGTATGCGCATGTGGCAACCGCGGAAGAATTGGCTAAAATGGATCGTCGCAAAATGTGGTATTTGCCTCTAAATGTGATTCTAAACACGAAAAAGCCCGGCAAAGTTCGTTTAGTATGGGACGCCGCCGCACGAGTAGACGGCGTTTCATTGAATTCACAGTTGCTCAAAGGACCTGACATGCTCACTTCGCTAACTGCTGTCGTGTGCCGTTTTCGAGAGCGACCAATCGTTTTTGGTGCAGACATTCGTGAGATGTACCACCAACTGAAAATACGCAAGGAGGATAAATCGGCACAGCTATTTGTTTTTCGGAGGAACCGGACGTCTATATAATGGACGTGGCCACATTCGGCGCCTCTAGTTCTCCCTGTTCGGCGCAGTTCGTTAAGAACCTAAACGCCCATGAGTTCATGCATGAGTATCCTGACGCAGCGAAGGCAATCGTCGAAAGCCACTATGTCGATGATTATTTCGACAGCGTGAATTCCGTGGAAGAAGCCATTCAGCGAGCAAAGGACGTTACGTACGTACATGCTAGAGGAGGATTTCAGATAAGGAATTGGGTTTCCAACGCAGAGGAAGTGCTTCGAAGTCTCGGTGAGCAGAAGTCCTTGACGGAAGTAAGTCTGAGCCAGGACAAAATCACAGAATCAGAGCGTGTCTTGGGAATCATATGGAATACTTGTAACGACACCTTGTCATTCTCTACAAATCATCGTCAGGATCTAGGAAGATTTCTCTGTGGTACAGAAAGACCAACGAAGCGAGTGGTCCTGAGTTGTGTTATGGGGCTTTTCGACTCTCAAGGCATGCTTTCTCACTTCACGGTACATGGAAAACTTATTGTTCAAAACCTTTGGCGGCTGGGCTATGAATGGGACGAAGCTATTGATGACGGAAGTTGGTCAGAATGGAAGCGCTGGACCGAGTTATTGCCAGTTGTTGCAGAAATACAAATCCCACGCGCGTATTTTGGTGAACTTCGTTCGGATGAAATCGATTCGCTGGAGCTACACGTGTTTACTGATGCAAGTGAGCATGCTTATGGAACTGTAGCGTACTTCAGAGCAGTTGTAAATGGGACCTACAAATGTGCATTGGTGATGTCGCGCTCTGTCGCGCTCCGTTGAAAAGACAATCCATCCCTCGCTTGGAGTTAATGGCGGCAGTTCTTGGAGCAAGGCTCACACGCACGATTGAGTCAAATCATTCCATACCAGTCAATCGCCGCTTTCTCTGGACAGATTCACAAACTGTTTTAAGCTGGATACGTTCGGATCAACATAAATATAAACAATTTGCAGCATTTCGTATAGGGGAGATTCATGAGTTAACTAACTTAATGGATTGGCGCTGGATACCGAGCAGACAAAATATAGCCGACGCATTGACCAAATGGGGTCAAGGCCCCTCCCTCGACGCTAATGGACCGTGGTTTGCCGGTCCACGTTTCCTGCACGAACCTGAAGAATGTTGGCCAATTAATATGGCACCACCAATCAACATAAGCGAAGAAATGCGAGCTCACCTTTTGTTCCACAATGTAAGTAAACTCGTCAGCAGAACACTTGATACACGTTAATTCCATGTCGCGCTGGACTCGTATCGTGAGAGCAACAACTTACGTGCTCCGTTTTGCTGAAAATTGTCGTCGTAAGTTGAGAGGAGAACCAATATGGACTGTAATAGCTACTGGAAATCAAGCAATGGCTATACAAGCTCATCAAAAATCTGTTTGCTGTCCTTTACAACAGGAAGAATTTCAGAAATCAGAAGCTGTGTTATGGAGGCAGGCTCAGGGAATGGGTTTCGACGAAGTCTGTATCTTGAAAAGAATCAAACACAATCAGGAAGAGCGGCGTTGAGAATCGAGAAGTCAAGTTTGTTGTATAAATTTACTCCCTGTCATGGACGAAAGTGGCGTGATCCGTGTGGGAGGCAGATTGGAAAGGGCTTCATTTCTTCCGTTCGACACTAAATTTCCAATTATTCTACCCAAAGATGACATCATCACGAATAGGCTAGTACAATATTATCACAAAAAGTTCGGCCACGCTAACCGTGAGACGGTTTTAACGAACTAAGACAACGTTTCTACGTTACAAATTTGCGATCAGTGATCCTCAAAATAATGAAGAATTGTACTTGGTGCCAGGTTTACAAGTGCTTTCCACAAACTCCAAAGGAAGCTCCATTACCCGTTCCACGAGTGACTGCTAAACTGCGTCCATTCAGTTCAGTCGGCGTAGATTACCTGGGGCCGATTGAAGTGACTGTCGGGCGCAGAAAAGAAAAGAGATATGTTGCGGTGTTTACCTGTTTGGCTATTCGAGCCATCCATTTAGAGGTGGTCCATAGTTTGACCACACAAGCATGTCTCATGGCGATTCGTCGATTCTGCTGTAGAAGAGGCGTTCCAGAAGAATTCGTGTCAGACAACGCCACGAACTTTAAAGCTGCCAGTAAAGAGTTGATAAAGTCCATTCACGACAATTGCGCAAACTGTGTCATTAGCGCCAGGACCAAATGGACCTTCATTCCTCCCGGGACTCCGCATATGGGAGGAGCCTGGGAAAGAATGGTCCGATCAGTAAAAGAAGCTCTACGAGCTTTCGAAGATGGAAGAAAGGTAACCGACGAAGTACTTAGTACAACTTTATCAGAAGCCGAGGACATGATAAATTCTCGTCCTCTTACCTATGTCCCTCAAGAATCAGCTGAAGTGGAAGCTGTATCGCCGAACCATTTTCTACGAGGTACTGTACGATCCGAAGATATGTATGTCGCAGGAGTTACCGACCTTGCACAAGCTTTGCGCGATGTCTACAAAAGGTCCCAATATCTTGCAGACCTTATGTGGGCTCGATGGTCGAAGGAATATCTACCATCTATAAACCACCGAACTAAGTGGTTTGAAGACAAAAACTTCATTCGAGTGGGCGACTTAGTGTTTGTCGTGGATGGCCGGGTTCGGAAAAAGTGGACCAGGGGAATCGTCGAGCAGATATTTCCAGGATCAGATGGACGGATCCGGCAAGTCAGTGTAAAAACCTCTGGAGGTGTATTTAAACGAGCAACTACGAATTTGGCTGTGTTGGAGATTAGAGATGGTAAATCCGGAACGGTCGGGGGATCCGCACCGGAGTTACGGCCGGGGGAATGTGATGGCATCACTGAAGTGTAAACTAGGATCTAGGTGTGTGAGGAATAGATGACAAATCTGTCAAATCAAAAGGGACAATGATAAAGCAAAATGAAATGAAAGCAAATGATAATTGTTGTGGATAATTGAATTTCTTAAAAATATTTCTCTAAAATTAAATTAAATAAAAGTGAATTGAAACAAATAAGTGAATCACGTAAGTCATGCAATTGAAACTTGTGTCTAACATGCAATTAGAATAAAATTAAATCTAAAATCCTGAACTTATTCTCTACAGTACTAGTGGATCGCATTTGAGTCGAATCTAATAGTAATGAAATTATTATATCTGGCATAGTTCGTTATCTAGAAATAAAAAAACGGAACTATAGTAAGTAAAACAAAATTAAATAGTTATTAAAATATGTTGAAATTAAAATAAAGCTTAAAATAGGTCAGGAACTAATCACAAGAGATTGACACCGTTCATAGCACGAGGTTGGCAGATAAAACTACTTCTTGTAAGTGACATTTAGAATAATAACTATATGTACAATCGACAACTAATAAAAATATATTTAGTTTTAGCTGCTAGAAAAGCTGCTTGGAAAAATATAGTGCTTCTGATATCGGTCTGAACACAACATATAACTCTATACTTAGGATATGATTCAAAAAATTGGACGAAAAACCCATTATATTCCCAGAAAACGATTTTATTTTGAAGAGTTGCATTTTCGTGCAAATTCAAACCATGCGGGTTGAAACGCGCCACCCCGAAGCTAAAACGCGCCAGTCTAAAAATGTAAACAAACAGCAGTGAACTGACAGAAGAATCAAGTATCAATTTATGAAAAGTCCTATTCTCGTTTCCACTGCAATGAAAGCTTATGAAACTTTTTTTTGCTAAATTTACGTGTGTAACTAGTTGATGTGTGAATACTCAAATAAAACTCACACTCACTCAAAAAAAAAAAACAAAAACAAAAAAAAAGGAATGCAAGATATTCTTTAACTTATTTGGTGGGCGCATGTAACCTTGTGCATTACGGAGCTAAATCACGATTTTCTGTTCACGGTACATGAATCACGCTTCCAAGAAATTCCTGGAGTGAGATCTTAAGGTCTACATGAGTAACCAACGATCTATCGGACTGCTTCGAATGTGATATATGCCCTTTGTGATACGTAGAATAGAATGTGTTCACATCATAGTTTCTTGATAGTCCAAGAAATCTCTGGATCAAGGCCATAAGGTCTATAGGAGCATCAAAAAAGTGATCGGACTGTTTTAAACACGGTACATGCCCTTTATGACACATAGAGTAGAATGCGTTCCCAGCATAGGTTCTAGGTCGTCCAAGAAATCCATGGAATAGGCCTTTGGGTCTACACGCGGAACCAAAGATTTCTTAGATTGTTTCAAATGTGGGACTTGCCCTTTGTGATGCAAAGAATATAATGTGATCACAGTATGAGTTCTTGGCCATCCAAGAAATCCCTGGAATAGGCCTTGAGGTCTACATGCGGAACCAAAGATTACTTGGATTGATTCAAATATGGTACATGCCCTTTGTGATGCATAGAATAGAACGCGTTCCAAGCAAAGGTTCTTGGTCGTCCATGAAATTTCTGGAATAAGTTCAAAGATCTACATGCGTAACTATAGATCAAATGGATTGTTCCAAAACTGGCACATGCCCTTTATGAAACATAGAATAGAACGCGTTCCCAGCATAGGTTTTTGTTCGATCGAGAAATCCCTGGAATAAGGTCTTAATTCTACATGCGTAACCAAAGGTTACTTGGATTGTTTCAAATATGGAGCATGCCCTTTGTGATGCATAGAATAGAATGTGTCCAAAGTATGAATTCTTGGTTGTCCAAAAAATCCCTGGAGTAAGGCGTTTAGATCTACATAAGTAACCATAGAGCAATTGGATTATTTCAAATATGATACATGCCCTGTGCCTATGCACAACAAAGGCAATTCTCTTTTGTTTTGTAGTAGATCTTAATGCCTTGCTCTAGGTTTGTCGTGGATAACCATAGATACATCATATTCTATAATTTAAAATGGGCATGTACCACATTTAAAATCGATCGATTTATCTTCGGTTACTCGTGCAGATCTGTGTGCCAATCTCAAGGGATTTCTTTCTGACTTATTCTATTTTACACATCCAAAAGGGCATGTACCACATTTAAAACAGTCCGATTGATCTTTAGTTACGCGTGTAGATCGGAGGACCTAACTCCAGGGATTTCTTGGATGACCGAGAACCTCTCTCGCTGACTTATTCTATTCTACACATCCAAAAAGGCATGTACCACATTTAAAACAGTTCGATACATCTTTAGTAACGCGTGTAGATCTTAAGGCCACACTCCAGAGATTTCTTGAATGACCCAGAATCTTTTACGTTGGCTCATTCTATTCTACACATCCAAAAGTACATGTGCTATAATTAAAACAGTCCGATTGATCTTTAGCTACTCATTCTTTTTTCTCGCTTCTACCATCTCACTCCTCAGTTCTCATATCCCAAATCTCAGCTTACAATTCACGATTGAAAAAAAACTAATGAGGGCTTTTTAGTGAAATTCTCAATTCCTACTTCTTACTTGTTGTTTCTCACTTCTCATTTTTCATCACTCATAACTTCTCACTCATCACTTTTCACTTTTATTTTTTAACTTTTCAATTCTCACTTTTTTACTTTTTAATTGATAATTATTTAAAAATAAATTATTATTGGCACACGCCCTTCTCAAACTATGACATCCATAGTCAAGCACATCAGATGGGCGCGTTTTATCCTGCATGCAGAGGTTTTAATAAAATGTGTGTTTTTCTATGAAAAATGTAGTAAAGTTAACTTTTTAGTAACTTGGCACAATCTTTACTAATTTGTTTTTCCAGACATGTGCAAAGATTATTGAAAAATGTTTTTATCTAGTGGAAAATCCTTAAGGGAACGGAAGCTTAAATTTTATCAAAAGGCGAAAAAAAACAAATTTATTTTTAAAAATTTTATCATAGATGTCTTGACTTTTATTTTTAACTAGCAGACCCGACGAACTTCGTTTCGCCTAAAATTGATTAGTTCTCGAGTTATGCAGAAATTTCGGTTTCATTTGTATGGGAGCCCCCCTTTCCAAAGGAGGGAGGGGTCTCGAACCATCTTAAGAAGCTTCCCCGACCCCAAAACCCTCTGCATACAAATTTTCACGCAGATCGGTTCAGTAGTTTCGGAGTCTATAAGGTGCAGAAAGACAGAAATTCATTTTTATGTATATAGATTTGTTGATCTAAAACATGTTTAGGCGTCAGCAGCCATCGGTTTTGTAACCTAATTTAGCCTATTAACCCAGAAAATGCAATGGCTCGTATTAGCTGACTGGCGCATTTTAATTTTAGTTCCCCTACTTTTAAAATAAGCTTAAGGATCGCATCGTGCCATTGGAAGAAAAGGTTGGGAATCACGAATTTCACGGTGTCTGGTATCATGAAACGGTTCGAAGGTCGTCTGACTGTTGATCAGAGACAAAGATCCGAAGAAAGCCGTCAGGTCAACGAGAACAATCACAAACGTCTTTGAAAGGAAACTGAAGATCACATTGCTGAGAAATTTGAAACAAAAAGTTAGAGCAAAAAAACTGCTTTTTAAGGATCACCCTAAGTAAACTTGGGAAAATTGCTCTAAATCAGTCAATTTAAGAGCTAGAGAAATAATATGTTCAGCAAAATCCTTGGAAATTGGCTGAACTACAACTTCGCATAACATTATATACCCGTATCTCTACAAATAAAAAAAAATCGTTTTCTTAAAATGTGGCCCACCCTATTTTATATGAAAACCTCAATAAGCTTCTTACCGCTAGGAACAACTTTATAGAACAAAGGTTTTTTTTCTATCTCTGCTGTTTTCGGCTTGAACAACTTATTACCACTTTGCCTGCTTCGCATTGTCGTGCATTGTCGAGAACCATTTTCATCAGGTTGTTGACAGCTGAAGGTTAGTCAGTGCATAAAGCCATTCTACCTTGTAAAAGATGTAAATAATATTAGTGGACCTTAGCTGCCGCAGAAGATTTCCGCCGAACATCGTGCATGATCTGTTCTTCTTTTGTTAGAACAGCGGTTCTCAACCTTTTTCTTAAGAGGTACCCCTTCAAACTCATGCTTTCATTGAGGTACCCCCTATTTTATTTTTGCTGTAGAGTAGAGTGGGGCAAGAGTACGCACTTAGTTTTCAATCGATCATGTGGCCCTTATGAAGCAAGCTTCTGCATATCAAATCAGTGTCGATGATTCATATACTCTTCCTTTATGTTACCAAGTGGAAAAAATATTGAAATTATTGAGATTCGTTTTAGTAGAACCCTTATTGCAAGACAAGTGAAAAACGCACTCTTACCCCACCGGTGGGGTAAAAGTGCGCATCGGGTGGGGTAAGAGTACGCATTTATGAAATCTTGTGCTTTAAGTATATATTAACACGAATAAGAGTTAATAACATTTAATTGATGTTTAATGAGCATATATTAGGGAATGTTTAAAGATTACGTGACTTTTAAAGGGGGAGGGGGTCCTAAAAATGTACACTTTCATACAAAAAACCATTGTTTTTTATATATACATAAAACTACAGAGGTAAAAATATATATCAGGTTTCGCGTGGCGTATACAAAGGCATTTTCCTTAAAGAAAGTCTACCAATCACGTAACGTAAAATTTGGCTATTTCATCACCCCTCCCCCCTATCTTACACTATTTGTATGGATCCTCTAAAAAATATAAGGAATGTCACACATCTCGCAACCCCTCCCAGCTAAACGTTGCGTAATTTATGAATGTTTCTTTTGATGAAATGAAATTATCATTTAGATGAAATTGTGTTTTCGTACTATGTACAACTGATGTACAACAAGTCCTAATACAATTTCATTATTTCGCTTCGGTTCTTTGTTCGCTAAGTCCTTTCTAACACCGAATTACTTCAATTTATCCTAAAAACTTGTGATAATTTCGAATTCTGTCCCTTTTTTCTTAGTTGTGGATCTTTACGCTTTGGAAGAAGTCTTATTTCGGCCGGAGATACGGGTTTGACATCATAACTTGAAAATTCATATGCGTACTCTTGCCCCACCGGTGCCTGCGTACTTTTACCCCACATTCCCAAAAAATATTCAAGTAATGGTTTTGACTTCTTTGAAAACCAAACGGATTGGTGTTCTGTACCATGAAGTACTCTATACAATAGGTTATCGAAATGGTATAATGTTCATCTGATTGAACGTATATATGGTAATGAAATACTAGTTGCGGAAACCCAATTATTTTTAGCAAAATGACCAAAAAGTTATCTAACTCCATATCTCCCTTGTTGTTTATTCAAGTCGTTTACAATTACACATCATAATAGTTGGCCAGAATACCTGTCAAACTGATGCAGTGCTGCTAGTTTATCTTTTTTTATTACTTCAAAAAATCGAAAACGTACTCTTACCCCACGCGCACTCTTGCCCCACTCTACTCTAAATGAAAATAAGCGTATTTCATAAGATATATTGAAAACGAGATATAAAATTAACAGGATATATAAAATTGTATATATAAAACTTTCTGATTCAAATTGATTTTATACATAAAGCTTTTGGAGGCTTCCGAGCCTCTTGTAAGGAAGCTTCCAAGCCTCCTGACACAAGGTTTACGACTTATGAGCCTCTTGATATAAAGTTTCCGAGTCTCTAGAAGGGAGGCTTCCGAGCCTCTTGAAAGGAGGCTTCCGAGCCTCTTGGAAGGAGGCTTCCGAGCCACTTGAAAAGAGGCTTCCCAGCCTCTTGAAAGGAGGCTTCCGAGCCTCTTGAAAGGAGGCTTCCGAGCCTCTTGAAAGGAGGCTTCCGAGCCTCTTGAAAGAAGGCTTCCGAGCCTCTTGAAAGGATGCTTCTGAGCCTCTTGAAAGGAGGCTTCTGAGCCTCTTGAAAGGAGGCTTCTGAGCCTCTTGAAAAGAGGCTTCCAGGCCTCTTGAAAGGAGGCCTGAGCCTCTTGAAAGGAGGCTCTGATCCTCTTGAAAGGATGCTTCCGCGCCTCTTGAAAGAAGGCTCCTGAGCCTTTTGAAAGCAGGCTTCGGAGCCTCAGGAAAGGATACTTCTGAGCCTCTGGAAAGGATGCATCTGAGCCTCTTGAAAGTAAGCTTCTGAGCGTCTTGAAAGGAGGCTTGAGCTCTTGAAAGGAGGCTTCGAGCCTCTTGAAAGGAGGCTCTGAGCCTCTTGAAAGGAGGCTTCCGAGCCTCTTGAAAGGAGGCTCTGAGCCTCTTGAAAGGAGGCTTCCTGAGCTCTCTGAAAGGAGGCCTGAGCCTCCTGAAAGGAGGCTCTGAGCCTCTTGAAAGGAGGCTTCCTGAGCCTCTTGAAAGGAGGCCTGAGCCTCTTGAAAGGAGGCTTCCGAGCCTCTTGAAAGGAGGCCTGAGCCTCCTGAAAGGAGGCTTCCGAGCCCTGAAAGGAGGCCTGAGCCTCCTGAAAGGAGGCTTTGAGCCTCTTGAAAGGAGGCTTCTGAGCCTCTTGAAAGGAGGCTTCCAGTCTCTTGAAAGGAGGCTGAGCCTCTTGAAAGGAGGCTTCCAGGCCTCTTGAAAGGAGGCTTCGAGGCTTCCAGGCCTCTTGAAAGGAGGCTTGAGCTCTTGAAAGGAGGCTTCTGAGCCTCTTGAAAGGAGGCTTCTGAGCCTCTTGAAAGGAGGCTTGAGCTCTGAAAGGAGGCTTCTGAGCCTCTTGAAAGGAGGCTTCTGAGCCTCTTGAAAGGAGGCTTCTGAGCCTCTTGAAAGGAGGCCTGAGCCTCTTGAAAGGAGGCTTGAGCCTCTTGAAAGGAGGCTCTGAGCCTCTTGAAAGGAGGCTTCCTGAGCCTCTTGAAGGAGGCTTCCAGCCTCTTGAAAGGAGGCTCTGAGCCTCTTGAAAGGAGGCTTCTGAGCCTCTTGAAAGGAGGCTTCCAGAGCCTCTTGAAAGGAGGCTTCTGAGCCTCTTGAAAGGAGGCTCTGAGCCTCTTGAAAGGAGGCTCTGAGCCTCTTGAAAGGAGGCTCTGAGCCTCTTGAAAGGAGGTTTCCAGGCCTCTTGGAAAGGAGGCTTCTGAGCCTCTTGAAAGGAGGTTTCTGATCCTCCTGAAAGGAGGCTTCCTGAGGCCTCTTGAAAGGAGGCTTCTGAGCCTCTTGAAAGGAGGCTCTGAGCCTCTTGAAAGGAGGCTTCCAGCCTCTGGAAAGGAGGCTTCTGAGCCTCTTGAAAGGAGGCTTCTGAGCCTCTTGAAAGGAGGCTTCCTGAGCCTCTTGAAAGGAGGCTTCCTGAGCCTCTTGAAAGGAGGCTCTGAGCCTCTTGAAAGAAGGCTTCCTGAGCCTCTTGAAAGGAGTCTTCTGAGCCTCTTGAAAGGAGGCCTGAGCTCTGAAAGGAGGCTTCTGAAAGAGGCTTTGAGCCTCTTGAAAGGAGGCTCTGAGCCTCTTGAAAGGAGGCTTCCTGAGCCTCCTGAAAGGAGGCTCTGAGCCTCTTGAAAGGAGGCTCTGAGCCTCTTGAAAGGAGGCTCTGAGGCCTCTTGAAAGGAGGCTTCCTGAGCCTCTTGAAAGGAGGCCTGAGCCTCTTGAAAGGAGGCTTCCTGAGCTCTTGAAAGGAGGCCTGAGCCTCTTGAAAGGAGGCTTGAGCCTCTTGAAAGGAGGCTTCTGAGCCTCTTGAAAGGAGGCTCTGAGCTCTTGAAAGGAGGCTTCTGAGCCTCTTGAAAGGAGGCTTCGAGCCTCTTGAAAGGAGGCTTCTGGAGCCTCTTGAAAGGAGGCTCTGAGCCTCCTGAAAGGAGGCCTGAGCCTCCTGAAAGGAGGCTCTGAGCCTCCTGAAAGGAGGCTTCCTGAGCCTCTTGAAAGGAGGCTCTGAGCCTCTGAAAGGAGGCTTCCTGAGCCTTGAAAGGAGGCTTCCTGAGCCTCTTGAAAGGAGGCTTCTGAGCCTCTTGAAAGGAGGCTCTGAGCCTCTTGAAAGGAGGCTTGAGCCTCTTGAAAGGAGGCTTCTGAGCCTCTTGAAAGGAGGCCTGAGCCTCTTGAAAGGAGGCTTCCGAGCCTCCTGAAAGGAGGCTCTGAGCCTCCTGAAAGGAGGCCTGAGCCTCCTGAAAGGAGGCTTCCTGAGCCTCTTGAAAGGAGGCTTCTGAGCCTCTTGAAAGGAGGCTCTGAGCCTCTTGAAAGGAGGCTTCCTGAGCCTCTTGAAAGGAGGCCTGAGCCTCTTGAAAGGAGGCTTCTGAGCCTCTTGAAAGGAGGCCTGAGCCTCTTGAAAGGAGGCTCTGGAGCCTCTTGAAAGGAGGCTTCCAGGCCTCTTGAAAGGAGGCTCTGAGCCTCTTGAAAGGAGGCTTCCAGGCCTCTTGAAAGGAGGCTTGAGGCCTCTTGAAAGGAGGCTTCCTGAGCCTCTTGAAAGGAGGCTTCCTGAGCCTCTTGAAAGGAGGCTTCCAGGCCTCTTGAAAGGAGGCTTCTGAGGCCTCTTGAAAGGAGGCTCTGAGCCTCTTGAAAGGAGGCTCTGAGCCTCTTGGAAAGGAGGCTTGAGCTCTTGAAAGGAGGCTTCGAGCCTCTTGAAAGGAGGCCTGAGCCTCTTGAAAGGAGGCTTGAGCCCTCTTGAAAGGAGGCTTCGAGCCTCTTGAAAGGAGGCCTGAGCCTCTTGAAAGGAGGCTTCTGAGCCTCTTGAAAGGAGGCTTCCGAGCCTCTTGAAAGGAGGCTTGAGCTCTTGAAAGGAGGCTTGAGCTCTTGAAAGGAGGCCTTGAGCCTCTTGAAAGGAGGCTTCTGAGCCTCTTGAAAGGAGGCTTCCAGGCCTCTTGAAAGGAGGCTTCTGAGCCCTCTTGAAAGGAGGCTCTGAGCCTCTTGAAAGGAGGCTTCCGAGCCTCTTGAAAGGAGGCTTCCAGAGCCTCTTGAAAGGAGGCTTCTGAGCCTCTTGAAAGGAGGCTTCTGAGGCCTCTTGAAAGGAGGCTTCCTGAGCCTCTTGAAAGGAGGCTCTGAGCCTCTTGAAAGGAGGCTCTGAGCCTTTGAAAGGAGGCTCTGAGCCTCTTGAAAGGAGGCTTCCGAGCCTCTTGAAAGGAGGCTTCCGAGCCCCTTGAAAAGAGGCTTCCGAGCCTCTTGAAAGGAGGCTTCCGAGCCTCTTGAAAGGAGGCTTCTGTGCTTCCCGAGTAGCACACGTGTTGCCATTTAGTTGCTGCAACTTATATGTTTCCGAATTCGGTTACATTTAGGTTGCTGCAATCAAATCAGTTCAAAACGTGCTACTTGGGTTACGAGTTGCTTCGAAAGGAAGCTCTTGAAAGGAGGCTCTTCTAAGTTTCTTGCAACGGAGCTACTGAGCTTTCCGAAAAAAGGCCTTCATGTCTCTAAACTGGAGGCTTGATTTTAGTTCGGAAGCATATTATTCAATATTTTGTCTCAATTACAAAAGACGTGAAATTTATTTGTTTCGCGGATGACATGGACATTGTCGGCCGAACATTTGCAAAGGTGGCAGAACTGTACACCCGCCTGAAACGTGAAGCAACAAAAGTTGGACTGGTGGTGAATGCGTCAAAGACAAAGTACATGCTAGTGGGCGGAACCGAGCGCGACAAGGCCCGCCTGGGAAGCAGTGTTACGATAGACGGGGATACCTTCGAGGTGGATCCTTGCTAACGAGGTGGATCCTTGCTGATAACAATGTTAGTCGTGAAATACGAAGGCGCATCATCTGTGGAAGTCAGGCCTACTACGGGCTCCAGTAGAAACTGCGGTTAAAAAGGATTCGCCACCGCACCAAATGTGTCATGTACAAGACGCTAATAAGACCGATTGTCCTCCACGGACATGAAACATGGACAATGCTCGAGGAGCACTCGCATTGCAAGCACTCGGAGTATTCGAGAGACGAGTGCTTAGGACCATCTTTGGCGGTGTGCAAGAAGACGGTGTGTGGCGGCGAAGAATGAACCATGAACTCGCCCAACTCTACGGCGAACCCAGTATCCAGAAGGTAGCTAAAGCCGGAAGGGTACGATAGGCAGGGCATGTTGCAAGAATGCCGGACAGCAACCCTGCAAAGATGGTGTTCGCTTCCGATCCGGCAGGTACGAGACGGCGTGGAGCGCAGCGACCGAGGTGGGCAGACCAGGTGCAAAACGGCGAGTGTGGGGCGCATTCGAGGATGGAGAGATGCGGCCTTGAACCGTGTATTGTGGCGTCAAATTGTTGATTCAGTGTTATCTGTTCAGATGTTAACTAAATAAATGAAAATGAAGGTCCTCCCACAATCTTTGCAGCCAAACCGCCTCCTGGGATGCTTCGGAAAGGGCTACAAACTCCGCTTCTGCTGTGGACAAGGAGACGCAGGTTTGCTTCCGGAAAGCCCACGATATTGTGCCTCCTGTGGCCCCGAATGGCCGGAGCGAACAGTACTGGAACACGTACCCGCCGTTGGATTTCCGATCGTGCGACATCCGCAATAAATTCAGTAGGAAAAGTCGAATCACAAATGAAAATGAAGCAAAAAGTCGAACAAGTCAAAATCGCTATGTTCAGTAGACCAAGTAGAATCTATTTGACCGATACCAATCCATAACAGCATAACAAATATTATCACCGTGCAATGGCTTTCTATTCCTGTTACCTAATAGATTTTTCTTTCATTAATTTAGATGCCTTGCCGATGGCGATGTCGTCTTGAAACTTGCTCAATGATAATGCCAATCGTTCCCTGGCGGCTCCCTAGGGGCATGACGACGGCAACGTAGTTTTGCGCAGCACGCCATCGCAATATAATTGAAATATTCATGTCGCTCCCGACCACTTTCATCTTCGTTCGGTGCGATGCGAGTATCGCTATCCTTTAACTAAAAATATATAAAGCCTGAAGGCTCACGCAAGACAGGCACCGTTGTTGCGTCATCGTTGTGCCTATTTTGATGCAGCTGCTCACGAACAGAATTTGATGAACCGTAAGGTTCAACTCTTGGCCCTGTATCGAGTCACCTTCTGTCTGATGTGGCTTTTCTGCTCGTCAGATCGTTGATCATTAATGGAAAATTGTGTTTCTATTTATCTTCAAAATTTAGATGCCATCGATTTTTTCAATGATATGCAGTGACAATTATTTATCAGCTATCCAAATTTGAGTTATTTTATTGACTTGATTTTAGATCTATCTGTCTCAGTATTCATTTATTCTTGATAATAACACTTTCCGTCAACGGAAATACCTTTTAGAAAAATAATACCCGTGCACTATTCCAGAATGGTAAAACCAAATGGATTAGCTAGCAACCTCTGACAGCACTATTTTCGGATCCTTTCGATGATGAACTTGGAGTCAATGCTACCGTCGTCGGGAAACACGCAAACCAAAAGGCTGAAGAATCGATGACGTCGAAGCTCGCTCGGTAATGTAACACCTGTGCAGATCAGCCCACCAGGTTCATTCAACGTTTCTTAGCTAGCCGAAAATTGAGCTTCGCACGGAACGATGACGTCGTCTTCTGCGGCTCGTTCGTTGGATAATGATGAATAAGTTAGGATCCCTTCGTTTGGGGCTGCCAAACCTCATCAACCATGAAAATATCTCCTACCTCGAACGATTCCTGTGTGTAGAGATACGGTCGTAAAATGACATCCATGTCGCTGAGCACCGAGCCAAAGCCATCATAACCCAAATGTCAGGATCGTAAATTTTCCCGTCAAGTTGGGTGATAATTGCTCGTCATGGTTTGGTTGCATTAGGCAATGCTTTGATGCTTGCACATGCTGTTAATCAGTTTGTTATTATGACCGAATTTTATGGTTTGACAGTATTTTTGTTTATGCATTTTGCGCTTCACTTTTCAATTTTTAAATTGCAAACGGTCCGAAAATAAATTCATCACTTTTTCCACGAAATGATGGCTCTCAATCAACAGCATCAGAGACCGTTTGCTGGGTGACAATTCCGACGCTTAGAAGCTTCATTGCTAGATCAGTGTTACACACTTCGTATGTGCATTCTTTCGGAAGTTCTTTTTGTATATCTGCCACTTCCGAAACCGGCGCAGAAATTTAAAAAAAGGACTAGCTTATCAATTTTCAACATTCTTCAACAATAATCTTTGAATTCGTAAAAGCTCTAGAATTTTTTTTGTAGGCATATATTGTCTTACGAATCCACACGCAAACTTCATTGATTATTTCTGAAGGTCTTTCAAAACATGTAAAAGGGTCGAACAGAATGATCGGGACAGGCAAAATTTTGTCAAAATTCAAATGACCATGAATCTGTGAAATATTAACCGATTTGTATAGTTCTGGTTTGACGAATTTCACGGGAATGGCCATATATGAGATGTTTGTCGCCCGATCTAGGACAACGATATATCAATCAATTCAGAAAACTCTACTTTCTGTAAAAAATATAAAAAGGGCCAATATTTCACGCATGTGAAAAATACAAGAGACCAAAAAATATGCCATCAAACAATCCGAAATATCTCGAGAATCCGGCAGTCTTGACATAAATTTGACCCAATTTTCCGTCACCCTGGCAAAACCATAAATGTCGGTTAATATTTCACAGAGTTATGATCATTTGAATTTTAATAAAATTTTGCCTGTCCCGATCGTTCTGTCCAAACCCTGTTTTTTTATGATGGGTCCACATTTAATCTCTGACATTTTTGCATGATAAGAAACTTTACCTCAATTATGCTTTTGTGATTATGTAATTGGGTGGCTGCCAACTAACGCAATAATGCAAAGGATCAAGTCCGTTCCTTCGACTGCAGCATCATTAACGTGCACAGCCTGCCCACACGAAGGTAGACTCGATGACGAGGAAAAGCTTTTTGTGCTTGCTGAAGCAGCCGACATGAACACCCAGGTAGGACTGATGATTGAACCGTATAGAGTTCTGCAAATGAATAAAAGTGTACATGATTCCACTGTTACTCCTCTCGGACGGAGCGTTTGTAATGTTTTTATTTTATTTTATACATTCTGCACAGTGGCATTAGTGCTGGCGATGCTAGCCCTGGAGAACTCAATAGCCTACACACCGTATCGAATGACAACGGATAACGATGTACAAACTTTGCAACATCCTACAGAATTACTCCAAAACCCCTCCTTCCTGTGCGAGAATATCATCTGGAAAATTCTGTTGAATTCCCATGTGAAGTAATTTATTATTTTCTATCTTTTTCACAAGAAATTCAACAAATCAATGAATTACGACGAAAAAATTTATTCCATTTCTGAAAGAAATTCTTCTAAATTGGAGATGAGTCGATAACTGGATCGATTGACATGCGAAACAGATGTTAACCGTAAAAAAATGATAAGACGGCGAAATACCAATTGGTAAATTATAGCAAATGATGACTGAAAGCAAACGTATCTAACAAGTTTCCAGTGCCGTTTGTCTTCTTATTTTTCTATGACTATTTCTCATTTCATATGCTCTGCTATTATTCGAAAGCTTTTCTATGACCGCCATTGCATGAGTGAGTATGTATCTTGAGTGGCAAATACAATGGATACATTATGCCCAGGGAGCCGAGAATGTTCCCAACCCGAAAACATCGTAGACCGGACCGAGAATCCTACGCCTCTGCTTGAGAGGCAAGTTGATTACACTATGTATTTGAATTTGAATCGAATTTCTAACCGAATGAAACAATTCCCGCAAATGAAGTATTGGAATCAAGTTTGGTACTATTTGAAGCATATTTAGTTATAGTCTAATAGAGCTCTATAGAGCTTAACCAGTGTAAGAATCCTTTCGGGATTTCGGAAAAAATCCTTTCGGGATTTCAGGAGAACTCCTTTCGGAATTTCAAAAGAAATCCTTTCGAGATTTCGAGAAAAATCCTTTCGGGATTTCAGAAGAAATCCTTTCGGGATTTCCGAAGAAATACTTTCGGGATTTCGGAAGAAATACTTTCGGGATTTCGGAAGAACTTCTTTCGGAATTTCGGGAAAAATCCTTTCGGGACTTCGGGAAAAATCCTTTCGGGATTTCTGGAGAAATCCTTTCGGGATTTCTGGAGAAATCCTTTCGGGATTTCAGGAGAAATCTTTCAGGATTTCCGAAATCCTTTCGAGATTTCGGAGAAATCTTTCGATTTCCGGAGAAATCCTTTCGATTTCAGGAGAAATCCTTTCGGGATTTCCGGAGAAATCCTTTCGATTTGAGAAATCCTTTCGATTTCCGGAGAAATCCTTTCGATTTCCGGAGAAATCCTTTCGATTTCCGGAGAAATCCTTTCGATTTCCGAGAAATCCTTTCGGGATTTCCGGAGAAATCCTTTCGATTTCCGGAGAAATCCTTTCGATTTCCGGAGAAATCCTTTCGATTTCCGGAGAAATCCTTTCGATTTCGGAGAAATCCTTTCAGGATTTCGGAGAAATCCTTTCGATTTCCGGAGAAATCCTTTCGATTTCCGAGAAATCCTTTCGATTTCCGGAGAAATCCTTTCGATTTCGGAGAAATCCTTTCGATTTCCGGAGAAATCGCTTTCGATTTCCGGAGAAATCCTTTCGATTTCCGGAGAAATCCTTTCGATTTCCGGAGAAATCCTTTCGGATTTCCGGAGAAATCCTTTCGATTTCGGAGAAATCCTTTCGATTTCGGAGAAATCCTTTCAGGATTTCCGGAGAAATCCTTTCGATTTCCGGAGAAATCCTTTCGATTTCCGGAGAAATCCTTTCGATTTCCGGAGAAATCCTTTCGATTTCCGGAGAAATCCTTTCGATTTCCGAAGAACCTTTCGATTTCCGAAGAAATCCTTTCGATTTCGAAGAAATCCTTTCGATTTCCGAAGAAATCCTTTCGATTTCAGAAATCCTTTCGATTTCGAAGAAATCCTTTCGATTTCGAAGAAATCCTTTCGGGATTTCGAAGAAATCCTTTCAGGATTTCAGAAGAAATCCTTTCGATTTCCGAAGAAATCCTTTCAATTTCGAAGAAATCCTTTCAGGATTTCCGAAGAAATCCTTTCGGGATTTCCGAAGAAATCCTTTCAGGATTTCCGAAGAAATCCTTTCGGGAATTCGAAGAAATCCTTTCGATTTCGAAGAAATCCTTTCGATTTCCGAAGAAATCCTTTCGATTTCCGAAGAAATCCTTTATCGGATTTCCGAAGAAATCCTTTCGATTTCCGAAGAAATCCTTTCGATTTCCGAAGAAATCCTTTCAATTTCCGAAGAAATCCTTTCAGGATTTCCGAAGAAATCCTTTCGGGATTTCGAAGAAATCCTTTCGATTTCCGAAGAAATCCTTTCGGGATTTCCGAAGAAATCCTGTTCGGATTTTCGAAGAAATCCTGTTCGGATTTCCGAAGAAATCCTTTCGGATTTCCGAAGAAATCCTGTTCGGATTTCCGAAGAAATCCTGTTCGGATTTCCGAAGAAATCCTGTTCGGATTTCCGAAGAAATCCTTTCGATTTCCGAAGAAATCCTGTTCGGATTTCCGAAGAAATCCTGTTCGGATTTCCGAAGAAATCCTTTCGATTTGAAGAAATCCTTTCGATTTCCGAAGAAATCCTTTCGATTTCCGAAGAAATCCTTTCAGGATTTTCCGAAGAAATCCTTTCGATTTCGAAGAAATCCTTTCGATTTCGGAAGAAATCCTTTCAGGATTTCCGAAGAAATCCTTTCGGGATTTCGAAGAAATCCTTTCGATTTCGAAGAAATCCTTTCGATTTCGGAGAAATCCTTTTCAGGATTTCTGGAGAAATCCTTTCGATTTCTGGAGAAATCCTTTCGATTTCTGAAGAAATCCTTTCAGGATTTCTGAAGAAATCCTTTCGATTTCCGGAGAAATCCTTTCGATTTCCGGAGAAATCCTTTCGGGATTTCCGGAGAAATCCTTTCGATTTCCGGAGAAATCCTTTCCATTTCGGAGAAATCCTTTCGATTTCCGGAGAAATCCTTTCGATTTCGGAGAAATCCTTTCGATTTCGGAGAAATCCTTTCGATTTCGGAGAAATCCTTTCGATTTCGGAGAAATCCTTTCAGGATTTCGGAGAAATCCTTTCAATTTCCGGAGAAATCCTTTCGATTTCCGGAGAAATCCTTTTCGATTTCCGGAGAAATCCTTTCGATTTCCGGAGAAATCCTTTCGGGATTTCCGGAGAAATCCTTTCGATTTCCGGAGAAATCCTTTCGTATTTCCGGAGAAATCCTTTCGGGATTTCCGGAGAAGTCCTTTCGGGATTCCCGGAGAAATCCTTTCGGGATTTCCGGAGAAATCCTTTTCGATTTCCGGAGAAATCCTTTTCGATTTCCGAGAAATCCTTTCGATTTCCGGAGAAATCCTTTCGATTTCGGAGAAATCCTTTCGATTTCGGAGAAATCCTTTCAGGATTTCCGGAGAAATCCTTTCGATTTCCGGAGAAATCCTTTCGATTTCCGGGATTTCGGAGAAATCCTTTCGATTTCCGGAGAAATCCTTTCAGGATTTCCGGAGAAATCCTTTCGAATTTCGGAGAAATCCTTTCGGGATTTCCGGAGAAATCCTTTCGATTTCCGGAGAAATCCTTTCGATTTCGGAGAAATCCTTTCGATTTCCGGAGAAATCCTTTCGATTTCCGGAGAAATCCTTTCGATTTCCGGAGAAATCCTTTCGATTTCCGGAGAAATCCTTTCGGGATTTCCGGAGAAATCCTTTCGATTTCGGGAGAAATCCTTTCGGGATTTCGGGAGAAATCCTTTCGGGATTTCGGGACAAATCCTTTCGAGATTTCGGAGAAATCCTTTCGATTTCCGGAGAAATCCTTTCGATTTCCGAGAAATCCTTTCGATTTCGGAGAAATCCTTTTCGGGATTTCCGGAGAAATCCTTTCGATTTTCCGGAGAAATCCTTTCGATTTCGGAGAAATCCTTTCGATTTCCGGAGAAATCCTTTCGATTTCCGGAGAAATCCTTTCGATTTCCGAGAAATCCTTTCGATTTCCGGAGAAATCCTTTCGATTTCAGAAATCCTTTCGATTTCGGAGAAATCCTTTCGGGATTTCCGAGAAATCCTTTTCGATTTCCGGAGAAATCCTTTCGGGATTTCCGGAGAAATCCTTTCGATTTCCGGAGAAATCCTTTCGGGATTTCGGAGAAATCCTTTCGATTTCCGGAGAAATCCTTTCGATTTCGGAGAAATCCTTTCGATTTCCGGAGAAATCCTTTCGGGATTTCGGAGAAATCCTTTCAGATTTCAGAGAAATCCTTTCCGATTTTCCGGAGAAATCCTTTCGATTTGAAGAAACTCGATTTCGGAGAAATCCTTTCGGGATTTCCGAGAAATCCTTTCGATTTCCGGAGAAACTTTCGGGATTTCCGGAGAAACTTTTCAGGATTTCCGGAGAAATCCTTTCGATTTCCAAGAAATCCTTTCGATTTCGAAGAAATCGCTTTCGATTTCCGAAGAAATCCTTTCGATTTCCGAAGAATCCTTTCGGGATTTCGAAGAAATCCTTTCGATTTCCGAAGAAATCCTTTCGATTTCGAAGAAATCGATTTCGAAGAAATCCTTTCGATTTCCGAAGAAATCCTTTCGATTTCCGAAGAAATCCTTTTCGATTTCGAAGAAATCCTTTCGATTTCCGAAGAAATCCTTTCGATTTCGAAGAAATCCTTTTCGATTTCGAAGAAATCCTTTCGATTTCGAAGAAATCCTTTCGGGATTTCCGAAGAAATCCTTTCGATTTCCGAAGAAATCCTTTCGGGATTTCGAAGAAATCCTTTTCGATTTCCGAAGAAATCCTTTCGATTTCCGCAGATTTGAAGAAATCCTTTCGGGATTTCCGAAGAAATCCTTTCGATTTCGAAGAAATCCTTTCGATTTCCGAAGAAATCCTTTCGATTTCGAAGAAATCCTTTCGGGATTTCCGAAGAAATCCTTTCGATTTCCGAAGAAATCCTTTCGATTTCGAAGAAATCCTTTCAGGATTTCCGAAGAAATCCTTTCGATTTCCGAAGAAATCCTTTCGATTTCCGAAGAAATCCTTTCGGGATTTCGAAGAAATCCTTTCGATTTCGAAGAAATCCTTTCAATTTCGAAGAAATCCTTTCGATTTCCGAAGAAATCCTTTCGATTTCCGAAGAAATCCTTTCGATTTCCGAAGAAATCCTTTTCGGGATTTCCGAAGAAATCCTTTCGATTTCCGAAGAAATCCTTTCGATTTCGAAGAAATCCTTTCGATTTCCGAAGAAATCCTTTCGATTTCCGAAGAAATCCTTTCGATTTCCGAAGAAATCCTTTCGATTTCCGAAGAAATCCTTTCGATTTCGAAGAAATCCTTTCGATTTCCGAAGAAATCCTTTCGATTTGAAGAAATCCTTTCGATTTCCGAAGAAATCCTTTCGGGATTTCCGAAGAATCCTTTCGATTTGAAGAAATCCTTTCGATTTCCGAAGAAATCCTTTCGGGATTTCCGAAGAAATCCTTTCGATTTCCGAAGAAATCCTTTCGATTTCGAAGAAATCCTTTCGGGATTTCCGAAGAAATCCTTTCGCATTTCGAAGAAATCCTTTCGATTTCGAAGAAATCCTTTCGGGATTTCCGAAGAAATCCTTTCGATTTCCGAAGAAATCCTTTCGATTTCCGAAGAAATCCTTTCGATTTCAAGAAATCCTTTCGATTTCCGAAGAAATCCTTTCGATTTCCGAAGAAATCCTTTCGATTTCCGAAGAAATCCTTTCGGGATTTCCGGAAGAAATCCTTTCGATTTCCGAAGAAATCCTTTCGATTTCCGAAGAAATCCTTTCGATTTCGAAGAAATCCTTTCGATTTCCGAAGAAATCCTTTTCGATTTCGAAGAAATCCTTTCGATTTCGAAGAAATCCTTTCGATTTCCGAAGAAATCCTTTCGATTTCCGAAGAAATCCTTTCGATTTCCGAAGAAATCCTTTCGATTTCCGAAGAAATCCTTTCAATTTCCGAAGAAATCCTTTCAATTTCCGAAGAAATCCTTTCGGGATTTCGAAGAAATCCTTTCGATTTCCGAAGAAATCCTTTCGATTTTCGAAGAAATCCTTTCGATTTCCGAAGAAATCCTTTCGATTTCCGAAGAAATCCTTTCGATTTCCGAAGAAATCCTTTCGATTTCCGAAGAAATCCTTTCGATTTCCGAAGAAATCCTTTCGGGATTTCCGAAGAAATCCTTTCGATTTCCGAAGAAATCCTTTCGATTTCGAAGAAATCCTTTCGATTTCCGAAGAAATCCTTTCGATTTCCGAAGAAATCCTTTCGATTTCCGAAGAAATCCTTTCGATTTCCGAAGAAATCCTTTTCGATTTCCGAAGAAATCCTTTCGATTTCGAAGAAATCCTTTTCGATTTCCGAAGAAATCCTTTCGGGATTTCCGAAGAAATCCTTTCGATTTCCGAAGAAATCCTTTCGCATTTCGATTTGAAGAAATCCTTTCGATTTCCGAAGAAATCCTTTTCGATTTCCGAAGAAATCCTTTCGATTTCCGAAGAAATCCTTTCGATTTTCCGAAGAAATCCTTTCGATTTCCGAAGAAATCCTTTCAATTTCCGAAGAAATCCTTTCGATTTCCGAAGAAATCCTTTCGATTTCCGAAGAAATCCTTTCGATTTCCGAAGAAATCCTTTCGATTTCGAAGAAATCCTTTCGATTTCCGAAGAAATCCTTTCATTTCCGAAGAAATCCTTTCGATTTCCGAAGAAATCCTTTCGATTTCCGAAGAAATCCTTTCGATTTCCGAAGAAATCCTTTCGATTTCCGAAGAAATCCTTTCGATTTCCGAAGAAATCCTTTCGGGATTTCGAAGAAATCCTTTCGATTTCCGAAGAAATCCTTTCGATTTCCGAAGAAATCCTTTCAGGATTTCGAAGAAATCCTTTCGATTTCCGAAGAAATCCTTTTCGATTTCCGAAGAAATCCTTTCGATTTCCGAAGAAATCCTTTCGATTTCCGAAGAAATCCTTTCGATTTCCGAAGAAATCCTTTCGATTTCCGAAGAAATCCTTTCGGGATTTCGAAGAAATCCTTTCGATTTCCGAAGAAATCCTTTCGATTTCGAAGAAATCCTTTCGATTTCCGAAGAAATCCTTTCGGGATTTCGAAGAAATCCTTTCAATTTCGAAGAAATCCTTTCGATTTCCGAAGAAATCCTTTCGGGATTTCCGAAGAAATCCTTTCGATTTCCGAAGAAATCCTTTCGGGATTTCCGAAGAAATCCTTTCGATTTCGAAGAAATCCTTTCGATTTCCGAAGAAATCCTTTCGGGATTTCGAAGAAATCCTTTCCGGGATTTCCGAAGAAATCCTTTCGATTTCGAAGAAATCCTTTCGATTTCGAAGAAATCCTTTCGATTTCGAAGAACTCCTTTCGAGATTTCCGAAGAAATCCTTTCGGGATTTCCGAAGAAATCCTTTCGGGATTTCCGAAGAAATCCTTTCGGGATTTCCGAAGAAATCCTTTCGGGATTTCCGAAGAAATCCTTTCGGGATTTCCGAAGAAATCCTTTCGGGATTTCCGAAGAAATCCTTTCGGGATTTCCGAAGAAATCCTTCCGGGATTTCCGAAGAAATCCTTCCGGGATTTCCGAAGAAATCCTTTCGGATTTTCCGAAGAAATCCTTTCGGGATTTCCGAAGAAATCCTTTCAGGATTTCCGAAGAAATCCTTCCGGGATTTCCGAAGAAATCCTTCCGGGATTTCCGAAGAAATCCTTTCGATTTCGAAGAAATCCTTTCGGGTTCGAAGAAATCCTTTCAGGTTCGAAGAAATCCTTTTCGATTTCCGAAGAAATCCTTCCGGGATTTCCGAAGAAATCCTTCCGGGATTTCCGAAGAAATCCTTCCGGGATTTCCGAAGAAATCCTTCCGAGATTTCCGAAGAAATCCTTCCGGGATTTCCGAAGAAATCCTTCCGGGATTTCCGAAGAAATCCTTACGTTGAGGCAGTAAGCAGTTAGTTCGCGCAGGCCGGTTTTGTTTGTTCTGTGCGGTCGAAATGAAAACCAATCAGTGCCTGTTTTGTCGTGTTTCTGCTCAGCAATCAGATAGTTCGCGCGGTCGAGTGAGTAAATAATTGATGCGCGATCGGACGTTTTTTAGGTAGGGAGCAGAGCATTCGTTAAATCCGAGTTTGTGGTTCTGTTTTTAACGTTCAGTGAATGAGTGTGCGATTGAACGTGTTTTGTATATGATGCGAAACATTTGCACGATCCGGCTTACTTTCCCGAGTAGACGAAAATAGCTCAATAATATCAAATGTTGATATGATAGCAAAATGAGATATTGACATGATTGATATAAGAGATAAAATATCAGTTGACAATATCAATATTTTGCACTAAAATATCAGAAGTAGATCAAGTTATGCTATTTGTAAGAAGTGAACAAAATCATGTGCCATTAGTTTGTTCTTGTCCATAGCATATCTTGATATTTAAATGATATTTCGGTGCAATTTTTTGATATTGTTGCCTGTTCTTTTATCTCTTACATCAATCAAATCCATATCATGTTGTTCTGTTTTGGACGGTTCGTAAGAAATGAATATATTTCAATATTTTTTTAGCATACACTATTATTGACAAACGCTCTATATTGACGAATAAAGCTCCCTATTATTCACCTTACCCACTAACACAACAACATTTTGAAACATCACGGATATTCTCGTGCTAATTTATTGATGTTTTATCTTTCAGTTGCACAAACACGTTTCGTTCGACGTTCACAACTAAATCAATCAACATATGTAAATGTAACTCGGTATCAACTTATACCAAACGTTCCATCGTTGGTGTATAAATTATGATGTTTGCTCTTTCTCTTCCTCTGACAACACCGAACCATGCTATTTCGAGCACCTTCGATTGCAAACTAACTCTTACAGCGGCTTCCTACGGGCTGGATGGAAGCTTTTACTACCTGGATATATAAGAGAAGATTTTCATATTTCTACGCCGGGATCTAAAAATAAAGCTCAGCTGCGAAACAGGAAACCACTTCTGTGGAATTATTGAATGCCTGGCGAGGATATTTTAATAAATAATTACAACTTCGGAAACGGAAGATGGAAACCTGGGATGTAGACATCCGTACCGTTTTTCTATTATTACCACAATGCTTATATCGTTTTTGCTCCTAGCGCCATCTATGATGCTGTTATGGATTTGTGATAATCACATTTTACTTCTTGCCTGGTGAACATAAGACCATAGTTCTCAACGGTTACCCGATGTTCATACGGTTGCTTCCATAGGAAATGCTTGGAAAGAGACTAAGGCCCTAACGCCTGACATATAAAAAAATAAAAAATAAATGTATGTATTCACACTTTTATAATCATAGAAACATTATTTTATGAGTCATAAATATAAACCCCATTATTTATACGTTGCAAGTCCTTCTCATTGCAATCGAAAAATTACTCTCTTTTTTTAGATTGCACATAGAGGCACAGGTTCATCTTATCTGCTTTGCAGATATTACATTTCTACATGAACTTCCTCCATCACTCATTATCCACAAAATCTTCATGACTTCGGGTGCTTCCATTTTTACATACTGCGCCCAATGACGCACTCCGACGCGGTAGATGCCGCAGCAGACATCGACCGGTTGACTGTGACTTTTACAGACTACCTTACTGAACGGCTGCAAAAGACGCAATGGCTCCACCTACGTCAGAATCGAAATGTTTTTGGTGCTGACTGACTGACTGACTGACATTGTACCCCGGCACGCCATCATATGATTTACCGCAGCTGCCCCAGTAGTTTGTTTGCGAAATGCGGAAATCGGAAAGGGGTAGGATGTGATGCGAATAATGGCTTTGAATCGATTCTGCTGTAACTAAACACAGGTCGGGAGCAGCAGTTTTGAATAGCGAATACCTACGCACTGTTTTGATGGTTTCGAGATAATCTGCGCGAAAGATAGCACTTGCGTATTTCCGCTATTTATAGTCCAAATATCCTATTCGGTTATTATGAAATTGTTCCTAAATATTTCAACTAAAAATAAACTTCTCCAAGTCTCATTTTCGATTTTATTCTGGTCTTGTAGTGTTGTACTAACCTTTCATACAATGGTTTTAAATCCAGAGAATTCTAAAAGACGTGTTTTAAGACATCTTGAATCAAATTTCCTTCAGTTAATATAAACTTAAATTGTATAAAGCGGAAATTTTCTTTTCTTCTAAATAAATAACCTTTTCCAAAAAACAGGTAGTACTACGTCAACTATTTTGATTGTGCTCTTCAGAGCTTATGTACAAGTATTTTTCTATTTTCAGTCTTCTAGCTACAGAAAATATGAATTATTTTTCTAGCTCAAATATAGTCCTAATCACGTAAGAGTCGTTCCCTTTAGCTGGCTTTATTTCGCAATAGACGCACGAATTACACAACGCCTTCGATTTCGAAACAGTCGCCAGAAATAGCTCCCCCTCCCTCCGCTTTTTGCAACCTCACTCGCAAATAGAAGCAAGTACAGGCAAGGCATCCGGTCCCACTAAATAACAGCGAAACTTTCTTCTATACCGCTTTATTGACGAACTGCGAAGGCGACTCCTTCGCCCCCCGGATTTCCCTTGCCCCACTTTTCCCACCCACCATGACGCCCATAAACAAGTGACGACAACTGGTTGCGAATTGTTTGACGATGGGAAACGACGCAATTAGCGCCCCCGCCACGGCCGCCATTGCGTCGATTGTTATCAAACTTTCGTTCGGAAGTGTGCCCGAATCTGAACGTTGTTGCCCATAACTCGCCACGGAATGCCACGAAATCAAACAGCGCGTCGGAGCACTAAAAATATCCTTCTCGCTGCTCATTATTCAAGGAGTGTAATCCGATCCCATCCTTCCCCGTTCGGCGCGAACGAGAGGTAGGTATGCTGATTAGTGGCATTCGGTGAACCCCGTTGGCCATTTGGGATGTGTTTTATGGAACCATAACGCGGGGTATGGTATTTTTGGAACTTGTTTTGCGTGCTAGATCAGGCATTGGACTAAGCGGCGAATGTACGTCAATAAAGGAAAAATCTTCCGGAAATAACTTCGTATCCGCTAAAATATTAGTTGTAGAAGGCAAAAACAAATAAAAAAATAAATGTAAAAAAATACAAAAATAAGTTAAAAAATAAAATAAATAAAGAAGAAATAAGAAAGAAAAGGATGAAAAGATGCTAGAAATAATGGAAAAAATAATAACATTGAAAGAAAAATCCAGAATCCACCTAGGCTAGCGATGACGGTGCCTTTCTCGTGTAGGGTGTCGGCACCCCGACGTACTTTTGTCAGAAAACGGCTTTTGGAGCTCGGCAAAATTTGGCACCGCTGCAACTCGGCAAATTTTGAAACTGAACTTCGGCAGAAATTTTTGTTTATTTACTGATCCTCAGTTAAATATTTAATGTATCTCATGTTTGCCGAAACTCGACGATGACCATCCATCTCGGGAAAATAAACCAATAATTCTGAGATCTCGTCGAAAACAACTAAGTGTGTGTCATGCATGCGCTATATAAGCACATTCTTTTTGTGCCGACTATAGATCCGAACAGATGCCTATGCTTCGTTTAACAAAAGAAACATTAAGAAAATTATTTTGAGCTTTTTAGAGGAATGTCTTCACTTGTCATAAGACGGAGTCAAGTACGAGACACTGAAGACGATCTTACTGTTGAGGTCGAAATACGTATCTGTCAAGGTACAATCAAGTGGTGGAATTAAATGGGAAGGTACAAACTCGTCTGATGACAAGAGAAGAAACATTTTTTATCAAGTGAAAACCTACTCGAAAGTTTTTTTTCAGTCATTTGATTAGTGCTACAAAACGAAGTAACACGATAGGAAAGATAAATTTAACACGTATTTATAAAGTAAATTTACTATATTTTGTGATTCAATATTCAATGCCACCGTAGCGTTTGCAGTTAAACTTTTATTTTCACTTTACAAAATGGTTGCTAATTTTGGTTGTCTGCCTCTGCAACCCATTTTCCAAGGTAGATATCAAGACAAATCATAGTTAATTGCCTAATTTCAGATTATGTGTACAAACAACAAATTTTTGAAAACTTGATCAAGGGGAAGGTTGATTGAGTACCCAAAACAAAGCACTAGCTGGTGTCGTATTTATTACAACATAGATTAATAGTAGGGTATTCCAAAATATCGACCATCCATCCAAACCAGCCCAATTGATTGTGCCCCGGTTCCAAGCACTAGAAGCAAACTTCGAGTTGCTCGTATTGTGTCGCCAGCACTAAATTGTACTCCGACTTCCGACGTTTTACTTCCGAACCTACTTCCGACATCATGAACGTCAGAACAAAATTTGAGTTTGTTACCAACACATCGTCGGAAGAGCGTTCGGAAGTGTGGAAATCGACTTCCGAACTTCAATTTGGTGCCAGCGACGTTGTCAGCGACAAAACAAGCTCGATTTTGTGACAGTTAATTCCGTGCAGTGCTGCATATTTATTTTATTTTACCGTGTGAATCTCGTCGGAAGTGGGCCTTGCTGCCAGTTCATCAGCGTCATACTAACAGTTTTGGTCTAAATGCACAATATATGCCCACAGGGCACACCGACCATCCCACCTTGCCGCTCCCTAATCCTTAGATTCACCTCCGTCGGGAGTGCCCTCACCTTGACCGCCTCGCCTAGGACTTCCTCCGCCAACTTCTTGTAGGCGGCGCCCTTTTGCGAGACGCCCCGCTTCAGCTCGAGGATCATCTCGCCCATCCGGTTACGCCTTATTCGAAGTACGTCGGCGCCGAGTTCACCGAGCTTGACGTCACTCCTCATCGCCTTAAAGACGTCCGAGTACTTAGCCTCGTCCGTCTTGATGACTAGGGCATCGCCCCTGGAGCGATTGGCGCCTACCCTAGACTTCTTGCTACCCTCATTCGCCTGGGCCTTCTTTTCGGCCATTGACGTCTTCGGTTTCCTCTTGTTCTTTACCAGGGTCCAGGAGGCGTCATCCCGCTCTATTTCCCTGGTCTGGGGCGGCTGAGAGATCTCAGCCTGCCGTAACCCCTTGCCACCGCTTACTTTCCTGGGTGGACGGACCTTTCCAGATCCTTCCTCCCCCGGTTTTGGAGGTACCTGGCCGGGGTTCAGCTTTCCAGCCCCACTACCCTTATTAGGGGTAGTAGCCCTCCGCGTTTTAGAGCGGCCCCCAGAAAGCTCATCCCCTGGAGACTGTCTCCCCTGTTTTTGTATCTGCTCCGTTGGAGCAGTCACCCCGACGTGCCCGCGAATACTTGAGCCTCAGTCTTGGTAGACTTTGGCACCAGCGTCTTCGCTGGCATGCCCTCGGTCGATTCGACCTTGCCCGAGCCCGCGAATCTTTTGGCCTCAGTCTGGATAGACCTCGACTCCACGGATTTCACGGGTTTGCACTTGGTCGTCCCGACCGCTCTCTCCAGCTTGGCGTCCAACATCGACTTTCGAAGTTTCAGCATGCTCCCTTTCAGGTCCTTACTGATATTATGGTTCGATGACGCAAAGTCGATGATGGCGTCCAGCTGTTCCGTCGCCATCTCGAAGGCCAAAAGCCCATCGCGTTTGCGGTTCATCGCCCTCATAAGCCATGGGCTGTCCATAACCTCTACCGGCGTACCCGGGGAGAAGGTTAAGCGGCCCACGCTGGCGCTGCGCACCGAACTGCCAACTATTGCCTCTGGCCTCCTAGGCGGAGACCTGGAAAACCTACCTCTTGCGAAGGGGTTGTCGCCTACACTACTACAGTGACCTCCATAATAAAAAGCCCACTTGCCGTTTTTTATACAAAATGGTCAACTTTGGAGATTGCGATTGAATCAATTTTGCTGAAAATTTGACCAGAGCTCAGATATAACTTGAATTTTATCACACCTGAATTTCGACCATATTGATTCATAGAGTAAAAAATTATCGCGGAAATACCAAAACGATTTTTTTGGCAAAAAAATGATTTTATAATATCTGGCCGACCCGATTCCGAATTTCTGTTGCTATCGGCTTCTGGTGACAACGACGATGGAGCTCATTGTTTGAGATCCAGTTGTGAGGCCACCAGGCCCGAATTGTATACCGCAGGTGTTCATTACCTGCAGCCGTTGAGTGTTCTCCACTGATACACACTGACGCCATTTGGCTACCAAGATATTGGAAGCTTTCAACATTCTTCACTTGTTGCCTGGTTACTGTGAAACTGGAAGGAGTCACCGTGTTTACATTCAACGATTTGGTTTTGTTGACGTTGATGACTAAACCTGCCGAAGATGAGCGCTCGGCAAGGTTGTTGAGCTTACTCTGCATATCAGAGCGCCGTTACGCGAGGAGTGCAACGTCATCAGCCAATTCGAAGTCGTTTAGGTGCTCCATGGTTATAGGCTGCCATAACAACCCGCGGTTTGGTTCACGGTCAATCGCATCTACCAGAATCTCATCGATTACGACGAGGGACAGTAACGGTGATAGAATACATCCTTGCCTCACACCAGCTACGACCCGGATAGGGTTGGACAGGACCCCATTGTGCAGCACTCTACACGAAAAGGCCTCGTACTGTGCTTCGATGAGGCCGATGATTTTCTCAGGAACCCCTTGCGTCTCAGGGCGCCCCACATATTCTCGTGATTGAGACGGTCGAAAGCTTTTTCGTAGTCAATGAAAACCAAGTAAAGGGACTCTTGGAATTCGTTGACCTGCTCCAGAATGATGCGGAGCGTGACAATATGGTCCACACAGGATCTTCCGGCACGGAATCCGACCTGCTGCCGCCGGAGAGTCGCATCGATCTGCTCCTGAATCCGGGCTAGGATAATTTTGCATAGAACTTTGAGAACGGTACACAGCAACATAATGCCACGCCAGTTATCGCATACAGTCAGGTCACCCTTTTTGGGCACCTTCACTAAGATACCTTGCATCCAGTCGACCGGGAAAGCTGCGGTGTTCCAGATATTACGAAATAAACGATGCAGTAGTTGAGCGGATGTCATGGGGTCAGCTTTGAGCATCTCGGCTGATATGGACCCCTGAGGCTTTATTCGATTTCATGCTTTGGATGGCTGTTTGGATCTCTAGCAGTGATGGAACTTCGATATTGACGCGTGTTATACGTCGGATCCTAGGCAGATCATGCCGAGGTGGTGATGGCCTGGCTGGCACTTGAAAAAGTTGTTCGAAGTGCTCGAACCAGCGTTTTAGCTGGTCAGTTGGGTCGGTCAATAACTGATCATTCGCGTCTTTCACAGGCATCGTTGCATTCATCTTCGCCCTGCTTAAGCGTCGTGAGATATCGTAGAGGAGGCGAATGCGGCGGCTCTCTCTCCTTCGTCGGCCAGAGAGTCTGCCCACACTCGCTTGTTCCGTCGACATGAGCGTTTTACTTCCTTCTATTTGATCTATTTGATTGGAGCATTAAAAATCCAGCTATTTATCTATTTATTGACTACTATTGTTGCTACAGTCAAACCTCCATGAGTCGATATTAAAAGGACCATCGACTCATGGAAATATCGAGATGTTCTTGCAAAGCTATTTGATGGGACCATCACAGTAAGCCAGAAAATATTAGAGATGGGCGTTAAGATCCGGAACCGTTAAAATGATCCGGATCTTTGATGTAAGCAAACGATTCGCAGCTCACTTTTAAAAAAAAATCCGGTTAACCAGATCAGCAAATTATAGGACCGTTTGTTTTTGGCAAAATTTAAAGTTTTTGTAGTATTTTATAAATGTTATATATGCTTGTGAGCGAGAGAAGGATGAACTTATTGTATGTACGGGCCAATAGTGTGAGCCTGAATGACAACCATTTCACTAATTTGCTTTCTCCTTGTCACTGTTGCTCAAATCTCACTCACCGAACCTTTGTTTAGGAATATTGCAGTGTGTAAAATCCATGAGCCAAAATTAAATTATAATTTTTGCTTATTTCATGTTCATCAGAGATTTTATTCAAAAGTGAAATATTTATTGGATTCTGTTTGATTTTGGGAAATCCCAATCGATATTTCTTTGATCCTGATATGTGGTTGGTTGTTTTTATTTAACAGTTTGGCAATGTCATAAAATGTTTGTTATTTCGAGCTACAAGTTTATTTTAAAGCAACTAAATTATCGATCTGAAAACAAAACTTGGTTTACACGAAATCATCCTTCCCGTACTATTTCTCTAAGTTTGGATAAGCGACTTTCTGTAACACTACCTTTTTCATAATACAGTCGCCTCTCCACGTCTCGATATTGAAGGGACCATCGAGATAAGGAGAGATCGAGGAATGGAAGGAAAATTGAAATGGGTACTAGATTGAAAAATGCTCATTGCTAGACACAGACACATGACACATGAGACATTGTAAATGTCTTAGAGTAATGATAATACTTCAACGTTGTTTTTATCTACCTTGTGCGGTTGAAAAGAAAATTAAATAGTGCGCAATCTAACGTGTTTGGAATCGTAGAACAATTTCGAGTTCCGCATAATTATGTTCTGCCCTTTACGGTCGAAAAGAAAATAATTAATGCGCGATCAAACGTGTTTTGGAGACGCAGAACGATCTCAAGATTCGCATTATTTTGTTCTGCCTTGTGCGGTCGAGAAAAAAATAATTAGTGCATGATCAGACGCGTTTGGAAGCGCAAATCGATTTCGAGGTCAACGTTATTATGTTCTGATCAGTGCGGTCGAAGAGAAGGCAGTACAGAACGATCTCGAGATCCGCGTTATTTTATTCTGCCTAGTGTGCGATCGAACGTGCTTGGTAGTGTAGAACGATTTCGAGATCCGCGTTATTCTGTTCTGCCCTGCGCGGTCGAGAAAAAAAAAGTGAGCTATCAAACGATTTTTGGGAGACGCAGAACGATCTCAATATTCGTACTATTTTATTCTGCCTTCGGCGATCTAAAAAAAAAATAGTGCGCGATCGAACGTGTTTGGAAGCGTATATGTACTGATCTCGCGATCCGATATTGTTTGATTTTTGGTCACCAGTTTTTATACTTTGAGGATGATGTTGGTCCCAAATATCATCTGTTGGTTTGGTTCTCTGTGTAATTACAACTGGCCTGGCAATAACGGAGTAGCAACCGTGGGCGGTCAATCATGCTCATGCTCATGGTCATTGGGAGTTAGGAATCTTCTTGATTGACCTGTTCTAATATTATTCTTGATTTCATTAATTTCCAGTGTTTCCCAGTTCCCATCTTGAGACTACATTTCGAAATCCCACATCACTAGGAAATTATTGACCCTAATAATTTATTGCTGAGAAATTTATTGCAAGTACAAGTTACTTCTGAACTAAAAATGGTTATTTATTCCATGAACAGGTAGAACGTATAGACAATGCAGCTCTCTGTCGTAGTGTCCACTCCGTAGCGTAGATGTTGAAGTCGGCGAGAAAAGTCGAGGTTTCAATATCTCCTATCAGCATTTTTTTTTTTGACGTAGGACTACGTCTGTGTTTTCTATATTGGGGTACACTTTACGATTGCAAAAATCTGGGACCGTCACGAAAATATGATAGACTTTAAACTTTAATATCTAAGCCGTTTCTCGATGGATTTTCAATTTTTTTGGACCATTCGATCAAGGATGAGTCAACGCTTCTTTGTATTTATTTGAAAATACTGATTTTTAACTATTTATTATCGATAAATTGATAGTTTAGAAATAGGTAAACTAACCAATCACGTACATGCATCACTAGCACAGACATCAAAAATCAATCACTTGCGGGTTTGGATCTATTCCTCAGTTTGAAAAAGATTTTACGCATAGCAGACGCATCAAAGCGATCTTAGGGGAGAGAACACAGCATCACGGAGACGCTAATAACATTTTCAAAGAAAATCCATCGCATTGGTGCGGTGGTGGTGCTCGATGTGTTGCTGCAGATCATTCAACCTCAACGAACCATTATTTCATATGAAGAAAAGGTTTACCATAAAAATAGCACTGTGGCGATCCCGCACCGCCAGTGCCGATGCTGAAAATTGATTACAAATTGTGGTGTCAGTTAGTTGGAAAGGAACATTGGGAAAAGAAAATTGGTTCTTCTCAGGACCAACATTTTACGAAAAGGAAGAGTTAATTGCTGTTTAGGTGGCATCGGGTTTGGCGTGGTAGCTTGTTTGCTGTTAGTTATCCCATCCATTAGAAATTTCTACATCATCTCCCTCCGACGCGCTATCAAATTCGCTATTTACGATTGAGTTTTGAACTTTGAAGAAAGTTTATTTCGGATCAACTTTCTTTTGTATAATATCCATGAAGACGCCACCTTTGAGAAAACTATCTACCTACAGCAACTACCCATTAGTGAACGTCGCTTGGACAGACAGATGTCAAGAGATAATGTTTGGTAATATGAAAAAAATTCGTCTTGAGTCAAATTTCTGCTGTCATTCCTCGCAAAAATACGCATCTTAGATAAACAACATCTCTTAACCAAATTCAGAATCTTTCGAGAAAGTTTCATTGGATTCTTAGAATTCATAATTCTCCGAACGGTCTGTTGTCTGTGGAAACCCGATCGAAATGGCTCGCGCGCGCGGTAAAGGGGCTTTCTTATATCTAATGAAGTAATCCTGATAGCCTCGCCCCTTCATTAATCGTTATGAGTGCACATTATATCTACACCATATCAGCTCACAAAGGGGGGGGGCTTACGGGTTTAATTTATTAAATAGAAGAAAGCTGCTGTTCAGCGCGCGCGAGCCATTTGGATCGAGATTCCACAGAAGGCGGTTCGACATTCGATGCAGCGAAGCGGACACAGCAGCACGAAGTGGGTGGCAGTGTGGCAATGCTGCAAATTTGCACAAGTGATTGGATGCAGTTAGTTATTGGAATGGGAATTGGAAAAAGAAAATTGGTTCTTCTCAGGACCAACATTTTACGAAAAGGAAGAGTTAATTGCGAAAATGGACTATTTCGGTGGCAGTTAGTGATTGGAATGGGAATTGGAAAAAGAAAATTGGTTCTTCTCAGGACCAACATTTTACGAAAAGGAAAAGTTAATTGTGAAAATGGACTGTTTCGGTGGCATTGGGTTCGGCGTGGTAGCTTGGTTGCTGTTAGTGATCCCATTCATTAAAATTCACTACATCATCTCCCTCCGACGCGCTATCAAATTCGCTATTTACGATTGATCTCATAACCAAATTCAGAATCTTGCGAGAAAATTTAATAGGATTCTTAGAATTTGTGATTCTCCGAACGGTCCGTTGTCTGCGGAATCCTGATCGAAATGGCGCCGAAAAGCAGCTTTCTTATATCTAATGAAGTAATTTCATTAGCCCCGCCCCTTCATTATTCGGTATGAGTGCACATTATATTTACACCATATCAGCTCACAAAGGGGCGGGGCTTACGGGTTTAGTTTATTAAATACAAGAAAGCTGCTGTTCGGCGCGCGCGAGCCATTTTGATCGAAATTCCACAGAAGGCGGTTCGACATTCGATGCAGCGAAGCGGACACAGCAGCACGAAGTGGGTGGCAGTGTGGCAATGCTGCAAATTTACACGATTGGATTGGATGCAGTTAGTTATTGGAATGGGAATTGGGAAAAGAAAATTGGTTCTTCTCAGGGCCAACATTTTACGAAAAGAAAGAGTGAATTGCGAAAATGCACTGTTTCGGTGGCATCGGGTTTGGCGTGGTACCTTGGTCGATGTTAGTGATCCCATCCATTAAAATTCATTACATCATATCCCTCCGACGCGCTATCAAATTCGCTATTTTCGATTGAGTTTTGAACTTTGAAGAAAGTTTATTTCGGATCAACTTTCTTTTGTATAAAATCCATGAAGACGCCACCTTTGTGAAAACTATCTACATACAGCAACTACCCATTAGTGAACGTCGCTTGGACAGACAGATGTCAAGAGATAATGTTTGGTAATATGAAGAAACTTCGTCTTGAGTCAAATTTCTGTTGTCATTCCTCGCAACAATACGCATCTTAGATAAACAACATCTCATAACCAAATTCAGAATCTTGCGAGAAAGTTTCATTGGATTCTTAGAATTCATTATTCTCCGAACGGTCCGTTGCCTATGGAAACCCGATCGAAATGGATCGCGCGCGTCGAAAAGCAGCTTTCTTATATCTAATGAAGTAATTCCATTAGCCCCGCTCCTTCATTAATCGTTATGAGTGCACATTATATTTACACCATATCAGCTCACAAAGGGGTGGGGCTTACGGGCTTAATTTATTAAATACAAGAAAGCTGCTGTTCGGCGCGCGCGAGCCATTTTGGTTTGGATTTCACAGAAGGCGTTTCAACATTCGATGCAGCGGAGCGGACACAGCAGCACGAAATGGGTGGCAGTGTGGCAATGCTGCAAATTTATTTCAACCTTTTGGGGCTCAGCGAAAAATCATCAAGTGGCGGTCGGACAGTTGCAACGCAAGGTGTCGACAAGCGATTGGATGCAGTTAGTTATTGAACAGAAGGCGCATTGGGAAAGAAAATTGGTTCTTCTCAGGACCAACATTTTATGGAAAGAAAGAGTTAATTGCGAAAATGGACTGTTTCGGTGGCATCGGGTTTGGCGTGTTACCTTGGTTGCTGTTAGTGATCCCATCCATTCAAATTTACTGCATCATCTCCCTCCGACGCGCTATGAAATCCGCTATTTACGATTGAATTTTGCTCTTTGAAGAAAGTTTATTTCGGATAGTTGGATCCTTCTAATGTATAAAATGGTGGCATTTGTATAAAATCAAACTTTACACAGCAACCACCCATCGGTGAACGTCGCTCGGACAGACAGATGCCAAGAGATAATGTTTTGTAATATGAAGAAACTTCGTCTTGAGTCAAATTTCTGCTGTTATTCCTCGCAACAATACGCATCGAAGATAAACTACATCTCATAACCAAATTCAGAATCGAGAATATTTCATAGGATTCTTAGAATTTTTTCATTCTTCGATCGGTCCGTTGTCTGCGGAATCTCGATCGAAATAGCTCGCGCGCGCCGAAAAGCAGCTTTCTTATATCTAATGAAGTAATTCCATTAGCCCCACCCCTTTATTAATCGTTATGAGTGCACATTCTATTTACACCCATATCAGATCACAAAGGGGAGGGGCTAACGGGCTTAATTTATTAAATACAAGAAAGCTGCTGTTCGGCGCGCGCGAGCCATTTTGATCGGGATGCCACAGAGAGCGGTTCGAAATTCGATGCAGCGGAGCGAACACAGCAGCACGAAGGAGTGGGTGGCGGTGGCAATGCTGAAAATTTATTTCAACTTTTGGAGGCTTAGCGAAAAATCATCAAGTGGCGGTGTGTCGTGACGCAAGGTCTCGACAAGCGATTGGATGCAGTTAGTTATTGGACAGAAGGCGCATTGGGAAAAGAAAATTGGTTATTCTCAGGACCAACATTTTATGGAAAGAGTTAATTGCGAAAATGGACTGTCTCGGTGGCATCGGGTTTGGCGTGGTAGCTTGGTTGCTGTTAGTGATTCCATCCATTCGAATTTACTGCATCATCTCCCTCCGACGCGCTATCAAATTCGCTATTTACGATTGAGTTTTGTACTTTAAAGAAAGTTTATTTCGGATAGTCGGATCAACATTCTTTTGTATAAAATCAATGAAAACGCCACCTCTGTGGAAACTATCTACAGCAACGTCGCTCGGACAGACAGATGCCGAAAGATAATGTTTGGTAATATGAAGAAATTTCGTCTTGAGTCAAATTTCTGTTGTTACTCTTCGCAACAATACGCATCTAAGATAACCAACAGCTCATAACCAAATTCAGAATCTTGCGAGAAAATTTCATAAGATTCTTAGAATTTGTCATTCTCCGAGCGGAGCGGACACAGCAGCACGTAGGCGGTCGGCGGTTGGACAATTTCAACGCAAGGTGATGTCAAGCGTTTGGATGCAGTTAGTTATTGGAAAGATGCATTGGGAAAAGAAAATTGGTTCTTCTCAGGACCAGCATTTTATGGAACAAAAGAGTTAATTGCGAAAATGGGGTTAGAAACGTCGATCCTGGTCACATATTGGATGTTTTTTCAAGAACACTGTGAAGACAAAGTTTGGACTGCACATCAAAATGTTATTCCTTGAACAGTGTTCACAGATAGCGCATCAAAAGTAGCCCAAGCGTATCTTGCTTTGGATCATGTTTCATGAAGCACGGTGATGACAGCATGCAGACAAGTTAAAAGCATTGATGCCGCTCCGATAATGCACGATCACTCACAGGACCATGTATTCAGTATTCAGAAGTATTCCGTATGAAGCGTCTAATCATGCAATGGCGGATCTTGCCCATCAATGATAAACCAGATATTTACTGATCCAGCTTTAAAAGAAGGTTCCCGCTAGATGTTCGCTCCTCAACACTTTCTGTTCCGCCAAAGAAAACTCTACCAAATCAACCCTTTTTTGAAGGACGGATGATTGATTTACATTTGGTGAGATCAAACCAGTAGTACTTCATATTCTTTTTCTTTATCTCTTCAATTGCATTTGTGTATGTCTCGTTGAGCAATCATTCTGGTTTTACACAAAGTCATTTATCCAATATCTGTCTTGATTCTTGCCTACTCCCTTTGACTGTAATTTCTATACATATTCATCATTTAAAATATCTAGAAATGTGTTCACCATAATTGCTATATCTTACATTTTAACTGTATATAACTGGAAACAACTCCATGATCCAACGAACTTCTTCTCGCCTAGGAATGATTTATTCTCGGATGTTTTTTACATTCTCAATTTTCTTGCCATACACCAAATTCTCGAGTTTTAAAGAAATTCGTATTTAATTTGTATGGGAGCCCTTCTTTCCGAAGGGGAGACGGGTCTCGAACCATCTTACGAGCCTTACTCACCCCAAGAACTCTGTGTACAAATTGTTACGCTGATCAGTTCAGTAGTTTCCGAGTCTATGAAGGTATATATATATTTGCCATTTTATTAAAGCCTGTCCACGTTAAATTTCGGACACCCAACTTCAGACGTGATTTTTTTTAACTTTTTACAAACCACTGATTCGAACCATTTATATGTCAACAGGACATTTCGTTTCGGGTGCTTTTTTCAGCATATTTTAGTTGTCGTCCAAGTTGATGAAATGGCGACAAATCAATTGGACATTATCTGGGTGTCCGAAATATATCGTGGACAGGCTTTATCACCTTCAAAACTATTAAAATTATTTGGCTGTGATTCGAAATCGACCTCATTGATTTACCACAATACCGTATAAGAGTTACGAGAACTTGCTAAATCAGAAACATGAACCCTTACTCCCGTGATTTTTTTTTTTTTTTTTTCAATTTACGAGAAGTTTTTAAACGGAACTAAGCTTGTAAAATGGCACTTCAGATGGTAAAGGTGTCTTAAGAAAATGATACATCCCAAAAAGTATATTTCTATGCAGGATTCGTACTTTTCGTTTGATGAGACGAAATCATGCAATTTTCTGGTTTGTGGTGAAAAACATCTTTGACTCACTCTTCGTTGCTCATACAGACTTAATCGCCTGACAGACATTTAAACAATATTTCTCGATGAATAAACGCGAATCAATAGTTTGGTTTTTTTCCTATTTTAAGAAAAAAAATAATTCCTTCAGGTTACATGTTTCATCCCCGTTATTGTTAAGGGTATATATTAATAACTTCATTATCTCAATTGGAAACAAATTGGGGGAAGGGACATTTACCATATTTTTATTCTCGTTTCAGAGAGCGAACAATGGCGCTTAAACCTAGGCTAATTAGCCAGGGCAAGTTTAATAGCTTTGCCCCATCCCAAGGAAATCAACAATGGAGTGACATAAATTTCTTAGCATGGTCACTCCCAACGTCTATTCAAACTTATTATATCATTTGCTTATGATGATACTCCTTAACTATATACCCTACCAACCATCCAACTCCTTGACATCTATGAGGGCGTCGGTGAGTCGCTGGCCTCTCGTTAAGTAGATGTCATATCATCATTTCCTTACCTTTCCTAGTAACGGTAAGATGGGCGTGGCCGGCAATGGTAGCTTTCATGCTTTATCATTTTGGACCTCCAATTGGGTTGCTATTAAATCCCAAGTAGTAATCTATAAGCAGTTGGAGTAAGAAATTTAAAGAATATACATGACAGCTATTAGTATGCAATCTACGAAATACTCCGTTACAACGCAACGCAACGCAACGCAACGCAAAAGAGTTAATTGCGAAAATGGATTGTTTCGGCGGCATCGTGATTCCACCCGTTCAAATTAATTGCATAATCTCCTTCCGCCGCGCTATCAAATTTGCTAGTTACGATTGAGTTTTGCACTTTAAAGAAAGTTTATATCGGATTGTCGGATCAACCTTCTTTTGTAAGCATAAAGACCTTTTTTTGAGGACACCATCCTCAAAAATGGCCGAAATAAAGGAGAAATAATCAGAATCAGAAGTGGCGTGAAACCAAACGCAAATAGATTTATATGCAACGTTTGGTTTTCGCCCGCGATGTAAGCGCTCGTTACAAAGTAAGGATTGTGATGTCCCCGACTGAAAGCCAGTCGAGTGGCTTCAGCGGCCAATACGTCATGGTAATTCCACGGTTAGAGACTTCCATCCAACTGGGAACAACTATTCGACCTCTTGGTTCAGTTGGCCTCCGAGCAGTTTGCGTAATGTTGATTAAACGACACAAATTATTATGGCAAATACTATCAATTTCGAATAGCTACGTAGTCCTACGTCACCTTTGCGTACAACCCGATTGGGCTGCACCTTTGAGTTTTTTGTAACGAATACAGGGTCGTCGTTCGAGAGCTTCTTATGCGATATTTAAAAAAGTAGAAGGTTGTATTAATGAAACGACCGCAAATTGAACGTAGAATTACGTATAGTTTTATAGTAGAATTATTTTGTGCATGTTCATTGCGGATGGATATAGCCGAAATGTAGGCAATTTACTGTAAAAGTGAAATTTGAACACTACCTGTCGAAATTGGATTTTCAATAGTTAAATGCATTTAATCAATTGTTTACAATAGTTGTATGAAATCTCGCATAACTTTTCAAAAGGACCTAAGTAAAAAAATAATTCATGAATTAATTAGAATACTGCAATCAATAGCTTTCATGTTGTTCTGTTGATTGCACTATTCAAATTATTTCATGGAAAAAATGTTACTTAGGTCCTTTTGAAAAGTTAGGCGAGAAATCTTAGAGAGTTAACTGTTCGAGTCATACACAAATCTCTAGAATCCATTGAACAACGGCTGAGATATTGGCGCTTATTTCCTGACATGTTTCGTGACGGTTCCAAATTTGAAACCCCCTATCTTACCGAAAAACGTAATTCTACGTCAAAAAATAACCCAAGTTGCTTCTTGATCTTGGAAATACCATCGTAGGTCCGCATGTGACCCCACTGTCAAGCTTAACGCCAAAGTCTTGTACTTGATTTTATACTTTCCTCCAAGGGAACGTCCTTGGAGTTGAGAGAGACCCGATTGACCTCCTAAAGTAGGGCCTTCAGGAGGGTGTCATGTATTAAAAGCTCCAGGCTGAATAGGTTATTCCAAAAACCGTTAATGTTTTACTGAAGGCAGAGTCTGACCTTCAGCAAAATCGTGGGGTCGGGAGAAAAGTAGGGGCGATGTTGTGCTGGTCAGAGGGGAAGAAACCGGGTTGTGCGTTACGATTGGGTTCCCCGAATGTGTCCGAAGGGGTTCTGCTGTCGAAAGGAGTTTCTTGAGACGTCAGGTTTGTATGTTGTTTGGAACAAGAGATAGGATCCGCGAGTGGAGCTGTGTATTGAATTCAAGCAGCAATTTAAGCAGAAATGCTGGCCGTTGTAGGACTCATTGCCCAGGTTGGAGTGCCTGGGTTGCCTTGGACGCTTATAGGATGCGAGCTCAGAATAATTTCCACTATAACAATCACGACATTTTTTCTAAGGATTTGCTGTATTTTATCATGACACATTCATTTACCAGCCTGTTTCAAATTCAAACACCAAGCCGCATTTTCTTAGATATTCCACAGAAGTGCCTAGCAGCATTCGTTCGAATCGAACTCTCGAAGCGCTTCTGGTTGGCAGCGCAACAACGCCACCGACGACTAACTTGCGGCAAAACCGTTTATTTATGAACATTTATTTATAAATAAGAACGAAATATGTAAAAAACGTTGCGCCGCTTGCCTCCGGTTCGTGATCGCCGCTCCGCGCCGCCGTGCTCAATGCTTGGATGGGACCGTTGTTGGAGCTAATGCTTCGCCGCTGGGAAAACCTCAGAATGGCGAACGGCGGGCGGCGGCGGTGGCGACGTGCCGGAAAGCAAACAATTTATATTTTTGGCTATTTTTAGCCATTCGAATTCGATAAATATTTCCAAACGAATCGAGAAGGAGATGGCTTCATTTTGCCGGTCACGTTCGCCTCTGCCGGGAACTGCTGTGTGCTGCTGCGGTGGTGCCGGCAGATTCGGTTGATGGATGCCTTCGCGTGAATTGCTGATCATTTTTTTGGCGGCAGTCGGTCTTGTTTGAAGTGTGCTGTAGGGCTGCGCCAATTAGAAGGTAATGACGAATGTTTTACTGGTTCGCTTTGGTTGTGGCTGAATTGCTATGTGTCATAAATCTAGCGCTTGACCTTTGCATATTATTGGCAATTAAAATAGACATTTCGATTGTATCGCGGGTGATTTGTTCCAAGACATTTGAACTTTTTAAGCATCTTGAGCTTTTGCCTTATTACTATCGGATGATTTAGCTGACGTCCATCATAAACCACAAAGCACATCTGAAGATCGAATTAAACAAATTTTTTTGACCGATTACTAGGGACATCCATCTTACAATGTTGGGCTACTGAAAAAGATGTGTGGTGCAGTGGCCACAAAAAGGCTAAAAACTATCATAAAATAGATATTAAAGGGGCGAATCGAAGTGAAAGTGGTTAGCATTTGAAAACAATGAGACCATGCAGCTGCATGTCAATTTTTTAATGAAATGAAAACGCAACTGCTTCCTAATTCTCGTTAAGTAAATTGCCAGAAGAAAACATTTACATAACTCGAAAAAAGATCCTATTAAAAATGAAAGCAGTTTCGGTACAATCGGCCTCTGCGTTCAAAGGACAAAGTTTGGTACCATCGATAATAGTGAGAAAAGCAGTATCGTAACTATGTGAGTGAATCAAGCGTCAACCGTATATACTGCTTTTACATACCAGCTCATAATCCACAGATCCTAATGCATAAAAATAATCTTTCCCAAATTTGATTTCAATACAAACATTGAAACAGGAAGAGCTGCCCACTGCGTAGCACTGCAAAGTAAAACAAACACATAAAAATGTTTCGATTTTCATACCTCGCCTTTTTTTCAACGACTTGGCCTCCACTATGTACCGATCGAATCCTGTATATGTAACCTGCCCCGCCGACCCGAACGCACTTACCCACTCTCGTGTAACTTTCTCTTTGTCCCGCGGTAAAATTCACTGCCTGAACACAACCGGCTAAAAATAGCCACCAAAATGGTAATAAACGGCAGAACCAAACGCGCTGGGTTCTAAAAATAGCGCCCACAGTTTTCGCTGCTGTTTGTTTCTCGTCATTTCCCGTACGCCTTCCCCCCGCGGTACGACTCGCCACAAGCCCCGCATTTTCCACCTCTTTCGTTGATGTGTGATGATGTTCGATTTTCAGTTTCAAGTTTTCCCGATTTTCTTTATTTTGCTGCCGTCTCGCTCTGGCCGCCGCTTTTCTCGTTCGGTGCGCGGGCGAACATGTAAAAGCATCCATCCACCGTACTAATAGCTATTTTTGATCGAGTGGATCGATCATGGGCGGTTCTGGGAAGGCTTACAATAAATTCATAAAACAAATCAAATATTAATATCATTACAGATCCATACACAATACACATATAACCTTTACGTTGATGTTACTATGAACTCAAAACCAAATTTCCAAAACGACTTATCTGCTTTTGTAAACAAAAATTCAAACGTCTTCTTCTTCTTCTTCTTATTGGCATTACATCCCCACACTGGGACAGAGCCGCCTCGCAGCTTAGTGTTCAGTAAGCACTACCACAGTTGTTAACTGCGAAGTTAACAAGCCAGGTTACCATTTTTGCATTCGTATATCATGAGGCTAACACGATGATACTTTTATGCGTGAGAGAAGTCGAGATAATTTCCAATCCGAAAAATTGCCTAGACCGGCACCGGGAATCGAACCCAGCCCCCATCAGCATGGTCTTGCTTTGTAGCCGTGCGTCTTACCTCACGGCTAAGGAGGGCCAAACGTTGATTTGGCGAATCTAAAACCACACTCACGCAAATGAACACCATCCACAGGTAACAGAAGCCCAACCTACGTGTTGATGGTGTTGGTTTGCGGAGGCGTGCTTTCAGATTCGTCAAATCGACGTTTGAACCTTTGTTTACAAAAGCAGATAAGTCGTTTTGAAAATTTGGTAATGAACTATGGTCACATTTCCATCATCCGATATTCTGAGTCGCACCAAACGAATACCTTCTCCAATATCCAACTCCGTGGTGCGTGTGACGGAAATATTGTAAAATTCTGTTGATTCTGTAAAACGGTTTCTTTATTCCCGGCATAACATGCGTAGAACTGAATTGTTTTATCAATATTACTCGCAGGAAGCAGCTTTACCTGAATGTAATATTCCAATGGGTTTATCATCAGTTTGAAAATAAGTAATCTTTACTCATCATAGCAATTTAATGACTTAAAGTATTATATGTGCAGCTCAAAACCGATTTTTTGAACTCATGACAATCAATTTTTCTCCCATTAGTCGCAAGTTTCATTACTGCGCATCTGGTGCGCTGTATAGCGCATCTGGTTGCGAACAATGCGCACTAGTTGCGCAATGATGCGCTATAAGTTGAACGCGAATAAAATCGGTTTTCGCGACTTCGAAATTTTGATTTTCAACTGGAATCATAATATCTAGGGACAGCTCTTATATCAGTCACTGTGATTGATTTTCCGGCATACATCAAGTCTCCTTGGTGTAGTAACTAGTAGCGGTACAAATTAATTATTCGAAGTGAAATACGACACTTGGCAGACCAATTTTTCTTTTGTTGTCTCATTGTTTCGGAATGGTAGAATGTGACAAAAATATACGTATCACAGCGTGTTTGATGATGAGTTTGAATTAAAAAAATTGCATCGCCAGATTTTCTCATATTTTGATGATACCGTAATTATTATTATTTTCTCAGACTAAGCCCGGAGTGGCCTATGCAGTGCATAAAAGTCTTCTCCATTCAGCTCGGTCCACGACTGCACGTTGCCAACCACGCAGTCTGCGAAAGGTCTGCAAATCGTCTTCCATGGGGGTTCCCCCAACGGCTGATACAACTCGTGGTTCATTCGTCTCCTCCACGTACCATCCCCCATATGTACTCCATCATAGAAAATCTACGACACTACCCATAATTTCATTACTCGTAATACCGAATGCGTCACTACCCCGAATGCCATAACCCCTTATGAGACACTGCCCCAAATGAGCCAGTATTAGTAATAATTTCAAGCTTATACTTCATATCAATAAAAAAAAGTTACTCAATAAAAGTTTATTAAGAGTTCATATGAATGAACAATAGTTTGCCCTTCGCCTGGAACTGTTTTAATGCAGTATAGGACTAAGTATTCTTACTCCGTAAACTCCCGTTTCACTTCGTATGGCACCCTTCAAGAGTCCTGAAGCGTACGGAGGGGGGATTATGCAGCACGTTCTCATGCACAATGCAGATAGTCGGAGGCATTTGCGGTCCACGTCAGCATGGCTACAAGGGCAACAAGGTTATCTTAATCTCAGAATCGACGAGTGGATTAATGGGTGAGTGAGAGTGCGCTAGTAAGAGTAAGTGAGTTAATGAGTCAGTAAAAGTGAGTGAGTGCATGAGGAAGAGTGAGAGTGAGTTAAAATGATTTAATGAATAAGAGAGAGCGAGTGAGTGAGGAAGAATGAGTGCTTGAGTAAACTTGAGTGAGTAAGAGTGAGTGAATAAGTAAGATAGAATGAACGAGTAAAAGTGAGTGAGTGATATTTTTTTACAAGGGAGAACGCGTATACGCACGACCCAGCACACGTGCTTAGTAGTTACCAAACTACCACACGGAAGTGTACTGGAGTGTCGGACTCGACCAGTGAAAATGTAATACCGACTAAACTCCCTTGGGCTCCACCCATCATTTACCCAGGAATTCCCTCCCAGCATTACTTCTGGTGGATAGGCAGTACTTACTGTATTCGCTCATTCACGCTCACACAGGCACTCATCCCGTATAAGGCTTACTTGAGTGCTCTCTCTAACACACCCTCTGACACACCCGGACACTCTCTGACGCACCATGTGAGTCTGACTTGGGTGCTCACTCTACTCTCCTCTGCCATGCCCCGAGGTGTCGATAGCGATAGGTACCAACAGTTCTACGCTACGACCCTCCTTCCTCGGAATGAGTTATCCCACTTGCGCTGCCATCTGGCAGCCGAAGTCACCCTGATGCGTTCGCGGGCTGCTCTAGTGCCACGTAGATCGAAACACTTTTCGTCTTCCCTGATGACCAGCCCGACTGGTATCATGCTCGCTATCACACAGGCTGTATCGTGTGATATCGTGCGGTAGGCAGATATCACTCTGAGACACATCAAGCGGTACGTGCTCTCCAGTTTCCGAAGATAACTGGTTACCCCCACAGCTCTCGCCCAGGACGGGCCGCAGTACCTAAGAATAGATACGACAACACCTGCCAGTAGCCTACGTCTACTGGCACACACCTTGGAACTGTTGGACACCATCCTCTTGCGTCTATTACGATCCCAATGAGCTTCAAACTCTGCTTTGATGTGATCGCGACTTCACCCACTTGAATCACTGCATGTTCAACCGACTTGCGGTTATTGACGATAACCACCCCGTCTTATGTTGAGCGCCAATCCGCCACCGTGCTGATCACGTGTGCTGCGGTCAGTCCTACTTCGGGGATTGACTTCTCGTAAACGTCCAAGGTAATCTACGGATTACGTAACCAACTCAGGTCTCGCAACATACAGACGGAAACGAAATTTGCTCTATACAAAACTCTGATTCTAGAAGTGGCCCTTAATGGACATAAATCATAAACGTTAAAAGAGGCGGACCAGAGAGCTTTCGGGGTTTTCTAACAAAAAGTGCTGCGTACAATACTCGGAGGGAAATTAGAAAATGGTGTGTGGCGCAGACGCATGAATCATGAGCTGTATCAAGTATAAAAAGAAGACAATATTGTGCATCGTGTAAAATACGGCAGACTTTAGTGGGATGGTCACTCAGGGCGAATGTCGGAAGAAAGAATAGCGAAAACAATATTCAACAGAGAAGCGGATAGAGGCCGGCCGTAGAAGGCCACGAACACGCTGGCTGCACGTGGTGGAATCGGACCTGAGGACCCTAAACGTACGGGAAAACTGGAGGAACATCGCCTAAGACTGACGATTATGGAACTCTACAATATGCCAGCCATAGGTGTATCGACGCTGTAGCCAACCAGGTATCCAGGTGTGTGTTTGTGTATGTGTTTCCATTCTATCTTTCACTGTCCAGCAATGCTTTCATGGAAGAAACATGTCTTCATCTATTTGTCAATATATTCATATCCATAGAAACATTTGGATAGCTCCGCGGAAATAACGCGCAGAGGGAAATCCCCGCATAGAACAAATCATGCATAGAATGCGTTGAATTGAGTTTAATAATTCAAACAAGTCAGCTATTTAATAATTTGTATGGCGTGGACCTACAAAGGCATGGAAAGATGTAATAACCATTGGAATCAATTTTACCACAATTTTGTCAAAGTCCTGTCCAGTTCCACCCGACACTATGACTGATAATAGTGCGTTTCGAACAAAATACGGTCGCTTTGTTAAGGCCTGCTAAAGGATGTCGTAGCCAAACGATCCAAATCCAATCCAAATCTAATCCAAATTTAATCCAAATCCAATCCAAATGCAATCCAAATCCAATCATATCCAAATCCAAAACAAATCCAAATCCAAACCAAATCCAATCCAATCAATATACAATCCAATCCAAATCCAATTCAAATCCAATCCAATCCAAACCCAATCCAAATCTAGTCCAAACCCAATCCAAATCTAGTCCAAATCCATCCCAAATCCAACTCCAATGAAGGGGTATGAAGATTTTTTTTTGTAACATGTTCAGTCTAATGCAAACTCATTTTTATCCTATTTCTTACGATTTAGTACCTGGTGGATCGCAAGGAATATGGGATTCTGCTAGGTGGGTCGCTTATCCAAAATGTTTGGGAATTTCTGATCTAAGCAATATTATAGGAAATGGCTACTCGCCGAATAACACATCTCTAAGGGTCGAGCTCACGATCTTTAAATCAATAGACCTTAACTCTTTATCAGGGATTGAATCCTAAAGAATCCTAAAGAATCCTTATCATCTCTGTATATATATACGATATGTAGCATACTGCGAGAGACTTTTTTCGCAAGCTGTCATAATAGAGAACTGATTCGGGAGGCTATACCCCATGATAATTTTTTTTTTAGATGGCTCCAAATGCGAGGAGCACTGGCTTTGATGATGCATTTCAACTTTTTCTACACAGCTGTGCCGTAACCAAACAAAATGAGCGAAAACAAAGCGAGAATCACCATTTTTCTGTGAGGGGTGCCTAACCGATTCTGTTTTTTCGCACTTGTATACAAGTTTGATAAATTTGTTATCATGGCTTGTTATGATTCGGAGAAGTTTTTGCCTCTCTTTTATCGTTGTTTGTTATCTATTGAGAGCGATTTCTGCAAACTTTATACGTTCTGTTGGGTTTCACCTTTCAACTTTCAGATGGTGGACAAATTCCAAAATTAAATCCACGATGTTTCAAATTTGCATTTCTCAATGGAGCTTTTTCACATAAAATTTGCATTATTTTTGGCCATTTTCACTTCCCACATAAATGGCTTACCATTTTCTTTTGCCATATTTATTCTATGTTTTGCCATTCTGTTCTTAAATGTTTTGCCATTCTGTTTGCTGTCTGCGGCTTTTCTTTTTTTTACCACTGATATACTTTGGCTTATCATTTTTTTACCATTTAGTTTATAGGTACATAGGCTTATCATTCTTTTTCTGCCTTACTTCGCTTCTTTTCTTCAAACACCTAAAAAATGAATTACCTTGTAGGGGAGCAACAACTACACCATTTTCGCAGCCAAACAATTTGTCTACCTTCTCCGTGGAAAACGGGCTTTGGACGCCGATAAACAATCAGCGTCTTTCCGCCTGAATAAATGAACCCTGAATGATTTTCATTTATATTCTATGTCACCCTTCGAACAATTTGTCAGCCTACTTAGATTGAATTTAAATTTTCTTCTCATTAGTTTCTTATTAGTATGCTAGCATTTCAAATACCTACTACGATTGAATTTCAAATTTGTTATATTTTTTTCAGTATTTGTCATTTGAAAATATTTCAATTTATTTCTTTGTTTTTATTATGAAGTAAGACATACGTTCTACTTTATCTATCAATTCAACCAAAAAACTTTATTCAGCCTCGCTTTATTCCACACAACGGATACATGCAGCTTTTCATAAAAGTATAACAGAGCCCACTGTCAAACCCCACCACATCCTTGGCAGTCTCACAATTCACAGTGGCCAATGGCCAGGGGAGAGGTCATTAATTCCTTGGATATAGCCTCTGCTGCCCCATAAACTCGCAAACTTCTAATATTATTGAATAATTATATCTTTAGTAAGGCACCTTTTCTTTTGTGCATTGAAATAGGTTTATATTTGGATTGTTTATTCCCCGCCAAATTATTGAGAAGCGATCGAATATAATTTTCCACTTATGTTTACTCTCTATTGAAACTCGGTGGGCAAGTTTGATTACATGAATCATGAATATAAATATGAATAATACACAGCATTACTGCCGTAATCTGAGAAAGAGCCAAATTATAACATGCATGTTTTCCATTTTTCTGTTGAAGTGCTCGATGAGTACTACTCGTTAACATTTTTGGAAAATAGCGTATACGTTCCTCTATATTTCTCATGTTCTAGCAATCGCTAGAACTGAAAATGGACTTCCATACCGTTTCCATTTCTATCCTATATCTTCAACTTGACTATTCTAGCAGTAGCTGCTATAATTGGAAATGAACTGAACAGCTCGTTTCCTACATCCAATTAGAAATTCCATCAGTTGCTTTCATCCATCTAATCCATTGGCAGCCCGTTAACCAAGACGAACCTCTGCCTCTCGAATCTAACCCAAAAATTCCAATAAATTCAGTATGAACTCGTGGCAAGTGCAGAGCAGAGGTATATTCGGCTTGCAGTGGGCGAGTGATTACCCCTTTCCCTACATTGACTTGCATTCTGACGTGACAGGCGCCAATATGACCTAACAAATGAGATCACCAGTACTTATACATTGAAGATGAGTGGTAGTCCCAAGCAAAGATCTGTTGGATCTCTGTGCAAGATCAGCTGATCTAGTCATAATGGAGTAGCAACCACGGGCAGTCAGTCAAGCTCAAGTGAGCTCAAACAAGCCTACGGCAGATTAGCCTCCTTTGATTATTAGTATGGAACACATTTATTGGATGCTCTTTGAATTTTCTAGTATTTCAAATTGTTCTTGCAATGCATAATACTCAGAAATTTGAAAGCATTTTCCTTATAGATTCGAAAGATTTTTCCATTGATATTTGTTAAAAATGTTAGTGAAACTTCAAAAGAATTTCCATTGAAGATTAAAAGGATTTTTTTATGGAAATTTGAAAGAATTTTCCATTAAACAAATTGGGAAAAAATACCGTGGGAATTTGTAAGAATTCCATTTAGATTTAAGAATTTTTCATAGAAATTAAAAATAATTTCCGATGGCAGTTCGAAAGGATTTTTCATTCCTATTCGAAAAAGTTCTCGGAGAAAAATCAGAAGAACTTTATGTGGAAATTCGAAAGCAGGTAGAACGTGAAACATAGATAGCTATCATATAAGGGAAAGGTGAGCCAGCCTAGGGCTGAACACCTCTCAAATAAAGACAAAAAATATCAGATAAGGACATCTGTTTCACCGTTCGGCTTCTGACAAAAACGATTTCAAAAAAGGTAGAAGTCTAATTTCATATTTGAATCCAAAAAATTGAGCTGGAAACATCGCTTCATTAGAAAAATCTTGGGTTGTTGAACATGTAAGCCCGTCACATCTCAATGCAAAATTCATGAAAATTATCATAGAATTTAGTAAAATTGATCAAGTGATAAAAAAATCATTCAGTTCCACTAAGTAGATGTAGAAGGAATAAAAAAGAAAAATTATATTTATTCCTGATCCTAAAGTAAGAGAGAATTCCTATTCCTGAGGCAAGAGTTTACAGCACCGTAAAAAAAACATATTTTAAGCTCTTTTTAGTGGAATGTATTCAACCGTCTAAGACGAGTTAAGTAACCTCCATTTAATTCCACCAATTATTTCGATATCTTTGCAGATACGTATTTCGACCACAACTGTGTGGTCAACATCAGTGTTTCGTACTTGACACGACTTCATAAGTCGAAATACGTATCTGCAAAGATATCGAAATAATTGGTGGAATCAAATGGAGATTACTTAACCCTTAAAAGGCCGGGACGACAGTCACCTCCTTCAAAGTGCTCGTTCTCAGTAAAGCGTTGACCAAATTTCATGACCCCGGACTTTTCTCAAAGGGGATTAGTAGCGCTTTCTTTTGACATAGGTGACCGCTAGACCCCTCCCCGCGTGCATGAGTATCGAAAATGTCTGTGTTTTTTCCTTATTTTTTGCTATGATGGCCAAATTTCTTCAGTAATCAAGTGCAATTAAGTTCTGGCGTCATGAAATAAAGTAGATACATGAAATATATCAAGTAGAAGTGATTTTGAACGTTTCCAAGTTATCTGATTACTGTAATTACCGATATTGAAAGCCATATTCCTGATCTAAGATTTAGGGTCATATTTTTTAAAATCTGATCACGAAATAAACCAGACAGGAGGGAAAAATATCACAAAAAACTGTAGACATATGTGTAATCAATTTTATGTATTGAAGATACTATTTTGGAACATTCCAGTTCATCCAAAATATCCGTGAGTTCAGGTCTTGAATTCTACCATAGAAGCGAAAGGTAATGTGCACATAAAAATACTCAGAGTACATCCTACTCAGTTCAAAGATATCAAATGACTCATAGGAAATTTTTCAGCGGGTCCCATAGTGACATTCTAGAATGCGCGAAATGTTCAGCTCGTAAGACCTACGTTACAACGGCCTCGAAAATGTTTTCGGCAGCTATCAAAACCTTTCCCAACAGATCCTTGGATACCTGTAAAGAAACGTGATACCGATCTTTCTGCATTTCAATATACTGGAGGTCATCCAAAACGTTCTTGAGTTCAGGTCGTCAGATCTACAATCAAGTAGAAGCGCAATACTTGTTTAAAATCAAGCTCAGGTCATCCTGCCCAATTCAAAGAAATCAAATGACTTATTGGAAATGTTTCTGCGTACTCCACAACGACCTGAACTCAAGAACGTTTTGGATGACCTTGAGTGTATTGAAATGCAGAAGAACGGTATAACATTCCTTGGCAGGTATCCAACGATCTGTTGAGAAAGGTTTTCATACGCAGAAGAATGGTACGCAGAATAATTTCCAATAAGTCATTTGATTTCTTTGAACTGAGCAGGATGACCTGAGCTTGGTGTGAAACAAGCATTGCGCTTCTACTAGATTGTAGATTTGACGATCTGAACTCAAGAACGTTACTAATCCCATTTGAGAAAAGTCCGGGGTCATGAAATTTGGTCAACGCTTTACTGAGAACGAGTACTTTGAAGGAGGTGACTGTCGTCCCGGCCTTTTAAGGGTTAACTCGTCTTAGACGGTTGATCAAATGAACCACCGGTGTTACACTTCCACTGCTGCAGCTCCAATCACTCATTGTCGATGTGAAGATAAAGCGATTAGTTTGTTGGGAATAACAAACAATGGAAGGAGAACATACATCCAGCTCAAGGTGTCCGAATTCTGAGCATGGAGATTAGGGTGGCTCAAAAAACACTTTTTCAAATTTTTTGATGGGCCGGTCCTATTTGATGCCCTGATGCTCTGGACAAAATTTCAGCCAAATCGGTCAACGTTTGGGCGGTGCTAAACTCCTTGGAAGTTTATATGCAAAAATATATGCAGAAACATCCAAAAACAGTGATTTGCAGTTGGACGGCACAATTTATGATCAAGAACCATGATACTCATTCAGTATCATGGTTCGGGCCATCAAAAAAATTGAAAAAAGTTTTTCCCATACTAATTTGAGCCACCCTAATGGAGATATGAAAGTCTAATTGTCGCACTACTTCGAGAACGCGATGAAATCGGCTACCGTCGTGCGGGGCTTCTTTTGGCAAATCAGGGGCTACTTTCGACATTTTAAAACAATAGTTATAACGAAAATGACTATAAAATTGTCATTAGGTACCACCAATCGGGTGTCTTGTTGATAGTTGGATGGCAACTTTCTGTTTCAAATTTGGCATTTTTTCCGTTTATTTTTTTCTCTAAAAATCAAAAATCCAAAGTAGCCCCTGGAGTCAAAAGAAGTCCCGCACGAAGGTACATGGAATAAATACTTGATGTTTCATTTGTATGGGAGCCCCCCCTTTCAAAAGGGGAGAAGTGTCGAACCATCTTAAGAACCTTCCCCGGCCCCAAAAACTTCTGCATACAAATTTTCACGCCGATCGGTTCAGTAGTTTCCGAGTCTATAACAGAGACAGACAGAAAATTCATTTTTTATGTATATAGATATATTTATAATCATAGTATCTAATGTTATTATTATATTTATATACTTGTCATAACACTAAAATTTTCCTTCCACTCCTCCGGTAGCTGTCTAGTTTCCCAGATTCTGACAATCAGTTTGTGCAGGCAAGTGGCCAGCTTTTCCGGATATTACAAGCATTAATTGGATGGAGCAGTATGATGGTGAGTGCTTGTCAAAAATCTTACACATGTTAATCCAATCAAATCAATGCTCTACAAATCAATGATCTACAAATCGCAAGGCAAATTTCAAATATGATCATCGAATATTAATAGGGACACGGCAGGTATTTCCGTCCGTCGTCGTAGGGGCTAAAACCAACGAAAGCAACGTACATTTGCTAGAACTCCACTATAGCAGAACGTTTCTCCTGAGCTTACGATTTGGTACGTATGAGTTTTACAAAAAAGCTTCTCTTTTTTTTTGGTTTTCGAGACTATGACGAACAGACGAAAATACCTGCCGTGTCCCTAACTGAAATTTTCAAAAGCAATCTCAGAAACCGATTATTTTTATAAAACAATTCTCGCGCTTAGTTTCATAGGGGCGTAACTGTTAATCGATTTTTTATTTTGATAATAACTCAATTGTTCCAAAAGTAACAACCGTGATTATTGATTCTGGAGCAAGATACAATCATCCTTTATCACACCGAACCATTAAATCATCGACAAACTAGCGCAATCCGGTACAATAATAAAAAGAAAACATCGACAAAGCGAAATCGATCCATACAGTTACGTCCCTATGAAACTAAGCGCGAGAATTTTAATGATCCATTTTTCTGTGAACATGTGTTTATTTTGCTATATATTTGCAACGCATCTAGCTCTACATCTAACAATTATTCAGAAGTAATAAATTCAAATATGATATCTTCCTACATACAAATGCGATAAGTAGTGAAATTGTACGAAAATGCCCCCCTTGCACACCCCCTCCGACCGACCAGGTACAACCAGCGCCCATATGTAGCTAAATATATGTCGGTATGTGGATGTTAATTTATTTTTCAATTTCTATTTCGGTGAGAGAGCGCGCTTTTTCTGATTTGTTATTGCTGCCGTTCATCAGCAGCGCGCAACGGTCTTTGTTTATAATGGTCGTGGGTGGCTGTAAATAGAACTTCACCTCGTGAGGCCGCGTTCGAGGTTAAAAATGTTCGATGGTTGCGTTTCTCTTCTAGGAAGTTACTCTCGCCGTGGGCACAGACTGGCGGCATTAGCAGCATCGGCTGGCTAGAGCTATAACAAGATGCGCGGCGATGCTGTTCGCCGTTGTTGGCAAGTGCATCCGTAAATAGTTCAGCTTGGTTTTCGGTAGGCATAGTCCTATAAGTAGCCGTAGAATGAACGGTGGAAGAAGTTCCCACGTGGTTAAGCGGACGCATGGCCTCCGATGTAGGGAAAACGTTTTCTTCGAGATGAGGCGGACGCCCGGTGCTTTGTTCGTTCGCTCTCTGTCGGTATTGCTTGCATTGTGTTTGTTGACACCAGGTAACTAAGCATGTGTTAAACCTGCCTACCTATGTATATCGATGTTTTGAGCAGGGTGCTATGATCTACGGGAGGTAAACAATCAACGACGACAATCGGTCTGCTGCTGAGAAAATCCATTCAGCGATGATTGCTTCTTCTATTCTTGTCGGGGGGCGAATGATTTGTTATGGCACCAACGACGATGGAATGAAAATCGTATGAGAAGAGTTTTATGGCTAAGTGCAAATAGAGAAACTGTTCAATTTTCCATTTTCATCTACTCATTTCTTTGTTTATGATAGAATGGATTGGTGCCCTATGAAATGGAAAACCGGAACATTTACCCTACTCAGTAACATTCTCAGGTTTTGGGAGTTCAAATACTGCCTTAGATAATTAAAATCGCCTACGAATACTGAACAAAAGATTCATCCATCAACCAAGATTGATGCAGTGTCTTCAGCGAGCAAGAATAATCAATTCACAGAAAAAATAGGTTACCCAAATAAGAATAGGATGAATAAATATAATCTAGAATGAAGGAGAATAACCGGTACGACGGGTAAGATACGGCAGAGCCGAGCGGTTTATTTTCGAACCCATTGCCAATTAAAATTTGGCCAACTGACACACACTGAAAGCGAAAACGCTTCGAGCGCTTGTCTTATTTTGCAAATCCACTAAAGAAGACGAAAAACGACCGAGGAGATAACATAATTGAAATACGTCAGATAAAATTTTCCCCTTTTTAAGAAGTTAATCAAATCTAATTGCCGTACTCTTTTGATTCCCTATGCTATTTGTCATGGAATTGAGACACTTTCTTCAGAAAGTATTCATTTGTGGATTTTGAGTGATATCCTTGGGATAGTGATCAAATATTCTCAGGATTCCGATGCATTTCTGAGAGCCAAGTACCCTTTGTAATTCCGACTAAAAGGAAATTCGAAAGGAATCCTTTTTGAAATTCCATTAACATTTTTATTGAGAGAGGGCAAATGAAGCCGTCCAACCACGTGCTTCTCTAACGAAAACCCTTCCCTTAGACCAGCGGTTCTCAACCTAAAGTACCTGTACCCTGTGGGTACCATCGCTGACCCTAGGGGGTACCCCGAACAAAAGTTTGTAATGACGGACGAATAACAATTCCAATTGAAATTTATTGATAAAGTTTTGATAATTGTGTATTTTTTTATTTCAAAACTTTGTTTTGTACATAATATGCATAGCGATTAGTAAATCCAATACAACCAGCATAGCCTTCTTCCAAGCAGCTCGAAGGCCTTCTTATAAGAGGCTCAAGATATTCAGAAGCCTTTTTTCAAAAAGTTCGAAGGCTTGGAATCCTCCATTCAAGAAGCCTAGAAGCCTCTTCTCTAGAGGCCTGGAATCCTCCTTTCAAGAGGCCTGGAAGCCTCCTTTCAAGAGGCCCGGAAGCCTCCTTTCAAGAGGCCCGGAAGCCTCCTTTCAAGAGGCCCGGAAGCCTCCTTTCAAGAGGCCCGGAAGCCTCCTTTCAAGAGGCCCGGAAGCCTCATTTCAAGAGGCCCGGAAGCCTCTTTTCAAGAGGTCCGGAAGCCTCCTTTCAAGAGGCCTGGAAGTCTCCTTTCAAGAGGCCTGGAAGCCTCCTTTCAAGAGGCTCGAAAGCCTCCTTTCAAGAGGATCGGAAGCCTCCTTTCAAGAGGCCCGGAAGCCTCCTTTCAAGAGGCCTGGAATTCTCCTTTCAAGAGGCCTGGAAGCCTCCTTTCAAGAGGCCTGGAAGCCTCCTTTCAAGAGGCCTGGAAGCCTCCTTTCAAGAGGCCTGGAAGCCTCCTTTCAAGAGGCCTGGAAGCCTCCTTTCAAGAGGCCTGGAAGCCTCCTTTCAAGAGGCCTGAAAGCCTCCTTTCAAGAGGCCTGGAAGCCTCCTTTCAAGAGGCCTGGAAGCCTCCTTTCAAGAGGCCTGGAAGCCTCCTTTCAAGAGGCCTGGAAGCCTCCTTCAAGAGGCCTGGAAGCCTCCTTTCAAGAGGCCTGGAAGCCTCCTTTCAAGAGGCCTGGAAGCCTCCTTTCAAGAGGCCTGGAAGCCTCCTTTCAAGAGGCCTGGAAGCCTCCTTTCAAGAGGCCTGGAAGCCTCCTTTCAAGAGGCCTGGAAGCCTCCTTTCAAGAGGCCTGGAAGCCTCCTTTCAAGAAGCCTGGAAGCCTCCTTCAAGAGGCCTGGAAGCCTCCTTTCAAGAGGCCTGGAAGCATCGTTTCAAGAGGGAAGGAAGCCTCCTTTCAAGAGGCGCCGAAGCCTCCTTTCAAGAGGCCTGGAAGCCTCCTTTCAAGAGGCCTGGAAGCCTCCTTTCAAGAGGCCTGGAAGCCGCCTTTCAAGAGGCCTGGAAGCCTCCTTTCAAGAGGCCTGGAAGCCTCCTTTCAAGAGGCCTGGAAGCCTCCTTTCAAGAGGCCTGGAAGCCTCCTTTCAAGAGGCCTGGAAGCCTCCTTTCAAGAGGCCTGGAAGCCTCCTTTCAAGAGGCCTGGAAGCCTCCTTTCAAGAGGCCTGGAAGCCTCCTTTCAAGAGGCCTGGAAGCCTCCTTTCAAGAGGCCTGGAAGCCTCTCCTTTCAAGAGGCTCGGAAGCCTCCTTTCAAGAGACCCGGAAGCCTCCTTTCAAGAGGCCTGGAAGCCTCCTTTCAAGAGGCCTGGAAGCCTCCTTTCAAGAGGCCTGGAAGCCTCCTTTCAAGAGGCCTGGAAGCCTCCTTTCAAGAGGCCTGGAAGCCTCCTTTCAAGAGGCCTGGAAGCCTCCTTTCAAGAGGCCTGGAAGCCTCCTTTCAAGAGGCCTGGAAGCCTCCTTTCAAGAGGCCTGGAAGTCTCCTTTCAAGAGGCCTGGAAGTCTCCTTTCAAGAGGCTCGGAAGCCTCCTTGCAAGATGCTCGGAAGCCTCCTTTCAAGAGGCCCGGAAGCCTCCTTTCAAGAGGCTCGGAAGCCGCCTTTCAAGAGACCCGGAAGCCTCCTTTCAAGAGGCCTGGAAGCCTCCTTTCAAGAGGCCCGGAAGCCTCCTTTCAAGAGGCCTGGAAGTCTCCTTTCAAGAGGCCCGGAAGCCTCCTTTCAAGAGGCCTGGAAGCTTGCTTTCAAGAGGCCTGGAAGCCTCCTTTCAAGAGGCCCGGAAGCCTCCTTTCAAGAGGCCCGGAAGCCTCCTTTCAAGAGACCCGCAAGCCTCCTTTCAAGAGGCCCGGAAGCCTCCTTTCAAGAGGTCCGGAAGCCTCCTTTCAAGAGGCCTGGAAGTCTCCTTTCAAGAGGCCTGGAAGCCTCCTTTCAAGAGGCCCGGAAGCCTCCTTTCAAGAGGTTCGGAAGCCTCCTTTCAAGAGACCCGGAAGCCTCCTTTCAAGAGGCCTGGAAGCCTCCCTTCAAGAGGCCCGGAAGCCTCCTTTCAAGAGGCCTGGAAGTCTCCTTTCAAGAGGCCCGGAAGCCTCCTTTCAAGAGGTTCGGAAGCCTCCTTTCAAGAGGCCCGGAAGCCTCCTTTCAAGAGGCCTGGAAGCCTCCTTTCAAGAGGCCTGGAAGCCTCCTTTCAAGAGGCCTGGAAGCTTCCTTTCAAGAGGCCTGGAAGCTTCCTTTCAAGAGGCCTGGAAGCCTCCTTTTAAGAGGCCTGGAAGCCTCCTTTCAAGAGGCCTGGAAGCTTCCTTTCAAGAGGCCTGGAAGCCTCCTTTCAAGAGGCCCGGAAGCCTCCTTTCAAGAGACCCGGAAGCCTCCTTTCAAGAGGTCCGGAAGCCTCCTTTCAAGAGGCCTGGAAGTCTCCTTTCAAGAGGCCTGGAAGCTTCCTTTCAAGAGGCCTGGAGGCCTTCTTTCAAGAGCCCTGGAAGCCATCTTTCAAGAGCCCTGAAAGCCTCCTTTCAAGAGGCCCGGAAGCCTCCTTTCAAGAGGCCCGGAAGCCTCCTTTCAAGAGGCCCGGAAGCCTCCTTTAAAGAGGCCCGGAAGCCTCCTTTCAAGAGGCCCGGAAGCCTCCTTTCAAGAGGCCCGGAAGCCTCCTTTCAAGAGGCCTGGAAGCCTCCTTTCAAGAGGCCCGGAAGCCTCCTTTCAAGAGGCCCGGAAGCCTCCTTTCAAGAGGCCCGGAAGCCACCTGTCAAGAGGCCCGGAAGCCTCCTTTCAAGAGGCCCGGAAGCCTCCTTTCAAGAGGCCCGGAAGCCTTCTTTCAAGAGGCCCGGAAGCCTCCTTTCAAGAGGCCTAGAAGCCTTTAAAGAAGCCAGAAGCCTCTTTCCAAGAGGCCCGGAAGTCTCCTTTCAAGAGGCCCGGAAGCCTCCTTTCAAGAGGCCCGGAAGCCTCCTTTCAAGAGGCCCGGAAGCCTCCTTTCAAGAGGCCCGGAAGCCACCTGTCAAGAGGCCCGGAAGCCTCCTTTCAAGAGGCCCGGAAGCCTCCTTTCAAGAGGCCCGGAAGCCTCCTTTCAAGAGGCCCGGAAGCCTCCTTTCAAGAGGCCCGGAAGCCTCCTTTCAAGAGACCCGGAAGCCTCCTTTCAAGAGGCCTGGAAGCCTCCTTTCAAGAGGCCTGGAAGCCTCCTTTCAAGAGGTCCAGAAGCCTCCTTTCAAGAGGCCTGGAAGTCTCCTTTCAAGAGGCCTGGAAGCTTCCATTCAAGAGGCCTGGAAGCCTCCTTTCAAGAGGCCTGGAAGCCACATTTCAAGAGGCCTAGAAGCCTCCTTTCAAGAGGCCTGGAAGCCTCCTTTCAAGAGGCCTGGAAGCCTCCTTTCAAGAGACTCGGAAGCCTCCATTTCAAGAGGCTTGGAAGCTTCCTTTTCAAGAGGTTCAGAAACGTCTTTTCAATATGCAAAGCGTCTCTACTTGAGGTACAGAAGCTTATCGAAAGGCGCGGAGGCCTCCCTTCAAAATGCTCGGAATTATTCTTTCATGAGGCTGGGAAGCCTGCTTTCTAGAGGGGGTACCTCAATTAATGCAAAAGTTCGAAGAGGTGAGGTACCTCTTGAGAACCGCTGCCTTAGACCTTTAGATCTGAACTCAAGAATAGTTTGGAGCATTGCAGATATGTATTGAAATAAATTTGCAAAATATCTAGCATGGTGCAAGAATGTATCATCAGGCATTACAAATGTAAAGATTTAATCAGAGCATGGTGTATCACTCCAGATAATGCTTCAGAACTTTATCCAGGAACTGCTTCAAGAACTCTTCTTAGGAATTCCTTCGAAATTTGTTTCAGAAGTTTTGTCGAAAAGTGCTTTTGTCAGGAATTCCTGCAATTTCATCCAGAAATTTCTCTAAGAATTAGAAGAAATTTCTCTGGAAACTTTACAAAGAATTTCCTTTGCAATCTTCTTCAGAGGAATTTATATTGCAAAATCTTTCATAAATTTCTTTGGAATTTATTCCAAAATCCTTCCTCCAGGATTATCTTCAGTAATTCTGCCAGAAATTTCCCCAAGAATTCCTCCAGGAATTTCTAAAAAAAAACACCTTCAAGAAATGCTACATGAAGAATTTCAATGAGAATTCCATTAACAATTCATCTAAATCTAAAAAAAACTAACGAAGGATATCCAAAAAGCATTTGTCTAAAGAAAATTCCTGCAGAAACGAGTCTCGAAGTAACTCTTTGAGCAATAAGCGCAAGAACTCCTGGACTTACTCCCAAATGAATTCATTCTCGAAGTAATTTAGGAATCAATTCCTGAAGAAATTCCTGGGGCGATTCCCTGATGATTAGAGTGAGAGTGAATTCAGAAGAATTTCTCGTAGATTAGGAATACCAACGAGGCTCTATAAGTTTCACAAGAAACGTATTTTCGAAATTCCTTCTTTTTTTTCTTCTTTATTAAAGAGGCTTTCAGCCCTTGGCTGGTTCACCTCTGAATTCCTTAAGAGATCCTTCTAAATCCCAGAAAGGAAGAAAATTCTATCTAGGCCTAAAAAAAGTTAAATATTAAAACTTTTTTAGGTGTCTCTCTGGTATATAATATTTAGGGATTAATTTGCTTCAATAGATTCCGATAAATGTAATTTGAAGTTTCATTTAAATTACATCTGTTTCAGCTTTTTCAAGTTTTAGCTACAAGATTTTACCAAATAAGGTACGAATTACTTATGTTCAAAGCACGCATAATATGTAAGCCAAGAAACTCCAGCGACGACAACAGTGCAAATGATTGCAATTCCCGATCCTAATTAATATTTTCGGTTATTGCGACCCTGAACCTTAATTCACTTCCAGCTGCCCCGTGTTTGTTTAACGAAGTGAAATCGAACCAATCGAACCCATTCCTCTCCTTGTCTTTTAGTGACAAGCCTTTCCACTTTTTCTTGCAATGCAGTGTAAGTGTATTCCTGGCGACGACGGTGGTGCTGATGTCGATGATTTCGGACGATGATTGGCAAATGGTTGCCTCCCTGAGCACTATTACTGACTCCGGGTGGGTGGCCGGATGAAAGTTTGTCCTTCGTACGAAACAAACTAAACAACCGGGTTATTCTTGGCTTGTTATAAATAACCTTTTAATGTACTTCGCACGGTATAGGTACATGACATCAGCATGGAAATAGAATTTGTTTGCAACTACTTTCGCTGGAATGGCAACCTTTCGCTGGAGAAATCGAGCTCAAGTGGCACATAGGAGGAATGTAGTTGAGGAATGTTTACGATCAAGGTCAAATCTATTCGGATTCAATCAATTTACGTAACGAAAATGAATAATCCTAATTTTGAAGGGATTTATACTTATTGCTCTTTATACGAAACATTAATACCTTTTTAAATAACGCTTGAATGTGCTAAATTTGTAGTTAAAAAGCTCATTTGCTAAATATCTATGGACTAAGAAATGTACTCACGTTTTTTCTACTCAACCGAATCAATTTTAAACTGGCAGCAAAACATGTTTATGTTGCTTTTATCCATCCCTTGAAAAAATCAGGAAACTCACCTGTAATGAAAAGATAAGAACATGTTTACAAAATGTCAAATAACGAATACATTGCGGTCACGAAAAAATGTAATTTTAAATCACATTCGCTCTAATCATCAATCTTGTTGTGCAGTACAACTCAAAGTCTGAATGCTTCACTCCTACAACACGCCCTTAGCAACAAATGGCTAGGAAAATATTGCAAAATGAAGCTTGCTTCCATCGCCTAAAGCCTGTCTATCAATGTTTCCTACTAATCGGATAAAGTATCAAAAACAACAACACTATAAGACTGTTCCGATTTCTTCCGAACTTTTTCATACGCCTTATTCGGAATCAACTTTTTATTTTGTTCCTTAGAAAAACAGCCCGCCCCACCTAAAGCTCTGCCGCAGATAATGTCGCCAGAGAGCGATACCACCTCAGGTTCGATAAAAGCCCTTTGGCACATCATTAACGAATCCCAGAAACCGCTCTCGAAGACACAACAGCTCTGGAACGAACTAATCCTAATACCTACGTACCACCGGAAGGAGGTATGAAAAAAAAACATTCCACTGTGTAGCAAATTTTTCACCGGAAATGGGCGTTGCTGAGTTGGTAGCAGACAGCAAGGATAGCAACTACATAAAAATTGAGACACTCGCCCACTCCCCAAGCACTTTGTTCGGATCAGTGTGCTCCAGCAACATGAAGTCTCCAAAAAATATATATATTTGTCATAGAAAAATAAAAATCGGCATCAAAAAAATTTAAGTAAAAGAAATCGAAAATAAAGAAAATCGTACGAAGGAAAAACATCATACATTTATTTTGTAAACAATTTTGCAACTTTTTATTACTTATTTTGATTTATTTATGATAATTGTGTATTTTTTTAATAACATATTTTTATTTCCTTAATGGAATTTTGCTAATGCTCATCGTTTATGAGATTTTTATATTAGTTTATAATTTATGCAACATATTTTATATTATGCTTTATTGGCAATTTTCAACTTTGCTTTCGAAAATTTATGATTTTCTATCGTGCGTTTTTATGCTAGTCGTGGAGCCTCATTTTCCTGCCAGAGCGGGTGAGTTACATACTTTCAGGCATACCTTCACAGTGACGCGTTTCCGTCAAATGGTGGTGGTTTTAATTGCATGTTGATGGGAAATTGAGTGATGCAACCCCAGCAAATCAAAGACATAATTAATAACTACTTAAAGTTTATTTAGTTCTGAAATTGGTACGATAATAAATACTATCCGGTCAAATAGTCGATTTTTCCTCGATTTGTGAGAAATTCGACAAGTGAGAAATTCGAAGAAAAAAAATTGAGAAGTGTGAAGTGAAAAGTGAGGATTTTTTTCATTCTCACTTCTCACTTCACGTAAGAAACAAGAAGTGAGATATCAGAAGTGACAAACATGAAGTGAGAAGTGAAAAGAAAGAAGAGAGAAATGAGTAGTGAGAAGTGAGAAATGCTAAATAAAAAGTGAGAAGTATTAAGAGTCGAAAATTGAGAAACGAGAAATTAGAAATAAAAAGCGAGAAGTAGAAAATGAGAAATAAAAAGTGAGAAGTGTAAAGTGAGAAGAGAGAAATGAGAAGCGGAATTTAGTTAGAAGTTAGAAGTGAGTAATGCAAAGTGAGAAATGAGATTTGAAAAGTGAGAACTCATTCCTTCTTTATTCTTTTGCCTTTTTCATTCCATATTTAATGTCTAATGTAATTTTTCTTTGTTTGATCTTCTATTTCCTATCTTCTTCCTTATAGCGTCTTCCGTTTCTCCTTTCATCCTTTATTTATACTTCCTTACAGAGATGTCCTACACAGTTGGAAAAAAATCTGCTCTTTTGTTTTTCACAATTTTTACAAATCAAATAAAATTCATTCAGTGAGTGCGTGTATTGCCCTCCTTAGCCGTGCGGTAAGACGCGCGGCTACAAAGCAAGACCATGCTGAGGGTGGCTGGGTTGGATTCCCGGTGCCGGTCTAGGTAATTTTCGGCTTGGAAATTGTCTCGACTTCCCTGGGCATAAAAGTATCATCGTGTCAGCCTCATGATATACGAATGCAAAAATGGTAACTTGGCTTAGAAACCTCGCAGTTAATAACTGTGGAAGTGCTTAATGAACACTAAGCTGCGAGGCGGCTTTATCCCAGTGTGGGGATGTCATGCCAATAAGAAGAAGAAGAAGAAGAAGAAGAAGTGTATTGCACGCCGGTGTATTTGTTGTGCGCGCGCACGCGTGTATTTGGTGTGTATTATTTTGATAGATCGAAGGTACATGTCGAAAACTCAAATATCTAGCTATTATCTATTGGTAGCCGAATAAATTTTATTTGTTTGTTAAAAATTGTGAAAAATAAAAGAGCAGATTTTTTGCCAACTGTGTAGGACATCTCTGCTTTCTTATTCCTCCTTTCCTTTTTTTTTCATTATTTTTCGTGCTCAATATTTCTTTCTTTCCTAATCTCTTCCATATTGTCATGAAAATATCGTGATATGTAGCAAACCCTTGGGAAGCTGTTCAAAGGTACCATCACAGTAGCCCAGATTTTTTTTTACAATTGCATAATTTGCTCCCATGAGTCGTTATCTCATAGAACATCGACTCATGGAGGTTTGACTGTAATTTATTCTGAATTATTTCTATCTTTTCCTTATGTGAATTATGTTCTTTTCTGTTTCTAGTTTCTTCTTTCTTTATTCATCTGCCTTCTTTCTTATCTCTTTATTCTTTCTTCTATTTTCTCTCTCGTGTCTTCTTTCTTTCGTCTTCTGCATTTTTCTCTTTTTATTGTTCATTCTTCTGTCAACTTTTTTTGTCTTTATTCGTTTTTCTCTTATCTTTCTTTTCTTCCTTTTTTCTTATTTCTTAAAAACAATTTTTTTCTTAATTCTATAGAAACAACAAATTTGAGCAATGTTAAAGTTGTAGATTGACAGCGCACACAATATGAGACAATAGCAAACAAAAAATGTTTTTATTTTTTGTCATTTTTCATGTGCAATTAACCGTAGCAAAACATTGCAGAGAGGTGAGTGAAATATTTGTGTTGTGTAAATTTGTTGAACAAAAGAAAAATGTTCACCATTCCCGGTAGTGAGAAATGAGAAGTAAGAGCTAAGAAGTGAGTAACGAGAAGTGTGAAGTGAAAAGTGATAAAAGCGAGAAATAAGAAGAGAGAAGTGAGAAGTAAGAAGTAAATCGAAAAGTGAGAAATGAGAAATGAAATGTGAGAAATGAACGAGGAGGAAACGAGAAGTGAGTAGTGGGAAGCAAGAAGTAAGAAGTGAATGATAAAAAGTGAGAAATATGATTAGAGTAGTGAGAAGTGAGAATTGGCAAATGAGAAGTGAAAACTAAGAAGTAAGTAGCGGGAAGTGAGAATAGAAAAGTGAGAAACAAGAAATGAGAAGTGAAATGCGAAAAGTGAAATGAAATGTGAGAAATGAACGAGGAGGAAACGAGAAGTGAGTAGTGGGAAGCAAGAAGTTAGAAGTGAATGATAAAAAGTGAGAAATATGAAGAGAGTAGTGAAAAGTGAGAATTGGCAAATGAGAAGTGAAAACTAAGAAGTAAGTAGCGGGAAGTGAGAATAGAAAAGTGAGAAGCAAGAAATGAGAAGTGAAATGAGAGAAGTGAGCGGGAAGGAAGTGAGAAGTGAGAAATAAGAAGATAGGAGTGAGAAGTGAGAAATAAGAAGATAGGAGTGAGAAATGAGAAATGAAAGGTGAGAATTCAGAGTGGTCACTCAATTTCCCTTTTTGGAAATTCCCGTTTTTTTTCGGTTTTCCCGGTTCAAGTTTTGGAATTTTCCCGTCTGAGGTGTATCGATATTGGAAATGATCCTCGAATGGTGCATTTTAGGATTTATTCAACAAATCCATCACATGAAATATCTGGCAGAGACAAAGCTGCCATAAAAGAACTATCCAAATATTTACATGAAGGCGCTATGAAACATTCTGATAATGCCCTGTAAATGGGATAGCATGTCGTTCTAGATTAAATTTTAGAGTTCCAAAAAAATGGAAGGATCAGGACAAGATGAGAAATATTGAACACCAAATTATTTCCAAAGCTTGTTTCGCAAAATCCGCCTGAAAAGAAACCCCATCGTGTATACATTCCTCCACTTGAGCTTACATTCCTTTTATCGCATTATCAAACCCTATTCGAAATGATATCCTTGAAATTTGCAGCCTGCCGTCACAGATGCCAGTTTAAAGTTATAAAATTATTTTGATTAAATTAAATACTGCAAAAAGATGTGTTCTATAAAATAAAGGTTTTGGACATAATAGCTATTAGTGATAGCTGCTAGTGTAGTGTCTTTTTTCTCCAAAGTACCTGATATCCAATTTTTTAATTTGTTTCAAATGATTACGAAGGAGTATATTCTTGAAAAAATGGCGTCTCACGAAACAGAAAATGAACATGTCCCCTTGAAAAGGACGAATATAAGCCGAAAAAACATAACCTATCGTTTTGACAAATATTGCAAAAGAATTCCACAAAATATGCTATAGTTGATTTTTTTCAAATTTTTATCTATAGGTGCGGAGTGTTGATTGATGATTTGATGCTTTTAACGAGCGAGCGAAAAATATGAAATTGAATTGCCCGACGTTTCGGCAATGTATTCTGCCTTTTCAGGGGAAAATTGCTAGCCACCCGTTTTTTGTAGACATATGTTGCAAAACAAAAAAACGGATACGAGCTCGGTGGTCTAGTGGCTAACACTTTTGCCTCATAAGCAGGAGGTCGTGGGTTCCATTCCAGGCTCGTCGCTTGTACTGTGTAATTCTATCTTAGTTCTGTTCTCTCTGTGTTTCACGTTCTATAAAAATGATTCCTACTGTTGTTTGTAGCCTTCCACAATTCCGAAAAACTGCTGTGGTACCTAGAGGTCGTAGAGTTTTCTGCATCTTTCTTAAGTAGGTGTCAAACTAACCATCCTTCCCCTTCCTCTGCATTCGTAAGGACGTGGTCAGCACAGATCTTAACGTCCTGAGCTAACGTCCACCCACATAGGAGCGGCTAGACTGTACTTGTGATCGTCCCATGTATTTGCAGTGCGCTGGTATGAGAATCAGCTATTTCAAATGCAAGAACATTGTTTATATTTTACCACTAGCAGACCCGACGAACTTCGTTTCGTCTAAAATTGATTTATTCTCTGATTAATTATCGTGTACAGACAGACAGACAGAAATTCATTTTTATGTATATACCATTGAAAAACATTGTTTTAAAATTTTGTGTCATTGTAGGATTCTGAAACAAATAAAAACTAATTTCTTCATTAATTCAAGAGATATAAATAACTGGGTACAAAGTTTGGTTTGGCCAAAAATAAGCACATCATATGCTACAATTTTTTTACGATTGAATAAAGCAATTTTGGACTTTGGAGAAAAGTTAGCTAACTTCTCTAACTTTCTATTGGTATTCAGATCACTGCAAAATACGGTCCAATATAGCATAATTTGCAATATTTGCTGCATATATGGCATATGAATCAAAATTCAATTTTCAGCATACGTTACGTATTTTGGAAAATACTTTTATAAGTCCTTGCCAATATTTTTCCAGATCCAATAATTACGGATTTCAATCATATCGTTCAACAAATTACTTCCATTTTTTGTGGAGCTTCCAAGCATTCGATTTGTTAGGATTTGAATGATTTTTAATCACTATCTTAACTGCTTTTATAATACTCGAACACACATAGATTTCTCATATTCTTACAGACGTACAACAAAGAGCTTTCAGCGATCAATGCACTTCCATATTTTTCCCTACATTTTCCAGCATAATTACAAACAATCAAGAATCTTTAAAAACTATCAGAAAATTCCAGGGATACATTCTTCTAATTGTGCTATTTTACGGAAATATTTAAATACATTTTTTCGGTATGCTGAACATTTTGAATTTGTTTAATAATTTTGATTTCAACTGAATTCCCGGTTATTTCAGGGTTTTCCCGGTTCTAACAAATTCCCGGTTCTCCCGGTTCAGTGGCCACTCTGTGAGAAAGAAGAAGTGAGAACTAATAAGTAAGTAGTAATAAGTGAGAAGCAAAAAGCGAGAATCAAAAGGTGAGAAGTGGGAAATGAAAAATGAAATGTGAGAAGTGAGAAGTTAAAAATAAGAAGTGAGAAACAAGAATACAGAAGTGAGAAATTCGTAGTGGGAGAAGTAAGTAGCGAGAAATGTGAAGTGATAAGTGAGAAGCGAAAAGTGAGAAGGGTGAAATAAGAAAAGAAATGTGTGAAGTGAGCGAAGAGGAAATGAGAAGAGAGTAGTGAAGAGTGAAAAGTGAGAAGTAAGAAATGAGAACTATTAGAAGTAAGTAAGAAAAGTGAGGATCGAAAAGTGAGAAATGAGAAGTGAAATATGAAAAGTGAACGAGGAGGAAGCGAGAAGTTAGAAGTGAATAGAGAAATAAAAAGAAAGAAATGTGAAATGTGAAGAGAGTAGTGAGAAATGAGAAATTGGGATGAAAACTAAGAAGTAAGTAGCGAGAACTGAGAATGGAAAAGTGAGAAGCAAAAAAGAGAAGTGAGCGAGAAGGAAGTGAGAAATGAGAAGAGAGAAGTGAGAAATGAGAAATTTAAAGTGGGAAGCAATAAGTGAGAACTAAGAAGTGAGTAGTAATAAGTGAGAAGCGAAAAGCGAGAATCGAAAAATGAGAAATGAGAAATGAAACATGAAAAGTGAGCTAAGAGGAAGTGAGAAGTTAGAAATAAGAAGTAAGAAACAAGAAAAGAGGAGTGAGAAGTGAGAATTGCGAAGTGAGAACAAAGAAGTGAGTAGCGAGAAGTGTGAAGTTATAAGCGAGAATTGAAAAGTGAGAAATGAGAAATGAAATGTGTGAAATGAACGAGGAGAGAGTGAGAAGTGCAATTAGAAAACTGAGAAGTGAGACATGAGAAGCGAAAAGAGGGATTCAAAAGTAAGTGGAATGTGAAAGAAGTGAGCGAGGAAGAAGTGACAAGAAATGAGAAATGAGAAGTAAAATGTGAGAAGTGAGCGAGGTAGTTCGGTGAAAATGGTTCTCGCAAACAATCCGACGGGCACAAGAAGGCGAAGTGCGCAGGTGGATCGATTAGGTGGAGGATGATTTGCGACCCTCCGTGGACTGCGTGGTTGGCGACGTGCAGCCATAGACCGAGCTGAATAAAGAAGACTTATGTAAGCACATGCCACTACGGCCTTATCATGAGAATATGAATAAAAAAAATAGTGAGCAAAGAGGAAGTGAGAAGCCAAGAAGTGTCATTCTCACCCGACAGGAAGTTAAAGCGTAGTTTTTAAGATCTATTATTGTGATTTTTTACTAAAAGCGGTTTTGGTAGTCATATGGCTACTGCTTCTGCCTCATACTGCCCCAATATAAATTCATTACAAAAGCGGAGTTGATCACTAATGAATTTTAAAATAATTGCGCATTCCAAAAAATCTAAATGTTAAAATAGTTAAAAAAAAACCCAAATTTATCCACCAGTGGTGATTATGCCTTTCTCGATTCAATGTGTTGAATTTGAATTAGTAAGGTAAATGCAACGTAAATTGCCTACATTTAGGCGGTTAATAGCTTTGATGCGATTATATCACGCTGCTTAAAAATAACTCAACTATGAGAGTAATGGATTGCGTCACGGCTAAATTGATTAATGATTGAAAATGTGCATGTACACAGCGTATTTGATAAAATAAAAATAGAAATATTTTTCAAACCGCATGAGATATTAGCAAACAAAAACAATAGTGTCCAACTAGGAAAGTTTCTCCGTCGAATGAAACTAGTTGCACTCGAATCGGTCAAGTCCTTCTATATGAAACGTGTTTAACAATAAAAAATTCCCGGGGCTACACACACACACACACACACACACAGTCAGACATGTGCTCAGTTTTTCGAGCTGAGTCGATTGGTATATAACACTATGGGTCTCCGAGCCTTCTATCAAAATTTGGCTTTTGGAGTGAAATTATAGCCTTCTGGTACAACTTTGTTGTACGAGAAAGGCAAAACCCAACTTAATTCACCGAGTAGTGATACTGCCTTTCTCGCATTTAGCCAAGACACCAACCTTATACACCCAGGTTTTTTTTACACGGTTTGGTTTTAGTCGTTTAAGACCTTCAGCGTCAATGAAACAATGAGTTAACCCCACGAAAAAATTCACAAAAAATCAAAGAAATTCAGGATGTATTCAAAAAGCTATAAAAATTCAGGTTAACCGAGAAATTAATGAATTCCAACCGTGTAAAAAAAAACCTGGATGTATGGTGCTAATATGGTTCTATATACCATTTTCATTATAAACGCAACTATCCATCGTTATCAAATTAAATAGTGATCAACTAGCATTTGCCCCCTGTCGAATGAAACTTGTTGCGAGAAAATCGGTTGAAAATTACTATATGAAAAGTTGTCTAATGTTTTTCTTAGCTATTGTGCACACACATACAAACACACGGACAGACATTTGCTCAGCTCGTGGAGCTGAGTCGAATGGTATATAACACTGTGGGTCTCCGAAGCTTCTATAAAAAGTTCGTATTCGCAGTGAAATGATAGCCTTTCGGTACAATTTTGTTGTACGATAAAGACAAAAATAAAGTGATTCAGTAAAATGCTATTTTATAGCGTGGTGCAACCCATACAAGATTTGCACGCAAGCTTTCTAACTCGATTGACTTGTCCATATTGAGTGAAAATTTATCAGCGTGTTTTATGGCTACAGCGCCAAATATAGGTTCAGCAGCCTATCATCAACCAACGACACATTTTGGACATAAAAAAAATGTTTAGGAAGCAATTTAGCATAATCTAACATTAATGTGGACCAACATTAATTGCGTATATTTTCCTAGATTTCTTATATCAATGTTACACACAAATGACCAGATTTACAAAATTGTGATGTTTGATGGACTATGCGACACGAGCTTTTACGAACATGCAAGTTGAGATGTAGCCCGTTTTTTGCCTTTCTCGTACAACAAAGTTGTACCGAAAGGCTATCATTTCACTCCGAAATCGAACTTTTTATAGGAGCCTCGGACACCCATAGTGTTATATACCAATCGACTTAACTCGACAAGCTGAGCAAATGTCTGTCTGTCCGTGTGTATGTGTGTGTGTATGTGTGTACACAAAAGCTAAGAAAAACATTAGACAACTTTTCATATAGTAATCCTTAACCAATTTTCTCGCAAGTTTCATTCGACAGAGGGCAAAGCCTAGTTGATCACTATTGAATTTGATAACGATCGATCGTTGCGTTTAAAAGTTATGGTACCTACATCGAACCATTTTAGCACCATATAAGGTTGATGTCGATGAGAGAAAGGCAGTATCACCACTCGGTGAATTTAGTTGGGTTTTTTAACGCTTCTACAGCTTTATCGTATAACGAAAAAAGCTTGAACGGCACACACACGCTACGATTAATTTACTCCATGCTCCATTAAAATGCACTCGTGAAATTTAGCATTTCAACATAATTTCCAATGATGCATTTAACTGATTAATTGGGTTGTTCAATGACTCACGTAAAAGCCACAATCACTGCTCGGTGGATTATTCAGTGGTTTTAACATTTCAAAAAACATACGGTAAATAATTATGCTCACTTGTGTTATTTTACAATTAATAAACAAATCTTCCTCGGGTTTTTACTACGGGTCAAGAAGGCGACCTTGTCGTCTACATCATAAAGTGCGTGAATCATTACTACAGGTTTGGCATAACTGAGTTGAGAGGATTGTACGACAATTCCCCGAAAACCAATTCCCCGAATGCAATTTTCCCGAATGCAATTTCCCCGAATGTAACAATTCCCCGAATGTAACATTTCCCCGAATGTAACAAATCCCCGAAAATAAAGTAGTTTTTGCAAACACATAATTGTCATCGACTATTGACGCCCGAACAGAGCAGCGTTCAAAGATTTGTTCCAGAGTGTCTCTTTGGAGATGCCGAACATGACCAAATTTTTCGATAGTATTGTATGTCCTTGATCTTCTTTACTGTTAAATTATATATCTTATTGTTAAATTATAAAGATATTATAATAAAGTGTTTTCCTATTCATTTTTTCTAAAATATTCGAACATAGGCTGAATTTATTTGGTGGAGCAGAATCGCGAACATAAATTCCGTTTGAAAGCATCATGGTAAAAATTTGTGAAATCAAACTCCTGTCCTATGTAAGGTCTATCTCTTCTTAAGAAGTTACTGTAATCGTGGATATGAATCCTTAAAAAAATAATGCGTATGCCCGGAATAAGGCAATGGTGAATGTGATCCCTTCTTTAAAAGTAGTACATCTACTCGGAATAACGCAATGGATTAATTTGATCTCTACTTTGAAAGTAGGTGTTTTTCCAGAATAATGAAGAAGTGTATGTTATCCCTTCTTTAAAAATCTGTATCTACCTGGTATATGGAAACGGTAGATGTGATCAATTCATTAAAGTTAGGCGTTAGTTCGAAAGAAGCCAAAGTAGAATGAAATTACCTTTTCAGAAGTAGAAATTTGCCTGTTTATTAGTTTACCATCACCAAATTTTTATGGTAGATAGCTAATATAATGGACCGTTTTCCCTAAAAAAATTACGTTCGAAAAAAGATAGGGTTTTGAGATATTTGAGTTTTTGTGACAAAAATGATATTTTTAAAGGCAAAAAAAATTTTTTTTTTACTGTGCACATTTTCTTAAGAATCACCATTTAGTTGTCTAACTTTGCTGAAAAAATCATAACAATCGAACATTCCGTTTTTGCTGTGCAGCTTTTTAAATATTTTTGAACCATTTTCACATACACCCTTTTGAAAAGTTAGTCGTGACTCAATATGAAGATTTGATATCGAAAAATGACGATTTAGATGAAATTGAAAAACTGTGCAGAGTTTCAAATATTTTCGAAATGGTCGCTCAGGATCGACTGACATGCCCCCGTGGAATGCCTCTGCAATAAGATTATGATAAATGTAGTCTCTTCCTTTGATGTAGACGAGTTTGGCTGGAATAGATATAATATATGAGATCGCATCTAGCAATAAATATCAATTATATAAACCGAAAAGAAATGACGTGTTCATTCAAAGAAGGGAATATCTCCTCCATTGTCCTTTTACTGCGTAGACGCGATCATTTAAGGAAGGCATTATCTCCTTCCTTCGCTTTACTCCAGGCAAACGTGTACAATTGAAGAAGGGTCTATCTACCCTCTTTGTCTTATATCGGGCAAACGTGTTCATTTTAAGAAGGCATTATAACTCGTCTTCCCCTAATACCGGGCGAAGCGATTATAAAAAAAAACATTATACCGGAAGACGCATTAATTTTCTTCCTTTATCTCTATCCTTCTTCCTAATTTTTCCATTCTCTCTTCCTACATCTCACTTCGTATTTCGCTCTTTCTCGCTCCTCACATAACACTTCTTGCATCATATTTTTCACTTCTCACTTCTTACTCCATACTTTTCACTTCTTACTATGTACTTACTTACTGTACTTACTTCTCATTTCTTATTTTTCACTTCTCACTTCTCACTTCCCACTACTCACTACTCACTACTCACTTCTTACTTCTCACTCCTCGCTTCTCACTTCTCACATCTCATATCTCGCTTCTCACATCTCAATTTTCACTTCTCACTTCTCATTTCTCACTTCTCATTACTCACTTCTCATTACGCTCTTCTCACTTCTCACTTTTCACTACTCACTATTCATTTTTCACTTCTTACTTCTCACTCGGCCTAATGACGGATCGGCATACAGTAAAACCTCCATGAGTCATGGACTCATGGAAGCAAATTATGCCATATTAAAAAATATTTCCTGGGTTACTTAGATGGTCCCTTCAATCAGCCTCCAAAGGATTTTCTATTCCACATCTCGAGATTTCCATGAGTCGACGGTCCCTTCTACATCGACTCATGGAGGTTTGACTGTAATTGTCTTCGGCCCAATGTCCCAGCATCATTTTTTTACAATTTTTAAGCGAGTTGTCCCGCGACCCTCACTCAACTCAACTGCAACTCAAAATTATGTCAAAAGTCAATTATGCGATTTTATGTTAAACGACGCAGATTCCTTTTTCAGTTTTAGTTTTATCTGCACTGTGGAAACAATTCGGGGAAATGTTACATTCGGGGAAATGTTGCATTCGGGGAATTGTTACATTCGGGGAAATGTTACGTTCGGGGAATTGTTATTCGGGGTAATTACATTCGATTGCATTCGGGGAATTGGTTTTCGGGGAATTGTCGTACAATCAGTTGAGAGAACTGGTCTATCAATTTGCTTCCAAAGTCAAGTGAGAATATCCACATGGTATCATGCAAGAATTGAATTTTCTATTCGGACAAATAATTTTACATTATTTTTTCCATTGAATTTTATTTTTTTTCCATAATTCTGGTTGTTTGGTTAATCGTCCGTTTTTCATCAATGTATGGGCATTTTACTTCCTACTTTTTCATATGTAGCTACTTTAAAAAGTGGCCCACACACAAGCGGGTACAAAATTGACCAAAAATCAAGTAGCTTAATTTTTTCCGTTTTTGTAAAACAGTATAGTTACTTCGGAGAAAAGTTAGCTAAGATCTCTAGCTTTCCATTGGTGATCATATCGCTGCACAAAATTGACTCGAAACAAGTTATCAGCGAAATACGCAACTAGGCCCACAACCGGATACACTTCTCCTATTGTTTGTTTGTCACGCATTGAAAGAGTGTCGGGAAATCATAATTAAGCGTTTTTGAAGGTCAAAATCCGCGCGGCTTATTTTGTGGAAAATTTTGTAATTGTTTATTGCTAATATTGATTTATATATGGAAATTTTGTATTTTTTCCGTGGAACATTTTGATTTCTTTATGGAAAATTCTTCTTTTATAATTGCAATTTTTGCTTTTAAAAGTTCTAATTTATTTTTGTTTTGTGGAAAATTCTTAATTGTTTGTGGAAATTTTGCATTATTTGTGGAAATTTTATATTTATTTATTGCTCATACCCTGATTTCTTTATTGGCAACTTCCTAATATCCTAATATTCTAGTTCTTCATGAAAATTTTATGTTGCTGCCTTCTTTAATATATTTTGAATGTGTATCCAAACTTATTGAACACTTTGTACTTCATATTTTCTTCTTATGTTTCCTTCTTCCATCTATGGGAGTATCCACAAATTACGTAACGCTCAGAGAGGGAAGGGGGGTTGCCTGAAGTGTGACAATCCATACAAAATTTTTGGATGCTTCATACAAACAGTGTGACATAGGAGGGAGGGGGGTTGAAATTGAGCATTTTTTGCGTAACGTAATTAATGAATCTTCCCTATCTGCTTTATTTTTCTTGTTTTTTGCTTCCTTCTTCTTATCTTTTTCTTCCTTCTGTCTCAATTATCGTCACTCACATAGTACTTTTGAAATCTAGCTTCTCAGCGCTCACTTCTCTCTTCTCACCTATCACATTTCAGGTCTTACCACTCACTTTTCACTTCTTACTTACCACTAAGCACTTCTAACATCTCTGATCTATCCGGCCAAAAGACATTAGAACAAATGGCGTTTGGCCAAACTACCCTTATGGCCAAATGAAACTAAACCAAGTATTCAAGCCGCCCACTTTAGACATCTTCTGCTAACGGCAAGTCAAGGACTGGCAACAACACTGTCGGTTTTAGTGTCATCTACGATGGGTTCTGCTGTCTGCAGGCAACGATAATTACCGTTCAATCGAATAGATTATATCCCTTTAATATCCCTTTATTTCTAAATTAATCGAAAGCAAATGGTGCCTATTTTTTCCAACTTCTGTCAATCATGGTCCCACTTTGTGGCTGGGGTGGCTTCCCGTTTGGGGATTATTGTCGATGACGAGGAGCCGAACAGGAAAATGCTTTGGACCCGGTGTGGCTACTTTCCTCGCTGTCAGTGAGACATAACAACCGGCCATCCCAATAGCGAATATCCGTTGTACCTATTATTTATTTTCAAGGTCTCTGCTCCAGTTCAGCTCCATCGGGGTGTCTTTTTCCCGGGCTGTACCAGCATGAACATATTCGATGACTAGAAATGTGGATGTTAATAATGAACTGAAGAAAAAGAAATACCTTTCGATAATAACACATGAGCATAATAAACCGCTCGCGGATGTTACACCATTATTTTCGAATCAGCTGTAATTACACAATGAATCAAATCCTAAAAAATTAACTAAAAATTAATTTCATTAAAAATAATTAAAAATAATCAAATTGAATAAAAACTCGCCTATATAAAACAATTAGCATATAAAGAGGGCGGCAGTTAGTAACAATGCTTCTCAGCTTTGTTACAAAGTAATTTCCTCGGGCATCGTTCCTTGGAAAGCAGCTTTCGATAGCGCATCTCACATTTGAGTGGAACATAGCACAACGAAACACGCCATTTCGGCAAAAGTACTGGACTTGATTGTGGGAATGTTATCGGAAAGAAAAATATCAGCTAATCGTTGGGAGCTCATCAATTAGTGTCTAGACTAAACAAACCAATGTCCCCAAGCAATGGTGAAATTACTTCGATTTCTATCGTTAATCGTTGCAGTTCTTTATCGTGGATGGGTCGAAGTCCATTAGGCCGAATGGTAATCAGACCGAAATAGAAGCGAGATTTGAAAATTGAGAAGTGAGAAGTAATAAGTTTGTTTACTTTAAACTGAGAAGTGGGAAGCAAAACTTGAGAATTGAGAAATCAGTCCTTCTTTTTCCCTTCATCCTGCATCTTTCTTTCTCGTCCCGTTTTCCTTCTTTCTCCTTCCTTCTTCTTTCATCTTTCTCTCTTCTTTCTTCTTTTTCTGCTTTCTACTTGTTTCTTTATCTTACATATTTCTTCTTGCTTCTTTCCTCTACCTTCTTCTTTCTCCCTACTTGCTTCTTCCTTCTTCCTCCATCTTTCTTCTACATTCTTTCTTCATCATTCTTTCTTCTTTCTTCAATCTGACTTATTTCTTCTTCCGTCTTCGGTCTACATTCTTCTATTCCTGCTTGCTTCTTCATTTTTTCCTTTTTCCTTCTTCTCTCTACCCTCTTCCATAACTCTTCTTTTTCAATCGTTTTCCGTCTTTCTTCTTCTTTATACATTTTTATTAAACCGTTCAATTTGGCAAGCACCTATCAATTGTCTTATACCTAATACCCATTCAATCTAATGGCATTCGGCCTAACGACTCAGCACTGTAGACAATTTGCATCTAAGGAGGGTGGCAGTCAGTAACAATGCTTCACAATGTTGTTACAATGTAATTTTCTCGGGCATCGTTCCTTGGAAAGCAGCATTCGGTAGCAAATCTCACATTTCATTGGAAAAAGTATCACGACGAAACACGCCTCTTCGACGAATGTACTGGACTTGATTGGGGGAAGCTCCTCGGAGCTCAACAATCAATGTCTAGACTAAACAAAAAGTGTCCCCAAGCAATGGTGAAATTACCTCGATTTCTATCGTTAATCGTTGCAGATTTTTATCGTACAACTGACGGCTCGAGGCTACCAAATAATTGGCTTCGCGGATGATACACTTGTTTTGGTATGAAGCAAGTTTAATTGTGTTTTGTCTAATTGAATGCAAAATACCGCCAATTCTTTCGCATGGTGGAGCGAAAAATAACATTTGCATATAGATTTTTCCAAGACCACTACGAGAAAAAAAAATAGCCGGGAATTCATTTACCTACCTAGGATTAACACATCAACAGGAACAACATCAAGAATGCGTTATTTGGATACACTAAAGAAATTCAAAGATCCTCATTTAAATTCTAATTCTTAATCGATTTTCTCATAACAAGTTGCATTCGACAGGTGGGTAAATCTTGTTGGTCATTGCATTCGAAAGTTATGAAAAAGTAACAAAACCATTCAATGTTGGCGTAAAAAACTGGTTAAATCCCTAAACCGGCGTAAAAAAATACGTAAAAAGTATCGCATGACAAAATTCAAAGAAAAACGCTTGGATTCCAAATTACACGTAAAAAAGTGTCACAGTGTGTCTAGTATCACAATAAGTGAAGAAATGTGAAGTATCATAAGAAAACAAAAACCATTCGATTTTAGCAAAATCGAATGTCTGTAGGTTTCACTTTCCTAATTCATGGTACTCCCCACAATCCTACAAACCTGATGCTATTAAAGTAGGACGCATAGTTCTACAGGCAGTTCAGATTTTTGAAAATCAGAAAGATTGGATACAAGACACGACTGCAAGACAGACGTTGGACAGCTTAAGACTATCGTTGCGATTCTGCTGTCGCCAAGTGAATGTGTTTCATACTTTGAAGAAAAGTTGTCTCGGATCAGCATTCTTTTGTACAGAATGGTGATCTTAAAACCCAGATCAATCCACCTAACGTTGGTGGTGCCTTTCTCGCGCATTAAAATAATAAGAAAAACACATAAGAGAGGTCGAAATAGCACTTTAGGGGGATAGATTTCACTTTTTCCATCAATCCATATGTATTTGCGGTCATTTGAATGCATTGCTGCAAGCTTTGAAATTTTTTTTTTTTTTCGTTTTTTAAATATTTTTTCCAAGGGGGGACCCTTGGCAGAAAAACAATGTTTTTTCAATAACTTTGGAACGCAATGACCGATCGGGCCAATTTTCAATAGGAAACAACTAGAACGCAATCCGCGCCGACTGCAACTTGTTGCGAGCAAATCGAATAATACTAAGTACCAAAAAGTGTGTCTCACATTTGTGTACACACACACACACACATACATACACACATACAGACATCACCTCAATTCGTCGAACTGAGTCGATTGGTATATAACACTATGGGTCTCCGAGCCTTCTATCAAAAGTTCGGTTTTGGAGTGATCCTATAGCCTTTACGTATACTTAGTATACGAGAAAGGCAAAAAAGGTTTATTATGCATTATTGCACAGTTTCAACCCCTAGAACAGTGATCTCCAAATTGCGGACTTCTAGGCCTTTTCCTGCAGCTCGCAAAGGTTTTTAGAGAATACACAACATGTGGTTGATAACCATTATATTATAGGAAAAGCTTTTTATCATTCACAACATCTCGGTGTACTCGAGAACCTGTCAAGTTAGCATAACTAAAGGTTGAACTACAAGTAGGAATAGTGTTGTCATACTCTGCTCCGTAATAAGAATAATTTTATAATAATTTTCAAAAGAAGTTAGGTTTTGGACAAATTTAACTGAATTTTTCTGGATTACTACCTTTAGAAAATACGTTGACCATCAAAAATGGAATACAACGTGCCCACACATTATCTATTCATCGACTTCAAAGCTGCATATGATACAATCGATCGGGACCAGCTATGGCAGATAATGCACGAACACGAATTTCCGGATAATCTGACACGGTTGATCAAAGCGACGATGGATCGGGTGATGTGCGTAGTTCGAGTTTCAGGGACATTCTCGAGTCCCTTCGAAACGCGCAGAGGGTTACGGTAAGGTGATAGTCTTTCGTGTCTGTTATTCAACATCGCTTTGGAAGGGGTAATACGAAGAGCAGGGATTAACACGAGTGGTACAATTTTCAATAAGTCCGTCCAGCTATTTGGCTTCGCCGACGACATAGATATTATGGCACGTAACTTTGAGAAGATGGAGGAAGCCTACATCAGACTGAAGAGGGAAGCTAAGCGGATCGGACTAGTCATCAACACGTCGAAGACGAAGTACATGATAGGAAGAGGTTCAAGAGAAGACAATGTGAGCCACCCACTGCGAGTTGGCATCGGTGGTGACGAAAGCGAGGTGGTAGAAGAATTTGTGTACTTGGGCTCACTGGTGACTGCCGAAAATGATACCAGCAGAGAAATTCGGAGACGCATAGTGGCTGGAAATCGTACGTACTTTGGACTCCGCAAGACGCTCCGATCGAATAGAGTTCGCCGCCGTACCAAACTGACAATCTACAAAACGCTTATTAGACCGGTAGTCCTCTACGGACACGAGACCTGGACGATGCTCGTGAAGGACCAACGCGCACTTGGAGTTTTCGAAAGGAAAGTGCTGCATACCATCTATGGTGGGGTGCAGATGGCGGACGGTACGCGGAGGAGGCGAATGAACCACGAGTTGCATGAGCTGCTGGGATGCATCCATGGTTCACACCGCGAAAATCGGACGACTGCGGTGGGCCGGGCACGTATCCAGAATGTCGGACAGTAACCCAGTGAAAATGGTTCTCGACAACGATCCGACGGGCACAAGAAGGCGAGGTGCGCAGCGGGCAAGGTGGATCGATCAGGTGGAAGATGATTTGCGGACCCTCCATAGACTGCGTGGTTGGCGACGTGTAGCCATGGAGCGAGCCGAATGGAGAAGACTCTTATATACCGCACAGGCCACTTCGGCCTTAGTCTGAATAAATAATAAATAAATCAAAAATGGATTATGTGCAGAATACCATTCGAATTCTTTTCAGACTCGCAAACAGATTCTGTTCAGAACGTTCAAACGGATTCTGTTGAGAATCTCAAATGGAATCCTAAAGTGACGCTATCCACAATTTCTAACGAATTACGAAAGAATTCTGCTCCGAATCTCAACCGGAATTTTGTTCATAATCACAAACGGATTCTCTTTAGAACGTATTCTGTTAAAAATTCTGTTCAGATTCCCGAATGACAGATTCTGTTTAGAATCTCGAATAGACAGTCCATCCCGAGGAAAAAAAAAGTCCCGGCATTTACTAAATTTTGGGATTTCCCGAATCCAGGAATACAAGGGATACTCGGGACAAGTACAAACAAATCAAATCACTTCAGGAAACCATTTTTTTCATGTTTGCTTAAAAAATCTGCGAAAATTGTTACCAAGCAGATGTCGCTTTTTCGAGCGTCACGAAATATGTGTCGAAATGTGGAAACATTGGGAATGCGCTAAACATTCAAAACAACTTCTAACAACAGCGAAGTGTCTTTTTAGTTTCTGCCAATATCTGCTCTAAGAAGCTAACGTTTAATTATTTTATAGGGGAAATGTTATACAGTTATGAGACTTTGCAATTCTTCCACTATAATCAACTTTGTTTGTATCAACAGATTCGTATTTCGATTTCTATTTGAAAACTTCTTCAGTGTGTTGTTATCGACTAATGTTACTTTCCGCATGGACGAAGCATCGTAATCAGGATTTATTTTTATATTACGGAGAAATCCCGGGGATTGCCGGGATATGGCTCATTTTCTATCCCGAATCACGGGACAAGAAAAAATGCCTCCAAAAGTTTCTGCGCGAGCGTGGTTTAAAAGTGAGGACTTGAAATTTGCTTTACTTTTGGAGTTATGCGAGAAACTGGCAAATTAGCAACATGGCCAAAACTGGTACAGTTACGTAAGATTTGAATCAAAGCTTTAAAAAAAAATATTAAAAAAAAATATTTTACATAATTTGAAATGATTGCATTGAGGATCCCAAGACACAAAAGGTTGATGTGGAACATCGCGATTTCAATCAAGATTGGCACGAGTAGTTTACGTTCACGCTGAAAAAAGAATGGCCAATTTGCTTAACTTGTTCCGAAAGTTTTGCTATATTGAAGGAATAAAATATGAATCCAAGCATTCTATGAAATATGATATTTGAAAAGGCTCAGGTAAGAAACAAAAGTTGGTGGAGCTTCAAAGAAAGGGTGCTCAAATGGTGCTCCATTAATTTAAATCTCCATTCATTGATTCAAATTAATAGTACAGTGGATTATAGAAACAACAAACTTTCTTCGCTCGAGCAAATACGAAGTCAGAAAATGCAGCACGGGCCAGTTTTGCTGTTAGTAAGATTTGTGGGCCCTCCTTAGCCGTGCGGTAAGACGCGCGGCTACAAAGCAAGACCATGCTGAGGGTGGCTGGGTTCGATTCCCGGTGCCGGTCTAGGCAATTTTCGGATTGGAAATTGTCACGACTTCCCTGGGCATAAAAGTATCATCGTGCTAGCCTCATGATATACGAATGCAAAAATGATAACCTGGCTTAGAAACCTCGCAGTTAATAACTGTGGAAGTGCTTAGCGAACACTAAGCTGCGAGGCGGCTCTGTCCCAGTGTGGGGATGTAATGCCAATAATAAGAAGAAGAAGATTTTGGGAAAACGGATGAAACCTTTTCAGGACGGAGAGCTTGTTAAGGAAAGCATTTCGGTTGTTATTTACATCGTGTGTCCTAAGGAAACAGCCTCAGTAGCATTAGTTTGCATGGAGCACGGTGAAGAGTACAAGTTCTCGCAGAAGATTTGAAAGCTACGTTACGTGAAAAAGCCGCCTGCTTCATATTCTACTCTCTCGCAAACGATGAAAATACTGCCGTGAAAAATTGGGCAAAGGTGGCTGTCGTCATAAGAGAAATTGATGAACATCTTCGAATGACAGATAAATTGACAGTTTTGATATATATGCAGGGAGAAACTAAAGTGAAAAATCAGAGGGCTGATAAGACCTGTGTGAAGGAACTGTTTTCTCCTTCGAAAACTGAATTTAAAAAAAAAACAGTATTTTTTATCTACTGTTTTCGTTTCAGATTTCTCGAAAAAGTCGTCTGAAACAAAAAAAGTAGATTAAAAATACTGTTTTTTTGAGGTACACCCTAATCCAATTAGGTAAAATTGCTCTAAATCAGCCAACTTAAGAGCTACAAAAAAAGTGTTTTTAGCAAAATTAATTCGAATAAGCTACGCTACAACTTTGTAGAACATAACATGTCAATATTCCGAGAAATAAAAACAATATTTTCTAATTTTTTTTATATGATGGGCCACCCTATTTTTTGGTAGAACCATAATGATGGCCTTACTATTTCGAACAATTTTGTAAAACAATAGTTTTTTTCTAAAAAATATAGTTTTGGCGTAAAATTCATTTTTCCGCGTAAATCTGTATCCTGGACCATAGTGCAATGACAAGAAATAACAATGGCGTTGTGGCAATTCTTAGCAAGGAAAAGCAATCACAAAGGTATGGCCATATTTCACTGCCATATTGCATATTTACCAAAATAATCGATATGCGAAAACGATCAATATTCCTCAAGTATTGACGCTTGTTATTAATACAATCAACTTTATTAACGTTAAGGAACTCAACCACAACCAACTTGCTGTATTATTGCGAAGCTTGAGATTTTTTTTTTAAGAAAATGGCACTATTTTTAAAAGATACAGGAAAACTTCTGCTCGAGCTGAATGATCCTGAATAGATGAGTGACTTGGATTTTCTCGCAGATATCGTCAAACACCGCAATGACTTGAGCATGAAGCAATTTGGGTTGCTGAAATCTGGTACATTTCTTTCATCCTGTTAAAAACAGTTCATGCAAATCTGTTCAATATGCTGGCAAAGTTACGAAATTTCCATTTTTTCAACACCGTTTACCGATGTGAATAATTTACTTGAAATGTTTCAAATGGATCCCTAATGCAACGACAAAAACAAAATAAACAAGAAAGGTGGCTTGAAATAAAGTATAATAAAATCGTGTTTAGTTAAACTGATAATTTTTAAAATATTCAAAAAGTTATAGGGAGCGGGACCATTTGGGCAGCACCCACTATTCCCGCCCACAACGTTAATAACTCGACCGCGACCGCTTGATTTTTTGTACATCACTAGAAATCAACAGAAATTAACCATGTACTAAAAAAAGTAATTCGGTTGTAATGAACTCGAGTAATGAACGTTGCTGACGGGAATATGGGGTGCTGTCCAAATGGTTCTCTATCTATATCGAATATTTTCTGTCCCGCCAGCAAGTATGAATTCCAAAAATTGGCCCGTGACTTAAAAAGGTTGGGCAGTCCTGTTAGAATATCTTCCAATAAAGCCGAAAAGATGCTATGGCAAAAAAAAACAACAATTTCTCGTTCTAAGTCCGCTAGTACCTAGATGCATAAGTATTACATAATTTATTGAGTAGGAGCATAAGTACTTTTGAATCAACTGTTAATAGCGACATGTTCAAGTGCAACATGTTTTGTTCAAGACTGTATTTTTCATCACAGTATCCAAATCCTCATATTTGAGAACAAGCAAAGCAAAACAATTAATTTGACATTCAAGGTACCGACCAAACCTAGGACTAAACCCTATATGCAAAATCGGGGTTACTATGGTTGAATCTTGTTGATCACAAATGATGTATGGAATAATAGCGGCTCTAACGTTCTAAAACTTATGCTACTGCAAAAACGATACTATAGACTAAAAGTCAGCTACGGTGATAAAATCTGTAGAATAAAATGTCCTTACAAGAAGGTACATATTTTATTTGAAAAAGATTCATAGCAATAAAATATTTTGACCATTTTTTTTTTCTATATACATAAAAATGATTTTCTGTCTGTCTGTCTGTCTGACCTCTGATCCTTATGAACTCCAAAACTACTGAACCGATTGGTGTAAAAAATTGCTTTCAAGAGTTTTTGGGGCTGGGGAAGGTTCTTAAGATGGTTCGAGACCTTTTCCCGATCAAGAAGAATGGCTCCCATACAAATGAAACAAAAATTTCTAACTCAGGAGCTAATCAAGCAAATAAAACAAAATTTGGCATGTGGAGGTTTTTGAAGGCAAGAAATATTCCATGATGGTTCGAGACACGTCCCTGCTCCATAAGGGAGGCTCCATAATGAACAAGACACTAATTTCTGCATTCGTCGATAACTAATCAAGCAAATGGTGCCCAATTCTTTGGCAAGTGGAAAAAAAGAAGTTTTGACGATTGCTTTGCCAAATGAATTCGAATCACAGAGCAATTGTTGAAACTTGAATTGTGAATACAAAATAAATGTTTGCGCTAACTTATCAATTTTGAGCGAGAAGAAGTTCGACGGGCCAGCAATATGAACTGAAAATCAAATGTTGCTCACTTCATCAAATTCAAAACTTCTGTGCGGCCACTGCTCAAGTCTGAGGAACAGCGACGAAAATGGCGATGATTTGCTTTTTCATATAGATGCCATCCATGCGAATAAATTTTGACAGCTATTGACGCCAATATCATCTACTCGATGATTTATCGGTGAAACGCTATAGACGCCATCCGTGGGAATACATTTATGCAGCGTCTCCCGGGCAGAAGCCATAAACAGAATAACAAAACATGATATGGATTTGATTGATATAAGAGATAAAAGAACAGGCAACAATATCAAAAATTTGCACCGAAATATCATTTAAATATCAAGATATGCTATTTATAAGAACAAACTAATGGCACATGATATTGATCACTTCTTACAAATAGCATAACTGGATCTCCTCATGATATTTTAGTGCAAATTATTGATATTGTCGTCTGATCTTTTATCTCTTATATTGATCATGTCCATATCTCATTTTGCTATCTTATCAACATTTGATATTATTGAGCTATTTTCGTCTACTCGGGCTCTCAACGAAGGCAACTTTCTGCCGTCGCCAAGAGATTATGTTATGCACCTTCCTTGTATAACCAATTCTATACGGATGGGTCATATAAGAGCCATGTTTTCAGAGATAGAGCCTTGCTTTCTTTAGCAAAAATGTTCAAAATCAACTGCTCCATCCAGGAAAAATATTGCACAGGTTACGGGCACTACGGTGATCTAGAGTATCCAAACTATCCTTGAGTTGTAATTTTGATGTTCTTAGGAATAAACACCTTACTTTACCATACTCTTGATGAATAATTGAAATTGAATATAATTGAATTCGTTCGACATCTACGACACTCCAAACTATTCTTGAGTACAGATCTTAATATTCAAATCGATCAACATGAAGATCTTCGATGTCCTCACTAGTTTTATGAGTTGGAATAGCTCCAGGCTACATCGTAACACCATTACAGACACACTACAGAATTCGATCAGTATCTACGACACTCCAAATTATCCTTGAGTACAGATCTTAATGTTCAAATCAATCAGCATGAAGATCTTCAAAGTCCTCACTAGTTTTATGAGTTGGAATAGCTCCAAGGTACCTCGTAACACCATTAAAGACACACCACAGTATTCGTTCAATATCTACGACACTCCAAACTGTCCTTGAGTACAGATCTTTATATTCAAAACGATCAACAAGATCTTCGATGTTCCAACTATTTTCACGAGTTGGAATAGCTTCACGGGACTTCGTTACACCATTATTGACACATTACAGAACTTCTACGACACTCCAAAATGTCTTTGAGCTCAGATCCTAATATTCAAATCGATCAACAAGAAGATCTTTGAAGTTCCACTACTTTTATTAGTTGGAATAGCTCCACGGTACCTTGTAAAACAATTGCAGGCATACTACATACTTTGCTCGACGTCTACGACACTCCAAACTATCCTTGAGTACAGATCTCAATATTCAAATCGATCAACATGAAGATCTTCGATGTCCCTACTAGTATAGCGGTATAACAGATCTTTTTTAATATCTACGATACTCCAAACCGTCCTTGAATTCAGATCTTAATATTCAAATCGATCAACAAGAAGATTTACGATGTCTCAACTTTTTCTATGAGTTGGATAGCTCCAAACGGGTTTCATTACACCATTACAGACAAACTTCAGAATTCGTTCGATGTCTACGACACTCCAAACTATCCTTTAGTACAGATCTTAATATTCAAATCGATCAATATGAAGATCTTCGATGTCCTTACTAGTTTATGAGTTGGAATAGCTCCACGGTACCTCGTAGCATTATTACAGACACACCACAGGATTCGTTAAATATCTACGACACTCCAAACTGTTCTTGAGTACAGATGTTAATTTTCAAAACGATCAACACGAAGATTTTCGAAGTCTCAACTATTTTCATGAATAGCTCGTTTATGACATCGTAGATATTCTGGAAATGAAAATGATGTCCCGTGGGGCTTCACCAAATAACACACAAGATCGGAAACCTATGAATCACTCTGTTCGTGTTGTAGACCTCCAATATCTGAACTCAAGAATTGTTTGGAGTATCGTAGATATTATGGGTATGTTGTGATTTGTGTATACTGGTGTAATGATGTCCCGTGGGGTTGCTCCAACTATCACATAAGCTCAGGACCCTATGAATCACTCTGTTGTAGACCTTCAATATCTGAAATCAAGAATGGTTTGGAGTACCGTAGCTATTCTGGGAATGTTGAATTTCTTATATACTGATGTAATGATGTCCCGTGGGGCTTCTCCAACTAACACACAAGCTCGGGAACCTTTTGAATTACTCTGTTGATCTTGTACACCTCCAAGATCTGAACTCAAGAATGGTTTGGAGTACCTTAGATATTCTGAGAATGTTGATTTTTTATATACTGATATAATAACGACCCATGGGGCTTCACCAACTAACACACAAGTTAGGAAACCTATGAATCACTCTGTTGGTCTTGAAGATCTCCAATATCTGAACTCAAGAATGATTTGGAGTACCGCTGGAACTCCGAGAATGTTGTGATTTGTATATACTGATGTGATGATGTCCCATGGGTTTGCTCCAAATAACACACAAGCTCAGGACTGTATAAACCACTATATTGGAGTTGTAGACCTTCAATATCTGAACGCAAGAATGGTTTGGAGTATCGTTGTTGTTCTGGTAAAACTGCGATTTGATAAAAATAGTTTAATTATGTCTCAAGTACCATTGCCAACTTCATATTAGGATTGAGTTGTTTATGTAGATCATCAAGTTCTGAACTCAAGGGGGGTTTGAAAGCCCTAAAAGATCTCAAATAAATTATTTTCCTCCATATTTCTACTTCTTTATGGTTTGCGTCCGTTTTTGAAGCGGTATGTCCAAAATTTATGTTGAAATACGACGAAAAAAAAATCCGTATTGAATCGGGCAAAATAGTGGTCTTGTGAGAAAATGTCATTCGAATGGTACTGACGCCATCCATTCGAATAAATTTATTTCATCATCCTTCTGATGCGCGTTTGTGATTTTGCTACCGACGAAAACTTTCTGCCGTCGTCAAGCGATTATGTTTTGTACTTTGAAGAAAATTCATCTCGGATCAACCTTCTAGTTTATAAAATAGTAGTCCTGAAAAGAACCGATTTAATTTCCTCTCACTCACAGAAACAAAACCAAAGTAAGAATCTCACTAGAAAATTTGGCCGACGACAGTCAAATCGCCACCATCTTTATTTATTTTTTGAGCATGATGACCGTGCATTTCGTAGTTGCTACTCCGTGATCGACCAGAACAATCGCAATTGCACAGGGAACCAATGGATGGAAGCATGGGATTTGCTTTCCAACCTCAATGTACACAGTCCGAGAGCTCTAGTACTTTGAATGGTCGATAACGGCGCTGGCCACGTCCTCACGGCCATCGGGGATGGGAAGGAATTGATGATACAGTCACTCGCCCACTGCAAGCCGAGCACACCTCTGCACTCGCCACGAGTTCCTGCGGATTTTTTTTTGAATCTGGGTTAGGTTTTATGGCAGAGGCTCGTCTTGGTTAACGGGTTGCCAATGTGATAGTAATGAAAGAGTGGTATATTCTTATTGAATGCCGAAACGAGCTTTTTCGCTCAATTCGAATACTAACAGTAACCTGCTAGAACTAATCTAGCTATAGGTATAGGAATAGAAGATGGAAACGGTATGAAAGCCCATTTCCAGTTCTAGCGACTGCTAGAACATCAGAAATATATGAAAATTAGGAGGAATGGAACGGGCCTGGGATGGAACCCACGACCTCCTGCTTATGAGGCAGAAGCGGTAGCCATATGACCACCAAGCCCGACATTCAAATCGCCACCATCTTATACATAAAAATGAGATTTTGTCTGTCTGTTCAGGTGAAAAACGATTTATGGACCTTCCGTAGACTACATGCCTGACAATTTGCGTCTAATAGTGGACTTATCATCTGTGCTGCATTGTATAAATAAATAACATTGTCGCCCAATTCTACATACACACATAGAGATCATTTCGACCATTCGACCATTCGACCATTTCGACCGGAAGATTTTAGTGAGCCCGTTCCATTTAAAAAAGTACTTTTCATCGGAGCTTTTACGATTTATCAATACCGATTTGTATGACTAGATTATCAAAGAATGTGTTAGTTTTACGCAAGACGGAATTTCATTAATTTCTGTTTTGGTTCTTCAGTAATAAATATCTTGATTTCAACAACTGGTTTAAACTTTGAAAAATTAATGAGAAATCATCTCATATTTGAAAGCTGATGTTTTTAAATGTTTTCGACACGCTTAGTTCCTGAGTGAAGGATTACACTAAGCAAGGGTTTGAAATGATCTGTCAGTTTCTTACGCTTTAAATAAAAAAATGTATTGAGAGAATTGAAAATTAAGAAAAATCCTTACGTAATTAGTGTATCGCCCCTCACCAATTTTCCAAATATATCACCGCAACGAACTTCATAAACCACAAAAAGACTTCCGTGAACTTATCGAAAATTGATAACGAGCAATGCTTGGCATAAATAGCAAATTCAATAGAAAAAGCTGACTATCCATCCACCCAGCTCCCTTTCTTCTGCCAATCGGATGTCCTTCACGCTGACAGCTCAATCACATGCCTGTAAGGAGCTGTAAATAGCTTTTTCGAGATAAACAAGGACCAGGCCTCCTTTTCCGCTCAACAACACAGGCGAACATGATATGTTTGTTTGTAAGGAAACCTGGAACCATCGAGCCCTGGATTGCCCATATAATAGATGCACAAATGACTGGAAAAACAGAAAATATCTGCAATAACAAGCTTTTTTTTGCGTCTCACACGGACGGCCGATTCACACGTAAAAAATCGTGCGAATGAATAAAAGTGAAACAGTTCTCACGGAAATTTATGCCGAGCACAAATAAAAATCCATTATTCAACAAATTGATACCAAATGTTTCAAAATTCCCAGTGCTTACAAACACGATGTCACATGCTATTTGTTTTGATGTCGGCGTAAAAAGTGACCACTCACTCCGCCAATAATGTCCAGGTGAGAGTGGGACGGGATTTTCTCCAAGGCCATCACCACCGCGCGCCGCACTCACTTTGCTCGTTCCCCATATCGTCGACGAAGTCGGAAGAAAGCATTTTGTCCGTTGGAGCCGGGGGGTGGGGGGAGCGTGCTAAAAATAGAACAGTCCGCCTCCAGCACGTGGCACAACAACGACAACTCGCCGCCCATTAAAATCGATTACTCTGGTCTGGTGTTGTTTACGGTATTCTGCGCGATGGCGAAAGGGGAAGACCGTTCGTGGGTTCGAAGTAAATGGTGAATATTGGGCTTCGTGCTCCAACTCAAATGCCAAACGGTGGGGTTGGTTGGGCGATTGGTAGACTGGTACAGAACAATCAAATTCGTTACAATTCCAGTCCGAAACCACAGAAATTGAATGCAAAACTAGCACAAATGCGATTTAAATACATTCCTACCTGAATTTCATCCACATGCAGTTTAAATTTGTTCCATGTGTATTTTATACAAATAAACCTACTTCAAATCCAAATCCAATCGGAATCCAATCCAAATCAAATCTAAATCAAATTCCAATTCAATACAAACCCTATCATTTTTTTATTACATTTTTTGGATTAGAATTGGGTTTCATTTGGATTGGATTTAGATTGGTTTTGGATTGGATTTGGTTTAGATTTGGATTTGATTTGGATTGGATTTGGATTGAATTTGGGTTTAATTGAATCTGGATTTGGATTGGATTGGATTGAATTTGGTTTGGATTTGGATTGGATTTGAATTGGATTTGGATTGGATTTGGATTGGATTTGGATTGGAATTGGATTGGAATTGGATTGGATTTGAATTGCATTGGATTTAAATTGGATTTGAATTGGATTTGGATTGGATTGGATTTGGATTGGATTTGGATTGGATTTGGATTGGATTTGGATTGGATTTGGATTGGATTTGGATTGGATTTGAATTGGATTTGGATTGGATTTAGATTGGATTTAGATTGGATTTGGATTGGATTTGGATTGGATTTGGATTGGATTTGGATTGGATTTGGATTGGATTTGGATTTGGGTTGGATTTGGATTGGATTTGGGTTGGAATTGGATTTGGATTGAATTTGGATTGGATTTGGATTGGATTTGGATTGGATTTGGATTGGATTTGGATTGGATTTGGATTGGCTTTGGATTGGATTTGGATTGGATTTGGATTGGATTTGGATTGGATTTGGATTGGATTTGGATTGGATTTGGATTGGATTTGGATTGGATTTGGATTGGATTTGGATTGGATTGGATTGGATTGGATTGGTTTGGATTGGTTTGGATTGGTTTGGATTGGTTTGGATTGGATTTGGATTGGTTTGGATTGGATTTGGATTGGTTTGGATTGGTTTGGATTGGTTTGGATTGGTTTGGATTGGTTTGGACTGGATTTGGATTGGTTTGGATTGGTTGGATTGGTTTGGATTGGTTTGGATTGGTTTGGATTGGTTTGGTTTGGTTGGATTGGAATTGGTTGGAATTGGTTGGATTGGATTGGTTGAATTGCATTGGTTTAAATTGGTTTGAATTGGTTTGGTTGGTTGGATTGGATTGGTTTGGATTGGTTGGATTGGTTTGGATTGGTTTGGATTGGTTTGGATTGGTTTGAATTGATTTGGATTGGTTTAGATTGGATTTGGATTGGATTTGGATTGGATTTGGATTGGATTTGGATTGGATTTGGATTGGATTTGGATTGGATTTGGATTGGATTTGGATTGGATTTGGATTTGGGTTGGATTTGGATTGGATTTGGGTTGGAATTGGATTTGGATTGAATTTGGATTGGATTTGGATTTGGGTTGGAATTGGATTGTATTTGGATTGGATTAGGGTTGGATTTGAATTAGATTTGGATTGGATTTGAATTGGATTGGATTTGGATTGGATTGGATTTGGATTGGATTTGGATTTGATTTGAATTTGGATTTGAATTTGGATTGGATTTGGATTGGATTTGGATTGGATTTGGATTGGATTTGGATTGGATTTGGATTGGATTTGGATTGGATTTGGATTGGATTTGGATTGGATTTGGATTGGTTTGGATTGGTTTGGATTGGTTGGATTGATTTGGTTGGTTGGTTTGGATTGATTTGGATTTGGATTGGATTTGGATTGGATTTGGATTGGATTTGGATTGGATTTGGATTGGATTTGGACTGGGATTGGATTTGGATTTGGATTGAATTTGGATTAGATTTGGATTTGGGTTGGAATTGGATTGGATTTGGACTGGGATTGGATTTGGATTGAATTTGGATTGGATTTGGATTTGGGTTGGATTTGGATTGGATTTGGATTGAATTTGGATTGGATTTGGACTGGGATTGGATTTGGATTTGGATTGAATTTGGATTGGATTTGGATTGGATTTTGATTGGATTTGGATTGGATTTGGATTGGATTTGAATTGGATTTGGATTGGATTTTGATTGGATTTGGATTTGGATTGGATTTGGATTTGGATTGGATTTGGGTTGGATTTGGATTGGATTTGGATTGGATTTGGATTGGATTTGGATTCGATTAGGATTGGATTTGGATTGGATTTGGATTGGATTAGGATTGGATTTGAATTGAATTTTGATTGAATTTGGATTGGATTTGGCTTTGATTTAGATTGGATTTGGATTAGATTTGGATTTTATTTGGATTTGGATTGGATTTGGATTAGATTTGGATTGGATTTGGATTGGATTTGGATTGGATTTGGATCGGATTTGGATTGGGTTTGGATTGGATTGAGATTGAGTTTGGACTGGATTTGGTTTGGATTTGGATTAGATTTGGTTTGGATTTGGATTAGATTTGAATTTGATTAAGAATGGATTTAGATTGGATTTGGATTGGATTTGGATTGGATTTGGATTGGATTTGGATTGGATTTGGATTGGATTTGGATTGGATTAGGATTGGATTTGAATTGGATTTCGATTGAATTTGGATTGGATTTGAATATGATTTAGATTGGATTTGGATTGGATTTGGATTTGGATTGGATTGGATTGGATTTGAATTGGATTTGGATTTGGATTTGGATTGGTTTGGATTGGATTTGGATTGGTTTTGGATTCGATTAGGATTGGATTTGGATTGGGTTTGGACTGGATTTTTATTGGATCTGGATTGGATTTGGATTGGTTTGGATTGGATTTGGATTGGATTTGGATTGGATTTGGATTGGATTTGGATTGGATTTGGATTGGTTTTGGATTGGATTTGAATTGGATTTTGATTGAATTTGGATTGGATTTGTATATGATTTAGATTGGATTTGGATTGGATTTGGATTGGATTGGATTGGATTTGGATTGGATTTGGATTGGTTTGGACTGGATTTGGATTGGATTTGGATTGGATTTGGATTGAATTTGGATTGGTTTTGGATTCGATTAGGATTGGATTTGGATTGGATTTCTGAAAATCTGGATTGGATTTGGATTTGTTTTAGATTTGGATTGAATTTCAATTTGATTTTGATTGGATTAGATATAGTTTGGATTTCATTCCCAGTTTTTAAATTTATCAAAACTTAGCCTCACTTTAGATCGCTAATAGACTATAATGTTCTGCTAATTTCTCGTGCCGCACTTCAGACAAACTGAAGTGTTTACCATATTATTTGGAAGATAATTCCTTTCCAGGTTCTCGCGTTGAACTGTTCTATTCACAACCTGCTATTAAGTGGAAAACTGCTTCGGATCCTTAGATTCAAAAGGTAAACAGTAAGAACAAAGGCAAAGCCATCATATCCATACCGACACATACACGAACACAAATTATTGAAACGCCGTTAGATTTGACCGTCACTTCCACCAGGCCAAGTCATTCAAGTCCAAGTTTGAGGTCGCGTGACCTGACGTGTTGTAAAGTAGCCCTTCCCCCAGTGGTGGTAGAGGCTAATGATGACCGTCCATTCGGCGTCGATAAACGGAATGAGGGAAATGGATTCCTTTAGCGGTCCGAGTATTTTTATGCTAAAATGCTTTTATAGGTTAGAGAAAAAGAAAAGTTCGTAGTAGGTACATACATGACACAGTCTAATAATCGTGGAATGGAAATTTTGGGTAGAGGTTTTCAGAAAGTATACATTTCTGTTCACTATACTTCGGCAATATGGAATACATGGAAGGAATCCAAATGAACGTTTTTCATCAGAAAACGAAGCCGTTTTCGATCAACCTAAAAAAAGTAAGCCGAACGACTAGTCAAATACTTTCAGGGTGTCCATTCGAAATCGTTTTTCAGATTCCCGATTTTTTCCCGGTTTGAAGAGCTGATACTAAAATATCATATTAGCGGGTCTAAACAAGAAATCAGCCAATTTTTTTTATTGTTTTATCAGAGGGAGGACTAGGAAGCTCTTAGACCCGTTCAGTATGAATGCTGAGGATAGGGCCACTTCTCTGCTCTCAAGCGAGTAAATTGATATATTGAAATCCCTCCCAAAAGCAAAATTATTTTGCAGTTACTTTGTTGTCAAACATTTCCCCCTCTTCGAATTTCTTTTTCCATGCTACATGAGGGCGCACAAATTCGCGAGACTCTAGACTCTACATGATTATACGATGGTTTACAAAATTATTTTCCTGCTCCAATCAGCTGTTGAAATTTCGTAACGAGTGCTTTTTAGTTGCATTCCTACTAATTTTACGCTCGAAATATAATGTGAAAATATTTGTTACAAAGAATACAAAACTCAAACTAAGTTTATTTTTATTTGTTCCTTAAAAACTACCAATACTCAAAATAAGATCGACGATAGGACGAACATAATAACAATCTTCAATGTTTGGCTCCGGCACATTAGAAAATGTTGGCTTTAGTTTGACAACCAAATCGATTATATGCGCACCACCCAGCTAGAACAGAGAATTTCCAAAGATGAGCCCGCCTAAGTCTGTAAGTCTCTTAATAAAAACAATCAATCAATTAATTCAAGAAATTCCTGATAGAGCTTGAGCTTGAGCTTGAGCTTGATTGACTGCTCGTAGTTGCTACTCCATTATGACCAGATCAGCTGTTCTTGCACAGGGAACCAACAGATGTTTGCTTGGGACTAGCTCACATCTTCAATGTACAAGTACTGGTGATCTCATTTGTTAGGTCATACTGGCGCCTGCCACGTCAGAATGCAAGTCAATGTAGGGAAGGGGGAGGAAATGATGATGCAATCACTCGCCCACTGCAAGCCGAATATACATCTGCACTTGCCACGAGTTCATGCGGAATTTGTTGGAATTTCTGGGTTAGGTTGGAGGCAGAGGTCCATCTTGGTCAACGAGCTGCCAATGTGATAGATAGGAGAAGGTAACTGATGGAATTTCTAATTGGATGTAGGAAATGAGCTCTATAAGTTCATTTCCAATTCTAGCAGATTATTGTTAGAATACTCAAGTTGAAGATATAGGAATAGTAATGGAAACGGTATGGAAGTCCATTTCCAGTTCTAGCGATTGCTAGAACATAAGAAATAAAGAGAAAGAACCAAAGTAGGAGAATGGAACGGACCTGGGATTTAACCCACGACCTCCTGCGTATGAGGCAGAAGCAGTAGCCATATGACTACCAAGCCCGCTTCTTAATTCAAGAAATTCCTGATAGAACAGAAAAAGCAGAAGCACAACTTCTTGAGGGAGCTTAGGCAAAGTTTTTCCTCTCAATTCTTCAAGACAGGATTAATCTCAAATAATCTTCTAAAAATAGGATCTAACTCTAGGATCCATTAGAATTGCTTCAGAATTTTATTGATGATGTTCTTTAACCCTTTAAGACCCAAATTTTTGTTTCCATTGCTCGAAAACATTTTCTTAAATTGATCTTACCTTCTAATGCGTTAAAATTTTGATTTTTTTAGAATTTTGTTCTCAAGATTGTTTATTTATTTATTGTCCCGTAACACGGTAGATCACTTTGACGTAGTGTGTTGCGGTGTAAGATCTACCAAACAGAGTCCTAGCTTAATCCTTTTTTCTACTCGCATAGGTTTTCCTATACCAGCCAGTACAGGTTTAGAAAGTTCTTCGAAGGAAAATCGTCTCCACCCGTTCGTTGTTCTTGTTAGCCTTCGTTGCAAAACTGTCCATGCCTGGTCGACACGAGCGCAGGAACAAAATTTGGGATGAAGCGTTTCGATCGTTTGGTTTCCACAGTGTGTGCAGTTCTCGTCTACCACCCGTTGCAACACAAACAACAGTTTTCGATGCTCAATTTTACCGTTGACTAGTAAGTACAACTTGGATCGTTGCGCGGATGTGAGCTGCTTTACCGAAATATTTCGCCACGCGCGTGGCCAGTTGATCGCAGGACTGTTTATTTCGACCTTCGGCAGGTCCGTTTGATTGATGAAGTGCTGGTGGATTAGATCGGCGGAGGGGTTAAGTTGGATCTGGTGTGGAATTTGGGATAAGCGCCGGCGGCAAGACCAAAACGACGAAAAACTTCCCTCATCGCCTTGTTTTGCCACGGTGACGTCGATGATGACACACACACACATTAATGTTACCTTACAGACAATTGAAAGACTGGAATTCCTCTTGTTTGAGGCTAGACTGTATACAGCGGAAACAACTTTTCAAGCAATTAGTTAAAAAACCTCGGTACCCGGTCCTAGGCTGAACTAACTGCTGGAAAAATCGAGTTAGGGGTTTAAATGCGTACTAACTCTTCTTGAACTGGTGAACAATGATAGTAAGAGGCATTGGCGTAAATAAGGGGGGGCTAGGGGGGGCTTAGCCCTCCCTAGAAAAAAATTAGCCCCCCCTAGGATTTGACAAAGTAGTTAGCAGTGATATCAGTTTTCAACATGTAGCATAGCGAATTATTGAAAAAGTTTGAAGACAAATGAGTTATCTCGCATATTCACCCTGTCATAATGAAATGAGTGGCAGACAAATGAGTTTTTTCTCATTTCTGAGAAAGATTCCTGTGTGGCACTAAAATTGTACTTGGTTTTAATTATGTAAAAGCAATTGGCGAATAAAGGTTACATGAAGAAGAAGAAGAAGAAGCCAAAAGATGATATTTGAAAAAAAAAATGCACGGGAAGCAGACGGATATTTTTGAAAAATCCTCAAAAAATCTAGGAGCATTATATTTAAAAACGGTTGCAGTACGGGGTTGAACTTTTTATATTGTATAAAACACTTCATTTCTATTTTGAGTTTTATTTTGTGATAATGCACTTTATGCGTAGTATAAGAAGAGTCCAACCCGTACCGCTAATCGTTTTAATTAAAATGCTCCTAGAATTTTTAAGAGTTTTAAAATAATTTCCGTATGCTCTCCAGTGCATTTTTTTTAAATATCATCCTTCGACTTTTTCTTCTTCATGCAACCTTTTTTCGACAATATCTAATTGATTTGAAAGCATCAAAGCAAGCTTGATATGAACAACAATGGAGAGCTAGGGGAAGTGGGGGTAACACGCCCATAGGGGTTAAAACGCGCCACCCCTGAATAAGGTTAAATATCCCCATTGTGATTATTTTAAATAGTCTATACGATGAATCAATGAAAAATATTGCCATTGGATACATATATTTCATGATTTTTCTCTAGTTACACATGAAAAACTCGAAAAATGATTTTTGCGTGTTTTGATGCAATTCTAGCTCGGTGAAATTTAGTCTTTCTATCGCTGTTATTCATTGGTAAATTGAAAATTGAGCCATGAGCCATGCTGCTTACTCGTGTTCTTTATGTTCCACACGAAATCGTCGTCAAAATTGGTCTTAAAACGATTTGATGGGCCTTCAAACTTCTGAGGTCGGTGTGGGGCAGTACGCCCATGCTCATTTCGTATGATCGAAACAGCTGAAACATTCGGTTAATTGCCTTAATGTAGGCAATTAAAATGAAAATCAGTACGATAAACACATGCGCGTTTTAACCCATCCACTGGCGCATCTCACCCCGCATGGTTTCAAAATCAATATTTTTCGGGTGCTTTTTAAAAATCAAATTTCTATGCAATAAAATGTACAATTAGATATCTGTCATCGGTAGTCAGTCGCAGATATGCTGTTCTTTAGTATGCGCTGATGAAAACTGGCTGAAATGGTGGTTTTCATTGATAAAAATGGCATTTTCCTTAACGTGGGCGTCCTACCCCCAGTTCCCCTACCAAAATATCAATCAAAGCAATCGTGTTAGAAGTCAAAGATATGTGGTCAATAGAGTGGGGCGTCATGGTCATTTTTTCAAATCAATGGTTTTTCGAAGCCATTCTGGGTCCTGAACAACTGTGCAGAATTTGGGACCGATTGGTTGGTTCCTCGCTTTCCGCATCGCGTTTGAAGTTTGTATGGAAATTAGTATGGGAGAACGTATATTTTTGCATTTCTACTACTAGAGGTTTCAGTTCATCGTAAATCAAGTAGCACATTACGTTAAAGTATAACCCAAAGGATGCCGAAAAACTTTGCTGAAGAAGGCACGTTGCTGGAACGTCCACGAAAAAAGTTATAATGCTTCGAAGATTGAGTGTTCAAACCATATGCAAAAAATCATTTATTCTGCCAGCACTGCCGAACTACGTGGAGCAATAATTTAACTGAGTGTTATTTCAAAATTATTGATTTTATAGGACTTTGGAGCTAATTGGAGATATTCGGAATGATTTCACAAAGAAAAAAATCCGACTAGAATGAAAATGGGTTTTGCCCTTTGACAATTACAGGTTGTCCGGTAGTGCTGGCAGAAACAATGATTTCTTGCATATGGTTTAAACAATCAATTTTCGAAACGTAATAACATTTTTTGTAGACCTTCCAGCTGCGTACCTTCTTCGGCAAAGTCTTTCGGCATCTTCCAGGCTATATGCTAACGTATTGAGTCGCGTGATTGATAATAAATTGAAGCCGCTAAAAGAAAAAATGTAAAAAAGAACGTTTTCCCATACTAATCTCCATGTATACTTAAAACGCGATGCGGCATGCGTGGTCGCAACCAATCGAGCCCATATTTTGCACAGTTGATTGGGGTTCCAAAACGATTCAGAAAAACCTTGATCTCACTTGATCGGACGAAGTTTGCATTTTCCCATACAACTGCGCCCCACTCTAGTGGTCAACCATCACGGACTAGAGTAAAAGATTTTCAGCAGACCTCCGCTTGCCTAGCAGCATGATAATCTCCACAATTCACATATTCCCATATAATTCTCATTGGAGCCTCTGAAGAATTCCTTTCAGAATCATCGAATTATTCCATCCGGAATACAGAAGAACTCACACTGGATTCCTTTCGGTATCATTGATACCCTTGGGAATCTGTGGGGGATACCCTTCAAAATTCCTAAAGGATTCTCTTCAGAATCTCTAGTTAATTGCCTCGGTATTCCTCCAGAGTCGTTCGAATATTTGTTTCGTTTGGAGATTTGCTTCGGAATTCCTTGACGATTTGTTTCAGAATACGTCGACGATTTTCTACAGAATCCCTAGAATATTTAATTCGAAGTCTCTCGACATTTTGCCTCGGAATCCCTTAATGACTTGCTTCGGAAACCCTCGCCGATCGGAATCCCTCTAACGATTTGCTTTGAAATCCCTCGAGGAATAGCTTCGCAATCATTCGACGATTCGCTTCAGAATACATCGACGGTTTGCTTCGGAATTCTTCGAAGATTTAGCGACGATTTACTTCGGAATCCCTCGAGGAATTGCTCGAGTCCTTCGATAATTTGCTTCGAAATCCCTCGACGATTTGCTTCAACATCCCTTCGCAATCGCTGGAGGATTCTTTACGGAATCCCTAGAGGATTAATCGACGATTTGCTTCTGGATCCGTCGATAGATTGCTTAGAAATCCTACGACGATGTTGTTCTACATCCCTGAAACATTTCCTACGAAAACCCTGAACATTCACGTTGGAATTCCTGGAGGATTTCAGACGGAATCTCTGGAACATTTCCGTTGGAGCTTCTGGAACATTTCCATTGGAATTCCTGGAATATTCGCGTCGCAATTCCTGGAGAATTCCAATCAGAATCTCATTGGGATCACTGAAACGTTTGAATATGACAGCGATCCGTCACAGTGTGCGGGACCAAGCCGAGCGCCTCAACACTTAGTCGCAATAGCAATAGCTATCAATTTGAATCGTTGTAGTAATCATCGGCTGGTAAACAAATGCTTTTCGACACTGTGGGCTACAACAGAAAAAAAACATGCCTCCTGAGCCGACGTTCTGATATTCATCTCATTACCACTAAGATAATAAGTTAAAAACATTGTAATTCCTACATGGTTCAACTCAACCAGAGGAAAAATTCTAACTGCCAGAGGCAATTGAAATGTATTAATAATAACTAAAAATATAACATAGCAAATAAGGATGATAGTGTTAAGAAAACACGGAACACCTAGTCTAAGAGATGAATGCATGTATTAGATAACTAGCAAATAAAAAAAAAAAAAAAAAAAAAAAAAGAACCACTAAGATAGAATGAGGTTTTAAATTGTTTGAGAATTTTTAAAAAGAAGCTCAAAATAGAGGAAAATGCCCCCCCTAGGCATCGGGGCTAGTTACGCCAATGGTAAGAGGAACACACGGAAGTTCTTATTATTGAACAAATTCTCTTGCTTGAAATGGTCTTGTAGACAGAGCTAAATCCCGGGTTTTCAGAGTTTTACTGGTGATATTCTAGAAGCAAGACAAGGATGTGGCTAGGGCTCCGATGCATGGCTAAAAACAGTATTACTGTTCTGTTTTCTCAAGAAAGGATTGATTTCCTATTGATACGGGGCGCGCCTTCAATGGGATTGCTCTCTATGAAGGGTCTAAATTGCGGGACCTTGTCATGGTGGTCTTGAGAAAACAAAACAACAACTGTATCGAAGCTGATACTGCATTGCTTCTCAATAGCACTGGAGTAAATCGACATGCACTTAAACACTAAGGATACGGGTAACGCTACAAGATCTAATAATTGGTCGCAGTGGCACATCCGAACAGGAAAAAAATGTTGAAAAGCAGGCCATGTTCCAGTTGGAATGTAGAGCCATAGAAGAAGAAGATGTATGCTTACTGCTGAAAAAAATACAAAAACGTGAAACAAAGCAATTTGCACTCCAATGAGTGTTGCTTATTGATATTGATATGCGTACATGTAATGAATTCCAAAGCCGCAGTGGTCGATCGCATATAAGCCGAGATGCCCAGAGCTGAAATTTTTAGGCTAAGGGAGTTAGATAAGGTATTTTATGAGACGTTTTGCGGTGGCCCGTTTATTTACTTTCAATGTTTTGTTTTGGTATGATTCTGCGTGAACATTCCATTAGGTCCGAACACAAAATATTGTTTGCAACGTTTTACTTTTCATTCATGTTTTCTTCGACATTTTATGCTCAGAATGCAATGGTATAAATAATCTAACGACACATTTTAAGAATCATTTGAAAAACTTTGTTCTAAAGCCCCGGTAACCGAAAAGTAAAACATGTCGAATTGATGATGGGACCCATCGGAATGTTCAGCGCGAAATTACCAAACAAACGGGCTCCCACTAATTGTCAAAGTAGATAAACACGAGAAAACCAGCTGATTCGATCTGTCTCATAAAATGCCTTATAGGGATGTCTATAGCCTGGCTGAACCTGTGACATCCGCACAACTACTGCATCATTTACAGTCAAACCTCCATGAGTCGATATTGAAGGAATCAACGACTCGTGTAAATATCGAGGAAGCTGTTAGAAGGGACCATCACAGTAACCCAGAAATTAATTTTGTATGTCGAATAATTTGCTTCCATGCGTCGATATCGAGTCATAAAACATCGACTCATGGAGTCATGACTGTATTTCGTAATATCTGGAACACCGCAACTTTCCCGGTCGACTGAATGCAGGGTATCTTAGTGAGGCTGCCCAAAAAGGGTGAGCTGACTGATGCGATAACTGGCCAGGTATTATGTAGCTGTGTTCATTTATTTAGTTTACATCTAAACAGATAACACTGAATCAACAATTTGACGCCCCAATACACGGTTCGAGGCCGCATCTCTCCATCCTCGAATGCGCCCCACTCTTGCCAAGTCGTTTTGCACCTGGTCTGCCCACCTCGCTCGCTGCGCTCCACGCCGTCTCGTACCTGCTGGATCGGAAGCGAACACCATCTTTACAGGGTTGCTGTCCGGCATTCTTGCAACATGCCTTGCCCATCGTACACAGCTACCTAATAGCTTTAGCTACCTTTTGAATACTGGGTTCGCCGTAGAGCTGGGCGAGCTCGTGATTCATTCTTCGCCGTCACACACCGTCTTCTTACACACCGCCAAAGATGGTCCTAAGCACCCATCTCTCGAATACTCCGAGTGCTTGCAAGTCCTCCACGAGCATTTTCCAAGTTTCATGTCCGTAGAGAACTACCGGTCTTATCAGCATTTTGTACGTGACACATTTGGCGCGGGTGTGAATCTTTTTTGACCGCAGTTTCTTCTGGAGCCCTTAGTAGGTCCCCTTCGTACCTTCGTAATTCAACACAAATAGGCTGTAAGCTGGTTTATATGCTAATCCATTTTATTGAAATTCAACTTAAAACTAATGTCGTAAATTCAAGCCAATAAATCGATCAAAACAAAACAAAACGTTCGACTTCAATATTGAGTTCCAGCGCTGGAAATTGGTGAAGTAATCTTACTTGATACTTGATGGGCTACAGCTCTGCGATGAACCTACGCCGAATGGAGTATCCTTCTCCAATGGACTCGATCCTGGGCCAATCGCTTCCAGTCGCCCTGAACATTGAGCGTCCTCAGGTCCTCTTCAACTGCAAAAAGCCATCGTGTACGCAGCCTTCCACGAAGCCTACGGCCTCTTCCGGGTTCTCTACTAAATATTATCTTCGCTTGACGTTCTTCCGGCATACGAACAACGTGACTAGCCCACCGTAGTCTGCCGTGTTGTATAAGCTTAATAATATCCAGTCCTTTATACACCTGATACAATTCGTGATTCATGCGACGCCGCCAGATACCGTTCTCCTGTTTACCGCCGAGTTATGTCCGCAGCACCTTACGCTCAAACACTCCGAAAGCTCTCCGATCAGCCTCCTTTAACGTTCATGTCTCATGGCCGTATAAAGCCACCGGAAGAATCAGAGTAGTATACAACGCGAGTTTTGTTTTCGTTTGCAGACTACGGGACTTAAGCTGGTTACGAAGTCCGTAATAAGCCCTATTTGCAGCTGCAATACGCCTTTTCACCTCGCGGGTAACATCATTATCGCACGTCACTAATGTTCCAAGATACACAAATTCTTCCACCACTTCAAATTTATCACCATCCAGCACCATTTCACTACCACCACCACTAATGAACCCACGTTGATTGCCAGCGACCATATACTTCGTTTTGCTGGTATTGATCGTGAATCCAATCCTCGCTGTCTCCCTCTCAAACGGCACAAAAGCCTCTTCCACGTCACGGCGATCAATTCCGATAATATCGATATTGTCCACAAAACCCAGGAGCATATGCGATCTTGTGATAATGGTACCGCTTCTTTGCACGCCAGCTCTCCTAATCGCTCCCTCGAGCGCTATATTGAACAGTAGATTCGAGAGTGCATTACCCTGCTTCGGCGGAAAACCATGTTCAAGCATAATTTGCCATAATTCATTCCGTTTCACTGAATTGTACGCCGCCTTGAAATTAATAAACAGATGATGTGTCTGCAAGTTGTACTCCCGGAATTTATCAAGGATTTGTCTCAGGGTAAACATTTGATCCGTTGTTGATCGGCCCTCAGGAAAAGCTTCTCGGTATTCGCCGACGAAGGACTCTTCAAGCGGTCTCAATCTGTTGAACAAAATACGGGACATAATTTTGTACGCCGAATTAAGGAGGGTAATTCCTCGGTAATTGGCGCACTCCAGTCTGTGCCCTTTCTTAAAGAGAGGGCAAATGAGGCCGTCCAACCAGTTAGCAGGCATTTCCTCGTCTACCCATATTTTCGACATAATATGGTGCAAAACTTCATAAAGCTGCTCACTGCCATGTTTGAGAAGTTCAGCCGGGAGCTGGTCCTTCCCCGCATCCTTATTGTTTTTCAGTTCTTTAATAGCTTTTCTAACCTCGTCTAGTGTTGGCGACTCCACAGCTTGCCCATCATCGCTAATATTTAATTTGTTCACCGATACACCGTCACTTTCACTATTGAACAAACTCTAGAGGTGTTGCTTCAACCTGGCAGCCACTTCTTTCTCCGCACGCCATTGACAGACTCATAAAACCTCCGCATATCGTTCTGCTCCATTTTCTCCTGCGCCTCACTAATAACTTGTTCTTCGTACTCTTTCTTCTTCTTGTGGTGGGTTCGTTTTTCGGCTGCTCTTGCTTCCTTGTACCGATCTCTATTCGATCGGATACCCGACACCAACATCCGGCTTCTGGCAACGTTCTTTTCGTCTGTCACTCTCTGACACTCCACATCGAACCAACCCGTCCTGGGTCGCCTCTGTGCAGTGCCTACCACTTCTCATGCTGTTGTACTCACCGCTCCATGAATCGACTCCCATAGATCGTTGATGTTGTCGCTAACGTTGATTGCACTTATCCGTTCGACGAGCTTCTGGCGGTACACAGCCGATACTCCTTCCGCCGACAATCGCTGGATATTGTAACGCATCGTTCGCTGTGATCTTTCGTTCGATACAGTTGACTACCGTGATCGAATTTTACTGACAACGGGGTAGTGATCAGAGTCAATGTTCGGACCTCTGAATGTCCGCACATCGATAACTTCCGAGAAATGAGGGCCATCTACCAGAACATGGTCTGCCTAGTTGCAAGTTTCACCATTTGGGTGTCTCCAGGTGTGCTTTCGGATATTCTTTCGTGCAAAGTAGGTGCTACTGATGGCCATCCATCTGGCAGCTGCGCAATTTACTAGCCGTAGGCCGTTGTCATTAGTAAATCACCGTATAGTATTTTCATGCGGACAAAATTATTGTAGAACGTTGTAGTGGTTGTCCTTCCAGTTGACTGGCGACCACCTCAGCTTGACTATGTTCCTTTGGCAACTCATCCATCCGGGTTTCGGGAGGAGTTCGAAGTCCTGTGTCAAAGAATGCAGTTGAATTTCGCAACTGCATCAGCTGAACTTGAAGCTGAAAACAAATCTACGGTCCGGTTCGGGTTATTGAGCAATTCGTTTTTTGAATACACATATTTGTGCACCGCTTTCTGAACGTCCATGCGAAATAGCATCTTTTGTTCAGGTGGCAGCTTTCGCATTCGCGGCAGAAGGCTTTTGAAGAACGCTTCATCTTCGTCATCACCACCGACTGCCTTCTGGACCTTTTGTTTTAATAATTTCAGCTTTTTTGCTTCGATAGCCAGTAGTTGCTGTTGTGTTCTTCCTCTCTTTCCATATTTTTGTGGATGCGGCGGGAGAGTCTCGTCGGTGCCTTCGATGTCGTGTGTTTCAGGAGTATCTACTACGTCATTTTGATAACTTCCATTCCTCTCCGGCTCACCTTCGTGCAGATCCTCGTTCTCGACCGTTTCAGCGTCTCCTACGCCGCGTGACTATGTCATCGGCCTATCGAAACACTGCTTTCCAAGCGGGCCCTGTTGCGCTCGGTTCCGCCCACTAACTTGTGCTTTGTCTTCGATGCATTTACCAAAAGTCCAACTCTTGTTGCTTCACGTTTCAAGCGGGTGTACACTGTACTGCCAGCTTTGCAAGTGGCGACAATGTCCATGCCATCAGCGAAACAAGTAAATTGACTGGATCTAAATAAAAATCCTGTTTCGACCAGTTTTACCAATGGACCAAATTTTATCTAATTTTAATGTTTTTAGAGTTAAGGCTATCTGTGTTTCGTTTTTAATTTTTTTTAATTGTCGTTTAAACCTGTAACTGTTGGTAATTTCAAAAACCTTGCCTACGGAAAGTCCCTGGGTTGGACTTGAGGGTGTCTACTTTGATCTTCTCTTCTTAGGCTAAGTGCCCTTTCGGCCTCGGCATCGCCATGCCAAATAAAGAATTGACTATCAAAGTCCAAACTCACAAAAATAAAGAGGAAAAAATATCGTTCCAAATTCGTATAGCCCGCGAATTCTATAGCATGGCGCCGAAATCTTGGAAAGTCTTCCGTCATAAACCATCAATTTTGTAGCTATTCTTACCTTGTTGGTTCGAGAAATGTCCTCTTGTGGCGTCCATTATTGTCGAATTATCGAATCTGAAACAATGGAGAATGATTGAATATCAGCAAACTTTATGTTTCGGAATAACAGGAGGAGTTAAAATTTGTCATACCTTCAGTAGGTTGTTTCAGATGTGATCATTGGTTCAACACTAAGTGCATCATGTTACAAAATTACTTTCACAGCTTGACCCAAGCCAAACCATCGACAGTATCAAGCATTCGGCAACATTATTGAACGACGGAATACTACAATAACAAGACCTATTGAATGCATACTTTTACTCGCATGTCAGAGCAAATATGTTTTGCAAAGCTATATTTTGGGGATATTGCATTCGAAATATTTCTATCGTTAAGAATTTATGATTACTGCTATCCAAATTACATAGGATTATCAAGTTTTCTAAAAGGTATATCAACTATCTCAATACCTACCTTATTACTATAGTTTATTAACTGTTATGTATTTGGAATTCCAATATTTGAAATTCATTTTTTTATTAAATTCAAACATTATTCTGAATTCTTTAGACAGCCGGAAATTCTTTGTAGCTAAGATAAAGTTGAATGAAAAAGTTGCATGTTAATCGTATAACATGCTGAGTGGAAAGTAAAAGACAAGTCTTTTTACTGTTGACAAAATATTCTATAAACTGCGCTAAATTGTTCAACCTGTGGCAGTCAGCTTTGTAAAGCACAATATGCTCCAACCTTGCTTCTTGTTGCTTTATCAGGACGCTAATACCGAATAGCTCGCCTCCGAGATCAGACACTGCTGATCAACGGTTGACTCATGATACCGTACAAAATCTTAATCCCCTGATAACTGCCTCCCCAGCTTCTTGGCAACATCCCACCTCCTCCACTCACCCCGTGTGAAATTCGTCTTCACCTCTCAGGAATATTATAAATAGGTCAGCGGGTTGTTTCAAATCTTTGCGACGATGCTGATCTACTGTGCCGCCTCACCATCAGCCCGTGAAATTGCTCAGGAATTCCTGCGATTTATCCTCCACCAACCTCCATGCCTTCCACATCAACAATCTTCTCTCTGATACCCTCAAATGTAACAAAAAAAAACAACCCGCAAAGCACTATGGTTCACTTCAATCGCGCGATTTCATTAGGATATTCGCGTCGAACCCGATCACAATCGCAACCGCAGATCCGCGCACTACCGGCCCTGCACTATCCCGGATAGGTACAAATTAGTAAAATATTGTCCAGATATAGGGGTCGCAATTAGAATTCCGTTCGAAAAAAAAATAATCCGAGAACGAGAACAACTTGTTCGCGCATCAGCACTTTTTGACAGCGGAATAATCACAGCAGGAAAACGCGAGGACCCGCACACGCTCGCAACCACAACAGCAACCAACAACGCGACCACCAACCAAAGGCTCGCGAGCGCAAGTGTGTGGGTGGTGGTTGGGGTTGCGTGTTTTTGTTTTGTTCCGATGTCCGTCGCGCGTCGCGGAAAGAGATGCAAACCGATATCGGCCTAGGGTGAATCAGAAAAAGTGAAGGCAAATGCGGTTTTTTTTTTGTTTTAAAGAAGGCCTTTTAACGAAACGTTTAAAATCAGCTGATTTTACAGTCAATTGACAGTTCGTCTATGAAAGTGAGAGCTTCGGAATCACGTGGCCTGTTCAGCGGTTGTAAATAGGGATCCTTGGGGCAGCAGAGACTACGTCCAAGGGCTTTACGACCCCTCCGCAAGTGACAGCAAGTAAGAGGCCTATCCTGCCTATAGAAGGTTGTAGGGTTTGACAGTGGTCTCTGCTAAACTTCTTCCAAAAGCCTAAAGTATCCGCAAACAAACCCTATCGGCACATCAGGATCGATGCCAGTAATGCTACGTTTTGACAAGGCAAGTGAGTTGAATTCAATTGACTTGCCAAAAGTTGAACTTTTATGCTACGTTTTGACAAGGCAAGTGAATTGAACAACTCAGTTGAATTCAATTGACTTGCCAAAAGTTGAACATGTTCAACTTTCTTTTCGTTCAAGTGAATTGAAATAAGGTGTTTACACGTTCAGTTCGCGTTCGATTCAAGCGACTTGCTCAATTCACTTGCCTTGTCTAAACGTAGCATTACAACTTTCTTTTCGTTCAAGTGAAAAGATATTTTAGTTACTAGATAAAGATTGTCGCTGTCGTCGCTGTCCGGAACATCTTTTGCTGGCGAGGATAGGGGAGTTAAATGTCAAAGAAGGAAAATCCATACGATTTGACAGGTATGTACCACACATGTTTCGGACAGCAGAACAAAGGGAACCGAAGCGACAATCTTTATCTAGTAACTAAAATATCTTTTTTCAAGTGAGTTGAAGCATGTTGAAGGACGGTGTTCAGACGTTCCATTAGACGTTCGCATTCAATTCGAGCGACTTGTTAAATTCCCTTGCCTTGTCTAAACGTAGCATAAGATCCTGATTATGGCATACTGGCAGCATGTTATTTACTGGATTATGTTTTGAATATTGTAATATGTACTGTGATGGTGGTCTGGTCATTCTATTCTAGTACGGCCGGGTGGCACCGACCTGAAACGGCGAATGGGATAAAGGTAGCCTCACACCTCGGGAATTTGGTTCGCGGAATTTTTCCCCATGCATTTTTACATATGCGATGTTTTCGGAATTTGGGCACGGAAAATCAAAGTCCCGGCCCCATTTAAAATACACGGGGGCGAAAATCCGCCGGAAATTTTTCCCGAGGTGTAAGGCAGCCTTAATGGTCAGGCTGTCTTCCGTCCGTGGCGGGCCTTATAGCACGCGGTATTGTCAAACAGCGTGGGATAGGATCAGATGCTCTTTCCTGACTAGCGCTGATCTGACTTTGAATATGAAACTAAATTTAAAAAAAAAAAAGTAGGAGGAGTGGTGTCTGGCTGTAAGGAGGGGGCGTACAAACCACCCCCCACCGCCCAGAGACAAAATGTTTAGAAGAAATTTTCTTTTCCAACCCTCTCAAATAATGTCCAGAAAACCACCAACACCCCCCACACCCCCGAACCAATTTGCTAGAGACCAGTAAAAAGGCGTTGCACAAGATCCGCATTCTTACTGAGGAAAAGGAGTCGGTGGTGAGCCAGGCAGTGAAGAGCAGGGAGGAAACCGAATTGGAGATTCGTCTCCTTACTGAGGGGAAGCGGCTGGCGGAGAGCTAGAGTGCGGAACTCCAAAAGCAGATGGCCATCTGCGGTGGAACTCCGAAGCAGGGTAAGGTCACGCAGGTGGCGGACCTGAATGTAGCTAAAAGGGTTACATTGCCGCTTAAGATGAGAGATGCGAAAACTCGCCCGGAGAGAATTGAGCGGACAGTTGGCCCCAAGGATCAACGAAAAACAGTGCGTCCACCAAAGAGCGTATCATGGTTCATGTATTCTTGACCGATGCATTATTGTTTGCAACAATAAACCATAAGGCTTTGAAACCCAGCTATCTGCGAGGCTATCTGAATGAGAAATATCGACCAGTCTCGGAGAATCTACAGTAAAGTAACAGCTGTAAAGGGCTATCCACAAAGAAGAGTGCTTTCCCCTCTACTTTGGTCTCTTGTCGTAGATGATCTTCTTTCAAGCTTACAGCATCATAGTTTTGAAGTTATTGAATTTGCTGATGACATCGTTATCATAGTCCGTGGTAAATTTGATAAAAATGTCTTCGAGAGAAATTACATTAAATTACACAAGTTCATGGTGTAAAGATGAAGGACTGAATATAAATCCTACAAGAACTGTAGGAATGAATAATAATAATCAAAATATTGAGCATCCCGAATGTTTCCATGTTTGCTGCAAGGTACATTCCAATGTTGTGCGAGAGATCACGAACAGGGAGAAGAGAAAGAGAGAGAGAAGGGATAGGAATTTTCGGGTAGCATCATGTAATGACGAGGAAACGCCACTGAGTTTCGAGAATGATGTGCTTGTGAACGGATGTAATAATTAAGTGAAAAAAAAGAAAATAAAAAATGAAAAGAAAAGAAAAATAAAAAGTGTTGTGAATTTCAATGCAATTGATGTTGTTTGTTTAGTTTCATTGAATAGAACCATACTCCTACAATAGTTCATTTTACTAGGAAACGTAAACTTAATTCTTCAACGCTCTTCTTAGCTTGACAAATTTATCATTGTCTTTCGATACAAATACTTAGGAGTTAAACTAGTCAGTAAACTCTACTGGAATAAGCATATCCAGCTTTCCGCGAGCGGTAATGGCCGCCTGCTTGCTGCGGGTTAGTCTCTGATTTGACGTTTGTGGAGGTCAACTTCACCCACCAGCCGAGCTCTCTCAATACATATGAGAGGGTTCGGCTGGTACCTGGTGCTGGGAATTTGGTTTCATCAGTACATGCTAAGCTGCGGAGGACGACGGAGGTCCTTCGTAGCTTAGTAGGGAAAGCATCTGTCTAGCGTACTGGGGTCGTGGGATCAAAGCCCACCGAAGGGGCGGTTTCCTTCCAATACCTTTTCCGAACTAAATCTATCACATGTTGTACATGCATAATAGAGTTTCAGATGATGAGTTTTTGCGCAGCTCTCGCAGACCGGCATGTCGTATTCAATCACGGAGAAGATCATTTGCTTGCAGACAGCAAGCTTATTTTCCAGGGACAATGACTACCGACGCGACGGTTGAACAAAGGGTACAGTAGTTTCCACAAAACGTTACACTTCGTCACCGTTTTGTCAACCTGTTGTCGGAAAATAAGCTTGCTGTCGAGGCCTCGTTGGAGTTTTGCCACTAGCGCTCTGATCACTCTACCGTTGTAGATGATGGGAGGTTCTGGCATGTCGGAGGTGAACAGATTGAAAAGCAGAGGCCCGAGGATACTGCTCTGGGGAACGCCTGCGACGATGTTGTGCGCATTGGAACTTGCTCCGCTGATTGAGACCCGGAATGTCCTTGCCGACAGGTAATTGTTGATGATTTTCACCAGGTAGCTGGGAAGATTGTAGCGTTGTAGTTTGTATACCAGGCCATCATGCCATACATTGTCAAATGCCTTCTCGACAGCGAGTAAGGCCATGGCGGATGTTTTTGAGACAAACTTGTTCCGTCTGTGGACGTTGGTAACTCGAGTCATTTGGTGTACGATTGATCGACCACGTCGTAAACCAAACTGTTCCTCGAGCAAGATGTTGTAGTGTTTGGCAGACTCGAGTAGATGGTGGTCAATTGCCTTTTCGAATAGCTTGGATAACCCTGAGAGAAAACTGATTGGACAATAGCTTTTTGGAGAGGAAGGATTCTTCCAAGGCTTCCCGGATGGGAATGATTTTCGCAGATTTTCAGGACGATGGGAAGTAGGTGAGTCGCGTACACTGATTGCAGATCAGCGAAAGCTGCTCAAAGAATGGAGCACTCATGTGTTTGAGCTCGAGATTTAGGATGCTGTCGAAGCCTGGCGCCTTCATGTTTTTGATTATTTGATATAGGCCGTCAATTCGCCAGCTGAGATCTCAAACTCCTCCGAGAAGTCGTATGCGGTCAGATGAATGTTGATCGCAAGCTCACTGACGGCTGCTTCATGTAGACCAGTGGTGCTCATCTAGCGGCCCGCGGGCCGCATGTGGCCCACTGAGGTGGCAAATGCGGCCCGCGGAAGCATTTTATTTTAATAATAAAAAAATCATTTTTCATAGGAAAACGTGAAGGTACCATTGTCCATTTTTGAAAACTACCAGAAGTGTCGGAGCGATTCTCCCAGTTCCATTACATCGTGCACCAGGAGAACCTATGCGCCAAAAACGTGGGATTCAAAGATGTCATCAAAATAGTTAATTTCATCTGATCACACGCATTGAACCATCGAGAATTTCAGACTTCTAGTAGACACGGATGCAGAATATGACTGAGCAGGGGAAAGGTTTTACGACGCAAGGGGTAAACCACTCGGCACACTTTCAGAGTGACTCAAGTTACGACGCGTATTTGAACTTCGGAAAGAAATCGTCGAATTCATGGAGAGAAAAGGTGAACCAGCGAAGTGTTTCAATAATGCGGAGTGAATGGAAGATCTGGCTTTCTTGACTGACATAACAACGGACCTGAACGATTTGAATTTAAATCTCCAGGGTAATGGTGCACAGCATGCTTAATCCAGCTTTCCACGCTCGGTAATGGCGGCTTGTCGGTGTGTAAAAATCCATCCGTCACTGTACTGTTTGACACTAGCTGGAGGAAAGATCACTGGCGTTCCTGGGTGAGGGGAAGGGGAAAAAGGCCTTTTCGCCAGTGAGTTTTCCTCCAGCTAGTGTCAAAAAGTACAGTGACCGATTGATTTTTGCACATCGACAAGCCGCCATTACCGAGCGTGGAAAGCTGGATAACATTAGTACGTTTGAAAACAAGATCTTGTTGTGGGAGAAACAGATGGAAATTCTGATTTTGGCCCATTTACCTACTTATGGAAATTGCATCGTGTCGTCGACAAATAAAATACGTTGACGCACCCCAAACGATGAAAAATGATTTTGCTTGAAGATTTGGAGATTTCAAAGCGCATGACAAAATTCCAAAACTTTTCTCTGCTCCATTCAGTGTTGATGACGAGTAAGCTCCAGATAATATCCAAATGGAACTCATTAAATAACAGTGCGACACGGAACTGCGAGAAAAATTTGATCGCCATGATCTTCTTTTTCAATTCTATGCCAAATTTATTCCGGAAAAGCGCTTCCCAGAGCTCTTTTCGTAGCTTTTTTGTTTGGATCCACGTACATTTTTGAACAACTGTTTTCCGTAATGAAGCAAGTAAAGTCAAAAGCTAGAAATAAGATAACTGATGAACATTTGGACAAATCCTTGCGTATTTCGATCTCTAACCTGAAGACTGATCTTAATAAGATTACTCATGAAAAATGTAAGTAAAAAAATGTATTGAAATGCAATAAGTTTTTTCTTTCCATTGATTTTCAAATACATTTAATGTGATATAAATCTATATTTTGTTGTTTGTATATTTGATTCATTTTGGAAGAAAAAGCATTGCTTAACATTTCAGGAACATCTACTAGTAACGAGTTCTCACAATAAGCTGTTATATAAATTTAAAAACCTCATTGCGGCCCGTGGCATTGGCGCAAAATTTCATTTTGGCCCGCAGCAAGCGTGTACCTGAGCACCACTGATGTAGACTGATGATGTTCTGTCCACGATTGTGTGAACTGACGAAATAGCGACCTATTTCGGCTGCCTTCTCTGCAGGACCCAAGTAACCAAAAGTTGTTTTTAAGCGTACGTTTTCCGCCTAATCAGCTTCACAGAGCTGCTTTAGCGAAAAACGTACTCTTAAAGGAACTTTTGGTTACTTGAGGAGTTATGTAGCAATCCTTAGAGTCATTGTTGGCTACAGTGGGATCAAAGGTGGAATGGGCCGAGGCTTGGATTTTAGAAATTTGGTTAGCTTCCAGAACGGCTTAGCACAGTCTGGGAGAGCGCGGATCTTATTGGAAAAATCATTATTTCTGAGGTCCACCATTCTGGCCTGGATAATTTTGGTCATGCGATTGTACCGGGTCTTAAGCGTAGGCAGCCCAGTACGTTGGTACTGCCAGCGAGTGACATTTCGCCGACGGATCAAATCTTAATTGGTGAGTGTATCAATTGTCAGGGTGTTGCTTACCTGCCGGGCCTTTGGAACATGGTGCTCGCGGGCTAGGGAGAGTGTCTCCTGGATGGCGTGCAGCTTCTTGTCGACGTCGTCGGATGACACCGGAAGCCGCTGATAGTCGATGTCGTCCATGCAGCGTTGAAACCGACCCCAGTCGACTTAGTGATAGCTACGCCGGGGTAGCTCGTGTCGATTCATTGAATTTCTGTAATCTAAGTAGCTCTAAGCAATCTTGATATTCCTAGTTACGCCCCCCTTACCTTAGTTACTAACAGTTTGTTATTTTTCCTAATAGGGCACTGCACGGAAACATCTCCTTCTCTTTCGTTCCACATAAATTTTGACGTTTACTGGCCTTGTTGTTTTCAAATTTCTTTGCAGCGAGAAAGAGACAAAGCAGTCCGTGCAGTGCCCTATAGTAACTTCTTAATAAACCTCAGTTGAAAGCAGTTTATTGAGAGTTGACGTAAAGTCAATGTCAACTTCTCCCCACGAACAGCCTAGATAGCCGTGTGGTGTCGGCAGCCGGTTGTCTGGCTAAGAATAACGCTACGGATTGCCTGTTCCAGTGGTAAAAGTCCACCATACAGGTGACCCCTAATTCTTGGTGTGATGCGGCTTTATGCTTACCGTGCCTATGAATGAATGGTTAGGGGGTCTAAAAGAACCTAACCGCTAACGGAGCCTGTGAAGCACCAGGGCACCCTTCACAGTATTGAGCCCTTATTGCGCTAACCGGAGCTATGGCGTAGTTGACTTTTTGCTTCTCCGGAATAATCGGCTACTCTTATTCAATCTCAACTTAAGGTTAAATAAGGGTGGGATTATGAGTATGTTTTTATTTAGTTTTTCATCTAATTGTCACCTATATGGATTCGCTATATGCGTTTTTCGCAGTGTACCCTGTGTTTCGTCTTTGACGTTCTTGATACGATACCGACTTGGTTTCATCGTTGCTGTTCACATAAATGTTGAAGTTGTGGAGTGTATTATCGTAATTCACAATGGCTACAGTTAGGATAGCTCAAATCAATCTTCAGCACAAAAGAACAGCAACGATTAATCTTTGTAGACTTATGCAAAATGGCAAATCCCAAGTGGCTTTGGTGCAGGAACCCTATTTTCGCAAGGGTAGCTTTACCTAGGCAACCTAGTGAACCCGGTTTTTGCTGCTTTCAGTAATGAAATGGCAAACTCTCGATCAATGCCGCGTGCATGTGTACTTGTTAACAACGCTATCGTTGCTACACTTATCTCTGAACTAACAACCAGAGATGTATGTGCTGTCACAATTGATGCAACTGGCGGATCCCCGTCAGGAAATACGTCTATTGTTCGGTTTATTTACCACATGATGAACCATCCCCTACGGATGCTTTCAAACAAGTGGTCAGTTATTGCACGTCAAAAGGCCTTCCGCTAATTGTCGGTAGTGATGCTAATGCTCATCACATCATCTGGGGTAGCTCGGATATCAATCTGAGAGGCTCCAGCTTGATGGAATACTTAAGTAGTACCGAACTTGGTTTACTTAACATAGGCAATCGCCCAACCTTTATGGTATCTAATAGAGCAGAAGTATTAGACATAACTCTCTGCTCCAATCGAATCAGTCACGAGTTGACGAATTGGCATGTGTCAGATGAGGAATCCATATCTGACCATCGCTACATCTATTTTGATCAGTTGAATGTTTCTTCGCAGACCTTGCGTTTTAGAAATCCCCGTTCAACCAACTGGGATCTCTATACAGAGTTGCTCTCGAAAAAATTTCATGGATATATACCATCCATTGAAACTCCTACCGACTTGGATGATGCCGTTGATACTACAACGTTGCATATCGTGGAAGCTTTTGAAGAAGCTTGCCCTTTACGTTCTGTAAAAACCTCAAGAGGAACCCCTTGGTGGAATTCCGATTTGGCTAAGCTAAGGAAGCAGTGCAGAAGGAGTTGGAACAGACGCCATTCAGCAGGGACGGATTCTTTCAAGTTGGCTCGCAAAGCTTACAAGAAGGCTCTACGATCTGCTGAACGATCCGGCTGGAAAAACCTTTGTGCAAATGTTTCCAATTTGAGTGAAGCCAGTCGATTGAATAAAATTCTTGCGAGATCCAAGGATTTCCAAGTTGGCGAAATTCGCAAGCCAAATGACGATTACACTTCTTCTGACGAAGAAGCGTTAGAGCACTTATTTGATACACACTTCCCTGGATGTGTAGATATAGCATCTCCGGATGTTCCTGGTGACTTTTCATGTAGTTATGGGTCTTGGGCTCAGGCTCGTAGAATCATAACAACTGAATCGATCCAATGGGCTCTTAATAGTTTTGCTCCTTACAAATCTCCAGGTGAAGATGGGATCTATCCCGTTCTTCTTCAGATGGGTTTCGAGCATATCAAACATGTTTTGAAAAAACTTTTAGTATGCAGTTTTGCTACTGGGTATATTCCCATATCCTGGCGGGATGTCACTGTAAAGTTTATCCCAAAAGGAGGACGTGCTTCGTATGAAGAAGCAAAGAGTTTTGGACCCATCAGTCTGACCTCATTTCTTCTGAAATGCTTAGAACGTATTATCGATCACCACATTCGTGATGACTATTTGGCAAACATGCCTCTTCATGTTAATCAACATGCTTACCAATCTGGAAAGTCCACCGTGACTCTTCTACACAAGGTTGTCTACGACATCGAAAAAGCATTTGCCCAAAAGCAATCATGCTTGGGTGCGTTCTTAGATATTGAGGGTGCTTTTGACAACGTGTCTTTCGATGCAATATTGGAAGCCGCACGATGTCATGGGCTACCTAATATTATTACCAAATGGATTCACCAGATGCTTAAAAACCGACATCTCTACTCGACATTACGTCAAGCAGCGATTAGGAAATTAAGTGTCTGTGGCTGCCCCCAAGGGGGAGTATTATCTCCACTTTTGTGGAACCTCGTTGCAGATACGCTATTGAGATTACTCAATAATGGCGGTTTTCCTACCTATGGATTTGCTGACGACTATCTAATATTGATAGTCGGTTTGTGTATTACTACTTTATTCGACCTGATGCAAAACGCTCTTCAGGCAGTCGAAAGTTGGTGTCGCCAATATGGCCTTTCGGTTAATCCGAATAAAACATCTATTGTTCTTTTCACGGAAAAACGTAACCGTAACGGTATTCGGCCATTACATCTTTTGACTCTGAAATCAATGTAACGGATCAGGTAAAGTATGTGGGACTAATTCTTGATTCCAAGCTCTCCTGGACTCCTAACATTGAGTTCAGAGTCAAAAGGCGTGTATGGCTTTCGGCCAATGCCGACGAACTTTTGGTAAAACTTGGGGTCTTAAACCTAAATATATCAAATGGATTTACACAACAGTTGTACGACCAATTTTGGCTTATGGATGTCTTGTGTGGTGGCAAAAGGGTGAAGTGAGGACAATTCAGTCTAAATTAGGCCATCTTCAAAGGATGTGCCTAATGGCAATGACTGGTGCGTTCTCTTCGACTCCTACGGCTGCTCTCGAGGTTCTTCTCGACGTTGTCCCACTACACATACATCTCAAACAAGAAGCACTTTCTTGTACTTACCGATTATGGGTTCTCGGTTTCTTGGAAGAGAATCCTGTAAACCGCAGTTCTACACACACTTCGTTGTTACAACTCATGGTTGATTGGGACAGAACAGTCCTTGCTCCAAGTGATCTCACACTCGCTAGTAGTTTTCCTTACAGGACATTTTCAACACAATTCCTCTCGCGGAATGAGTGGACATCTGGCTATTTGCAGAGAAGTATGTCGGACAGCATTGTTTGTTACATTGACGACTCCCTCTTCGAAGGTAGAACGGGTGCAGGTGTCTACTCGCGTAAGCTGAGATTGGAACAGTCACCCACTCACTGAGTAGACACTGCACTGTCTTTCAAGCGGAAATACTTGAATATTTGCCATTTTGTGCAGAACCACATTATCGTGATTTGCAAAGTAATATACTTCTGTTCAGATGGTCAAGCAGCTATCAAAGCTCTCGCTTCAGCCAGCTCAAGTAATCGCATGTCGAACTCAAATAGAGGAACTGAATTCAGTTAATACATTGTACCTTATATGGGTACCTGGCCATTCGTCCATAGCTGGAAACGAATTGGCTGATGAGTTAGCTCGCACTGGAGCATCACAAGACTTTTTTGGTCCTGAGCCAGCTATTCCAATATCTAAGTGTTGGGTGAAGCGTTTGATTAGCTCTTGGGCTTCCACTCAGCACAAACGGTATTGGAGTAGTTTGGATTCATGTCGACAAACAAAATTGTATATCCGAGAGCCATCTCCGGTAGTAGCTAACTATTTAGCTAATCTGTCTAAACAGAATTGCAGTGTCTTAGTCAAGGCCTTGACAGGTCACTGCCGACTCAACTATCACATGGCAAATATTCAACGTGTTGAATCCTTTGTCTGTGATGGTTGTGAATCCGATTATGAAACTGCTTATCATCTGATATGTAACTGCCCAGTTTATGCGCAACTGCGTTTCCAAATATTTGGTAAACACTTACTAAGTGAAACTGACTACAGAAACCTGAACCTTCAAAGCATTCTGTTGTTCATAACCCGTTGTGGTAAGGAGCTATGAGCTTTTGTACGTGTTGTATACGTTGTATGCCCTCTTCAAGGGTACCTTTCCTCAACTTCCCATTTTTCTCCCATCCATATTCCTTTCCTTTGTGTTCACTTCCTTTTCCGTCAGGTGCGTGATGAGAAAGGCTGTGAAGGCGATGGCACAAATCTCCCGAATTGAGGTGAACGTGCCCCTGGAGCCGACGTTCTGATACCTGATACCTGATACCGTGCAGTGCCCAATAGTAACTTCTTAATAAACCTCAGTTGAAAGCAGTCGCTTTTCAAGTTTGCTCCGTCATTTCGTGTATCCCATTCTAAGAGGTTATGGGCTCGTCCGGCAAGGAATCAGTTCACGGTATTCCTCAATTCCACGGAGGACCCGGTTTCCATAATTGGAGTTTTCGTGTACGTGCATATCTGGACGCTATGGGAGTGGTACATACCCTGACGGAGGATGCTCCTCAAGAAGCAGCAGAAAAAGTGAAGTTCGACGAGGCGGACAAAAAGGCAAAGTCCATGTTGATTGGTTTCCTGGGAGATGATTGTCTGGAGATCATACGGGATAAAACAACGGCCAAACAGATGTGGAAAGCTTTGGAAAATTCTTTCGCCAAGAAATCGCTAGCGACGCAGAACCTGATCAGGAAGCAACTTGGGCGTTTGAAGATGAAGGAAGGAGAATTCATGCGGAACCATTTGGTGCGTTTCGATGATCTGATCAGGCAACTGAGAGTAGCAGGAGCGGATCTTAAGGAACCTGATATGGTGGTAACCAAGGTGGTAACGCTGTTTGGTACTCTTCCAGAATCGTATGACTCGTTAATAACTGCTCTAGAAAATCTTGGTGACGATGATCTATCGCTAGACGTGGTGAAACAACGGCTTCTGGGCGAAGAGGTGAAGCTGCTCGATAGGCATCAAGACGACTCAAACGAGAAGACCGCCGCGTTTGCTAGTGAAAAGAAAGCAGATCGATTAAAGAAGTTCCTTGGTAAGTGTGGCAAGAAAGGGCACATGAAAAAGGACTGCCGGCATAAACACAGTGAAGCGAATTCTGCTACTGGATGTGGAAGCAAGGCGGTAAGCTTTATGGCTGGTCGTGCAGGTGAACATCGAAGCTGTGATGGATATTTGTGCTTCAAGCTCGACTCCGGATCAAGCGAACACCTTGTGAACGATGCTGCAGTCTTTTCATCTTTGAGCAAGCTGTCAAGTCCAATAATCATCAATGTTGCGAAGGATGGTGAAACTTTGGAAGCACAGAAGAAAGGTATCATCGAAGGTGTGAGTAACAAAGGCGTCCAAATGAAAATCAATGAAGTCCTGTACATACCGGAACTAAGAGACAACCTGATGTCCGTGAAGAAGCTGGCCAAGGCTGGTATATCGTTCTGTGGTAGACAAGCTACCTTGCGGAAAGATGACACGACTATTGCTACGGCGTACCTGAATGGCAGTCTATACGAGTTGGAAGTCAAATTGAATGCTTGTTATGCGAATGTATGCCAACCAGAAGTTAGGGATTTATGGCATCGTAGACTAGGACATCTAAACCAACATTCAATCTTGAAGCTGATGCAACACAACATGGTGGAGGGTATTGATACAAAGCCGGAGAAGATCGGATTTTGCGAACCATGTGTACAAGGAAAGCAGTGCCGTGAGCCCTTCAACGGTACACGTCAACGAGCGACTCGTGTTTTGGAGAGGATTCATTCGGACGTCTGTGGTCCCATTGACCCCCCGGCATGGGATGGATCGCGTTATTTTGTTTCATACATCGATGATTACAGCCACTTCTCGGTCATCTATATGCTGAAGAAGAAAAACCATGTTTTCGAGCGTTTCGGAGAATATGAAGCGATATGGTGACAGCAGCTTTCGGCAAGAAAATTTCAAAACTAACGGTGGATCCAGGCACAGAGTACGGATAAGAATAAAGGCATTCAGATTGAGACGACAATTGCTTATTCCCCGCAACAGAACGGAGTGGCCGAGTGGTTCAACCGAACGCTTATTGAAAAGATACGTTCAATGCTTTTAGATTCTAAAATGCCGAAAAGGATGTGGTGTGAAGCATCGTTAACCGGTGTCTACCTACTGAACCGAAGTCCGACGAATGCTCTGTCGGTCCAGTTGACTCCCGCTGAGTTATGGATGGGAGTAAAGCCCAATCTGGAGAAGCTTCGAATTTTCGGGTGCAGAGCATTTTCATGGATACCTGGACAGCAACGAAAGAAACTAGATGCCAAAAGTTTTGAGGTTGTGATGGTTGGCTATGCGCCGAACGGTTATCGGCTTTGGGACCGAACTCGTCGAAAGATCATCGTGGCTGGTGACGTGAAGTTCGATGAAGGTCATTTTCCGTATGAAGTTGAAGCAGAAGCTAATGAAGAATCGCCGTTGGTAGTGCAATTCTCTTATGAAAAAGAGGAGGGTAAAGAAGTCACAAGGCAAGAACATCAAGAGTCAGAACTAGATAACTTGAGCAGGTAAACCAGCAAAATCATACCGACGATGAGCTATCAAATGAATCCGATGATGACAAGTCAAACGAAACCAATTATGAGATAGAGAAACCAACAGCATCGGCGCTCACATCGCAATCAGAAAACCACGAATCCAAAAGGCAACCGTTGGTGAGGCGTAGCGATCGGGAGCGCTCCTTTCCGGGTAAGTTCCTAGACTATTTTGTTGGCTATGGAGCAATTTCTGCGGTCCCGTTATCTACAGATGTACCCGAAACATACGGTCAGATTGCATGTAGAGACGACAGAGACGATTGGATGAGTGCTGTAGTAAGCGAACTGGAATGGTGACCTGTCCCAAAGATACTGTTCGCGCCAACGCGAAACAGTTTGTTTGAGACCCTTCTCCCCTTTCTACCATCATCGAGCCACCGCGAGAATATCGGCTCCGGTACCAGCCTAATTCCTACCCTTTCCCTCCACACACCACATCGTTTGTGTTTGGTTTTCTCGTTGTGAACATGATTGAACATGCACCCAAGAAGCCGACAGTCTAGCCAACGACAACGAGTTATAAGCCACGCCCAGTTAGCCATCATTCTCAAAACCAGCACACGGAACCCAGTCATCTGCCAACTATTTAAGAAGTGTCAATCAAAAATTTCATTCGTTCAGTTTTTATACATTGTACAGTCCACAACAAGAAGAAAAATATAGCCTAAGTGAAAACAACCCGCCTTTCAATCCACCGGAGGAAGCCAGCAACAGCCTTTATGAAGGCTTGAGTTAATTAAACCATAATTTTCCGTCGAGCTACCGGTCGTGCCCCGGCGTTCCTTCAACCGAAGGTTCTGGCCATCATCCCGGCATCCTTCATCCGGAAGGAATCGCTGCCCAGCCCAATTCGTGCCCAAACATTGGTCCAATCGAACCGGATCAGAGGATCCAGTGCCAGTGTTCCGAGAGCTGCACCCGCAGCAGTGTGTCGTCAATCAGCCGATTGAGACAATCCGTTACCTCTGCTATCGCCGATAGCAGTCAGCAATCCGTCGTAGCCAGACGGTTTGCTGTCGTTTCGTGAGCTGTACCCGCAGCTGAGTGGTCGTCAATCAGCCGATTGAGACAATTTCCGTTCCTGCTGCTATCGCCGGCCGATAGTAGTCAGCAATCCGTCGCAGTCAGACGATTGCTGTTGTTCCTGTTCCGGTAGCTCGATCCTGAGTTGATTGAAATAGTTTTCTGCGGCTTCAATGGTGGAGAAAGAGAAGACGTTGTGACCAAGGCAGTAGAAAGTGCGAGAAAAAGTGAAACGAAAATATCAATCCGAAAGTGTGTCGCGCGCGTGTGTGTTCCTGTGCAATATGGACAGCGTTACAGGGCTGTTCGCTCAACGCGATCTAGTCGAAGCAAAAGTGGAGCAAATCCAGAAGCAGTTAAGTGAAGCAAATGGTATCAATCAAATAAGCCTAACACAAGTGAAGAAATACGAGAGTGAGATACAGTTATGCTATGACGATTATCACCGTTTGTATGGAGAAATCTTAGCTTTGTTTCCTCCAGAACGATATGGTGAGTTGGATGAAAACTATTTTCATTTCGACGACATCCACACTGATTCCTGTGTGTTGGTGGAAACATTATTGGAGTCCTTACCCGCCACTGATATGAGGTATCACATCAGAACGCCAACTATCAGGGAAGATTTTGCTGCATCACACACAACATGCTTGCAACTACAGCAATCTGAAAGCCAACGCACTCCTAAGAAAGAAACAAACCGTTCCAAAGTCATGTGTACCGGAAGAAGCCCCTCCGAGCCCAATCGTGTCGAAGCATCCTGCTTCGAATCCAGAAGAAGAATCCATTCAGTTCCGGAGCCAGACTTCATGGAGAGGCCATGCACGTCTTTGTCAGTAGCGAAGGCAACCGAGTTTCTACTTCACCCGAATCATCCCAGCCCCATCCGATCCGTGAAGTTAACATGTGAAAAGAAACCCATTGTGAAGATATTTCCTGTGAGTAAACCTGTGGTGAAACCTGTGAATGGTCAAGCCGAGATCATCAATCCCGATTCATCCAAGCATAGGGATGCACCTGAATCCAAGAACCAATCCAGCGATGATGAGGTAACATCCATTTTTTTCGAGAGGAACCAAGCCAATACGTGCAAGCAATGTGAAGCAATCCGTGAAGTCGACCGTTTCGAGGAAAACCCGACTGAAGTCAACGGTCGAAGCAACGACCAACCAAGTGAACCATCCGAAGTCTGTGCCAAAAATGATTCAACCATTGTGAAGACGGTGAATCGAAATTCTGAAGCCAGCTTTTGTATTCCGTCTGAAGATGAGTGCCTGCCAACCCACAGTTCCAGTGAATCGAAACCGAACGTAGACGATAACAAGAAAGATCCTGTGCCAATCGAAGCCTTTTTGGTTCTGCATTCTTGTGCAGTGTCAACAATAAACAGTCTAGAGGAGAAATCGATATCAACGCCAGTAATAATAGTAAAAGTGCAACCATTTCCTATGCTTACTGGGAGCATTCCGAAATCCCTTGTCTCAACGCCTACTGGAATCCAGCCGTCGATGATACCAGCAATGTACCATCCAGCAGTGAAGCAGTTCCCACGTGAGATCTTCATCGGTTCTTATCAAGTGCCAAAGTGGTTTTCGAGAGCAATTTTCTGGAATCCAATACCGAAGCAGAGAGCAGTCCGAGCTTTTCCGATGCCCGCCGAAACAACCACGATGCTTCAGGTAATCAGGCCGCTGCGGATGTCTGCTGGAACCCGTCAAGCATTGCATCTTCCTACAGTGAGATCAACCAGAACCCGTCCGATACGTAAGCCACCGCCAAGTGTAAACAAGTTTCGTCAGGTTCTCAACCTGTTCCCGAGTGCTCCCCAGCTACGTAGGTCAATCGGAATCCATTCGAAGCTCAAGAAGTCGTCCAAAGCCTATTTCAAGAACGAGATGTTTTCAGCCAGTATCTATCTGAAGCCGATTCGGTTAGCAACCGTAAATATTGTGGTACTCGAGAAGCAACCAGTGCCAAGAGCGGACTACCCGTTGTGTGGTCTATCTACGAAGTTAAACGAAATCCACACATTGAAGAAGTCGTCCCCAAACTCCACCAGATGCCGTGTAGTAATGGATCCAATGAGCAAGCATTTCCCGAACACCGCCATTGTTCTTTCTATGGATGAGCACAGCCTGATGTCAACCGGAGAGCGTTGGGAGATGAGAGGCGTCCCTATCCAGAGAGCAGCTACAGTGAACGTATGGCCAGTAAGAAAACCAGTGGAGTCGTCGCCAGTCAACGTAGTCACTGCTATGCGGAGCATTACACACCCGTGGCAAAGAAAACCACCCGATGGAGCATCCAATCAGCATCGAGAAAGAGAGTCCGTCTCAGCGAGCATGCATCGTGTTCAATCGCTTTCCAGTGACCCGAGGAAGGAGGTCTTAAACGTGCTATGTATCACAGGTGAGAGAAGTCAGCCATTCGATTTGTGGTGTGTAAATATGTTCCTATCCTGATTCTTTTGGTTTCCATTGTCCGCCACTGATATTGGGCTAATCCACTTGATTGCAAGTTATCTGTTTTGAGAACATTGTCCCACCCAGAAGATCGTTTGAGTGATACTGAACTTAACTTGAAATATTCTTATTTCTAGTATCAGCCATATCAATTTAATTATCTATGCCTTATTGATCTTGTGATTATGTGTTCACGATTGACCTCTCCAGAAATTAAATTTATTTTAATTAAGTCTCACTAACGCTACAGGTCACTTCACCTTTAGCTACTGTGTTTTCAAAAGTTGTTAGCTACTGTGTCCTTAAGATTTAATCTGAATAGATCCTGTTAATATTTGTGTGAAGGTTTACCCTTTTTGTTACGCTAATATTATTTAGCATTTGAGTAACGATAAATCATCTTGCTTGTAATCAATCCTATATTACTGAAACTGAATTACATTCAATTTTATCCCCACATGGATGGAATTACTTGCAGTCGTGTATTTTGAAACTCCTTGTGATGCCTTGTTGATCCTTGAACAATATCAATTTATCCGAGAGTATTCCATTTATCTATATGTGCAACATCTTTTCTGGCAGGGAGTATGTTCGCGCCAACGCGAAACAGTTTGTTTGAGACCCTTCTCCCTTTCTACCATCATCGAGCCACCGCGAGAATATCGGCTCAGTACCAGCCTAATTCCTACCCTTTCCTCCACACACCACATCGTTTGTGTTTGGTTTTCTCGTTGTAAACATGATTGAACATGCACCCAAGAAGCCGACAGTCTAGCCAACGACAACGAGTTATAAGCCACGCCCAGTTAGCCATCATTCTCAAAACCAGCACACGGAACCCAGTCATCTACCAACTATTTAAGAAGTGTTAATCAAAAATTTCATTCATTCAGTTTTCTACATTGTACAGTCCACAACAAGAAGAAAAATATAGCCTAAGTGAAAACAACCCGCCTTTAAATCCACCGGAGGAAGCCAGCAACAGCCTTTATGAAGGCTTGAGTTAATTAAACCATAATTTTCCGTTGAGCTACCGGTCGTGCCCCGGCGTTCCTTCAACCGAAGGTTCTGGCCATCATCCCGGCATCCTTCATCCGGAAGGAATCGCTGCCCAGCCCAATTCGTGCCCAAACAGATACTAAACCTCTGAAATCCAAGTGGGTGTTCAATTTGAAGGAAGATGAGAACGGCAAATTGGTTCGCTTCAAAGCCCGTCTTGTAGCGAAGGGATACCTTCAGAAGCAAGGACACGACTATGAAGAAACCTATGCACCGGTAGCTCGACTAGCTACAATCAGAACCGTATTGGCAGTTGGCGTTCACAGAAAATACTTTTTCCACCAAATGGATGTACGTACTGCGTTTCTCCATGGCCGCTTGAAGGAAACCATCTTTATGGAAGTCCCGGAGGGTGTATCAGCAAAACCTGGTCAAGTTTGTCGGTTGCTGAAATCTTTATACGGTTTGAAGCAATCACCTAGATGTTGGAATGAACGATTCAACGAAACAATTCTCGAGATGGGCTTCAAGAGATCAAGACATGATTATTGCCTGTACACGAAGTTCGATAAGGACGATGAGCTGGTGCTAATTCTGTACGTTGATGACCTGCTGGTGGCTGGCCGCAATCTTCCGTCAGTAATGAAGCTGAAGAAGGATCTTGCAACCAAGTTCGAAATGTCTGACTGTGGGGAGCCCCGAAACTTTTTGGGCATGAAGATTATGTATAATCGTGGCAATGGACAACTACAGCTTTCTTAAGATACCAGTATCGGAAACCTTGTGAACCGTTTTGGGATGTCCGAGTGTAATCCAGCTCGTACACCAATGGAGAAAGGGCTCACGCTTAGTCGAAGTGGACCAGATGCAAGCCAACCATATCGTGAGCTACTGGGATCACTGATGTACATAATGCTAAGTGTGCGACCTGAAATTTGTTACCCTGACGGATATTTGAGGCGTTTTCAGCAACAACCCAACACTGAACATTGGCAAGCCCTGAAACGAATTGTTCGATACTTGCAAGGTACGATAAAAACGAAGCTGAATTTCAAGCGAGACCCAACAAGCAAACCTTTGGTTGGATACGTTGATGCCGATTGGGCGTCCGACACAGAAGATCGGAAATCAGTGAGTGGCTATCTGTTTAAAGTATTTGGATCCTCGGTAATCTGGTGCAGCAAGAAGCAGACCACTGTTGCAACTTCGTCTAGTGAAGCGGAGTACATCGCGCTCAGTGCAGCAGTTGCCGAATCTCTCTGGCTGAAAGGAATACTTGAAGATCTACAAGAATCGAACATACACATCACTATGTATGAGGACAACCGAAGTTGTATTTGTATGGCAAAGAACCTGGAAACAAAACGTACGAAACATATTGATATCAAACATCATTTCGTGCGTGATCATGTGGCATCTGGAGTGTTGAAAATTGAACCCATCAAAACGCAAAATCAATTGGCAGATAATTTCACGAAGGCTCTGGATCATAACCGATTCAAGACCCTGCGAATGATGATTGGATTATCTGATTGAGAGGGCCCCCTTACCTTAGTTACTAACAGTTTGTTATTTTTCCTAATAGTAACTTCTTAATAAACTTCAGTTGAAAGCAGTCGCTTTTCAAGTTTGCTCCGTCATTTCGTGTATCCCATTCTAAGAATTTCTAACCTCCGCCACCACCACGAGGAGCCGCTAAGGCCGGATAGTTCACCTCATTGACTACTTGAACACGGTTCTTCTTCGGTAGGGTCCTGGTGGAAGCCTTCTTCCGGATTTCCAGAAACTCGGCTCGCATTGTGCAGTCCTTTGTGGTGGCCACAGTTGGCGCACTTGGAATCGGCCACCTAAATCTTGTTGCACTCGTCAGTCGAATGGGGTTCGCCACACTTGTTGCAGCGCGGCTTCATGCGGCAGTTTCTGGTGCCGTGCCCGAAACTGAAGCAAGTTGGTGCACTGCGTGACATCGCGGTGCACTGGCTGATAACGCTCCCAGTCAACGACGGTGTAATTTATAACGCCAACCAGCTTCAGGTTCTTCAGGGTGGTGGAACCGTGCTCCAGATGAACCAGGTAAAGCTGGTCACAATCTCCTCGCCTTGTCGTGACGAGTGATCTTGTGCCCCTGGCTTCAGTACGCAACTTTCAAGCTCTAGTTGGAGCTCTTCCTCCTTCGTGCCGAGGAGGTCATGAGTGTAGTACTCATACTTGTGGACCACGAGGAACTCCACGACGGATTTGCGGTGGTCCTTATTGACCGGCATCACTTTCACGCCCTCGCTGCAGAGCCGAAATGTACACTTCAGCCCTTTAGCGATTAACTGGTAAATTTTCGGGCGCAAATCAGGTGGATCGCCCTTAACAAACACAGGCCGGCACTTCTCCTTCCGCGCTGGTTGCACCTGTGGCAGCTGCGATTGCTGCTTCTTACGTTTTTTCAGCTAATATACGTTGCTATGCAAAAGCTGCTTAGAGGGGCTACCCGCGGGTTGGGGCATTAGAGTGATTCAAATTTTGACTTTTTCGCTCCCCTGTGCTTAAACGATTGTTTTTGCTATTTTAATAGTCTTCCCAAATTATTAACTGATTTGGACGTAATTTGATTGTGCACGTGCCATTTGAAGGTTATATGAAAATTACTATGAGAATTGCCACTTATGGTAAGGATCGTTTCGTGAAGCAGCCCAGAATCTATTTGAATATATTTAACGCACCGCTATCATAGAATAGATCCTTAGTTGAAAGTCACTTGTTGTTGCGAAGCAATCTGACGTTTGTGAGCAAAATTATAAAGAACACAAAAATGCTCATTATTGATATTGATGTTATTCTTTTACGTGTTAAATTGAATTTCCCACGATTCAGTATTTTCCTAATAACTTTTGTTGCCAGCATCAAATCGTTTAGCAACAACGACGATATTTTCCCTTGTTAAATTTCCCATATTGCTAACGTATTCATACATTTTTAGAGCTTGATGGGCAATGATAGGGAACGGTTTTTCGCAAAAGTTGCTGTTTTCATGGTTGTATGTCAATGCCCAGAATACCAATCCCCAGAATCAGTTCCCCAGAATGGTATTTCCCAGAATTCCATTTTCCAGAACGACCAATTCTCCAGAATGATATTCCCCAGAATGCACCATTTCCCCGAAAAGAAATCCCCAGAATGACCCATTCCCCAGAAAAAAAAACCCGAATGACCCATTCCCCAGAAACCAAAAACCCAGAATGACCCGTTCCCCAGAAAAAGGTATCAGTCTAAGAAACTATGTTACTAGATACTAAAAAAACTAAAAATACTAGATACTATATTTCTATGCAAAAATACTTATATTGAAGTACGCATTTGACCGGAATAAGGCAAAACGACATATGCTGCCTTATTTTAGAGCACGCATTTGACCGGAATGGAGCCCTTTTGATATGTTTGTTAGGGCTCACATATAATACGAAGGAGCATATAATCCATTATACTCGTTGTTAATATTGGGGGAAGCCCATATGGCATAATACCATTTGGCATAATGCCGTTTGGCATAATGACCATTTGACTTAACTGACATAACTCCTTCTTTAAAAGTATGCGTTTGCCCGGAAAAAGGCAAACGAGTAGATAACTACTTCTTCAAAAGTATGCATTTGCCCGGAAAAGGTAAAAGAGTAAATCACTCATTTTTTTAAAGTACGCATTTGCCCGGGATAATGCAAAAGAGTAGATGACTCCTTCTTTAAAAGTACGCATTTGTCTGGGATAATGCAAAAGAGCAGACGATTTCTTCTTTAAAAGTATGCATTTGCCCGGAAAAAGGCAAACGAGTAGATAACTACTTCTTTAAAAGTATGCATTTGCCAGGAAAAAAGGCAGAAGAGTATATGACTCCTTTAAAAGTACGCATTTGCCCGGATGAAGCAAAAGAGTAGATGACCCCATCTTTAAAAGTACACATTTGCCCGAAATAAGGCAAAAGAGTAGATGACTCCTTCTTTAAAAGTACACATTTGCCCGGGATGAAGCAATTACGAAGTATTTAGTCTAAGCTAGGAAATGGTGCATTCTGGGGAATGTCTTTCGGGGGATGGAGGTATTCTGGGAAATGTCTTTCGGGGGATAGGGGCATTCTGGGGAATGTCTTTCTGGGGATTGTGGTATTCTGGGGAATGGTTTTCTGGGGAGTAGTGCATTCAGGAGAATTAATTTCTGGGGAATCACTTTCTGGGCAATGGGTTTCTGGGGTATGACATACAATCGTTTTCATAGTAATTTTCATACAAGATTCAAATTACTTGTGCTCAGTCAAATTAAATCCAAATTAGCTAAAAATTTAGGACGATTATTAAAATAGCAAATACCATCGTTTAAGCATAGGGGAGCCAAAAAGTCAAAATTTGAATCACTCTATTGGGGCATATTGTTATGGCTTTGCTCATTTCTCTATTCGGCATTTTCTTGCGGGAGTCGCAACATCGACCAAAATCTAACTAACAGGGTAAAGCGATAGCTGAACATCGTTCAGGATGGAGCTCTATCAAGTCGGCCATTTGCACCACTCGGGGTGTACAGGACCCATAAGTAAAAAGTAAATCGCCCTGCTTCAACCCATCTATTTAATATCACAAACGAATCGGATGTCTCACCAGTCACCAGATATTCTGACGCTCGATTTGGACCCATCTTGCGTCGCAAGAATTAGTCCAATAAAATTTACCGGAAAACCATGTTCTAACATTATATGCCAAAGTTCGTTTCGTTTCACTGCCTTAAAGTCCTCAAACATGATGGGTCTGCAAGTTGTATTTCCGGAATTTTCCAAAGAGTTCTGTATCTGTAAAGTTAAAATTAAGTTAAAATTGATCAGTTAAGAGGCTTAACAAATTATTGATTCTTTGGGAAAGTTGACGTTAAATAAATAAAAAAAAAACGATTGAGCCAATAAAAAAAAAATTACTAGAGAAGTAAATTTTTCAACGAATAGGAGTTTCTTTCTTCGAGTAAGTGCGTATGAATATCTTAAGAATAATTTGGGAGAAAGTTCATCCTTCGGTATTTATATATTTTTCACCACGTCCATTTTTTTCCAAAACACCATAGTGGAAATTGTTATTTTTACTTCTTTTCTTTCTGTCTTTACTATCAATGTTTCTTTATCGTTTACAAGATATTTTTCGCATTTTTCGTCTAATTGTTGGATGTTCAGCATTGAAATATTTTTGAATCCTTTTGAGTTTCAAGTATCTGATTGTAATTCTGATACAGTTCATTTGTGTGAATAATTTTCCTTTATAAAATATTATTTCATAGCTTAATAATACTATTACTTGGCTATTCTTCCTTCATTGAATGTGGTGATGTGCCATGCTGATCTACATTTGCCTCATTTGCACAATCCTTCTATGGAAAATATAAACTGTTCTAAAGCATTTTTTCTTCGACTAGTACAGATAAAAAAATGCCTCCAACACAGTCTTCCAAGTCGTAGTTTCAAAAGTGGTTTCTTTTGCGACAAAATGAATCTTCTACTTTGAAACCATTCAAGATGATAGAAAAGGATAAGCAAACCAGCAAACGTTGGTATGAAGGACTTTCAGGATTTTTGCATTCATTCATTCTACGCGTTGGTTCTTTTACTTGTTTAACTATTACGATATTTGTTAAGAAGAACAATCAAATTAGCATTTTCGTATTCTAATGCAATTAGGAGACATGTAACACTATGTAAAATATGCCGTTACGGATTTTCATTTTGTTTTCCTAGTTAATGTTCTAATATTAGTTTTGACTAGATTTGGGTTTCGTGCTTGTCCACTAAAGGATTTAATCTGCATGAGTGCTAGCTAGCTGGTCGCCAGAGAAACAGATGAGTTGAACGACCATTTCAGATGATCATCTTTCTAAATATTGATCGCTAAACTAAAAACTACTGCCAACAACTATCACTTAGTTTAAAGCTATATCAAAAAAGTATAGACTTACCTACTTCTACAGAGAAAAATACCAATAGGAAAAAATAGACTCATTGTAGAATAAAATGAACAAGTGTGCAGCTCTGCGTGAGTGTCTTTCTCGATAAATCTCAGCACAATATTTTTTTATCGAATGGCCTCAGCTTGGCTTTTTTAAAAGTCGTCACTAATTAAAGATAGAGAGAAGGAAAAGCCTTTGCCCCAAGCATACAAGGGGAAGATTGAACGCTTACTTCGAGGTAAAATCCGGCCAATAGTTGATGTAGTACCGATGGGTGGTACCCTCGAACAGCCGATCCAACCAGTTGGGCAGTCCGTCCAGCAGATTCTCCTCCAGCAGAATCTTCGGCTCGGAGATGTCGGACGTGCTGGTCTCCGAGTCGGAGCTGTCCATCCCCAGGAAGGCACCGGCTTCCGGGTCCGATGGCATCGTACTCAGCTGACGGGTCATCTTCATCATTCGCTGAAAAGGCATTGGAGAAAACGTTTAGCCGGTTTAAGCAATATTAAGTCGAAGAGTAATCCAGAAAACATTATGCTACAAAAACAGCTTGAAAATGTGTTATATGTGGAACTACCGAATCAAATTATCCACATTATGCGTTGTCTGCCCAAATATACGCTTCATAACTTTGATATCGTGAGATTAGAAAAGGAGCTCAGTTTATGAAGATTCGATTTATGCTTTGTATCAATCAAAAATTGAATATTCATTTGATCTGTCCAGTCCGATCGTTCACTAGAACTCGTACACTGGGGTCGCTTTTCTCGCGGTTTACTTTTGCTTGTTTTTTGGTGATATTGGATTTTTTATATTTACATATTTATGAGACTTTCAACCCTAGGCTGGCTCGTCTCGGGATTGGAAAAGTTGAGGTGTCCAGAGAAATTGATGAAATCCATCCGCGTGACAAGCTTATTACGATTGGAACCCCCTGACCGTTCCATTCCCACCCATCAAACTCACCTTGGCCCCGCGATTCGACTCCGGATGTTTGGCGTGGTACATACAAAAGTACTTCCGGTGCCCATTCAGCGCGATCACCGTCCCGATACAGTTGCGCGGGTTGATTTTCATCTCCCGCGACTCGGACAGGGACAGCCGCAGCAGTTCCGCATACCAGCCGATTCCCTTCTCGATGAGCATGTGTGCAAACATGAGGGTTTTGTTCCTGCAAATTGAATGCGGTCATGAAAATTGTGAAACGAGTAAAAACCAGGGAACACATACTTTCGATAAGGCCACACCGCTTTGTGGAAGGCAGGAATCAGTTTGTTGCGCGACTGCATGTCCGTCAGCAGAACGATTGTCCGACAGCCCGGTTTGAGAAGGCGAACCAGTCCGTTGTACTTTTCCGCACGTAATTCGTGGAGACGCAGCTCCGGCACATAGTTTTGGACCTTTCCTGTAAAGAAAATGATTAATCGTGATCTACGGCGATATGGCAGACAACGGTGGCGGTATGGTAATGAACCTAGGAGCACGCGCGCAGGACATGCGACTTCCGGCTCCGAATCTCCAGGAAATCCAGGAGGAGATCGGTCGGCTGAAAAACAACAAAGCCCCTGGAGTTGACCAACTACCAGGAGAGCTGTTTAAACACGGTGGTGAAGCACTGGCTAGAGCGCTGCACTGGGTGATTACCAAGGTTTGGGAGGATGAGGTTCTGCCGCAGGAGTGGATGGAAGGTGTCGTGTGTCCCATCTACAAAAAGGGCGATAAGCTGGATTGTAGCAACTACCGCGCAATCACATTGCTGAACGCCGCCTACAAGGTACTCTCCCAAATTTTATGCCGTCGACTAACACCAATTGCAAGAGAGTTCGTGGGGCAGTACCAGGCGGGATTTATGGGTGAACGCTCTACCACAGACCAGGTGTTCGCCATACGTCAGGTATTGCAGAAATGCCGCGAATACAACGTGCCCACACATCATCTATTTATCGACTTCAAAGCCGCATATGATACAATCGATCGGGACCAGCTATGGCAGCTAATGCACGAAAACGGATTTCCGGATAAACTGATACGGTTGATCAAGGCGACGATGGATCGGGTGATGTGCGTAGTTCGAGTTTCAGGGGCATTCTCGAGTCCCTTCGAAACCCGTAGAGGGTTACGGCAAGGTGATGGTCTTTCGTGTCTGCTATTCAACATCGCTTTGGGAGTAATACGAAGGGCAGGGATTGACACGAGTGGTACGATTTTCACGAAGTCCGTCCAGTTATTTGGTTTCGCCGACGACATTGATATCATGGCACGTAACTTTGAGAGGATGGAGGAAGCCTACATCAGACTGAAAAGCGAAGCTAAACGGATTGGACTAGTCATCAACACGTCGAAGACGAAGTACATGATAGGAAGAGGCTCAAGAGAGGTCAATGTGAGCCACCCACCACGAGTTTGTATCGGTGGTGACGAAATCGAGGTGGTTGAAGAATTCGTGTACTTGGGCTCACTGGTGACCGCCGATAACGATACCAGCAGAGAAATTCGGAGACGCATAGTGGCTGGAAATCGTACGTACTTTGGACTCCGCAAGACGCTCCGATCGAATAGAGTTCGCCGCCGTACCAAACTGACTATCTACAAAACGCTTATAAGACCGGTAGTTCTCTACGGACACGAGACCTGGACGATGCTCGTGGAGGACCAACGCGCACTGGGAGTTTTCGAAAGGAAAGTGTTGCGTACCATCTATGGTGGGTTGCAGATGGCGGACGGTACGTGGAGGAGGCGAATGAACCACGAGTTGCATCAGCTGTTGGGAGAACCATCCATCGTTCACACCGCGAAAATCGGAAGACTGCGGTGGGCCGGGCACGTAGCCAGAATGTCGGACAGTAATCCGGTGAAAATGGTTCTCGACAACAATCCGACGGGAACAAGAAGGCGAGGTGCACAGCGGGCAAGGTGGATCGATCAGGTGGAGGACGACTTGCGGACCCTCCGCAGACTGCGTGGTTGGCGAAGTGCAGCCATGAACCGAGCTGAATGGAGAAGTCTTTTATGTGCAGCACAGGCCACTCCGGCCTTAGTCTGATGATAAATAAATAAAATAATCGTGATCTACAAATGCAATCTGAACACAGACTACTGACCGTTCTTATCCTCCCCAGATTTCGATTGCTTCTTCTGAATATTCTCCTCTTCCACTCTAACCAAGTACGACATCAGATAGCCTGCGGCTAGAATGAAAGCGATCGTTCCCACGACAGACAAAGCGGGCAGAATGTGCTCCTGCCCTAGATTTTCGCTCATGTATTCAAAAGCCAACAAAACCTTATTCAGGATGCGTATAACCAGCCCTTGGGCATGCTCATCCAACAGATCCTGCAAACAAAATGGTCCAACGTTAATTTACCTCTAACTGAGCTTCCCCAATTTAATTTTACCTTCACTTCCGCTTCGTAGGTCAACGCCTCGGATGATCGCAACAGTCGCTGTATCGCTCCGTCCAGCTTCTGCTTGGTGTTGTTATAGTTGACATCGTGCGTTTCGTTCTCAACACTTTTGTTCAACATTTCCAGTGTGGCCTCGTGCACCCACTCATACTTGATATGTTTGGCGTCCTTTCGCCAAATTATCACCACCTTGAGCATCGTCTCCTCCAGCTTGTTGTGCTCGGCCAGCGCGCTGATGAATTCCGTTTGCTTCTCCTGATAAATGTAGGCAAACCGAACCCGCTCCGGACTGTAGTTGGATTCCATGGCGATGCGACGCATCGCTTGGCGAGCTTCGTCATGCGTCGAAGTGTTCTCCGTGACCAGAACCACACACAAACGCTTCCGAGGACGGTTCCATTCCGCCGGACAGACACCCTCCAGCATGGCTTGCGAGGATAACCGTGGAAGGGCCAGGTACTTGTTCACCGAGATGATGTTGTTCAAGGTGGACGTAGGAATGTCCGACATTGAAATCGATGCCACTGGACGGTTGAAATCTTCGTTGAAGATCAAAAGAGTGTCCAACGAAGGATGCACTTTGAATCGTTCTTGAATTTGTTGCGATTTCTGAGAATTGAGCTGCACGAACCCGAACGCCACCCGTTCCCGGAAATGGAATGCTGTTATCAGGTATCGAAGGCGTGGCTGCGATCGTGGTTCCATCACCAATGCCCGCACTCGATTGTCAGACCATCCTAGCAGAAAACTATCGATCGAACCATCGTCTATCAATGGCAATAATTTGTAAGGCAGCTTCTGACGGATGAATTCCACGACCCGCTGGGTGTTGTACACACTTTCTTTGTAGACGTAATTGTGACCATCTAAAACCATGATCACACAAGGCAACGAATGCACTCCGACCTTCCTCACCAGCTGGTTCTCGTGACCCGCATTTATCGTCGCAAATGTGACTCCAAATGGTTCAAGCGTGTCGATCATCTTCTTAAAAGAGTTGGCCGCCTTCATACAAGAAAAACACCAATCCGAGTAGAACATCAGTATCTGCGGAGTGTGATGACTTTTCGGAACAATGTTGGTCTCGTAATACTTGGACGTAATCGACAACCTATGGAAAAGGCTTATGTCCTGATCGTGGAAGTTAAAATTGTGACCGAAAAACTGCTCAAACGGATCCGGGAATCGTCCGTAGTTGCTGTAATCCGGACGCTCCTTGTACAAATGAGCATCCTCATTCGTTATACCATACAGATCGTAGGCCTTTCGACGCTCCGTATCCGACAGAAGCTCGTAAGCCTGTTTAATCTCAACAAATTTCGTTTCCGCCTCAGGATGATCCGATTTATCCGGATGCCTACGAACACAAAGGAAACGCGTCAAGTTAATAAAATTAATTCCTTCCCCATACAACCTGGATCGAAATAATCGATTAACCCTTTTCGGCCCCCATCCCTCTACTTACCATTCCTTAGCCAGCTGTTTGTACGCCCGCCGAATGTCCTGCAGAGTGGCATGTTTCGTAATTCCAAGAATTTTGTACGGATCGGTTCCAGCCGCTGCCAGCGATAGTTGCGCTCCAGCCGTCAGAAGCACCACCATCGCACAAATCACGACCATCAGAATCTTTTCCCTTGAGCGACCCCTCCATTGTGGGGCGAAAAACTTCATCCTCGTGCCCTTCCGCTAAATCAGAAGATTTTTTGTCGATTGATCGTTGCTTTGCACGCTCTCGAATCAACCAATTTGTAACGATCAATAACACATCACAACTGAGTCGCCATTCAATTGAAAAATGCTGCAAAATCACCAATTAACTATCGCTATTTTTCACCTTTCCGTAGCCTTGATTGGCAGAAAATTTTTCTTTCGATTCTCGCATGAAAGAAGTGAAGAACGACGCACGCACACAACTATGCGGATAACGCAAAAAGAAGACAAAACGGTGACGTTTCGAGGATGAGCTGATTTTTGTTTTTGTTCGATTGCTCTTTGAGCTGTATTTTCGGTGCTTCGCCCTTCAGGATTTTTTTAAATTTTACACGGAGAAGAATGATTCTGAAAATCGACACAGTTGTTTCATAAGGGCCAATGTCGCAATGAGCTCGAATGGAGAAAAATGGGTTCCAATGTTCCATGACATATTTTCAATTGTAGTTCGAAAATTAGATGTTATTTTAAATGTTAATAGTTTGCATGAAATACATCCAAATCTAATCATTGAAGCCCCATATAAACAAAATTTACTTTGGATTGATTTCGATTTGAAAATATGATTAAAGAACTAGTCGTCCTTTTTTTCTAACAGTGTACACTTGCGCCCTTCAGAAATGCGCCATAATGTTTTTGACAACATCCTTTTCGCCCAAATTCCACGCCCGGCTGTCAACCTATTTGTCAATATCGCCTGTTTGCATCGCCCCGTTGTGTTTTAAAGTACCGTTTAGCCCTTTTGCTCACATGTGTTTTCGGTGCAAGAACGAAGTGTCATAATGCAAAAATGAAGCACAGTTTAGCCCCTTTGCTGCTGTGTTAGTGGATTGTTCTAGTAGGCTATGGACGGTTGATGAAATAATAAATCAGATTATTGTATGCGTCACAACAGAACGGATGTCTTTCACTCAAGGTACCACATCTGGCGACGAGGATTAAGGCGATTGTCAAATATTTCCCCCGATCTAGCGAAGAAGGATTTACGATTGGTATGAGATAAGTTATGAATTAATGGTTTTACAATTTTTTGTACAACTGCTATAAGCAGGACACTCCGCTGCTAGCAACAGGGAAAGGCATAAAGCCGCTACCGTGGGTAGAAAAAAAAGAGATTTACTGCTATTAAGCAGGACACTTTGCCATTGTGAGCAATATATATCCAGCTTTTTACGCTAACCATAAATTAACAAGGGGTGAATCGAATTTGACACTAGCTGTGAACTTAATATATGATAATATCTTGGTAGCCATGAATTAGGGCCATTTATTGACCTGTCAAATCAAAATAGGTATGTTCTGAAAAACGAGATCAAGTCAAGTCAAGATCAAGCTTCTTTTTAAGACTTTAGTTGGAACGAAAGAACTCGAAAACGAACACAATAGCACAAATTCTTTAAGAATCCGAAGGAAACGGGGGGATTGGAACGAAGACTCGCATCTCTTCAACCGGCTCACAAGATATCTTCGCATGATCCCATATCGAAAGATCTGAATCACTATTTATTTCTTCACAGCTTACCGGAAGGCCGTAAATCTTACCGTATTGCGTATTGTATTATCGGCACTATGCGAGCAAGGAACTCTCCTTATTCAATGCGGAAGTGGATTGTGTGGAGACTGAACGTAGTCTTTTCTATGTTGGAACACCAAATCAGGCGATGCACCCAAAAAAAAACATTTCGTCGTGAATTAATAACCTATTTTTTTGTACATATTGTATTACTGGTATGATTTAAATTGTTTAATGTACTAGTTTTGATTTACTATCTCTCATAATATCAAAGATTACGATACACCACGAGACAATAGCACAACTCACGAGGTAATTGGAATTAGTATGACAAGACTCTCAATACTTTCCCAGTTTTTATTATGGAGCGAATGATCTTTCTTGGATGACATCTGAGCTATTCAAGTCTAGGAGTTACGCAAATATTATTCTAATATTGCCATGCATTTGACAATGACAAAATTGTCAATTTAAAAGTTCTAACATACATATGATTTCGTAAAGAGAACTAGGAGTGATGCATATCTTTTTATTATCCCCACCCCATTATACGATTTCTTGATACAGTTTTTTTTCTGTAAGGAGCTTCAAAAATGTCCAACCGCTATTCCTTCTTTAATTATTGCATTATTGCAATAATTAGATATGGAATAGCGATTGGAAAATTGCATATTCATAAGCTATAATGAATGAATCACTCCCAGATTATTTCAGAGAATTTTGGAAAAGGCTTCTTTGTGATTTTCATTAGAGCATTCTGTGACCACAAATTGATTAAGGATCGTTAAATAAATTCATTACAATTAGAGAGGTTTATAAAACGTCCTGCCATAAGCCGAATTACGAACATTTAATGGCATTTATGTATATACTTCTATAGGTTCCACTCTTCTTGATAAGTATCTGAGACGAGACCTGCAAAGAGGAAAAAATGTAACTTCAGCTGCTGCCAGCCAACTGCTGTCACGAACTGTCAGGTGCAACCAGCAGCTTTTTGAGTGAAAGTATTGGTATCCCAATTAAATTATTACACATCATTTTTGTTTTACCAAGGCTTTTTTTCTTTAACGAGTATTCCAAACCTTCCGTTTAGCTTGTTAATAATCAGTAATAAACCTGTGTTTTGTTCCCAGTAAAAAATCCTTATGAAAATGAATTAACTATTTCGTGAATTGGATACACTTTTATTGTGCTCAGAAGGGTCCACCTGGGGCTTAGGTAAAACAGTCAAGTAAACAGTTGAAACTCGATGGTCAACTGTGATGAAAAGAAGAACAAGTGTCAAAACAAGAGAAAAGAAGCAGCGTCTTTGCAGGTCTCGTCTCAGATAAGTATCATATAATAAAGGATCAGGACCATTGAACAAATAATGCTGCAGCAATAAATACTGTTGTTCAACGCGCGTATCCTTGCACGTATCCTTCCTTCGTTAAAAAATCCCAAGTGCGTAGGTAACCCAGAAGCGTGTAAAGTTATCCTAAATCGGGCACCTGGAAGAAGAAAACCTAAAAAATAATTATGGTCTAGAAAAACAATTGTTTTAAATATTAAACCATGCTTCAGAAACATGAAAACTCCAAACCAAATTATGACAGTCAAAGGTTTTCACTGAAAATTTCAAGTAAACATCGATTGCTAAGATCAATTTATAAAATTTTTAGTGGATGCAGCATGTGTCAAAAGGGGTGATTCAAAGCATTATGGCACTGTCGCATAAAAAGCTGGATATATAAATATTTAAAAAAAAAACTATATGTTTGTAAAATAACAGCAAAGCTGTTACCATAGCAACCATTTCAATGAGTAATTTTACAATAAATTTTCAGTAATAGAAATTCAAAATGGAAAGCTGGAACATAAACCCGTTTAAATTCAACCACCTTCCTGAGACGCAAACCTGTAAAGAATGGATGCGCTGGAAGCGAAATTTTGAGGTCATTGTGGCAGCTAGCGAGGAGACAAATTCGTCAAAGATCAAGAATGTACTACTCGCCAAAGGGGGTCTCGAACTTCAGGATTTATTTTATTCAATTGACGGAGCAGATGTTACCGAAGACAAAGAAAAAGGAATTGACCCTTGTTACAAGACCGCCATAATCAAACTCGACGAACATTTTGCACCCAAGCAACATGAATCTTTTGAACGAAACGAATATTGCAAACTATCACCAGCTGTTGTACAAGATGGCCAACATGAGGCGTTATCGAAATTTCTGATGCGTTGTGTCGATCAAGCAAAGCGTTGTAATTTCGGAAAAACTGAAGCTGAATGTCGAGATCTACGAATTATGGGGATAAGGTGATCTACTACGCTCCTACTGAACTAAAGGAAAGGCTATTACAGAAAGAGAAATTAACTTTGGCACAACTGACACGCATAGTCAATTCCTATGAATCGATCAAACTCCAAGCAAAAGCAATAGAACCCGTGGAAACAAAGGACATTACAGTTTCTTCAGGTTTGATCTATATTACTGTAGATACACACTTATTTAATATCAATATGAAAAACAAAATATAAAGTATTGAGTCGCGCAGGTACTCGGGCTCTGGTAGAAAATCAAGAAACAGGAGTAACGTACCAAAGAAACATAGCACATTTGAAAAAGATTAATCCATCAACAATCTCAAGACCTACAGACAACCAATGTACAATAGAATTTCCAGATACATGGCCTCCAGATGAAGAACCAAAATTCAGAGGATTTGAAAATGTTGAAGAAAACTTTACCGGAATCTAAAAATATATTCATACAAAAAACAAATAGTGTTTGGTTTTAAAAATTATAGGATAATTACATTGTTACTATTAATAATTGAAATTCAAAATTATATAAAAAAGGAGATGTGTTAGTGGATTGTTCTAGTAGGCTATGGACGGTTGATGAAATAATAAATCAGATTATTGTATGCGTCACAACAGAACGGATGTCTTTCACTCAAGGTACCACAGCTGTTATGGAGATAACGGGGCGCAATCGAACCAAGAAAAAATATCCAACGGAAATGTAATATCGCCCTTCTGTATTTTTCTGTTTTTACAGCAAAAAAACAACATTTTGTACTATTTTTAATATGCTACATATAGTACATTTCCAGGAGGTTCGATCTATGTCATAAACTCGATTTGTTTACATTTGCGACTTCGGCCCTTATGAAACAACTATGTCGAAATATTTTAAAGCTTTTACGTACCCGGTAAAAATCGTTTACTCATTAATGGGTACTTTTTCTCTGCTATCTCTTTCTCTCTGCTGAAAAATTTACCCATTTTGGGAGAATAAGTAGATTTACTCATTTAAATGAGTAGATCCACTTATTCTCCCAAAATGGGTAAATTTTTCAGCAGAGGAAAAGAGATAGCAAAGAAAAAGTACCCATTAATGAGTAAACGTGTTTCTCCGTGTAGAACTACGTCTATCTTTTCGTTTTTGTCGGGTAAAGGCCACCTTACACCTCGGGAATTTGGTCCGCGGATTTTTTCCCCATGCATTTTTGCATATGCGATGTTTTCGGGATTTGGGCACGGGAAATCAAAATCCCGGCCCCATTTAAAATGCACGGGGTTCAAAATCCGGCGGAAAATTTTCCCGAGGTGTAAGGTAGCCTTAAAGACCTGTAAAGACATAACGGCTATGTGTTGTCAGATTCTCTGGATGTGATACACTTCGCGGCTTTTGTAATGTTCCCAAATGGGTACTTGCACAAAACTTCACGCGCACGCCCGTTTCAAATCACTCAAAGACTGAGTGAAATTGTATTGCCGTCTCTTTTTTTCTAACGGAAATCTTACTCATTTTTCGTAAAAAGTTCCACTTTTTACGAAAATTGAGTAACTTATCCGTGGGAAAAAAAGAGACGGCAATACAATTTCACTCAGTCTCTGAATGATTTGAAACGGGTGTGCGGCGAATGACTGTCGAAAGATACGGCCGCGCCAAACCATACACCGCAATGCTATTCACCCATAAGAATCAAGTAACCGGGCAATAGCATATGGACTTGGCTACGAGCGTCTTCTTTTTCCTCGATTCTTCTTCTTATCGGTCAGAAATGTGACATCCGCTGCTGGCCGATTAATATTTCAGTGAACTAGGAGCATTTTAGTTCACCGGATGTTCATGTCGAGGTTCATTTTTGGTACACAGAGAAAAAAAAAGTTGGGATTTTTACAGTTTTCTAATCTTATTTTGAAAGTAGGCAAAATTTGGTATTCTTGAGTGCCAACATATTTAAATCAAATGCAAAATGTTTAATCGGAAAGTTTTTACATCAGTGTAATATTGTGCTTTTGACAGTGAGAACACTCAGAACAAAATTTAAAAAGAAATCAAACTTTACCTCGATATTTCACATTTCTGGCAACAAAGTCAACCAAAAAATAATGTAACTGGCAGCCTGTAACGATCTGTCATGTTTTGAATTAAAAAAAGGAACAACGTTTTGTTGGTTTTGTTAAACAAAAATTGCCGAGTCTTTTCAATTATTACTTTGAAACAGGTGAGTATTTAATTAGTTCAAAATTTATTGTCTTGAAAACATTATTTTTTTTAAACATTTGCAGTCACAAACTAAATCCAGATGGAAGGAAGAGCCTCGAGGAGAGCACCCTCCGACACAAAATTCAAACTGAACTCCATGGCCTCTTGCGCTCAAGAGACTTCCAACGAAGGAATACAGCAACTGGCTGACCGTCCCCAGCATACCAAACCAGGAAAAACCTCGGGAAAAACTAAGGAATCAAAGAGCAAGTATGTTTTAATGTGCGGTATTGTGGTTTTAAATGAAATTTTTAATGGTGATGCATATTTTAGATGGCACATGGCAGAATCGAAAAGATGATAAGGATCGTGTATCGTCCGAAAAAGTAGATAACCCATCAGATTATGTGTGCTGCCCAGTTTCATGCAGGAATGAGTTATGGGGCATCTTGTCCGGAACAACCGCAAAGATTATGGTCATGCGGAAGTATGATTGTAAGCGGAAGTGGGAGACTACAAACGGGCAATGCTAGATCGGATCAGACTGTTGGTGCGACGAAAATGACCGAGAGGAAACAGATTGCTGGTACGTACGGATTACATGTATCGGAGTACAGGATCAATGCGCAGCGATTTGTGGCAATGATCTCCAGGAAGAGAGAGAAAAGATGGCATTCTACACACCTAAAATGGGCTGAAACCAGACCAGTTTGCTGTCGTGCTGCCGCAAATAAACGCTGTCCCCTGCTAGGATTCGAGACGTTGAACCGAGTCATCTCTATAAAGGTCTTCTGGAAAGGAACTGAATTTGCTACTGTGAACAAATCCTACCGCAGGGACAAGGAAGCGTTGCACCTCGATCCAGATGTTTATTCCGAGCAGTTTATGCAATGAAACCGATGACGACGGCAACGACGACGCCACGATGTGGGAGTACAGCTATGATTCGCCTAAATATCAAGAAACCGCATTACGGATTCTACACATGTTACGAAAGAATTACATGCCACCGCGTTCTATTCATATGTACGTACGTTGTCGAAAGTGCACACAGACGTGGTGTCCGAGCAGGGAACAAACACACGTAAAAAACTAGCGAATAGAATAAAAATAAAAACGATTTTAAAAACAAACAACAAATTTAATTTGCATTTGAATTCAACAATACTAACTTGAAATGAAAGCAACAGGACCTGTAGTTTTGAAAGTGTAAATAGTTGAAACAAATGAAAAAACACATTTAATTTTGAGAGAAAAACTTTTATTTTGATAAGCAGTTGATTTTTGCCAGTGGAAAGTTTCTGCATTGGTAAATTTAACCATTCAATACTTTCTACTGAAAATCACTAACTCATTTTCTTAATTTTACCAACGATTCTTTTATTTTTACCAACGATTTTTTTTTGTGTGTAGACATTACCCGCAGCGATCGTTTTCTTCTTACTAAAAATCGACGCGTGACGTTATCGTGGTTTGGTCCATATGAGTAAACACACATAACCCTTATTAACTATCCCAAGCAACCAGAAGTTCAGATTTTACTTAAATTTACTCTTAACCGAGCTAATTGGTTCACTATGGTTCACATCAAGTTCCAAGCATCCTTAACGGAACTTTAAAGTTCACTTAAAGTTCCGTTACATACAAAAAATTACTTAAAATGAGAGCTGATTAAGCCAAAATAGCCCTTCTTATCCGAACTTCTGGTTGCTTGGGATGTGGATTCTCCTACATTGCAATTTTGTTTTGTTTTGCTTTTTTGTTACATAGGGTAAAGTGCCCAATAGTGGACCCCCTAGTAGGGAAATTTTACTCTTCCTGGCATAAGGAGTGGAAATTTTCAAAATAATAATTCTGCGTGATATCTAATATCAAGCTCTGCATCTCCTCTTCACGATACATACATGAAACACGCAAATACTTGACGTTATTCGTTGAAATTAACATTTTAAAGTCTGACTAAATTCGCCCTATAGTAGACCCCCTGGGGGTCCATAATAGGAAATTGCTTCCCTATAGTCGACACTTCATTTGATTTTTGTGTTCCGTTTCGAGACGTTCTTCTTCCCTATTATGGACCCCCCAAAATATTCCTATAATGGACACACTCGTGTTTATTTTTTATAGAATTGTAAAAAATCATCTATTTTTACTTTCCATAGCATTTCCAATGCATGTAATCAAATCATAGAACTGTAAGGTAGGTTCTCCCGATGGAATTTCATAGCAAAATGTTTGCATTGTGCTGTAATAATGCAAAAATGGCTGGAGGGTCCACTATTGGTTGGGGGTCCACTATTGGGCACTTTACCCTATGTCGCTTTTAGTTCCCATATATTAAAGCGACGTATGTAACAGTGAGACTTCAAAAATATAAATCTCCACATTCGTAAGAATATTGAATTAAAGAATACAAAGATCTAAAATCAGTAAAATCGATGCGTTTTACATAAAGTCGCGTGTGATTGTCATGTTTTATTGAAAAATCTCGTTTTGCTTACTTTTGTTACATACGTTTTTTAAAGAAATTATCCTTGAAATGTTTTTACGTCAGTGTTGCTTTTATGTAGCATGTGCGTGAAACGTTTCAACTTGACGCAACATTTCAACGTATCAACAATGCAGCGTACGGAGCAGAGTAACATGCATGATCTGAGCATGACCATGACCTGACCAGGGGCCTTACTTAGCCGAGCGGTAAAACGCGCGGCTACAAAGCAAGACCATGCTGAGGGTGGCTGGGTTCGATTCCCGGTGCCGGTCTAGGCAATTTTCGAATTGGAAATTGTATCGACTTCCCTGGGCATAAAGTATCATCATGTTAGCCACATGATGTACGAATTCAAAAATGGTAACTTGGCTTAGAAACCTCGCAGTTAATAACTGTGGAAGTGCTTAATGTGCAGATTTCAGAATCAGTGACGATGAACCTTTTCATAATGTATCGTTGAGGTGAATTCAATTGCAATAATGTTTAGTTTCTGAGGCTGTGAACCATTCCATCAGCGATTCGTTTAACTTTTAGTTAAAATTTGACCGTCAGATGGTTATTTCTCCGTGGTTAAAAATAACCCGGCTCCGGAGCATGGTTAGATTTGACAGTTCGATGTTCGATAGTTGAACTTTGTTCGCGAAAAAATTGGCGCCAAATTAATTTTGTTCCAATTAACTATCAATCTGTCAAAACTCAAATGGGTCGGCTTCGGAGTAAAATTTTAATTGGGATGGGAAAATAATCATCGAACTGATCAATTTTAACTAAAAGTTAAATGAATCGCTGGAATGGTTCATAGCCTAAATAGGAATAAAAATATTGTATTCTCAGAGCAATCTAATTGAAACGACTTGTTTGTTTCACGTGTGACTATTATAACTAAATAATTTTATTTAAAACAAAGTCATGGCTTACTTAGATCATAACACTCATCCTCAAGCTACGACTCCTACACAGAAAAAACGAAAATTGGCGTAATTGAATGTTATGCACTTTACTACTAAAAAGTTGTACATATTCTTGGAAATAAAAGTTGAAAAACTTTCTATAAAAGTGTTGTGCTTGATTTGAAAGTATTTCACGTCTGTTCTTAATATGAAATTAAAAGTTCTTCCTTTCAGCTTAAAAACTTTAGAACTGTCGAATCGATCGAAGAGAATGCTCAGGTCAGATGTCAAAACAAAAATAATAATATTCAGCAGTGCTAACACAGTGCCAAAACATCGGGAACAATCGGGAAACGCAATTATAAGGTTAGTCGTAATTTATTTTGAACTGTCTAAAGATTATGTCTAGAGATGCCGTACAAGAGTAGCAGTGACTAATTTCTTTTTCGTCTCGGACAGAAAATATCGCCCCATTCTGTGATTGGGATGGCGAAATCGAGCGCCAAACTATTCTGCACCGGCCGCCTTACCTGCAGTATATTTCATCAACATATCTGCGGAGTAAATGATGGACAACTGGAACTAAACTCCTGAACATTCATTATTATTTAAGTTAAAATATAATATAATGTAATATAAAGGCAAACAATTTAAAGAATCCATAAAGTTTTTGATTTCTTGCTATCATGGTTTGACAATATTAAAAGCTTGTAAATGAAACTTACTATTTTTCAATTTAAAAGTATGCGTACTTTCATTTTTCGTAGTTTCGGGTTGACAGTTCTATAATTTATTTTTAAAAGTTCAAACTTTTAATTTCAGATATGGCAGCCCGTTTATTAATCGAAAGTTAACAAACTTTTATTTTGATAATGCGCGACTCTCTACGAAAAAGAACCAACGAAACTTTTTATTTTAACCAACGGTTTTTTCAATTCGATTAACGTTATTTTTTTGTGTGTATGGCTTCATGATTTGCTTCAAATTTCAAACGAGGTAATGGTTTTGTGAGGCCATCGGCGAGTTGGTTTTCCGATGATATATAATTAACTTTAACAACTTCTCTTTCTAGCGCATCCCGTATTTAGTGGTGGCGTATGTCGATATGCTTGGTCCGAGGATTGTAGCCGCCGTTCTTCGCGATCGCAATAGCGCTTTGATTATCGCAGTGTATAGTAATTGCACAACTAGGCGCAAATTGTGCGGTTAACCCTTGCCACCACGACGCTTCTTGAACAGCAGCGGACAGAGCCATATATTCTGCTTCGCATGTTGATAAGGCAATTGTTGGTTGGCGCTTACAGCACCACGAGATAGCTGCTCCTTGCAGCGTAAAAATGTAGCCGCTGGTGGACTTCCTGTCATCTACATCGGCTGCCCAATCTGCGTCGCTGTAGCCATTTATGTCATTTCCGCCATCATTGCGATACACGAGCTTGAACGAAGATGTTCCGCGAAGGTAGCGGAACAAGGTTTTCACCGCAATCCAATGCTGCATTCCGGGATTAGAATTGTACCGGCTCAGCTGATTAACGGCATACAAAATATCCGGCCGAGTGCATTGAGCCAGATACATCAGGCTACCCACCGCTTCTTGGTACGGAATTTGCATCATCCGAGCCGCTTCCTGCTCCGTTTTCGGAGACATGTCCTTTGAGAGTCTTTCGGTCATTGGAATTTTCGCTGGTTTGCAGTTCACCATGTTGAACTTTGTGAGCATCGCCTTCACGTATGCTTCTTGGTCTAGCTCTACCGATCCGGATTTGCGTGTAATCCGAATGCCAAGGCAGTTCTTTGCCGCACCAAGATCTTTCATATGGAAATTACCACTCAAGAACGCTTTTGTTTGCTCCAGCCAACCACTATCATTCGAAAATAGCATGACGTCGTCTACGTATACTGCCACGAATATTATACCGCCGCCTTGGATGTGATAATATACACAAGGGTCGTATTTTACCTAGGTCAGCCAAAACTCCTTCAGCATTTGATCCAACTTTTTGTTCCAGACGCGGCTGGATTGCTTCAGTCCGTACAGTGCTTTGTTCAAGCGGCACACCAGGGTTGGATTCCGTCGATTTTCGAAGAGCGGAGGTTGCTCCATATAGATTTCATCCGTTAGTTCACTTTGCAGAAATGCAGTAACCGCATCCATCTGATGAACAACCAGATTGTGCTTTGCTGCCATCGCGAACAAGTATCGCAGCGAACTGTGTCGAACTACCGGGGAATATGTTTCGTCATAATCTACCCCCTTTCGCTGAAAACCTCTTAATGACTAAACGTGCCTTGTGTCGTGCAAGGTTTCCGTTAACGTCCTGCTTGCTTTTGTATATCCACTTGCAACGGATCGCCTTCTTATGGGCCAAACACAATTGATACGTTTGCGTGCGTTTTGACAGTTTTCCCATGAGAAAACTGTCAAAACGCACGCAAACGTATCAATTGTGTTTGGCCCATTACCGACAGGAAGTTCCGTTAGGGTCCATGTTTCGTTGTCCATCAGTGCATCGTACTCCTCCTGCATAGCAACTATCCATTTGTCGGCATCGTCACGCGACATTGCTTCTTGATGCGTAATTGGATCGTCCGAAACGACGAGACACTCGTCACTTTGTTGCTGGGAAGCCACACCAGTAAATTGTAGCGACCTCGAGCTACTTCCTTCGCCGCTTGCCGTATTGGGATGTAATGGAATGTTGTCATCAGGTGTAAAAATCTGCGGAGTATGAGAAGAGGGCAAGCCTTTGCTCGAAATAGCAAAATCATTATACTTGCCTGGAAGTTTGTGCTCCCGACCACTGCGCCTCAACACCTGTGACAAAGGTGGATTTGAAGTTTGACGTGGTGGGAGCACAGTCACATTTGTCACGGTATCAACGGAAGAATTACTAATGTTGCTTTCAGCTTCTTCGAAATCTTCCTCGTCCCAGTCACTTTCATCGACCTCAACTGGACCAGTCGCACCCTCCAAGGAAATTGGATGCTTGTCGGTAGCTTCTTCGGGATTTAGAGACAATGATACTGCTTCTTCTTCATTCAGTATGATGAACTTTGGTTTTCTGCTATTGGCTGTCGAAACGGTGGTACCAACATCGTTCTCATCGATAAATGTCACATCACGGCTTCTCGAAATCTTCTTCGTCACTGGATCGTAGACACGATAGCCTTTTGTATCTTCATCGAATCCAACCAGTCTGCATTCGCGGGCTTTAGCATCCCACTTGCGTCGCTTCGGTTTTGGAATATGAACCATCACTTTAGCACCGAAGATTCGTACATGTGATAAATCCGGCTTTTTGCCGCTCCAGCATTCTTCGGGTGTCATGCTGTGGCCACGGGTTGGTGACCGGTTGATTAAATACACCGCGGTCGAAACTGCTTCCGCCCAAAATGACTTGATTAAGTTGGCTTCGAACAGCATGCATCTGGCACGCTCAACGATCGTTCGGTTTGCTCTCTCTGCCATACCGTTCTGCTGCGGGGTGTAGTCATTGGTTCGCTGATGTCGAATACCAAACTTTTCCAGGTAGGTTTGGAATTTTTGGTTCGTGTATTCCAGTCCGTTGTCGGTTCTGATCACCTTGATTTTGCGGCCGGATTGCCGCTCTGCCATTGTGTGGAAGCCTTGAAATGTCTTCAATACTTCGTCCTCGGATTTTGTTCGTAGAAAATACACGAACATGCGGCGTGATCTGTCGTCCACAAATACGATGTAGTACCTGCTACCCCCTAGGGATGGTACTTCCATCGGACCGCAAATATCCGAGTGAACAATTTCCAGTAGCTCTTTCGCACGGGAACCATTCTTCGCAAAGAGCAACCGACTTTGCTTTCCCTTTGCGCACACGCTGCAATCATTACTAAATTTATTAGTGTTAATTGTAATTCCACTCACCAGGCCACTTGATAGCTTTTTCAATCCCGCCGTACTGAGATGTCCCATTCGCCGATGCCACACATCCAGGGAATCATTCGCCGGACAGACCAATGCTTTATTGGATCCACTTTGGTCACGCTATTCCAGCTTAAAATGCTCGTTTTCGTGGCACCCAGTTGCCACCACGCCACCGCTCGTGTTGATGACTTTGCAGCCATCGTTGTCAAACACCATCGTGTAGCCCTTACTTACGATTTTGTTGACGGATAGGAGATTCACCGACAGCTCTGGTATATATTGGACATCATTCACAGGTATTTCGATCCCAGATTTCTGACAGATAGGCTTGAGTACACATCCAGGGAATCATTCGCCGGACAGACCAATGCTTTATTGGATCCACTTTGGTCACGCTATTCCAGCTTAAAATGCTCGTTTTCGTGGCACCCAGTTGCCACCACGCCACCGCTCGTGTTGATGACTTTGCAGCCATCGTTGTCAAACACCATCGTGTAGCCCTTACTTACGATTTTGTTGACGGATAGGAGATTCACCGACAGCTCTGGTATATATTGGACATCATTCACAGGTATTTCGATCCCAGATTTCTGACAGATAGGCTTGAGTACAGTTGTTCCTGTTGCTTCAATCCTCATAGAAGCTTTGTTTGCGGCCACGACAGCACCTTTGGATGACTTTACGTTCTGCAACAGACCCTTGTTCCGGGTCATATGAGTTGTTGCTCCTGAATCGAAGTACCAGTCAGGTTCACTGCCAGCTTCAAACGTCGTCAGGACTGTACAGAAGGCATCTCCTTTTTTAGACATTCTGCAATCCTTCGCAATGTGCCCAAAGTTTTGACACTTTCTACATCTCGGTCCCTTCGGTGGGTTGGCTTGCTTGGATCTGTTGCTGTGATTTTCGTGTCCGAGCTTTTGGTAACCATGGTTGTGGTTGCTATGGTTACGTTTACCTTTCGACAACAACGCCGCGTCCGCCGTTGAAATTTGTATTTCCTGCAGCAGCTTAGTTTTTATGGCGTCACCAGTGATTTTCGTTCCGGAATTTTCCAGAGCCATGATCATTGGCCTGTATTCCTCCGGAAGACCACAGAGCAGTAGGGCACCAATCCATTCTTCTGAAATTTTGAAGCCGATTCCATTCAGCTGGTGTGCGCGATTCACATATTCGACCATCGATGAACAGCTTACCAATTCCGATTTCACCAGCTTATGAAGCAGGCCAATTCTTCTAGTCAAACCGGAATCCTCAAATGCCTTTTCCAGGTTTTCCCACACTTCGTGTGCCGTTTTCGCCTCCTTAACGTGAACGTAATTTATCGGCTCAAGAAGAAGAATCACTTTAGCTCTTGCCTTTCGGTCCTTCGCAGGGTCCACAGCTTCGTACGTTCCATCCGCATTTTGCTTCGGTTTGACGGCTCCCCAGAGATCTTCCAACTCGAGGTACGTTTGCACAGCAAACTTCCACGTAGCCCAATTATCCCGTCCGGATAACCCTTCAATTCCCGGCAGACTTGAAATTGCTTGCACAGAACTTCCGTTTGATCCTGCTTGACTTCCGGTAGCCATTTTGATTCTTCAGAGTTTCGGCTTGAAAACGATGAATAGGCCCATAACCTATTGTATTCTCAGAGCAATCTAATTGAAACGACTTGTTTGTTTCACGTGTGACTAATAACTAAATAATTTTATTTAAAAGTCATGGCTTACTTAGATCATAACAAAAAATAAAATCTGAAAACTTTCAAGCCCATTTTCTCAGCTTGTTCAAAATGGCCAATTTGAAAAAGTACCAATGATCTGGCCAAGCTCGACCCGTAAATGATTCTGAAGGAAAACATCGCATGTGTAACATTATCATACAGTGTTCAGAAAGAGATGTAAACCGTTTTAACAAGAATCTTGTTAGCAAAACACATAAACGTCAAAACGATTTTTCAACCAACAAAATCGAACGTCCAACATCCATGCAGTGCGTGTGACTGGTGATTCCGTTTCATTAGTTTTAAAATCGATTCAGCGAAAGAAAAATGGCCCAAAACTTTGCTGAGGACCAGTACGGCAAAAAGATCGACCGCTGCCTAACGGACACGCTCATCAAATTCGGTAAGAACGGTATTCAATCGCGAAGAAAACCCCGATGACTTTGAACTTGACAATTTTTTGAGTTACATAATTTGTGTTGCCTATTGTTTATCAATGAGTGCGCGCCCACCGCCATCCAATCTTTCACCGATGACGTGATTCCTTCTTTCTAGGTGGCGGATTGGCCCTGGGCAGTGTATTCTCGCTGCTGTTCTTCAAGCGGCGAGCGTGGCCCATCATCATGGGGTCGGGCTTCGGCGTCGGCATAGCCTACACCAACTGCGAACGTTCGCTCAATAGCAAGTAGTGTGGCGGAAAGTAGCGTCAAAATGGGATTAGGATCGGTGCTGCCGCTGCAGATCTTACGGAAGGGTTGCGGCTTTCTTAATAAATAATGTCTGTATGTCGCTGAATTCGAGGATTACGACAGTGTGATGTAAGTGTTCCGAAATCCATGAAAATGTGAATTTTATTTTTTTTAAATTAGGCCTTACATGCACGGGTAATTTGGTGCAAGTTTCTGGCATATATTGATATGGGGCGACTATTGATTTTACGAAAAAGATGTGGCATGAAATCATTCCCCTTATTGGCTTTCTCAAAAGTAATAAATCTAAAAACCTGTGTTTTGTCCTTAAGGGTTGGCTTGTCTTTTTTTCAAGTCTTTATTAACGTCGGTCACAATGTCACGTATTCTTCACCACAATACCTCTGATTTGTCTACAAATAATAGGCTAAACACCGTCGATAGTCTCTCCCTAGTGCGAGATATGATTGAATTACACGATTTGTTCTTCATGCAAAAACCTCCAAAATACATTGCAGAATGTACAATAGTCAGTTGATTTACAGCTCGTCGTGCTCGGTTAGATGCCGAGTCACGAAGTCGTGCAAATCCTCCAGCGAACGGTTTCCGTTGTACTCGCTCAGTTTCTCACCGTTGCGGTAGATGTACACCGTTGGGAACCCGTTGACGTCCTGTTCTCCGCACAGCTCCTTGTTGACCTCCAGGGTACAGTCCACCTTGGCGATCTTGACCTTATCGGAGCCGACAAATTTCTCCGCTAGCTGTTCCCAGGTCGGGGCCAAACGCATACAGTGGCCACACCATGGGGCGTAGAACTTTACGAACGTAACACCCTTCTCGATGGCGTGCTGGAAGTCCGGTTGGGAGAGCTGCACCACGACCGAAGTGTTATCTTTTTCCGCTCCTTCGACTGTTTCGGCTGCTGCCTCGTCCAGTGTGAGTCCACCGGCCATCTTGGAGACGTAGGCCTTCAGGTCGTCGTGGGACCGGGAACCGGAGTACTTTTCGATCTTCTTGCCATCTTCGATCCACAGCAGGGTTGGGTATCCCTTAACTTCGAAATCGGTACAGATCGGCCGGTATTGAGTGCAATCGATCTTGGAAACGCTAATGGAGGTGTCGTATTCAAGACTCTTGGCCAGTTCCTCCCAGGTGGGTGCCAGTTTAGTGCAGTGTCCGCACCACGGAGCGAAGAACTTTACAAAGTGCTTACCGCTGGAAATGTGCTTCGCGAAGGTATCATCGGTTAGCTCGACCAGTGGCGATACCGGTTTCGGTGGTTCGGCGACCGTTTCCTCGGACTCGTCCTCCTCGATGCCGAGCTGTTCACGGATGAACGCGTTGAAAGAGTCCAGATCGCGGCCACCGCGATACTTGACCGACTGGTCCGCGGACACTCCCAGCTTGAAAAACTTCAACGTTGGATAGCCGGCAACGTCCTGTTCGCTGCACAGCTCACCGTCGGTGGTGCAGTCGACGCGGCCGACCTTGACCTTCAGGACGCTGTCGTCGTTCTTGGATTCGGCCAGCTTGGCCCAAGTTGGGGCGAGTTTTTTGCAGTGACCGCACCTGGAAAGGAAGATTGAATAAATTTACTAATCGAACTGTGATGAATGAATAATCGCAACATTCTAAGGATAATTTTTTTAACGATGAAACCTAATAAAGAACGTAGATTTTAATAAAAACGTGACTGCAGAATTGCTTACAAGGAGAGCATCCGAAGCAGACGGCTCGTTCTACCCGATTCGAAACCACATAGGATTTACGAGCTTTGTAATTTTATTGTTAGAATCGCAGAGTACTTGCAATGCGAAGTGCCAATCGTCGCCGTTCGGCGGCTTACAAGATTCAACGACGGAATTAAGATACCAACCAATCGTGTCAGTGTTACATTTCGAACAAGTAGCCTACCAGACAAAGTAAGACTATTCTGCTGTATGAGTCGCGTACAACCCTTCATACAGAAGGTAGTGGTCTGCTTGAACTGTTTACGTACGAATCACCGCACTACAAATTGCAGAAGTGCAAAACGGTGCCAACGGTGCGCGGAGAGACACGAGGACAAACTTGAGTATGCCAACTGCGGCAACAGTAAGAAATGTGCCAATTGCAGAAGCACGGAGCACGAGTTGTCAATTCTAACTCCTAAGAAAAAGGACACGCCGGTTTCGCGAGAAGCAACGTTTGCAGTCTTTGCCGCAGTTTATTTACCAAGAAATTGCGTGTTATTGCACATTTTGGATTGTTTTATAAATAAGTTTCTGTAGCAGTCGTTAAATTGAAATTAGTTCTGAAGTTAACCGATAATTTGCTGCGAATAATAATTTTATAAGAGTGAAGCAAGGGCCATTACAAAATGGCGTCTATGCAGTGATAATTTAAGGACGATATCCACCCAAAAACTATATATAAGTGAACACGATATAGAATATAAGGGAAGAAAATATAGATTTAAGTGAAGAATAAAAGAAAATATAGTTTAAGTAAAACGAATATAAAGTGCTATTCAATTAATTTTATGTGATCAGTTAAAAAAAGCAAAAATGCACAACGCAAGGAGTACGCGATCGCAGACGGCTACGAGGTCACAAGGTCTTCAACCGTCACAGAAAAGTGGAACTACATCAGCAGCGACCTCAAACATTATCCGAAGATCCTACACAGCCAGGAGTTCAACCCAGCAAACAACAAGTGCAACTCCAATCGCGGTGCTCTCCGAAGTCGCTTTTGTGGAGCCGATGGATTTCGAAAAGGATATCCCAAACCATGCAGCAGTTTTAAGTCGGATTTTGCACGACGCAAATTTCAGAAAAGTGAAGGAGATCACGAAGATCGGAAAATTTCGGTTCCGAATAGACCTGGAGAAGAAGGAGGATTACCAGCTCCAAAAGGTGGAGTTGGAGAAATTCAACATGAAAGTTTTTGTCCCAAGCTCCTTGAAAGAGACGGTTTGCTTCGTCGCGGGAGTGCCACTGGTTTTCGGTGAGGAAGAACTTCTGCATAACACGGAGGCGGCTACGGGAGTCAAGGTCAGGAAGGTGGAACGAATGAAGCGCAAGGACGAGGAGGGAAATCTGGTGAGAACCAGGAACCTCAAAATAGTAGTAGAGGGAAGGGAGGTCCCAAGAGCGTTCAAGATCTATGGTGCCTTCTTCAAAGCGAGCCTTTATGTCTTCCCAGTCATTCATTTCATTTATTTAGTTAACATCTAAACAGATAACACTGAATCAACAATTTGACGCCACAATGCACGGTTCGAGGCCGCATCTCTCCATCCTCGGATACGCCCCACGCTCGCCAAGTCGTTCTGCACCTGGTCTGCCCATCTCGCTCGCTGCGCTCCACGTCGTCTCGTACCTGCCGGATCGGAAGCGAACACCATCTTTGCAGGGTTGCTGTCCGGCATTCTTGCAACATGTCCTGCCCATCGTACCCTTCCGGCTTTAGCTACCTTCTGGATACTGGGTTCGCCGTAGAATTGGGCGAGCTCATGGTTCATTCTTCGCCGCCACACACCGTCTTCTTGCACACCGCCAAAGATGGTCCTAAGCACCCGTCTCTCGAATACTCCGAGTGCTTGCAAGTCCTCCTCGAGCATTGTCCATGTTTCATGTCCGTAGAGGACAACCGGTCTTATTAACGTCTTGTACATGACACATTTGGTGCGGTGGCGAATCTTTTTCGACCGCAGTTTCTTCTGGAGCCCGTAGTAGGCCCGACTTCCACAGATGATGCGCCTTCGTATTTCACGACTAACGTTGTTGTCAGCCGTTAGCAAGGATCCGAGGTAGACGAATTCCTCGACCACCTCGAAGGTATCCCCGTCTATCGTAACACTGCTTCCCAGGCGGGCCCTGTCGCGCTCGGTTCCGCCCACAAGCATGTACTTTGTCTTTGACGCATTCACCACCAGTCCAACTTTTGTTGCTTCACGTTTCAGGCGGGTGTACAGTTCTGCCACCTTTGCAAATGTCTTCCCAGTCAAGCAGTGCCAGAAATGCTGGAAGTACGGGCACCAGACAGCAAAGTGCCGAAACCAAAAGCGGTGCGGAAACTGCGGGGATCTACACGATGAAGCATCAAATACGTGTCCCAACCAACCGAAATGCGTCAATTGCAAGAAAGACCATGGAGCTGCCAGCAAAGAATGCCAGGAAAGGGTGAGACGAGAAAAGAGAGTTAAGCAATTAAAGGGAGAGCTGTCGACTTGGAAACATCAATTCCCACAAGTAACAGATACGAAGCGTTGGAGGAAGATGATGGCGACGAACCGTTACAAAACTCGCGCGGTGACTGGCGGAAATCAAAAGCACACCACAGCGAGAAAAACGGCAACAGGAGACAGTTGAGGGAACCTAGAAGCATTCCGGTTAGGCCGGCTAGTTTTGCCAGAATCGTGCGGGAAGGTACGAATTCGGAATATGCAGGAAATCCCCATAAAACGACTGAACTGGAGGTTCTAATTGAGCAACTGAGGAAAGACCTAAAGCTATGTCCATTTAGAATCCGGAATTATAGAATTATCTGTATCTCGGTAACGGATTGACGTACAAGTAAGGTTTATACATCAAAATAAGGGTAATTCACTGTACTTTACGGAAAAACTATTGATACAAATAATTTCTTCTTAATTCTAGTGAAAATTCGTACCTTCTTCTTCATTCCTCTCATCAAAAGTTGCACACCTCCGGAGTCAACTTCCTTGACACATTTGTTCCACATTTTGGTCATCTGAGTCGCGTCCCGAGCTGTTTTTCCACTTTTTCCACTTTTCTTAAGCTTCCGCTTCATTATTGCCCAAAATGTCTCGATGGGCCGGAGCTGTGGGCAGTTGCGTGGATTCATGTTTTTATAGATGAAATCTTCGTTATTATAGCGGTACCACTGGATGACTTCCCGGCTGTAGTGGCAACTCGCCAAATCTGGCCAAAACTTCACGGGACCTTTATGGGCTTTATGGAAGGTCGACCGCGGTTTTTGAGACATTCCTCCTTGTACAGCTTCGAGTCCATCGTCTTATTCGTCACAAACACTTAGGTCTTTGCCCCACAGCTGCATATCCCTTGCCAAAATCATCCGTTTTTTTTGCAAGTTTGTTCAAAAATCAAACTTAAACTTCGCAGGAGCTACTCCTCGTGCCGTCGCCATGTAGAATTTTTGGCTAGGAAGCTGTCTGAAATCCATTTCGACGTATGTTCCATCGTCGAAGAGCAGGATTATCAACGTGGGTGTGCAGACTTTTTTCTCTCCTTGCGGCTTCCATCTGGAATATTTTTTGACACGCTGCACGAAACATCGTGAAATTTATACCACAGCAAGTGGGTGCCTAGGTAGACAAACCGCTGTAAAAGAATTCTTGCAGCGGTCACTTTCCGTGCCGCTGCAATACAATAAATAATTCCGGATTCTAAATGGACATGACTTTATTGAGGGTTTTCTATGAAAAGTCATGGCTGCGTCAGGTCACCCAGCTCCGTGACAACATACAGCGCTGTCTAGGGACACAAGGAACAACCACCGTCCACCGACACAGACCATCTGCAGATCGAAGTCTACAACGAACTGGACAAAATCGTAAAAACCGAGACCGAGCATTTCCAATCGGGAAACAACAGAATAGAAGAAACAACTAGAAATGGCGACTAAAAAAATCAGAATCCTACAGCACAATATACAAAGTATAAGGCAGATGGAAACGAGAGAAAAATTATACGTAAGCTGTTGAGAATCTTTCTTCCAAACAATACTCGGATTATTCTCAGGTTTGAAGATAATTTATTGAGCTTTCAATACGTCAGGTGGTTTATATCAAACATGGTTATTTATCGATACAATCATTCTAGTTTCATATTCTGTATAAGCTTGTCTATGTAATCTACAGTGTCTATATTGTATACAACTAATTCTAACTTCTAAGTTCCATGCAACTCGTAAAGCTTCTTGTTTGCCACAAGAAGCTCTTCGTACATTATTGCATACAATGTCTGATTGGATACAAGTTCTTCCTTCCATAGTCGACATTGGATTGACAGTCGACATTTCGTTTGTCAGTAGTGAGATGTCAGAATGACATCTTGTTTATCAGCATTAGAATGAATGGCAAATTGTTATTGTTTATGTTTCACAGTGCAATCAATCGGATCGAAACATTTTTCTCAACATAAGCATGATGGAAAACGACATACAGCTCGCAACACTCCAAGAAATTTGGTTGAAGCACAAAGAACCTTTCTCCATGAAGAATTTCGAACTGATTTCCAGTCGGAGAGATGAGGGGTACGGAGGTGTCGGAGTTTGATTACGGAAGGAGCTAGATTTCTCACAACTGAGAATCCCGGATATAAATCCAATCGAAATTGTCGGAGTACAGATCAAAAATTTCCCCGGTTTTAACAAATGCAACGTTATTTCTGCATACTGGCCACCAAATGGAAACTTGAACACCCACACACGAAACGCACTAGAAGAGCTGTTTTCGTTTATCGACAATCTAGAAGGGGAAACAATTCTCTCAGCTGAATGCCCATCACATCAACTGGAGTCCCAATCCGATCATCTGTGCTAGAGAAAGGTTTATAAACACACTAATCGAAGATTCAGTTACAGTTCTCCTAAACGACGGTTCAGGGACAAGGGTTGTCCCCCCTGGCGGGAACGACACTGCGGTGGATATAACTTTAGCGACTCCAGGAGCAGCGAGGAAAGCATCTTGGTCAGTGAGGGAGGAAGAGTTCGGGAGTACGCATTTCGGTATCTGGATCGAATTCGACGACAACTCTCCGATGTCGGCAAAAAAGTTTAAAAAAGTTAACAAGCTACAAGTGATAGATACATTAAATAACATTCGACCACAATTCATCTATTCCCCGGAGGAAATGGTGCAGATATTCCAAGAAACAGTCGATTCCTCCTCATACTCCTTCAAAAACAAGAAAACAAACTTTCTTAAGCCATGGTGGAACGCAGAAATCAACGCACTGTATCAATCGAAACGGAAAGTCCTAAAAAACTACAACAAAAACAAATCCGAAGTCAACTACATCACATTGCAGAAGGAGAGAGCAAAATTCAAGAAAGTAGTAAGAAGGCAGAAACGAAGATACAACAAGGAGCTAACGGAAAAGATCGATGAAGCCACCCCAACACGGCAGCTCTGGAACATCATAAAAGGAGTCGACACAGCGATCAGTGGAACGAAGAACGGGAAGAAAGACATCGATTTGGAGAAAGGTAAGGAGTTCATGGACTACTACTTTGGTGGAAAACTAAAAGCTGTCCAGCTCCCATCCGGAGGAACGGAGACGGGATTCGAGGCGTACGAGATGGCATTGCAACACGCAGAGTTGGAGACAGCTCTTAATACCAAAAACAACAAATCATCTCCAGGCGAAAACAGTATATCCTACGAAATACTCAAGAACCTAAACCCAGAAATGCAAGGCAAAATTTTTGAGATGCTCAACAGAGTCTTCGTGAATGAACGCATTCCCGACCGATGGCGCATTTCCACCATAAAACCCATTCCCAAGAAAGGAGTGGACCCAAGTTTGCCCAATTCAAGAAGGCCGATAGCACTCATGAACGTGGAAATTAAGCTCATAAACTCAGTTGTGAAAGGAAGAATAATGGAAATAGCAACTTCAAAAAACATCATCCCTGACCTATCGTTCGGATTTCGAAAAAACGTATCAGCCACAATAGCCATCAACTATATAGTGAACGCGGTCAAAGAACCCAAGGATCACAGCAAAAACAGCGTAGTGGCCTTTCTAGATGTCAAAATGGCTTTCGACTCGGTCGATTTGGAGATTCTCCTCAAACAACTGATGACACTTGGAATACCAGAAAAATTGATATACTGGCTCCATGAATATCTCAGGAAAATGATAGTTTCATTGGAGACGGACGGTGGTGAAATAAAATCGGAAATTAGCGAAGGGCTACCGCAAGGATGCCCTCTTTCGCGGTCCTTTTCAACCTGTACACGGCAGCGATACACCGATTAACTAACGAAAAGTGCGTTCTAGTACAATTCGCGAACGATTTCTCAGCGATAGCTTTTGGAAATACCATAGAGGAGGCATGCGACAACTTGAACGAATTTCTGCCTGGACTGACCGAAAAATTGTCCAACTTGAACCTGAAAATAAACACACAAAAATCAGCTGTTATACCTTTCGTATCAAGTAACATCAACCACCTCCGAATTAAACTCCAAGGTGAGAACATCGATATTGTAAATTGCCACCAGTATCTAGGACTAACGATTGACAGAAGCCTAACGTTTCGGAAGCACATTGAGGATGTGAGGAACAAGGCAGGAAAAAAACTCAACCTATTGAAGCTGCTCTCGAAAAGAACAAGTCGTGCAAATCCAGAAACGCTGATCAAAGTAGGAAATGCGGTCATCCGAAGTCGCTTGGAATACGGAGCTCCAGTATATGGTATTGCGGCAAAAACGAACATAGCCAAACTGCAAGTCGTCCAAAATGCCTATATCCGCTGCATCATGGGATACCTTAAAAGCACTCCGTGGCACGTCATGCTATGTGACTCTGGACAAATGCCAATGTAACAAAGGATCGAATCCTTGGGAAACCGAGAATAGAGATGTCGCAAATTAATCGATTACTTCGATTAATCGATTCATCGTTGTGATAATCGATTAATTTTGAATCGATTATTACCCAACGATTAATCGATTCAATAATCGAGATAAATCGTGAGTAATCGATTAGTTACTAATCGATTAATCAGAATTTTACGACATCATAAGGATGTCGAAAATTAATTGATTATTTCGATTAATCGATTCATCGTTGTGATAGTCGATTAATTTTGAATCGATTACTATACAATGATTAATCGATTCAATAATCGACAAGACTCAAGAGTAATCGATTAGTAACTAATCGATTAATCGGGATTTTACGTGTACCAACTTCATCCATCCGACAGGGAATATCACCAGCGAAGGAGAATGAAGTACTTCGGTATGCTCGACTTTTCGTATATTGTCTCCACAACACTGGGAAAATCACAAACAACCAAATCCAAACTTAGTCCCGAAATATGGCGGAAGCTCTTTTTTGAGACGGTCGACTCAAAGTACAAGGACTATCAACAATTTTTCACTGATGCATCCAAAATGACCACCGGCACTGCTATTGCAATCTACAACATCGGAAATAACCAAACAATAGTCGAAAATATAAACAACAACTTCTCAATAACCAATGCAGAACTTCTGGCAATCCTAAAAGCCACAGAAATCCTCAAAGAGCATAAGATCACAAAAGCAGTCATCATGACAGACTCAAGAAGCGCCTGTGAAATGCTTCTTGGCGACAAAACATTTGGAGAAAATTATATCGCCTGGGAGATATACAAGGACATTCAAGACATTCAAGAAGCCAGCTTTAGAAACAAGATCAAGATACAATGGATTCCAAGTCACATGGGTATAAAAGGAAACGAAATCGCAGATAGAGCAGCAGTAGCGAAGGCCCAAGAACAGCAAACCCTCTTCAATTCAATCACCCTAGCAGACGCGAAGATCACAAGCTCCAAAGAAATATGGGACGATTGGACTAGATCAGCGGTTCTCAACCTTTTTCTTGAGAGGTACCCCTTCGAACTTTTACATGATTTGAGGTACCCCCTCTCGAAAGTAGGCTTCCAATCCTCTTGAAACCATAATTCCGAGCCCTTTTGAAGGGAAGCTCCTTTAAGCTTTTGAGTCCCTTTAGAGTAGGCTTCCGCGCTTCTTTATTAGATGCTTCCGAGCTCTTGGAGGCGGTTTTCGAGCCACTTTAAAGGAAGCTTCCGTTGCATCTTGAAAGAACGCTTCTGAGCCTCTTGATAGTATGCTTCCAAGCCTATTAAAAGAAGAATTCTGAGCTTCTTGAAGCGAGGCTTCCGAGCCTCTGGAAAAGAGGCTGCCGAGCCTTTTGAAAGAAGGCTTCTGAACCACTTGAAAGTAGACTTCCGAGCCTCTTGAAAGCAGGCTTACGAGCCTCTTGAAAGAAGGCAACCTAACCACTCGAAAGGAGGTTTCCGAACCTCTTGAAAAGAGGCTTCCGAGCCTCTCGAAAGGAGCATTCCGATCCGCTTGGAAAAAGGCTTCCAAGCATCTTGAAAGGAGGTTTTGAGTCTCTAGAAAAGGAGGCTTTTGAGCCACTAGAAAAGAAGGCTTTTGAGCTTCTTGAAAGGAGGCTTCCGAGCCACTTAAGAAGGCTTCCGAGCCTCTTGGAAGGAGGCTTCCGAGCCTCTTGAAAGGATCCTTCCAAGTCTCTTGGAAAGAGGCTTCGGGGCCTCTTGAAAAGAGGCTTTTGAGCCTCTTGAAAAGAGGCTTTCGAGCCTCTAGAAAGGCTCTTGAAATGAGGCTTCCGAGCCTCTTCAAAGAACCTTCCGAGCCTCTTGAAAAGAGGTTTCCGAGTTTCCGAGCCTCTTGAGAGGAGGCTTCCGAGCCTCTTGAGAGGAGGCTTCCGAGCCTCTTGAGAGGAGGCTTCCGAGCCTCTTGGGAGGAGGCTTCCGAGCCTCTTGAGAGGAGGCTTCCGAGCCTCTTGGGAGGAGGCTTCCGAGCCTCTTGAGAGGAGGCTTCCGAGCCTCTTGAGAGGAGGCTTCCGAGCCTCTTGAGAGGAGGCTTCCGAGCCTCTTGAGAGGAGGCTTCAGGCCTCTTGAGAGGAGGCTTCCAGGCCTCTTGAGAGGAGGCTTCCAGGCCTCTTGAGAGGAGGCTTCCAGGCCTCTTGAGAGGAGGCTTCCAGGCCTCTTGAGAGGAGGCTTCCAGCCTGAGCCTCTTGAGAGGAGGCTTCCGAGCCTCTTGAGAGGAGGCTTCCGAGCCTCTTGAGAGGAGGCTGCCTCTTGAAAGGAGGCTTCCGAGCCTCTTGAGAAGAGGCTTCCAGGCCTCTTGAGGAGGAGCTTCCAGGCCTCTTGAGAGGAGGCTTCCTGAGCCTCTTGAGAGGAGGCTTGAGCCTCTTGAAAGGAGGCTTCCGAGCCTCTTGAGAGGAGGCTTCCGAGCCTCTTGAAAGGAGGCTTCCGAGCCTCTTGAAAGGAGGCTTCCGAGCCTCTTGAAAGGAGGCTTCCGAGCCTCTTGATAGGAGGCTTCCGAGCCTCTTGGAAGGAGGCTTCCGAACCTCTTGGAAGGAGGCTTCCGAACCTCTTGAAAGGAGGCTTCCGAACCTCTTGAAAGGAGGCTTCCGAACTTCTTGAAAGAAGGCTTTCAAGCCTCTTGAAAGAAGGCAGCCTAAACACTTATAAGGAGGCTTCCGAGCCTCTTGAAAGGAAGCCTTCGAGCTGCTTGGAAGAAGGCTTCCGAGAGGCGTAAAAGGATGTTTCTAATCCTCTTGCAACAAAGCAACCGAGTTTTAGTGTAAAAAAAATCATTTTGTTCATTCGACGTTTTTTTGTTTGATCTTTTGTTCCTCAGCCCTTCATACATCGTGCTAGTTGTGGGAGGCAGGATTCAATTGGAATTTATTGATCGCATTACATATTATGTACAATATAAATTTTTGAAATAGAAAATACACAATTATCAAAACTTTATCAATGAATTTTGATTGAAATTGTAATATGTCCGCCATTACGCATTTTTGTCCGAGGTACCCCCAAGGGCCAGCAAAGGTACCCCTAGGGGTACATGTACCCCAGGTTGAGAACCGCTGGACCAGATCATACGGCACAATTTCTACAGAAAAGGGTATGTGGCACTTCACGTTTGTGAAATACCCACACAAGAAAATATGGTCCAAAGGAATGTCATTAAATCCGAGCCAGCTCAAAGTTCTAAACCGAATCAGATCTGGACACACTCTCTCAAAAGAAAGACGTGCTTTATGGAAACTTGAAGTGAACGACGACTGCGATTACTGCGGAGAACGTGAAGATTTACAACATGTCCTTTACGACTGTCCAAGATTCAACAACATCCGTGTAAACTATAATGTCCTGGAGTATATAAAACCATTGCAAAACATATTCAAGGAAGAATGCGAAGAAAGTATGAAGCAAATAGTCGATTACATCCAAGAAGCAAAAATCCAGCTATAAGAAGAACACTTCTTCTTCTTCTTCTTCTTCTTATTGGCATTACGTCCCCACACTGGGACAGAGCCGCCTCGCAGCTTAGTGTTCATTAAGCACTTCCACAGTTATTAACTTCGAGGTTTCTAAGCCAAGTTACCATTTTTGCATTCGTATATCATGAGGCTAACACGATGATACTTTTATGCCCAGGGAAGTCGAGACAATTTCCAATCCGAAAATTACCTAGACCGGCACCGGGAATCGAACCCAGCCACCCTCAGCATGGTTTTGCTTTGTAGCCGTGCGTCTTACCGCACGGCTAAGGAGGGCCCCTAAGAAGAACACAATATCCATAAATAAAAACGACAGACATCCGCACGGAAACCAAAAAGGCACCGGAACATCCGCACATCACCCTGCAACCCCAGCCACACATGAATGACCACAGAGGCGAGTTGGACCAACCCTGGTCCTAGCCAGGTCCTGACGGACAAATACAAAAAAAAAAGCACGGAGCATACCACAACAGACCCTAATTGTCCAGAAATCAAACGGCAGGATAGCTCATGGCAAAAAGAAACCTGACATACGCCGAAGCGAAAGAGCAAGTTCCAATTGAAAATCAAAACTTGTATGAGGCGCTCTACGACGCTGAAGAATTTCCAGGTCTGTCAGACAGTTTTGCGGATATGGCGCCAAAGGAAATTTCTGTTGGAAGGATCCGCTACGAGAACAGTGTTGTTGGCAAACAATGAGAGGAAGAAAATACAAGCCGCAGTCTACTTGGGAAAGCCCGACAAGCAGAACAAGAAGAGGAAAACTACAACTAACGCGGAAATCACCACCGAAAAGCGGAATAACATCGTCGGATCCGACGGATCAGAGAGCGCGAGCGGAGCAGCACTGAACAACAGCCACCGAGTTGATGAAAAGGAACGATGGGAAACGGTATCGAAGCAGGTCATAGCTCGGGTACAAAACGAGCAACAGAATCAGTTGATGACGTTCTACACGGATTTCATCGCCCAGCTAGATATCGACGAAGAAACGAAAGAAATGTGACTTGCACGAGAAGGCATTTCAATTTCGCGAAATCCGTAATCCATCAGACAGACACGAAATAGCCAGGTAAGCACTTCTTCAATACAATAGCTATAAACTAGAATAAGAGATAAATAGAACAGATTAGCATTTACCATTTCTATTAATCAAAATTCGGGAAGTTAAACAAATCAATAAAATTGCTACAGTGTAACGTGCAGAGTTTAGATAAAAACAAGGCAGAGATCCATAGAGTACTGATGGGTGAGAGCTTCGATGTCGCCTTTTTATCTGGGACATGGACTAATCCAGCACTAGAAAGCACAAACAAATATCACATCGCAGGAACTCATTTAATTCCATGTTCTAGGGATGATGGATATGGAGGAACTGCAATCCTTTTACGTTAAGTCGATGAACTTGGTAATTTTCTCTGTGTACGTGAGCCCATCAATCAGTATAGCAGACTTCAAGGGGGATCTTCAAATTCTGTTCGATACGTTCCGGCAGTATAACAACGCCATCGTCGGAGGAGATTTTAACGCGCATCACGGAGACTGGGAAGACAGAAAGGGAGAAATACTACACGTAAAAAAATAACCTTATATGTTTGGCAAAAAACCATTCGAAAATACTTATACTCTTCATTATGCCACCTAATGAGTGATCCCATATCAAAAAGCTAATAACATTCATAAGTTAATGAAAAGTATAAGTTTCCGAATGTATGTGACTAATGCGATGTATAAGTTTTGCCTTTCTCGTATACTAAGTATACGTAAAGGCTATAATTTCACTCCAAAACCAAACTTTTGATAGAAGGCTCGGAGACCCATAGTGTTATATACCAATCGACTCAGCTCGACGAATTGAGGTGATGTCTGTTTGTGTGTATGTATGTATGTGTGTGTGTGTATGTGTGTATGTGTACAAATTTTGTAGACACACTTTTTGGAACTTAGCATTACCCGATTTACTCGCAACAAGTTGCATTCGACGGGGAATGCGGTCCCATTGTTTGCTATTGAAAATTGGCCTGATTAGACATTGCATTTCAGAATTATTGAAAAATCATTGTTTTTTCCCAAGGGTCCCCCCTTGGAAAAAAAAATTTCAAAATCGAAAAAAAAAAAAAAATTTTCTAGAATGGTGGGAATGCATAGTAATTATTGCATGAACATGCAAAATGATAGAAAAATGCTATGTATTCCCCTAAAGTGCTTTTTTGACCTTATGTGTATTTTTGATGCACGAGAAAGGCATCATCGCCGCTAGGTGGATTAATCTGGGTTTTTTCTTATACATGTCATTAAGCGCTTGCTTTGGCAAAAAAGTATTAGAAATATTAATTATAAACAACATTATTTTTTTTACGTTTAGCGGACCTGATAAACGGTTCGAACTGTATTTTTCTGAATGACGGTTCTATGACGTTTGTCCCATTAAGAGTCGGATGTAGATCTTCAGCTATAGACTTGAGCATGTGTTCTACGAGAATTCTCTCGAATATTCGGTGGCGAACATTAACATATGGCATTGGCAGTCATCATATAGCGATTGAAATGGCCATCTGCAATGGGAAAGGCGATCGGACAAAGTACTGCTACGACAACAAGCGAATCAGGGCCACAATAGCATCGTTGGAACCGTCAGAAATATGCAACGTAAACAATCTGACATCTGCAGTGAAGAGCATACAGAACTGCAACAGACGAAAAGATACCAAAACACCGAAGTTTTGGTGGACTGATACCGTGGACCAGGCATGGCGAGAAAAAAGCGAAGCGAGATCTTAATCAAATGTGGTATCGCGGCACCTTAACTGATGAGCTCAAGACAATTAAAGTGTTGGCTATACCTAAGCCAGGCAAAGATCAATCGACACCTGAAGGAAAAAGGCCAATCTCTTTAGTTCCCACCATGACTAAAATAATGAATTCTCGCTTAACTTTTCAAAAGGACCTAAGTAACATTTTTTTCATGAATTAATTTGAATAGCGCAATCAACAGAACAACATGAAAGCTATGGATTGCTGTATTCAAATTAATTCATGAAAAAAATGTTACTTAGGTCCTTTTGAAAAGTTAAGCGAGAATTCTGCTGTATTGGATATCATAAAAGATCATCTCCGCATCAACAAGATTCTCCCCGAGACATCTTTCGGTTTCAGAGAAGGAACTTCAACAACGACGGCGATTACCTTTGTTATAAATGAAATAAAAGAGAATAAAAGAGAAAACAGACTAACTGCGTTGATATGTGTCGATTTAACGAACGCTTTTAATGCTGTTCGCACTGACATTTTAGTCGATGCACTTGCAAACATAAGAGCACCTGCAAAAGTAATAACATGGATATCATCATTTCTTAGGAATCGGAAAATAGTTCTACACCTACACAACGGACATACGACGAGAAGAGTTTCGAATGGATTACCGCAAGGAGATGTACTTTCGCCGATGTTGTTCAACATATACACCGCTATACTGCACAGAATTCACATAGACGGAGTCACTTTAGTATAATATGCTGATGATTTTGAGACAGTGGTGACGGCTAGCGACTGGGAAACCTTGAATATAAGAGCGCAGGAATACATGGCTAAATTTGTTGAACACTGTGACAACCTAAATTTAGCAATAAATGTCGAACAATCCAGCGTGATGACCATGAGTGTAGGCAAAAGAGTTCTTGATGTTAAGATCAAAGGTACCACCATGGAATTAGTAATAAAACAAAGGTATCTAGGGGTATGGATAGATAGATCAATGACCTTCGGTGCGCATATACGCATAACACGAGAAAAAATTCAAGATAGACTGTGTATGTTGAAAGTCCTTAATGGTGCCAAAACAGGTGCACATCCAGACACGATACTCAAGGTTTACCAGTTTCTTATTCGTAGTGTTATGGAATATGGGTGTTTTGTACATAACAACGCTAGCAAAACAACCCGAAGAATCCTAGAAGTGGTAAACAATCAAAGTTGAGCTGTCACTGGAAACACAAAATCAACACCATTAAATTCCCTAGCTGCCATTACTGGACAACCCCCAATACTATTCCGACAAGAAATGGTAATCTGTCGCGAAATAGCAATTAAAACAGATAACAACATTAAATGACCACAATCAGGAAAAATTTTCATATATGGAGCAGCTATACTGGAAGAACAAGTCTACATTTGATATACTGATGAAAACTGAACAGATTACAGGCGTTGAAGGAGTTGACATTAATGAGTATTTAAATGAAGAATCAAAAAAAAAGCAAGAAGTTAGTCTATCTAGATTGAAGCAGTTGACCCTCGGAATGATACACGGTAAATATAAAGGAAGAGGCAGAATATGGGCCGATGCATCGAAGGATGAAGATAATTGCGGAATTGGAATATACTTGACACCAGTATAACGTCAGCAGAACTCACAGCTATTTGGGTGGCGTTAAAAATAGTTGAGGAAGAACAGCTTACGTACCACGTTCTGTACACAGACTCAAGATCGTCCTGTCAAATACTTAGAAACGTAATTGACCAACGAGAAGGAGAAACTATGGTTGCAGAAATACTGCAGACAGGCTTGTAAAATATCATCTGCATGTCATTTGACTAATTTGTTCATAACTTTCTTTAGAAGCCAAATTTATTCCATAATTTTGAATGTACTCATAACGCTTGAGTAGGGCTATATTTTTGTCCAAGGGTACATTGCTCTAAGTATAACATAGACCTGTGCAGGAGTTCATGAAATTCACTCACCTGATGGATTTTGACATTTGAGCGGGTCGTCTTTTCGAACAAAAGTTCATTTTGCGTTCATTATGCGACCCGCTCAAACGTCATAATTTTTTGGGAGAGTTCATTTTGCGTTAGTCTATCTGAGGCTGGAGAGTGAAAACTCTCCAAAATGTCACGTGTCATTTGACATAATGTCATTTGAATGACATTTTGCCTCCCACGCCCCAGATTACACATATTTACAGCAATGTCTTGTTGTAGGTCCATTTAAGCGCTATAAGTTCGTCATACAACATGAATTGATAGCTACCTTCTGAAAAAAGTTCTGGAAAAATCATACAAACTAATTGCAAATGACATTTTACAACACTGACTGCAGATAGCAAACCACTGGGGGGGTTACAATTCAGTGGGTCCCAAGCCATATTCATATCACGGGCAATGATGTTGCGGACATGTTGGCGAGAGCGGGAGCAAAAAATACAGCACCGACTATGGAAAACAAAATATTCATAAAAGACATTCTTCTGAAGTTTATCAAGGACCTCGAAACAAGAACCAAAGCATCGTACGAAGAACAGTCCATCGAAAAAGGAAGAAAATACAATGCAATACAAGCGGAATGGAGCACAAAACCGTGGTTTGCAAAATCACAGCTAAAAGGAAAAGATATACGTCTTCTGAATCGACTTTTGTCAGGACACGATTATTCGAAGTTTTGGATAGCAAAACGGAAACTAAAAGATAGCCCATACTGCGATATATGTGATGAAAATGAAACTGTCGAGCACGTTATATTACACTGTCCCCGATTTGGTGTGCAACGATACAATTATACATTCGATTGCCATTATGCTAATTTAGAAGAACTGTTCAAAACTGGTAATCAAAAGCTATTTGAAGAAGTCGCAAAATTTGTTCGCGAAATGAAACTGGATCTGTAAATGAGTGACACGGTCATCAAAACAACTGGGCATATAGTCTAGCTACTGGCCCATCCCTGAGCTGTCATACTCGATTGATGGCTACCAAGAGAGAAGAAAATGAACAATTCCAAAAAATATTTTAGTGCACAAAAAACGATGCCTTTGCCGATCAGAAAAAAATCAGTTATATTTAAAGTTTACGAGTTTTCGGGGCAGCAGGAACTATGCCCAAGAAGTTGACAAACCGTTCTCTGGTCACTGCAAGTTGTTGGGATTGTTTAGGATGGGAATGGGTTTGTAAATGAGGTCTGCCGCCTATAAAGCCAACCGATACGAAGTGGGGTATCCCCCGCGTACATCGTACATCAACTCCAGCGTAATCGGCACCTCAAAAAAAGTCCAATGCGTTTCGGGTTAGTTGACTCCTCGGCCAGGTACTGATTATTATTCAATCTGTTCATGTCTGTCTTCAAATCATTGGACTTCACGGCAGCTGATTTGTTGTTAAGATTAAACTCTATTCAACGCACACTATGTGTGATTTGTTCTATGCGGGGATTTCCCTCTGCGCGTTATTTCCGCGAAGCTATTCAAATTTTTCTTTTTCTCCGTAATACCTTCTCGCTCTTCAATATACGGCACCCGTTGATATAAAAAAAACCGTCGCTCCTTTTAACACCAACTTCTTCACTGATACTAGGTTCGACTCGAATGTTGGTACCAGCAACACTTCTTTAAGGGTTACTATCGATGATGTGCCTTCCGAAGACAGCCTAGTAATTTTACACGCTCCAATTTCTTTCGCTATTACCACAGTACCATCGGCCAAAATCACTTCCTGTTTGCTGCTCTCATCTAGCTCCACGAAATTTGTCGTAGTTGTCTTTGTTACGAACGAATACTGCTCGCACTTTTGGCTGACTTCGCTTTTCACTTTGGCGTTCTGATGGCTTTCGTTTGCTAGTCACTGGTCGCTTCTCGGCCAGGGCCAAACAATTTTTCTTCTTGTGCACCGGCCCCACAATAACTTCATTTGCTTGGCATGCGACTTCAGAACAGATTCCAGTGCACCGCCCGAGCAACGTTTCGCTACTTCATCGACCACCTTAGATCGGCTTTCTAATGCCGTAATCAAGGGTGAGAATGATTCCGGGAGACTTCGAAGCACCATAGCCACCTGCATATTCCACTTAGGTCTTCTCCAGTCAATGTCAGCTTCTCAAGCAGATCATCCATTTCGTATAGATATGCTGTTCAATTTCGTCGGTGGTTCAATGTCCTCGCCATCGGTATATCGCTCCTCAAGAGAATGGATACCTTTGACGTTAGTGTGGCCTTCTAGTACTGTTCCTTCAGCTTCTCCCAAGTGAGTCCCGTTTTGTAGCCCTTAGTGTACTGTCCCGTCGTGAAGGAACGTGAAGAAGTTTGTGCAACGTGAAAAAAATAGCTGTCATAAGACGAACATTATTTATGAAAGCGAAATTTGAAATGAATAGTATAGTACCGGAAGATTCGAATTAAAGGATGTTTGGAACTTGTAGAAGTGGGTGGAAGTTGAAGGTCAGAAGTTTGTGTTGCACAAGAGGGAGGGAGGTGAAAATGAGTTCAGTGCATATTTTCTCTTGTTTCGGACATCAGCAGAACGATCGCGCGATCTGGTAGATAATAAAGTTAATCAGTTCAGTGCATGTCTTCTCGTATTTCGGACAGCGTTGATTCTCCAGTAAGCAAAGCGATCGGCCGGTCGTCAAAATTTCTTTTTGCTTTGTGCTGAAAGCAAAACGATCGGCTGGTCACCGAAATTTTGTTCTGCATTGTGCGGGTGAGTAAGTTAATCAGAAAGTGAAAATTTAGTTCGCATCCAGTTGTGTAGTGCGGTCGATAATTAAAATAATTAGCGTTCGTTTGTTTTTGTTTTAAATCAAACTACACGCTATACACGGCATACCGTTTACCAAAACGGACCCTGCTGCAATACCTAACCCATATAGGTATCCAACATCCCAGAGATTTCTCGTCGGCTGCTATCAAAGCGAATATCACGTCAACAATTTCCTACCTATTCCTCAATTGACCTACATTCGGACGCGGTCGGCGCTGGTATTACTTATTTTTGGGTCAGCAGTTCTTACACATTGAAGATGATGTTAGTCCCAAACTTCATCTGTTGGTTCTCTGTGTAATTACAACAGCTGACCTGGCAATAACGGAGTAGCAACCGTGGGCGGTCAATCATGCTCATGCTCATGTTCCTTCAGCATCTCCCAGGTATCTTTCGCCGTTTGGCAGGCTCAGTTGATTATCCTCCAATAGGAGGCTTATCGTCTTTGCAAATTGTTTTTCCGTTCCTATGAGAACGATTTCTCTGACGACGGCCCATAATCTCTTAGGTCGATGACATACTTCTGCGTGTGCGTGCCCGAACGCATCCAAGACAAAAGAATTTTTCGTGCAGATATTCTGCTTTACGCTCCGCATCGCTCAACGCGTCAGTATGTCATTGGCCTCAGTGGGGATAGAGAGAGAGAACTGGCTTGATTTAAAGCGTATAACAAACTGATTTTATTAAACTAATCATTATTTAATAGCTACTATGACTAGTGTTAGATTCACCGAGTTGCTTTGATCTCCATCACATCGTGCTTAGTTTAGTGGTTGCGGTGTTACCAATGGCCGATACAATATCTCTCCTGCCATCTTCAATAGAAACTGCGCCTAGCTGTTCTTCTGTTGAGAGTGCCATTTCCAACCGGCGCCCGCAAGTTTACCGTCTTGTAGCCGTCCATTGTTGAGCCGCGGCGCTCGAATTCGACGCGTTGCACAGTTGCTCCATTCTAGGATTTGGCGAAAAATCATGACACTTTTTCTACACGGATTTTCGAATTTTGAGGTGAAAACTTTTTTTATACACGGAATGCATCCCCAGTAGTATAAGAATCTGGTGTAAATAGTAGCAATCTCTTCAATGGCTCAACAGTCCAACTGTCAATTTTTCAACTTCGTGTCTTGTGTGGCATTCACATTTGAAACATTATGGCCAGGGTGTAGGTAATGTTTTCCACCGGGAACATTCTAAAATGGACCGCGAATCGAACTCGCCATGTTAACTAATGACTCCAGCAGTAACAAATTTGAGAGAATTTCATAGATGTTCTAGGTTCTCCAAATTGTCCGGGAGTTGAGTTCAATTGGTCCAGGTCAACTACGCCTGATCTCAAACCGACTTATTTGACTGGTGAAGCGTTTGCATGACCTCTAATGACTTATGTGGACACGCTGGGTTGTTCTCGGTTCGATACCAGTCGTAGTTGACCAGTTGACCTGGTAGACCAATTGAACTCAACTCCCGGACAATCGGGAGAACCTAGAACATGTGCGTTGTACTTATTTGAATGATGAAGCGTTCGCATGGGCTCTTAGGACTTCTATGGACAGTAGGGTGGCTCAAATTAGTATGGGAAAAACTTTGTTCAATTTTTTTGATGGGCCGCCCTCTTATTAGGTTCTATTTGATGCCCTGATGCTCTGGACAAAATTTCAGCCAAATCGGTCAGCGTTTGGGCGGTGCTAAACTCGTTGGAAGTTTATATGGAAAAATGTATGCAGAAACATCCAAAAACAGTAAATTGCAGCTGGACTACACAAGTTACGATAAAGAACTATGATACTTCTTGTAAAATAAAATACAGATAATATATACGATAATAATACGGATAAGAGGGCGGCCCATCAAAAAAATTGAAAAAGTGTTTTTTGAGCCACCCTAATGGACACGCATGGCATGAAGGTTTGACTGTAAAATTGATGAATTTTAGTTTTCCTGTGGTACTTGCAAAAATGGAAAATTTTCCGAATGCTTCCAAAACTCAGCTTATAATTTTCCCACATAAGCCGAGAGCTTCTTATTTGAAAGCTTCTAGCAGTTATATCTTCTTCTTCTTCTTCGTTGACATTACATCCCCCACTGGGACATTGCCGCCTCGCAGCTTAGTGTTCATTAAGCACTTCCACAGTTATTAACTGCGAGGTTTCTAAGCCAAGTTACCATTTCTGCATTCGTATATCATGAGGCTAACACGATGATACTTTATGCCCAGGGAAGTCGAGACAATTTCCAATCCGAAAAATGTCTAAACCGGCACCGGAAATCGATCCCAACCACCCTCAGCATGGTCTTGCTTTGTAGCCGCGCATCTTACCGCACGGCTAAGAAGGGCAGTTATATTGTCACTATGAATGGGGTTTCAATTAATGGTCCAGCAAAGTTAAATATTTAGAACTTCTGCTAGATCAAAAATTAACTTTTTTAAATCACATTGAAAGCATTCAAGCCAAATGTAACAAATATATTAAGTGTTTAGACACTTATAAACAGGAAATCAAAACTTTGTCTTATTTAAGAACAAATTTTTAGACCAGCCATGTTCTATATGGACTAGTTGCTGCAATACCAGAAAGAAGGCACTTCAGAGGATTCAAAATAAAATTCTGAAAATGATTTTTCCGTATATTGGTTTGACAACGGTTGGAGCGAGTCGTTAAATTTGCTAACTCACTGCTCACCAAAGGTTTCGTTTTAATTTCCCCATCCCGTTTAAAAACGGTGCGAGTTCGCGTCATGATAACGATTGCTATTTTGGCTTCATTCACGCACTGGTGGGGATCGTCTAAGTGGCGCTTGCAGTGCTCCCAGCAGCATTTACAAAATGCTCACTCTACACTACTAGCACAGCATTTTTCAAAAATATATCACCCGGAACACTTTGCGTATCCGGCAGGTTGTTGAAAATCGTCCAGTACAGTTCTAACGGTTTCAATCCAGTCATCTGATAAGCTTATTTCATGATTCGCGTTTTTCGAATTCAACACATTTTTTTTAAGGAATCTTATCTCTACGACAGATAACAACTCTCATTCTGTTGTTCCCTTAGCACTATTCTTTGTTAGATAGGAATTTTATATGAGAGAACAAAATAAAAGTCACGGACAAACAGACATAAGACTTGGAACATTTAGCGATTAAATTCATCGAAGCGAGAAGCAAAAGTCTAAATCGAACAAAATCGATGCAGCAATGCGATAAATTGGCCAGTGAATCACTGTACATATTCTCGAGTGTTATGTCTGTTTGTCTGTGGAAAAGTCGTCGCTTTGACAATAACGGCATTTCCTGGAACAATTTCGAATGCAAGCTAGTAGCTGATAGTGGGGCCATCGCGATCAGTGAATCGTTTCCTGGAGCTGGAACCATAGCCTATGTAGTATGTATAACCGACAATTAGGGAGCGCCAACGCCCAATTAACACTGATAGTCTCCTAAATTGACCATTGCAGGTAGATAAGACCAAGCAACGTTTCTATTATTATAGTTCGTATGAATTTGCTTCACTTTCTGAAAAATATTATCTTTGTCCGCGATTTGTGAGGTGTTGTTATGACACCTGCGTATCTTTCACCGCTTGGACATGTTCTATCTTTCTATCACCTAAGAATGTTTCATGCGTCAGTGCGAGATCCAATCGATCATCATTTCTAATCATCTCAGGGGCTAAACCAGTGGTCAATAGCATGGGATGCTGCTTTCCTATAGAAGCTTTATCATTATCCTTATATGTATTACTTTTGTGATTTCAAGCCTTGTTTGTTGGAACCATGCCACAGGGTTCAAACTGTAACGTTAATTTAATGAATGATGACTTTTATATTGTAATCAAGACAATGATTATATCAAGACCACAATTTATAAAAATGTATGTGTTTATAAATTGCCACTAGGTGGATTTATCTATTTTTCAGAATCTTCTTTCGCACTCGACACACCCGACCACTACGTATCTAAAAATAATTATTGTCCACTCTGCGTTTTGCACCCAAAAAAAACCATTGCTTGTCTTCATTTATGGCCGCTGGCCTTCTTAAGATACCACAAGTCACTTACCATGGTGCGAAAAACATAACGAAGTAGTTACTTCCGTCAATCTCTCCCTGGAAGGTGTCCTTGGTCAGGGCGACACTTGCCGTGTCCTCGTCATGGGCCCGAACCATTGACCCGGCTAACAAACATCCCGCCGCTACCAGCGCGGTGAGTACCGGCTTGAAGGTCAGCATTTCTGTTTTATGTTAACGCAGCTGAGCTATGAAGAGATGAAGATAAAAACGCCCCTTGAGAATACGGTTCTTCTCGTCCCCTAGCTTTTTTTTTTGCCGGATCTTCTCCGGTCGTGTGACGTGTAGAATGGCTTACCAAAGGCGACCAGTCATTGTTTACTAACCTTTATAATTGAGTCCGCTACTTTCTTTTTGTAATCTACACAGCTAACATAAACTTTTTCACTATATTCTAAATGCTTTCGTTCGAAAAATTCTGATACCAAGAAAAAGAATGGCGCGGCGCGCAGTCCGGCCACCAAAGAGGATTGTGTAAAAATGACACTCTGCTTGTGATCTTGTGAGCGACGCGAGTGCGGAACCATCGAAAAACCGGACAAAAGACAAAAGAAGAAACGTCAAATGATAAGATTAGAAAAAAAAATGTCGGAGTTCAACAGGGCTGTTACATCACATCAATAAACGCTGCAGCTCTGATAAGCAGAAGGCCTTTTCATGTGACACTGCCATCAAGACTCAGGGGACTGAAGAGAAGGCTAATACGCCTACCCACCATTCATTCAATATGGCGTACAATGTTTTTGTTTTAATTTCGTTTGATGCATGATAATAAAACTTCAGGTATCGACGAGCTATTTTCGACATAATGAACCATACAAACACAAAAGGCTAATATATTTCAACCAATTGAAAGTTTTCTGCAGGAGATTAATTGCCGATAATTAGCACTAACTGCGTGCAGACCAAACACCCAAAATGAGCAGCTTAAATCGGTGTACCACCCAGAAACTGGTACCAAAACAGAAGTACCAAAACGATGTCGGTGAGGTATATTGTACCGCGGATGACAGGCGTTTCACCTCCTGTCAAGACTGCACTCAGGGGGGTAATATGCGGTGCATCGCGCCAATAGAGGTATTTAATAAACTATAGAGGACGATTGTCGCTGCGGTTCGCTTTGTTGTCGTTCCCAAACATGTTGGGTACACATCTGTCAAAACGTTCTGATTTTTCCCTCTTTGACATTTAGTGCCCTATCCTCGCCAGCAAAAGATGTTTCACCAGTGACGACCAGATCATTACATCTTCCTCTATAGTTTATTAGCTATATTATCGCGCTTCCCGATAAAAGTGTACCATAGGCTCAACGGTGTAAGCAATTGAATTACCATATGCTCTACGGTATCAATAGCATATATTGTTTCTCGATAGTTGTCATATTGTATCAACACCATGGATATAATACATCAACATTGTTCTCAAATGTAACAATCTTCTAATTGTTTTAGAACTTGTTAGTGCATAAATTTTAATCGTTGATAGCTTCTGAAAATTTTATTCAAATTGCATACACACAAATAAAACCTTGGGAAATTAAAGAAACGTTGGTAAAATTAAGAAAAATAGTTAGTGATTTTCAGTAGAAAGTATAGTATTAAATTAATGCAAAAATGTCACCTTGGCAGAACTTTGACGGGAGGAATATGTTCAAAATAACATGCTCCTCTCAAACACGATTATGTACAATTAGAATCAACTATTGATACTTTCAAAACAACTAGCTTTATTCACTCTCAATTTCATGCGAATTTTAAATTTATGTTTCCAATTTCAAATAAAACATTAAGAATGCAGAAGAATGGGTTATTTTGCGTTTTATTTTATTATCCTTTTAATCAAATAAAAATCAAGCAACATTCTTTTCTGTTACTTTCTTTAAATCTTGCCTCATCAAGGAAGCGTTTCAGGTGTCCTCAACATCCGGTGGGATTTGTTTTCGGCGTACCGACGGAATTCGTCACGAAACTTGTATTCTCTGTTGGACGAATCTTATAACAGCTTCAACCTGGAAAAATTTAATATCAGCACCCTGAATTTTCTCACTAATACTGAATGGAAATACTTCGCAAAAGAAAGCGAATGTATATCGTTGAATGTAGATAGCCGGATGACCGATTAGATGGGGTTAGGTCGAGTTATGCTTGATGATCTTTTCCGAGGTATCTACGGATCCTCCGACGATCGATGAATAAAAGATCGAGGTCATGGAGTTTCCATGGCAAGAGATATTTACCTGTGGTTCCATTCAGTTTGTTGAAGCAATTTATTTAGGGGGAGCACTTGACTGTTTCCGAAAACGCCGGGAGTATTTTTGAAACAAGATGTTGACAGCTCGTTTGGTTGCTAAGGTGTTCTGATTTATCGCCAGAGTTGCCAAACCAAGAAAATGAAAATTTCATTTAAATTTTCTATCCCTCAGTTCAAAAATTTTCGCACTCAAAGTGCAATGTTCGCCAAAAAACTAAATTGAAAGTTTTGTTCTCACTGAAATGATTCGCTACTCAAAATTCTAGAAATGAGCAACTTTCAAAACAAAAGTCCGATATTCTCAAAAGCACAATTTGTTTCTCTCTGTGTAACGAGTTCAGCAACTATAAAATTTTCATTTATTTTGGGCAAATTAAATAAATATTATATTTAGAAAAACAATGGCAGGAGATACTATATACTATAAAATGGTAAGTACTGTTTACATATGATCAAATCATTCGATACTTTTATTCGCTTTCTTTACTTCAAATTGAACTGTATGGAACGGAAGATGGAAAACGGTGCCTCCGTAACCATAAGAAAATCATCCGTTTTAAACGCAGGAACGCCGGAAGATGGAAAAATGAATTCCGTAAACCATAAGAAAATCATCTTTTTAAACGCAAAGGACTACGGAAACATGAGCGACAATACTATGTGGCACGATTTTCCTAAAAATGTTTTTCTTTTATGTCCAGCGCAGCGGATCATCCAAATTCAATGATATCTGCAGAGTACCGGAAGGTGTTTGCTCGATTTATCAAGTTTTTTTCTAAGCTGATGAATATATTGCCTCAGTTGAAACGAAGTGAGCTCTCGCGACAATCGAGTTTTCTCCGTTTCTTTGTCGCAACTCGTGCGACTAGTGCCATCATGCGCACGGCGGTGGCATAGATGCAGTCGCGATGCAGTTGCGACATCAGGAAATAAGGAAAACTCAATCGTCGCGAGAGCTCACTCGTTCAACTCAAACTCACACAAAGAAAAACCAAATTGGTAATATTCACCTATAACTGTTCATATACTGAAACACCCAAATATGGTAAACCGTAAATCACCCATATCTAGGTATGTACTTTTGGTGATTTAGGTACTCTTCACCCATATTTGGTGAACTAATAGCGTGTGAAGAATTTGGTTTCGACTTGAATTTTCATGTCGTGAAAAGACTTTTGAATCCGAATATGTCCTACCCTAAAAACGTTCGAATTGTCAAATGCTTGTAAACATCGAAAATTCGAACCTGAGATATTCGAACATTTGCATTTTTGACACTCGCGCGACATTCTTCGTGGTTGCGCATTATTGAAGTTTTCCATGCAAAACTTTTAGTAAAATCAAAGTAAGTGAATATTTCCATTGTTTTCGAATATATTGTGCGGAACTGTTGTTACAGCTAATCCTTGTTTGTAACCTTAACATCCCGGAAGAGCATACGATTCATTCGTTTATCCATCTTTCGATTACATAATTTCTGCCATTTTTTCCGGAACATCATCGCCTTCCAGATGTCGTTCGCCTGAGAAGCACTGCTCGTTTGGCCGCCTCTGTCCGACCGGCTCTACGGTCGATGCAGTCCCGCAGCTATGCCGACGATATGGCATTCACATTGGCCGCCGCCAACAAGGTGTACTACGACTCTGCCAATATCCGGCAGGTGGATGTGCCCTCGTTTAGCGGTGCCTTCGGTATCCTCAAGCACGTCCCCACCCTGGGTAAGAAAACCGGGTCTAACAGGCATTTACCAGCTACAACTCGTTCTTTTACAGCTGTACTGAAGCCCGGTGTAGTCACCGTTTACGAGCAGGATGGGGCTCAGAAGAAAATCTTTTTTCCAGCGCACCATTACCGTTAATGAGGATTCCTCCGTTCAGGTTTTGAGAGAGCTCACCCGTTGAAGACCTGGATGCCGGTGCGTGCCGCGAAATTCTGTCTAGCGCTCAAGGCCGCTGCCCTCCGCCTCAACCGATAAGGTGAGATTTTCATTGCCACAACCACCCACTGTATTCGATACCAACGGACTAATATCTAAAGAATGATTAAAATAAGTATTATTAGATAAAATCTAATCAATGCTTGACATTGATTTGATTTTTTTCTTATGATGTTCTCAACAAAGTTGAGAGGAGGTTTTAAGTTTTCAATTTGCGTTTAAGTCAAGGGATTGAGAAAATCGTTTTACTTGAACGTGAATCGTTTATCTAAAATCACTATTCATCTCTCTCGAATATAAAGAAAGTTGAATATATTGAACAAGTCAATTGAATTAAACTGCGTTGACTTGCCAATCAACACATAGAAATGGTATGAGACTTAGTGGTGGTTCATTAGAAAGAGCACTTTCGGTGAATGAGTAAATAAATAACGTTTGACTTAATTTCAGGACCGTGCCGAGGCCGGAATCGCAGTGGAAGTTGCCGAAGCCCTGGTGAAGGCTGCGAATAAGCGTAATCGTGGTAAAACTGCCATCTCAGATACAACTTTTGTCGATACTGTTCTTAGGAAGCTTTACATTCAACATACACGGCGATAAGGCAATAGTGGAATTCGATTGGCGAATGAAAGCGACTTCTGCATTAGAATTGCAAGTTGCACTGGAACAAAACCAGAAGAGGAGGGAATAAAACAGACAGCGAGTTTAGAAGTGTAACAATATTCATTGCTTTCGTAGGACAGTAAAAGAAATATCTAATACAATCTAAGCTTCTATTCTGCAGACGGCATTTTTTTTTCAAACGGGTTTTAGTGAATTTAAATAATGAAAAGTGGAAGTGATATTTGATATGAGTGGTATAGAATGGCGCCATTGTTGCTTTTCTGTGAAATCAAACCTAAAGATTACAAAAAGTTGCCTGGCGGACATCAAGAAGGAAACAACTGGAACAAGCTTCTTACTAGTAGACATTCGTCTTCGTATAGAAGTAATATTTCTTGATAAACATTAAGTGATCGAGTGAACTGGTTGTTGTTTGGGCAAGATAGCAAAATGCGCGTCTCCGAGCACAACCTTACAGTCTCGAATTATCCGCCATGCTCATAGCCTCTTCTTCGTGCCCTTCGATTTGATTTTCGCTTGAAACCTCCATCGTTTCCCTCTGCTTCAACAAAGTATAAACCTTCCTCATCTAGATTGTAGAAAGCACTGAAGCCGATACTTTGCAATCCGATTCCATTCCGGGTTTAAACTTAAATGAATTTTAGATAATTAGAATAACAAGCTATACAAAAAAAAAAAACATTTGTATGAATAACTCGTTACTATAACCGGAAATAATATTTATTTGTTCATAACATTGCCAAACACTTCAAGTTAGTTTACCGCTGTAGATCATAGCTGGTCCTATACGAAGCCAGATAGAGAGACAATCCCAGAAGGTCCGATTTGATAAGCACTATATAGAGGAAGCCGACCACAATAAGCACTTTGCATACTTTATCCAGCAACTTCATGCGACGATGATGCTGCAGTGCTTTTGGGATGTTTTCGTCCTTCTCGTGCAGCAGGTAGCGACGGGCGCCAAGGATACAATTCCTAAAGTACAGCGTTATGTCGAACTCGATGAAGTCACGATAGTAGAAGTCCTTGCTGTAAAAGTTTGTTTAATGTTAGTACGATTATTTGTTTATTTGAATCTTGTCAGTCCTACTTATCCTCCGGTTTTATCTCCGACGCCAAACGGATAAAGTTACTGTTCCTGAAGTCCCAGTTGTTGTGAATAAAGTAAGCAAGCGCTAGGTTAGCGTTGTAGATTTTCCGCTGCAGCTTGGCCACACTGAAACAAAAATCAAAGAACTAAAGCGTTTGAGCAGTAAACTGAAACCCGACGAAGTACTCACAAAGGCTTCTGTCCCATGGCCCGAAGCAGGGCGTCGATCAGGATGGCCGGCATGATGTGGTACAGCATCACCCGGATGGTGTTCAGGATCTTGATCTGCGTGATGCCGCCACCCGGAGCCCAGACGCACCGGTCCAGGGGAATGTCGTCCGAGAGGACCTTGCCCATTTCGACGATCTGCGACATGGTACAGTTCCGTAGATTCGAGATGCAGCAATTGTAGACCGCCAACTGCTGAGATTCCGGCGATATTGGGGTGCTGCGAATGGCAAAAAAAGAGATTTCAGGTATGTATTTTAATGAACCTTTGTCCAAGTAGAACCAAACTATAAAATGTTCGCTTCAACAATTATCATTTTTATATTATTCAATTATCTTTATGAAAATTATTAAGGTCTTTTAGTGGAATGTCTTCACCTGCCATAAGATGAGTTTAGTACTATTCTATTTAATTCCACCACGTTGTAATCTTTTCAGACACGTATTTCGACCCCTACTGTAATGCCGTTTGTATTGTCTCGTACCTGACTCAACTTCGAAGTCGAGAAATTGTATTGGTGACTCCTTCATAACTATTTATTAGTATTCAATACATCCCTGACCACGTTTATTAAGTAAGGTTCTAGATATCTCACGTTTTCAAAGATATCCTAAACCGAACGGGTACACTTACTAACTAACTGCTATTTGAGTCCGGGGAAACACTCTCAGTCGTAGTTGCCTTTCTCGTGCAGTACAACAAACTGAGGCCTTCGGCTCCATAGTTCGTGCACTTTTGAGCAAAGAGGCTCTCTCGTTTGTGCCATTAAGCGAACCAAAACATTAAGCCCTTTAGATCTTTTCCTCGTGCCATTCAGTACCACATATTTTTATAGCCATTTAATTTTCAACGTGCTTGCAATGTACTCAGAATTCCCAGCAGGTCCTACGGGGAGTTACGTAACGGATACCCGTCGGCGGAAAATCAGCTCTAGTCCTAAGCACTTTTTTCAAGGGATGACCAAGGTCGGTCCAAAGATTCCGGGTGGATCCGGCGGTGGACATAGCCGATTTTCAATACCCTTGAGTCATTCAGCTGCCAACTTAGTTGTTGAGTCATTCAGATCCCACCTCGATCACGAACGCATCGGCTGGTTAAACTGAAGTTGTCTCATACGATTGTCATGATCCCCACCGAAGAAACATGCTTTACTCTTGTCGTCTGTGCTGACGAAGAGCAAGAGAAATAGCGAAAGGAAAAGCTGAATAATCGACGGAACAAGATGGAAGAAGATGTCGATGATGTACTCAACAAGTTCGTCGGTTTGTAGTTCGCCAAGGAGGCCATAGACGTCTTGATCAAGATCTACGAAAAAGCTGGGACTGCGACCATGGTCAGCATGCGAGAGAAGCTGTTCTCTATTAAATATCGACACTCGTATGGATTAGGTCTAGTAAAAAATCACTATAATAAAGAATTTTAAAGAAGTTAAGTGCTTTAAGGAATTTAAAGCAATTTCAAAATTTTAATGCCAAGATTCGATAATGCTGAAGAATATGTGGAAATCCTGTATAACAATGAGTTTTTGGAATAACTGCAAACGAAAAGGAATTCAGATAGTTTTCACAGTACCGTGTACTTACTTGATATCGATGGGCTACAGCTCTTCGATGAACCTACGCCGAATGGAGTATCCTTCTCCAGTGGACTCGATCCTGGGCCAATCGCTTCCAGTCGCCCTGAACATTGAGCGCCCTCAGGTCCTCTTCAACTGCAAAAAGCCATCGTGTACGCGGCCTTCCACGAAGCCTGCGACCTCTTCCGGGTTCTCTACTAAATATTATCTTCGCTTGACGTTCTTCCGGCATACGAACAACGTGACCAGCCCACCGTAGTCTGCCGTGTTGTATAAGCTTAATAATATCCAGCCCTTTATACACCTGGTACAATTCGTGATTCATGCGACGCCGCCAGATACCGTTCTCCTGTTTACCGCCGAGTATTGTCCGCAGCACCTTACGCTCCAACACTCCGAGAGCTCTTCGATCAGCCTCCTTTAACGTCCATGTCTCATGGCCGTATAAAGCCACCGGAAGAATCAGAGTAGTATACAGCGCGAGTTTTGTTTTCGTTTGCAGACTACGGGACTTAAGCTGGTTACGAAGTCCGTAATAAGCCCTATTTGCAGCTGCAATACGCCTTTTCACCTCGCGGGTAACATCATTATCGCACGTCACTAATGTTCCAGGATACACAAATTCTTCCACCACTTTCAATTTTTCACCATTTCGCTACCACCACCACTAATGAACCCACGTTGATTGCCAGCGACCATGTACTTCGTTTTGCTGGTGTTGATCGTGAGTTCAATCCTCGCTGTCTCCCTCTTAAAAGGCGCAAAAGCCTCTTCCACGGCACGGCGATCTATTCCGATAATATATGCGATTTTGTGATAATGGTACCGCTTCTTTGCACACTAGCTCTCCTAATCGCTCCCTCGAGCGCTATATTGAACAGTAGGTTCGAGAGTGCATCACCCTGCTTTAATCCATCTAAGGTAACAAATGACGTCGATATTTCATTCGCAACCCTTACACTTGATTTCGATCCGTCCAACGTTACACGAATCAGCCGTATCAGTTTCGCCGGAAAACCATGTTCAAGCATAATTTGCCATAATTCATTCCGTTTCACTGAATCGTACGCCGCCTTGAAATCAATAAACAGATGATGTGTCTGCAAGTTGTACCCCTGGAATTTACCGAGGATTTGTCTCAGGGTAAACATTTGATCCGTCGTTGATCGGTCCCCACGAAAACCTGCTTGGTATTCGCCGACGAAGGACTCTTCAAGCGGTCTCAATCTGTTGAACAGAATACGGGACATAATTTTGTACGCCGAATTAAGGAGGGTTATTCCTCGGTAATTGGCGCACTCCAGTCTGTGCCCTTTCTTAAAGAAAGGGCAAATGAGGCCGTCCAACCAGCTAGCAGGCATTTCCTCGTCTTCCCATATTTTCGACATAATATGCGGCAGAACTTCATAAAGCTGTTCACTGCCATGTTTGAGAAGTTCAGCCGGGAGCTGGTCCTTCCCCGCAGCCCTATTGTTTTCAGCTCTTTAACAGCTTTTTTAACCTCATCTAGTGTAGGTGACTCCACAGCTTGTCCATCGTCGCTAATATTTATTCTGTTCACCGATGCACCGTCACTTCCTCCATTCAACAAAGTCTCGAAGTGTTGCTTCCACCTGGCAGCCTCTTCAGTTTTATCTGTCAGCAAATTCCCTTGTTGGTCGTTGCACATGACGGGAGATGGTGCTGTCTTTCTCCGCACGCCATTGACAGACTCATAAAACCTCCGCATATCGTTCTGCTCCATTTTTCCCTGCGCCTCACTAATAACTTGTTCTTCGTACTCTTTTTTCTTCCTGCGGTGGGTTCGTTTTTCGGCTGCTCTTGCTTCCTTGTACCGATCTCTATTCGATCGGGTACCCGACACTAACATCCGGCTTCTGGCAACGTTCTTCTCGTCTGTCACTCTCTGACACTCCACATCGAACCAACCCGTCCTGGGTCGCCTCTGTGCAGTGCCTACCACTTCTCATGCTGTTGTGCTCACCGCTCCATGGATCGACTCCCATCGACCGTTGATGTTGTCGCTAACGTTGATCGCACTTATCCGTTCGTCGAGCTTCTGGCGGTACTCAGCCGATACTCCTTCCGCCGACAATCGCTGGATATTGTAACGCATCGTTCGCTGTGATCTTTCGTTCGATACAGTTGACAACCGTGATCGAATTTTACTGACAACGAGGTAGTGATCAGAGTCAATGTTCGGACCTCTGAATGTCCGCACATCGATAACATCCGAGAAATGGCGTCCATCCACCAGAACATGGTCTATCTGGTTGCAAGTTTCACCATTTGGGTGTCTCCAGGTGTGCTTTCGGATGTTCTTTCGTGCAAAGTAGGTGCTACTGACGACCATCCCTCTGGCAGCAGCAAAATTTACTAGCCGTAGGCCGTTGTCATTGGTAGCGGAGTGAAGGCTCTCCCTACCGATTATGGGACGGAAAAAGTCCTCTCTACCGACCTGAGCGTTAGCGTCTCCGATAACAATTTTCACGTCATCACGGACAGAAAACTGTTAACATTGAACCAAAAAATATGATTGTTGTTTTCATATCGTCATATTTCATTGAAAATAATTGAATTCTTTTTGTTTCAACTAGATTTGGTAAGATAACATCAATAGCAAAATATTATTATTTCAACAATACTTGTTAGGATGGAGCTTTTTGAAAAAGCTCGAATAATTTCAACATTTCAATGTATACATTTGAAAATAACCTCAGTAGGTTTCTGTGGACAAAATTTCTTATTAAATATGTTTTCTTAGAAATTTCAAAAGCCTTTTTAAAAATGCAACATGTTGACGTTTCACTTATTGAATGCCGCTTAATAGCTGTAATACAATTTAGGCAATCTCGGCAAAAATCTTGTTAGCTGAAACTCGGCGGATGTCCAGATGAATCAGAAGGTATGTTCTAAAATACTTGAAAAAAAACTAACAGTTGTTTTTTAACATTGAGCAAAGTGACCGCATCATAAGTATATCACATACTTTATCGTTCCATTTCTCCCATGCCGCCTTTTGTCGAATTTTACAAATATGCGATGATAGGTAGCGCACTACTATCTAGCATAGTTAGAAAAAATCAACTTCACTAGCCCTATTCCCTTTTTTTTAACTTAACTGAGTATACAGAACAGTTTATAAAAATCTGATTATGAAACATATTTGAAAACCAAAAATAATGAGGCAATTTGAAATGTTCGGTTCGTTTTTCGTGTAAACAATCGTGGGACATTGGAAGTCCAAAACAACGTTTTTCGCGGGTGTTTGGAGAGAATTGAGAGAAAACTACCCCGGATATTTGCCATGCATCAAGGTATGTTGTGTATGATTTTTGTTATTAATATAAGTTCTTCTTTTTAATACAACAGATTTTATTTCAGATTTTAAATGGGTCTCATGAGGTTCAACTTCGAACCAAAATTAGCACTTGACGAGGAATTTAGGCTGGCCGTAATCTGCAGCAGGCCTGCAGCAATCTAAATTAGAATCAAATCGGAAATACAATAAAAAAAATGTTACAAATTGTTTTGAAGTCAAACTTTTTAAGCTTCTATAAAAATAACAATATTGGATTGTTGAAACAACAAGAATTCTTATTACCGCCAAAACAATGCGAGATTCTTGTTGAATTTATGTTAGATATTATTGTTTTTAAAATATTTTTTTCTGCGTGTGCTTTGGGCACTCTCCATAGACTTTATCAAGGCATTCATAAAACGTGTCCTTCACGTCGTCGGATTTATCGTTTGTCGGTGCGTAAACGTTGATTAGGCTGTAATTGAAGAATTTGCCCCGTATCCTCAACACACAGATTCGTTCGCTAATGGGTTTCCACCGCATCAGTCGCTTCATCTGCTTGCCCATCACTACGAAACCAACTCCATGCTCTGCTTTTTCACCGCCGCTGTGATAGATGTTATACTTGAATGCAGTATTGGTCGTGGGGTCCACGGTTCGGAATTCACGTTCTCCGGATCTAGGCCATCGGACTTCTTGAATAGCAGCCACGTTCACTCCAACCTTCTGCAGTTCACGAGCCAGAAGGCTCACTCGTCCAGGTTCATTTAGGGTCCTGACATTCCAGGTACCGAGTTTCCAATCATAGTCCTTATTTCGTTGCCGATTCGGTTGCCAAAAATAACGTTCTCTTTTTCTTCTATCATCTCCATTTTTCGTGGTATTTGAGACGCTTCAGTAAGCTACCTTACCGGGGTCGCGTTACCTACATCGCGATGATGGGGCTGCCACCTTAGGTGTAGCTGACGCGATACAGCATTTCGTTAATCAGCCGCTGGGTACCAGGCAGACGCTGTTTGAGCCGCACCTCCTGGTGAACAGACGCTCGAGGCGTACCTTCTCACTCTAGCTGATGTCAGAAGGACAACAGTGCCTAGGCTGCACTACCAGCTAAGTACACAACCCTTAGCTGGCGGTCTTTTGTCATCGGACGACCCGTGGAAGCGTGAGATAGGGACTTGTGGGGACCAGAGCTCTGTTGAGCGCTCCTTCCTTGATGTCAACCCACCATTTTGCAGCCCTAAGTATAAGCCCATAGTACCGTGTACTCAAAACAAAAACGGATTTATTGGAAGAATGAATAGATCACTGATGCAGAATGGTAGAGCGATGCTGTTTGAGACACAACTCCGGATAACCTTATCCAGAGAATGTGTCAAGCGATGGAGAAGTGGAACGCAGTCTCGACTGCAACCACTCAGATTGCCTACAGCTTGCAGAGAATCTGGCGCGCCGAGCAGCAATCGACAAGCAGTACTAACTTGTGATTGGTTAGTTAGAGTGAAAAGTTCCGAACGCGGAGAAGTATGTGAATGGTCTGCCCATGCAGAGGTAATGGCGCAGCGGGTGGCAACCGAGATCGTCACCTCAAAGCATGGCAGAAGTGTCAATGAATAGGTGTATGCATGGACTGCACATGCCGTGCTAGGAGTAGCGAATGACTACTGATACCCGGCGGCGTGGCAGAGGAGTGTGGGTGAGCATCCAAGTCAGTCTCACATGGTATGAAAGGAATGAGCACACAAATCAGTCTCACACGGTATGTTCGAGGTGATCTATAGTCTCATATGGTATAAGCGAGGTAAGCACCTCGGATGCACCACCAGGATGCTAGAGCGAGAGTTAGGTCGAGTGACTAGAGTAGTATGTGTTAGCGCGAATTGAATGAAAGAGGTGAGCATTAGACCTCTTCATGTTTTTAAAAAGTATCAAACATTCAACCGGTCAGCCCAGAATCACAATTCTTATGCTAAAATAAGTCTCCTGTCAAATTTTCAGCTAATTCGGATAAAATTTCGAGGTGGCTCAAGTCAATTTAGTGTTTTTGGGCTATTTTCAATTTTGGAAAAAATCTAACAAGAGATATAAACGTCGAAAACTATCGCAACAACCTCTATACGGAAGCTTTTGGTATGCTCTACAAGTCTTGTGAACATTGCGATACGTTCCGTTCACGTTTTGTCCATGTTAAAGTGATTTTTAAGCTTTTAAGTGCATAAAAATACTGTTTCCCCCAAACGTCGTTGTTTAAATTTATGACAAATGATTGCTAATTTATTATATTATTATTCCTCTTTTTTCCCTGGAAATTTGAGTTATATAATTGCCTATGTGTGATTTACCGTTAAATTCTTAAAAATCAGAAGCTGAACATTTGTCATAAATTTGCACGCTGAGATTTCTTCAAACAAGTTGTTCAAACAGAGAACCTTCGATATGGGCGCCATATACAGATAAGTCTGACTTGCGGTTAGCGGCAGTAAAAAAGCGAATGTCACAAGAAACTATAAAGATAAAGAAGTGTAAGTTTAGTGTAAGGTTTTAACAAAAAAAATATGCTCAATCAAAGTTAATTGCCTATTTTTCGGGTATTGACATTAATTTACTATGTTCTGAAAACTCATATGTGAATAGGGGAAATGTTCCGATCTCCATTCATCTCATCGCGAAACAAAGAAATACGGCACCAATTTCGTCGCTTCTTTTTGTAAACATGCGTGCTCACTGCTGAAAAAATCACAAAAATAAGGAACAAATCACGGCAAGCCTCTTACCCAGCTACTCCTATCCCTACCTCACCGTGGTGCTGGCCGGGATACGAGCCACCTTAGGTAAGATCGGGTAACAAACCCCGGTGGGAACTATGGTCGTATGCTGACAGGGGAGGGGGGAGGGGGTTTGCTCCTCTCCGGAGGTGCAAATCTTACTGAGCGTCTGTTTTCCATGTCAGGATCGGCTCCCAACAGGGTCTGTCCTCCATGTTAGGGGCGGCTGATCATCGTCTGAGTGCCAGCGAGGGACTCCAAGTGAAACTGTGCACCATGGTCCACCGGAAATAAGGAGGAATGGTCCTCCGGAAATTTAGGGGGTTTGGTGTCAGGCCCTGCAAGCCAGCCAAAAAAAACTCACGCAACGAACAATCAACAAGAGAGTACGGACCGGAACCATCGGCGAAGACCACTGCGACGAAAAGGGACTAGCGATTGGAAACTCGGTTCGTGGAACTGCAAATCTCTCAACTTCATCGGAAGCACACGCATACTTGCCGATGTGATCAAGGACCGTGAATTCGGCATCGTAGCGCTGCAGGAGGTTTGTTGGAAGGGATCAATGGTGCGAACGTTTAGAGGTAATCATACCATCTACCAGAGCTGCGGCAACACACACGAGCTGGGAACAGCTTTCATAGTGATGGGCGATATGCAAAGACGCGTGATCGGGTGGTGGCCGATCAGTGAAAGAATGTGCAGGTTGAGGATCAAAGGCCGGTTCTTCAACTTCAGCATAATCAACGTCCATAGCCCACACTCCGGAAGCACTGATGATGATAAGGACGCATTCTACGCGCAGCTGGAACGTGAGTACGACAGTTGCCCAAGCCACGACGGAAAAAATCATCATAGGAGATTTGAACGCTCAGGTTGGCCAAGAGGAGGAGTTTAGCCCGACTATTGGGAAGTTCAGCGCTCACCGGCTGACGAACGAAAACGGCCTACGACTAATTGATTTCGCCGCCTCCAAGAATATGGCCATTCGCAGCACCTACTTCCAACACAGCCTCCCGTATCGGTACACCTGGAGATCCCCACTGCAGACAGAATCACAAATCGACCACGTTCTGATTGATGGACAGCACTTCTCCGACATTATCGACGTCATATCGTGGCGCTAACATCGACTCTGACCACTATCTGGTGATGGTTAAACTGCGCCCAAAACTATCCGTCATCAACAATGTTCGGTACCGGACCGCCGCGGTACGACCTAGAGCGACTGAAGCAGTGGCGTAGCCACGGGGGTGGTTTTGGGCATAAATCCCCCCCTCCCCCGGAGACAAAATTTTTAGAAGAAATTTTTTTTCTCGTAAAAAAAAAATGTTCAGAAACCCCCCCCCCAGACCAATTTTCTGGCTACGCCACTGGACTGAAGCAACCTGATGTCGCCACTGCATATGCGCAGCATCTCGAGGCAGCGTTGCCGGAAGAGGGTGAGCTCGATGGGGCTCCTCTTGAGGACTGCTGGAATACAGTTAAAGCAGCCATTAACGACGCAGCGGAGAGCAACGTCGGGTATATGGGACGAAGTCGACGGAACGATTGGTTCGACGAAGAGTGCAGACAGATTCTGGAGGAGAAGGACGCAGCGCGGGCGGTCGCGCTACAGCAAGGTACCCGGCAGAACGTGGAACGTTATAGACGGAAGCGGAGACAGCAGACCCGCCTTTTTCAGGAGAAGAAACGCCGCCTGGAAGAAGCGGAGTGCGAGGAGATGGAACAGCTGTGCCGTTCTCAAGACACACGCAAGTTCTATCAGAAGCTCAACGCATCCCACAAAGGCTTCGTGCCGCGAGCCGAAATGTGCCGGGATAAGGATGGGAGCATCTTGACGGACGAACGTGTGGTGATCGAAAGGTGGAAGCAGAGAAGCGGAGCGGAGAAGATGACTACGGCAGTTCAACGGACGATGGAAGCCAACCAGCTCCTACCTTGAGAAAAGTTAAGGATGCCATCCAACAGCTAAGGACCAATAAAGCAGCTGGTAAGGATGGTATCGGAGCTGAGCTCATCAAGATGGGCCCGGAAAAGCTAGCCACTTGCCTGCACAAACTGATAGTTAGAATCTGGGAAACTGAAAAGCTACTGGAGGAGTGGAAGGAAGGGGTTATATGTCCCATCTACAAGAAAGACGACAAGCTGAAGTGTGAAGTTAATGCCTCCTAAAAAGTGATATCCCAGATCATCTTCCGTCGTGTGTCGCCATTAGTGAACGAGTTCGTGGGAAGTTATCAAGCCGGCTCCGTTGACGGTCGCTCGACAACGGACCAGATCTTTACTGTACGGCAAATCCTTCAAAAATGCCGTCAATACCAGGTCCCAACGCACCATCTGTTCGTTGATTTCAAGACGGCATACGACAGTATAGACCGCGTAGAGCTATGGAAATTATGGACGAGAACAGCTTCCCTGGGAAGCTTACCAGACTGATCAAAGCAATCGTGGATGGTGTGCAAAACTGTGTAAAGATTTCGGGCGAACACTCCAGTTTGTTCGAATCGCGCAGGGGACTAAGACAAGGTGATGGACTTTCGTGCCCGTTGTTCAACATTGCGCTAGAAGGTGTCATGCGGAGAGCCGGGTGTAACAGCCGGGGTACGATTTTCAACAGATCCAGTCAATTTATTTGTGACGCGGATGACATGGACATTGTCGGCCGAACATTTGCAAAGGTGGGAGAACTGTACACCCGCCTGAAACGTGAAGCAACAAAAGTTGGACTGGTGGTGAATGCGTCAAAGACAAAGTACATGCTTGTGGGTGGAACCGAGCGTGACAGGGCCCGCCTGGGAAGCAGTGTTACGATAGACGGAGATACCTTCGAGGTGGTCGAGGAATTCGTCTACCTCGGATCCTTGCTAACGGCTGATAACAATGTTAGTCGTGAAATACGAAGGCGCATCATCTGTGGAAGTCGGGCCTACTACGGGCTCCAGAAGAAACTGCGGTCAAGAAAGATTCGCCACCGCACCAAATGTGTCATGTACAAGACGCTAATAAGACCGGTTGTCCTCTACGGACATGAAACATGGACAATGCTCGAGGAGGACTTGCAAGCACTCGGAGTATTCGAGAGACGGATGCTTAGGACCATCTTTGGCGGTGTGCAAGAAGACGGTGTGTGGCGGCGAAGAATGAACCACGAGCTCGCCCAGCTCTACGGCGAACCCAGTATCCAGAAGGTAGCTAAAGCCGGAAGGGTACGATGGGCAGGGCATGCTTCCTATCTGGCAGGTACGAGACGGCGTGGAGCGCAGCGAGCGAGATGGGCAGACCAGGTGCATAACGACTTGGCGAGCGTGGGGCGTACTCGAGGATGGAGAGATGCGGCCTCGAACCGTGTATTGTGGCGTCAAATTGTTGATTCAGTGTTATCTGTTTAGATGTAGACTAAATAAATGAATGAATGAAGAAGTTCATTTCCATTGCTTTGTGTTTAATGAGATGAGCATCGAAATAATGAGATGAAATCCAGGAGCAGTTCCCCTATGTATATCATATTTTGATTTAAAAAATGTATTGGAGGTAACCACTTTCCTTCGATGGGATGGACGGACCCTCAATACGCAAGACTGGTGCTTTTAACCAACTAGGCTACGAAGGACCTCCGTCGGTCTTCGCAACTTAGCGACTACTGAATGAGCCCGAGACTTCCAAATCGGACGCATAGTCGAAGCACTCGAAGACAATTGCATTGTGAGTGATTCGACTATGCGTCCAATTTGGGAATCTTGGACTCATTCAGTAGCCGCTAAGTCGTGAAGGCTGACGGAGGTCTTGAGCTTGACGACCACACACAACCTCTACTTGATCAGTACAATTGCTGATGAAGAATCAATTAATTGCATATTATTCGGCAACTCGACCTTACGAAAACCATTTTTTTGTTAAATATCTTGGCTGTGCATATTCACAGCATGTGTTTCGAAATGGACAAATTGATATGAAATTTTGCGAAAAAGAATCCACGTGTCTTGGAGGGACTCGAACCCTCAACCTCCTACTCTCTAGATAGGCGTGATAACCCCTACACAACAAGACCACTTAAAGGTCACGTTTGAGGAAAAGCCATCAGAATCCGAGTACCAACCTGCACCGCGGTTAGCTCTCTTTTTTGCAAATTGAATATCTTTCGGATGCTTGATTTGTCCAATCTCCACATGTGCTTTACTGTTGTATATCCACAGTCAAGCGAGTGCACATTGTTTATTAAACGAGAGGATCGCACTCCATGCCCACAGCAACGGGCTGGGCGGGGTGGTATAGAATGTGAATCAAACGTCTGGACTTTCGTAACCCGGTTCATCATCTCCAATCTGCAGTAGAAGAAATGGATTTAGATTTTGACTTCTCTCGCTGTGACTACGAGGCTGTGAAGAACGAGCCTAATTCACTAGATTGTTTGCAGATACTCAGTGGAGACAATATTAACACCTCGATTACATCATTCTACAACGCGGTCTTCGACACGATAAGCAGGTATGTTCCTCTTCGTAGATCTTTCCCTCGGAGGTCGTACAAGCAACTCTGGTGGAACGCTGAACTACAGCATCGACGTAACATACTTCGTAAAACGCGTGGCAGGTTTTTTCCGTAACCGGATAGTAGCTCTTCTGCAACCCGTTGAATCGGAGTACGAAAATCTCGTGTCGTCTACCTTTCGTGAGTATGTTCACCGTGTACAAAATGAAGTTAAATCGAACCCGTCAGCTTTCTGGCTCTTGATCAAATCCAGGAAAAATCGAATGTGATGTTATCCACTGTGAATTATGCTGATGTTACATCGAACGATACAGCTCAATCTACTCAACTATTCGCAAGTTTTTTCAAGTCGGTGTACAATACGAATCCTTCTCCAGATTCGACAGACCTAACAACCTAACTCTCTTCCATCATACAACATGAACTTTCCGCGCCCCACATTATCCGTAGCTGAAATTTCAAAAACATTAGGAGCTGTTGATCCATCGAAAAGTCCACGTCCAGATAGACTACCTCTTGTTTTCATTCAACGATGTGCTGACGTATTAGTATTGCCAGTTTGCATTTTGTTCAACCTGTCGCTTGCGCTAGAAGTCTTCCCAGATGAGTGGAAAATATCAGCAGTTACTCCAATTCATAAGGCGGGTAGCTCCCATAATGTTGAGAACTATCGTCCAATCTCGATTCTTAGTTGTCTGGCCAGAACACTCGAACTTCTGATTCATGAACGTATGTATGTGGCTGCTAAACCTGTTATCTTTGAGTACCAACATGACTTTGTACGAAATCAACTGTAACAAACCTGATGACCTACACTAGCTAACTGAATGCAAACCTGGAGAAGAGATGTCAAGTTGACAGCATTTACATCGACATTTCGAAGGCTTTCGATAAAGTTCCTTACGGATTACGGTAGGTCATCCTTCGTTAAATTAGACACTGTCTCATCCAATACATATCCTACGCCATCCGTAGTGCCACAAGGCAGTCACCTAGGGCCGCTGATTTTCATCATCTTCGTGAACGACTTATGCTGTAAACTTCGATCGCAAGCTGAATTTGAATGAGCATATTGCAACGACTACCGCCAAGGCTTTCTCCGTACTAGGCTTCATGCGCCGGAACGCTGCAGATATTGATGACGCGAATCGAACTTAACTTTCATGTTCCAGCCCGTCGCTCCCGGCAATGTCAGCTCTTCCAGTCTGTCCGACACTCCACAATGTTTGGGCGAAACCACCCTTCTTGTGCCCGTCGGATTATTGTCGAGAACCATTTTCACCGGGTTACTGTCCGACATTCTGGCTACGTGCCGGGCCCCCCGCAGTCGTTTGATTTTCGCGGTGTGAACGATGGATGGTTCTCCCAGCAGCTCATGCAACTCGTGGTTCATTCGCCTCCTCCACGTACCGTCCGCCATCTGCACCCCACCATAGATGGTACGCAACACTTTCCTTCCGAAAACTCCCAGTGCGCGTTGGTCCTCCACGAGCATCGTCGAGATCTCGTGTCCGTAGAGAATTACCGGTCTAATAAGCGTTTTGTAGATAATTTTCAGGATTTTCGGCTTTCAGTCACATGAAAATGTTGATAATTTCAAATCATTGCCAACGTTTCGATCCGGGGGTTTGGATCTTCATCAGGGCTCTAGATTAATCAACCTGTCTATTGAAGTGTGGGTCACACGATGGACTGTCAGGTGGGTTGGGGTAAACTGCACTAGGTTCATTTGTCCCAGCACCATAAACAAGATGGGTGGGTGGTGAAGAACAGGATGGGCACTACACAGTAAGTCACTACGATACACTTCTACCATGACCAGCTGTTGGCAGTTGCTGAACTCAGTTTTGTAGATAGTCAGTTTGGCACGGCGGCAAACTCTATTCGATCGGAACGTTTTGCGGAATCCAAAGTACGTATCCGTATCCGATCCATCGTCGCCTTGATCAACCGTATCAGTTTATCCGGAAATCCGTTTTCGTGCATTAGCTGCCATAGCTGATCCTGATCGATTGTATCATATGCGGCTTTGAAGTCGATAAATAGATGATGTGTGGGCACCAGGGCTTGGATGAATGAGGCAATGAAGATGAGGACCGATGCTTCAGCACCAGATATACTCCCGAGGAATGTAGCCTCATGAGAGAACAGTTTCAAAGTGCTTAGTGAAGAATGCTTCCTCACTCCATATGGCACTGCTGTATGAAACAGCTGGAGAGTGAAATCAAGCCCCCGCTAGTGCAGAGAATATTTAACTTGCCTCACTTATACTGAGTTGCACATTTCTGTTGGAATGAATGTGTAAAAGAGAGGTATATAATGCATTCTCTATCTTTCTCGCTAATATGGTTTTGTATTTACACAACACTCACTCGCATCTGAAACACTGCCGATGAACGAAGGAAGCATCCTCATTTCACCCTGTCCTACTGAAAGATGCCTCCTCGGCACTACCCGGCTTGTGAAGATGCCACGTTCAAAACTCCCCTCTCATAACTCCTGCGGCAAAACTTCCTCCTCCCAAAACTGTGTTTAAATAGCTATCCTGATAGTTGGTCAACCCTGAAGATCCGGAGCCGGTAAAATTATGTCCGGCGCGCGTTCTCCCAGGTCCATCACCATACCGCCATCTTCGTCTGCCACGTATTAGGTTCATTACCATATCGCCACCGTTGTCTGCCATATCGCCATGGATTCAGGTGCTCTTCGTAGTGCTGCCGGCACCTTTGGATCACCTCACGCTCGTTCGTAAGAAGGTTCCCGTTTATGTCCTTACACATATCGGGCTGTGGCACGTGGCCCTTACGTGAACGGTTCAACTTCTCATAGAACTTTCGTGCGTTATTAGCGCAGTACAGTTGCTCCGTCTCTTCACGGTCTCGATCTTCATGCTGGCGCTTTTTCCTACAGAAAATCGAGTTTTGTCTGTTCCGCGCCCGTTTATATCGTGCATCGTTCGCCCTCGTGCAGCGTTGCAGCAATCTCGCCCATGCTGCATTCTTCTCCTAAACTAACTGCTCACATTCGTCGTCATACCAGTCGTTTACCTGATCCGGGGGCACCGTGCCAAGTGCAGCGGTTACGGTGTTACCAATGGCGGATCGAATATCTTTCCAGCCATCTTCAAGAGTAGCTGCGCCTAGCTGCTCTTCTGTTGGGAGTGCCACTTCCAGCTGCTGCGCGTATGCTTGGGCTAGTCTACCGTCTTGTAGTCGCCCAATGTTGAGCGCAGGCATACTGCAACGAGGTAGTGGTCGGATTCAATATTCGCACTGCGGTAAGTGCGGACGTTCGTGATGTCGGAGAAGAATTTACCGGTGATTGGAACGTGGTCGATTTGGTTTTAATTCATAATGTTAGTCGTTAAATACGAAGGCGTAGAAGAAACTGCGGTCAAAAAAGATTCACATCCGCATCAAATGTGTCACACCATGGTGCAGTCCATTATTAGATCACTCATTAACTGATCAACCGTAGGTATTTGTTGTCTACAAGCAAATCATCCTCCCTATGTTCGGAGGAGGATCTGAGTAGGCCTCGAGCAGGAAGGACGTGATTTTACGCTTGACAGATTTTCTCTCTCTATTTCCAGAGCGAAAATTTTGAAATAAAGACAGGATAATTTAGGGTTTTATCAAGTTTGTTGGACTAAGACGAAACGCAAAACACCACTTGTCCATTCGTCCATCATTTTATTCAAGATACTGGCGCTACAACCGGAAACAGACCTCTACCCGACATGTTTAACCCAGATCAGAAACATTCCATCCCGCCTCCCATGCATCCAAATATATTCTCCGTCGAGTTCGTCGGACAGCTCCTTCAGTGAGCAGAACGATCGCGCGATCATCAAAATATTTTGTTCTGCTTTGTGCGGTCGAAAAGCCAATTAATTAGTGCGCGTTTAATTGTGTTTTTGTATAATCTCGATAAAACTACACGCTACACACGGCATAACGTTTACCAAAACGAACCCTGCTACACTCCCTATCCCATATATCCAACATCCCAGTGATTTCTCGTGGAAGTGCAGATGACTCGTCGGCTTCTATCAAAGCGAGTTTCACGTCAACATTATCCTACCTATTCCCTAATTGACCTGCATTCGGACACGGCCGGCGCTGGTATTGCTTAATTTTGGGTCACCAGTTCTTACACATTGAAGATAATGTTAGTCCCAAACACCATCTGTTGGTTCTCTGTGTAATTACAGCTGACCTGGCAATAACGGAGTAGCAACCGTGGGCGGTCAATAATGCTCATGCTCATGCTCTACAAGCAAATCATCCTCCCTATGATCGAATATGGCATGGCGGTCTACGAGATCTAAAGGACCAAAACCCACCACATAAAACTCCTACGGGTTTACAACAAGTCCCTACAGATGATCCTCAACGGGTGTGGACAAGAACATCCAAGATTCATTCATTTAGACGAGCGCTTTGGTGAATACAAGGAAAGGTTCATAATTTGTTGCGCATTTTCCGATCAGCCTGCAATCAGAGCACTAGGTGCTATTTTCTGGCTGCTTATCAAATTTTGTTGTGTAAATAGCGTAGTTAGGCTTATCAAGTTCTTAATTTATAAGTTCCAAAAACAAACCATGCCTTTTAAATAACTTTATGTATGATTTTTTCAAAGGAACAATTATAAAGCCTAAGGATGAAGGGCCAAGAAGCCGAACATTTTAACTGTTACATCGCGTGTGCAACAATGACAATAAAACGAAAGAATTTAAAGTTGTAAAACCCAAAACGATAGGAAGAGGTTTGCCAATGTTGGACAGGCGTGTTGGTCTCCGGGATAAAATCAATAAAACGCTTCGTTTTCGCTTAATTGCCGTCGGAAATACGGGTTTCATTTCGGACAGCTGCGTAAAATAGGTTAAAGTGCGTCATAATCCTGAATCACATTATGTATTCTTTTATCATTTTGTAATAGCCGCTATCTATGTAAGGTGTTTTTAGAGATGAAAAATAAGATTTTTCCATTTCACTCTGGATTAAAATTCTTTCCTGCAAAACAGGTATCAGAACTTCAAATTAGATTGGAACACAAAATACCAAATCACGCCCCCATCGTCTGTTGATAAACCACACTACAACCGAATTACTCGCTTTTAATACATGGTTGGTATCCGTAGATGTCTAGTAATGAATTCGAAGGCCGGGTTCTTTTCCCTACGAAGTCTACGCCTTCCTAATCCTCTCATACATAACATTTATTTGTTTTTTTTTCTTGACGATATTATTAGTTCCAATAAATCAGAAATCATCGATTAATAATTCATTAGTTAATTGTTAAATGGTTACCAAACTCCATTGTTCTCTATTCTCATTATCATTTTTCTAATATTATACACGTGAACAACTGTCATCAGTTAACCCTTTGAACGGCCGTGATCATGAGAGTCCCCATTTATAATAAATAACCTGATAAAGTTTGACCTTCCACCTAATGCCCTAAAAATTGTATATTTTAATTATTTATATTTCAACCCATAATGCATCGTCGGAGGCTCGTGTCCACCGATCACGCCACGAAGTTCAGAATGTAAATGCTCCAATATATTAAACCGGTTAGAATTTATTCGCCAGCGTCGGCATTCCAGTCGTCGCAATCAAAACATTAAAAATTCGGGTCCGGTTTTATTAATTTCCACTGCCAAAAGGTTGCATCCGTGATGTATAGTTCGCTACTTATCAATAGCTTGTTTCTAAGTTTCAAATGAGTGAAAAAAGTACCTGCGACGTCATACAATAATAACGCAAGAACTTAGGGGGGTGTGGGAGTAAGAAAAATGTCTATACGTAGGGCTCCTTAGACGTCTCATGCGGATGGTTGATGTGATGATGCGATTACTATATTAGTTGCCGCCCCTCATTAATTTTCAATGTGAACATCGCATCCATTGTCTCAAAGTTATGTCATTAATTAATCTAGGCCATTAACATGGTTTAGCGATCTCGCATTCACAGTTCACAAAATGATGATCAATTGGTCATCATCCAATCAGTTACTACCGCTTATCATTCAACTTTACTAAGCACTTAATCGCCACTGTTAATAAACCCGTGATTATCTCCACCCACTAGATCGCGATAGACTCATCGACTGCGCATTTTAATTATCTCCTACTGCACCACTCACCTCTGGATAACGGCGGAGCCCTTCTTTCCACGCTGCCACGATCATCGCTTTGATGCAAACGTCAACCGGCGTGTAGTCGGCAACGGTGTTCGGATCGCAGTACATGGTTCGGCACAAACCGATGCCGCTGCCCACCAGCAGGCCTACCGGTCCGTTGAAGTTGTCAATCCAGCCGGGGATCGGATCTCGCATGCTGGAGATGACGATCGACGGCCGGAAGAGGATCAACGGCAGCTTTTCCCTGTGATCGTTGATTATGTGCTCGGCAAGAGATTTGGTGAACACGTAAGTGTTCGGTAGCATGCTCATATACATGGGAGCGAAGGTTTCAAGCGTGCGTTCATCCATTTCTTCGGCCAGTTTGATGCTTTCTTGCCAGTCGGCGTACGGCGGATAGATCTAATTGTTTGGGATAAAAATTTTGACGATCAAAACAGGAATTACGTTGGAAACCGCAAAATCGTCACCTTTTCCTCGATAATATACTTGTCCGGGTTGGAATACGTCGTCGAAACATGCATCATTACGCACAAGTTTTTAAGTGTTTCTGCGAAACGAATCATCTCACGCGTACCACGAGTGTTCAAGATGACCGCATCCTTCAGTGAGTCGTCAAATCGAACATTCGCGGCCACGTGGAAGATTACCGAAACTTCACTCATCTGTTTTTTGTCTTCCGCCGACAATCCTAATTCCAGTTGTGATACATCGCCTCTGATTGGGATCATCTTCTTCAGTACATCCGGATTTTGCTTACGGAGCACCTCGAATAGCTATCGATTGTAAAATCACACTTCAGCCTCGTTTATCCAGAAGTAATTTTCAAAAATCTTTAACCTACCGGTAGCTCCTGGATCTCTCGAAGTCGATCTTCTATCTTCTTGGACTTCTTCTCTCGCAACAGAAGGAAAATCCTATTCAGCTTATTACAAGATCGTAGCAATTTTTCGATTAACACCTTGCCCATAAACCCGGTTCCGCCGGAAATGAAGATGTCCCTTCCGGCGTAGAAATCCTTGATCGATGGTTTGTTTGGGTCATAGTTTTCCTCGACCGGGAGCAACCCGGTGGGATGATTTGAAAATGACTGCATTTAGTGATCACGGTTCTCCGACTTCACGATAGACAAGCACACTCAACCGAACTGTAGCCCTTACGCGACGAATACCCACCAAGTACTACCTTCCGATCGCGACTAAAATGCGGTTGAGCGCGTCGCGATCGCATATCTAATTTCCAATATCGAGCATGTAGGAGAAGGTGGCCAACACTTAGATAAGTTATATCGTTTTTGGTGTAGAAAATGAGGCAATTTCTATAGGGTAATCTATACCTTGAAATCACGTTTATCAGATTACAAATAGCAGTTTTTTCATGAGTTTTGTGAAATCTGGTCAGCTTCAGACAAATGCTTTCAAGCGATTTGAACGGATTTCCGCGGTAATAAAAATTCGATGTAGATTTTCGCGAACCTTTTGTTTGATCAATTCCCAACATTTCTACAATAAGTAAGCGAAAATATGAACTTTGCTGAAAGTAGTCTCACCGGTGACCACCATCCCGTACACCCCGCAGGATTGTACGCGATGCACGTTCTTTACCCCTTAACCTTTTGTCTGTGCTCTGGGGTCAATATGACCCCAGGCCACTTTGAGTGGCTGCCATTTTTTTGATTTTCAACCGATTCTCATAATTTTTGGTAGTTTGGTAAAACTCGCCGAGATCTGTCTCCTAGGTGCAAATTCACTTCAAAAATCTTGAAAGTATGCGCTACAGTGTACTTTTTTCAAAAAACTTACGTTGTCTGTGCTCTGGGGTCAAATTGACCCCAAATTGAAATTGCTATAACTTTTTTATTGCTTAGCCAATTTTGGATTTTTGGAGCTGTTTCGAAAGATAATTTAATCGTCTTTCAGGTCGTTACCAAAGATTGACTGTAGGTGGGCGGGTACATCGTGGGGAGGGGTTTTCGTAAAAAGGGTACAAAAACAGTGATTTTTCATGCTTATTTTACTTATATCTGAAAATCCTACCCATTTTGAACTGCACCTTTTCAAAAAGGTTATGCAGGAAGGCGTGTGCTTTGATATGAGGCATTGATTAGTTTAGAGCATGGTCGCTAGGTGGTGGTATATTTAAATTCATTAATTTAGACTACTCAAGTAATTCCGATATATGGAATTTTCCTCATTGTACATATTCTTATCGCACAAATTTGAAGTTTTTAAAGATGACGTCTTTAATAAAGTTCGTCTGGTGGGAATGGACTGTCATGTGACGGAATAAATAATTAGGAAATTTACAAATAGGCCGCGCTAGCACTTGCAATATTCTTGCATATATGAAATATTGCTTTAGCTTGAGATCCCTCATACCTACACTCAAGTTGTATTCAGCAATATTGTTCAGGGTGTCTAGCACTACAAAGCGGTGCTCAACATATTGAGTACGTCTTCCAATTTTAAATTTGTGCGATAAGAATATTTACACTGAGGAGAATTCTATATATCGCAATATCTTAAGTAGTCCAAAATAATGAATTCAAATATACCACCACCTGGCGGCCGAGTTCTAAACTTATCAACGCCTCATGCCAGGCACATGCCTTCCTGCATAACCTTTTGAAAAGGTGCAGTTCAAAAGGTAAGATTTCCGGATATAAGTAAAATAATCATGAAAAATCACTGGTGTTATACCCTTGTTCACTAAAACCCCTCCCCGCGATGTACCCGCCCACCAATAGTCAATCTTTGGTAACGACCTGAAAGATGATTAAATTATCTTTCGAAACAGCCCCATAAATTCAAAATTGGCCAAACATTAAAAAAGTTATAGCAATTTCAATTTGGGGTCAATTTGACCCCAGAGCACAGACAACGTAAGTTTTTTTGAGCACAGACAGAAGGTTAAAAAGCCGGATTGACTAGAATTTCTTTGCGCTTTGCGCTGCTGAACTCGTGTCGGCATTATAAAACTTTGACGAGGTTCACACGTCGCACCGTTCAGACCATAATCCATTCATTCTAACCCGTCCGCTTGCTATCTTCGAATAATCTTCATCTAATTAATGATCTGTTGCGTAAAACTCGAAACGATAAAGCTGGCAAATATGCCGTTATCTCTAGAACTCGATCGAAATGTGGTTTTTGTTGCTCATATCGAAACGTAGAATTTTATTTAGATTCAATCAAAATGAAAGGAGTAAAGGTGGTGTGATTCCATGAGTAGCAGTTGCATTTGTTGTTAATTTTATGATAATCTAATGCATTGGACGTTTGATTGGAAAACAAGTTATAGATTTTTGTGATCATCGCTATATTTGTTTTGGTTCTGCTAGAGGAAAAAAAAGCTGTTTCTCAACATCGGTTATTTTTCCCGTAAATATGTTAGGAGCATGTATAAGACGTAATCAAATTCCTTTTCATTTTCATGATGTACAAGGGGGTCGCTGGGCCAAGTCACAAGCATGAATTTTTAGTTCATACTTTCCATAATACATCGTACCTATTGGGACGAAAATAGGCATCGCAACTTCCTTAACCATGAGTGTTTTCGGTTTTGCGTGATACACGGTAGGGTATCATCGGTATCGGTGTCACGCCATTAGGCCGAAGGCTATTTGGCCGAAGGTCATTAGGCCGAACGGTCATTAGGCCGAGCGGTCATTAGGCCGAATTAGCAAAAAGAAGCAAAATTGAAAAATGAGAAATGCTTTCTTCACCTTACCCCTTCTTCCTTCTCCCTTCTTGCTTCTTCCTTCTTCCATCTGTCTTCTTTTTCTTCTTAATTTTTCCCTCTTCCTTCTTTCTCCTTCTTCTATGCTATTTATTTCTTCTCCCTTCTTTCTTCTTCTTTCTGCATTCCTCTTCCTTCATTCTTCTTCTTTCTTGGTTCTTCCTTCTTCCATCTTCTTTTTTCTTCTCTTCCCCACCCTTCTTCTTTCTACTTTCTTCTACTTGTTTCCTTATTCTTTCTCCTTTCTTCTTTCTTCCTTCTTCTTTTTTTCCTTCTTTTTTTATTCTTCTTTCTTTTTTTCTTTCTTTTTGCTTCTTTTTCTTTTCTTCTTTCTTCCTTTTCTCTTCTTCTTCTCAATTATTCCTTCTTTCTTCTTCATTTTTCCTTCTTCGCTTTTTTTCTCCCTTCTAACTTCTTCCTTCTTCCTTATTCTCATTCCTTTTTCCTTCATTCTTCTTTCTTCCTTCTTCCTTCCACTTCTTCCTTATTCCTTTTCCTTCTTCCTTCTTTTTTCTTCCTTCTTCCTTCATTCATCTTTCTTCCTTCTTCCTTCGTCTTTCACCTTCTTCCTTTTTTTCCTTCTTTTTTCCGCAAGTAGGCTCCGCCAAAGCGACCGTTTGCCGCTCAAAGCGCACAAACCCAAGTCTTGGTGTTAGGTGGGACGCTAAACAACGCTGACACGACGGCCCTCCGACGAGGCCGTGTCGGAGTCGTCCCTTCTAACTTCTTCCTTCTTCCTTATTCTCATTCCTTATTCCTTCATTCTTCTTCCTTCCTTCTTCCTTCCACTTCTTCCTTATTCCTTTTTCCTTCTTCCTTCTTTTTTCTTCCTTCTTCCTTCATTCATCTTTCTTCCTTCTTCCTTCGTCTTTCTTCCTTCTTCCTTTTTTTCCTTCTTCCTTTTTTCTTCTTTCTTCTTCCTTCTTTCTTCTTCCTTCTTCCTTCTACCTTTTCTCCTTCTTCCTTCTTTCTTCTTTCTTCTTCCTTCTTTTTTCTTGCATCTTCCTTCTTCCTCCTTCTTTCTTTCTTCCTTCTTCCCTCTTATTTTTTTTCTTCCTTCTTCTTTCCTCTTTATTCCTTCTTCCTACTTCCTTCTTCCTTCCTCTTTCTTCCTTCATCATTCTTCCTTCATCCTTCTTCTTTCTTCCTTCTTCGTTCTTCCTTCTTCTTTCTTCCTTCTTCCTTCTTTCTTCTTCCTTCGGGGCCATCCAGAAACCACGTGGTCATATTTTTGAAGATTTTTAACCCCCCCTCCCCCCATGTGGCTTATCGTGGTCATTTGGCAGAATCCCCTCCCCCTTTGACCACGTGGTTTTTTCAAGTATTTTTTAAAAACCTTATATAACTAAAACATATGGTTAATCCGATCAATTTTGAAGATGGACAATTTTAACTGATTCAAAATCAAACTAAACCCAGCATGGAAATTATAAATTTTCATGAATTCGAAAATTTTAATTATGTTATCATATTGTAATGTAGTAAATCTAGAACTCGCACACCTTAGATGCATCAGGAGGAAACAAAAAAATGTGGACTCACGAATATGTTATAAAAATTTTGAGAAAAATTTGTAATGGTTTAGAAATATTCCAAAATATCCCTATATATTTTTTTTAAATTTCTTTATTGGTGATTTTTTTTTAAATAATTATGAAGTTTACCACTGAGTATCCCTATAGATTCCTAAGAGTATTTGGGATATTCCGTAACTCTGGAGATATATTAACCTCAGCGAAGCATCTGAACTGAACTGGAGGTTTTTCTAAGTGCATACAAGTTTCATTCAGAATCTCAAAACTCTCTTCATTATGCCAAGATTCTATTATTCTAATCAGAATAGTAACACAATGTCCTTAATATTCCTTTGCCTGAATTATACAGTTTTGGCTTAAAATGCAAGTTTTCATTTTAAATCTACAGTCTTTAATATCTTTGGGTTCCTTTTGGTATTCTAGAATTTATTGTTATATTTTGGTATTTAACCCTCTCAGGACGATTTTTTTACAAGGATTTAACGTACATATTTAGGGGTTTCCATTCGATCTTGCCAACACTAGTATAGAAAGAACTAAAAAGTCGTACTTTTTTCGGGTGTTATAGGCCAAACTGCTCTGAAGTACATATCCTCGAAAGTATCAAAAATCATGTCAAGAAACAAAATGTCCCAAGACATGATATTACGGAGTTTTGAAACGATCCGATTAACCAAGTCCTGAGCGATATATCCGTGCATCGCTAAGCAGGTCCAGCAGGTCCATTGAGCCGATGCGATTTCATTTATTACTTTCAAGACCTTCCATGAGTCGATGTTCTAAGATACGATATCGACTGAAATGAAAACTCAGCCTAAAAAATTTTAAAAAATTTCCATAACAATTAGGAAATTTCCAATAAAGAAATCATGGAATTAGCAATAAAAAAAAAATCAAATTTTCTACAAATAATGCAAAATTTTTTAAGAATTTTCCACAAAACAAAAATAAATTAACACTTTTAAAACCAAAAATTACAAACATAAAAGAAGAATTTTCCATAAAGAAATCAAAATGTTCCACGGAAAAAATACAAACATTCCACAAATAAATCAATATTAGAAAAAAAATATTACAAAATTTTCAACAAAATAAATATTTTTTTAACAAAAAATTAAAACCTTTCCATGAAAAAATCAATAATGAGCTTTGAAAAAAAAAGGAAATTTTCTATCAAAGAATATAAAAAAGCAATAAAATTAAGCATTTTTCCCTTATTAACCCGTTTGAAGTTCATGGAAAATTTTATCAATTTGGTTGCTTTTCTATCTTATTTTCTTATTTTTTATTGCTCTTTATTGATGTAGCATTGCCCAGGTGTTGCAAATGTCACAATGAACTATTTGCAGCACCGCACTCTAGGTCAATTTCCGTGCGTTTGTTTTCTTTTCCTCAAAAGCTGACCAAAAATTGTATTTTAATGACTTTTTACTATTCCCCATTAAATTCACTAACTTTTGTATATACAAACCTTGCGGATCCCAAAACGAATCGATTAGGGAAAATCTTGCAAATCGGTCAACCCGTTCGCGAGTTAAATCATTGTTAAATCGTCAGGAAGGAAATTTCATTTTAATTATATAGAGATTATGTGTAGAAAAAAAATATCTATTTCGTGAAAATTTTTGTAATTGTTTATTGCTAATATTGATTTATTCATGAAAATTTTGAACTTTTTCGTGGAACATTTTGATTTCTTTATGAAAAATTCTTATTTCACAATTGCAGTTTTGCTTTCACAAGTGCTAATTTATTATTGTTGAAAATTTTTTCGGAATTTACGCTGGAGTTGTTTTGTTTTTTTTTTTTCATTAACAATTTGTAGCAAAATTTTTCACAGAGAATTGTTCAAAAATCATTCGGAATGCCAGCACTTTATCAGGATTGTATGAAGTAAAGTCAATGTTTTACAGGCCATTTCTTTAATGGATTTTTCCTGAATATCCACAAGAAATTCTTTTGAAGTTTTTTTCTTGGATTATTGTAAAAACATGAACACTTTTCAAAATTGTAGCTGCAGACCGCTAATGCAAAAGTGCCGGCGGCGTGATGCCAAAAACCATCTGCGGCGGTGGCGCGGCGGATTTTTTCTTTATATTTTCCCCTCTTTCCTTTCCAATTTTCTTGTGGAAATTGAGACTGAATCGCACCCTGCTCTTTCGTTTCTTTTTTTTTGGAAATGGGCTAAAGCTACGATGGTCAAATAACGCAGATACGCATCGACGTTCCGACCGACGCTGCGTTACCGGTTATTTTCGATGCACACCTACGTCTTTTCAACGCTGAGTTGAAAAGACGCTACGTGGGCATCGGTTCTAAGATGCGCTTTGCGTTTAATGATTTGTATTTTTACACCGCTATTGTTATTCACCAAAAACTTTTCGTATAAAAAAAAGACCACGTGGTTCGAGAGCAACACCCCCCTCCCCCATGTGGCTTATCGTGGTCATTTTGCAAACCCCCCCTCCCCCCATATATGACCACGTGGTTTCTGGACGGCCCCTTCTTCCGTCTTCCGTTTTCCTTCTTTCTTCTTCTTTCTTCCTTCTACCTTTTTCCTTCTTCCATCTTCCTTCTTCCTTCTGCGTTCTTCGTTCTTCCTTCTTCCTTCTTCCTTTTTTCTTCTTCCCTCTTCTTTCCACCTTCTTTCACCACTCTTCTTCCTTCTTCTTTCTTCTTCCTTCTTTTTTCTTCTGTCTTTCGTTTTCTTTCTTCTTTCTTCCGTTTTCTTCCTTCTTTCTCCCGTCTTCCTTCTTTCTGATTCTTTCTTTCTTCTTCCATCTTCCTTCTTCCTTCTTCCTCACTTCCTTTAACTCATTTCTCACTCCCCAGTTCTCATTTGGCCTAATGGCCATTCGTCCCTAACGACCCTTCGGCCTAATGGCCTTCGGCCTAACGACCTTCGGCCTAATGACCCAGCATCATCGGTATCATAGCCTGGAGTAAAAGCATAAACTGAAAATTCATTGATAATGACCCGAAGTGCTGTTTAAAGAGGTGTTAAAATATTGTATAATACCATGAAAGTTTACCTTAGTTATGATGACATGATTTGATATGATGATTATTTTTTTTATGAAAGTTTACTGGCGGAACTCTGAATAGAGTAGAAACCTCTACCCCAGGCCTTTTGATAATATTGTAGCATAATTCATTTCGAAGCAGTTTGCCAGCCGTACACAGAACATGTCGTCCAAGAAGACGCTGTTGCAACTGAATCAGAGAGAAATACGTTCATGTTATACAGTCAATGAGTCTATTCATATATTCTATTCAAATAGTCAGAGAGGTCTCATGCTAACTAACATCGTAATAGTTTAACCCTTTCAGGCTCAAATTTTTCTAAGCGGTATAACGCAGTAAATTTGTTATGTTCCATTTGTTTTCGTGATTTATAATGGAGAACTGACAAAACAAGTTGAAACATATTTTTTCGGGATGTACCAGATCATCCAAACTGTCCTTGAGTCCAGAATTTGCGATCTACAGTTACAATGCGAGCTTTTTTCGTCACTCTAAGCGTGGATATGTATTCAAACATGTCCATAACATATTCCTAAAGATCGAAAGACATGGTCAGATGGTTTTGGGATGTCCTTTAGTACAGAACTTGCGATCTACAGCCACGAAACTAGATTTTCTTGCCACTAGAAGCTTGTATATTAGAGTGGGGCGCAGTTGTATGGGAAAACGCAAACTTCGTCCGATCAAGTGAGATCAAGGTTTTTCTGAACCGTTTTGGGACCCCAATCAACTGTGCAAAATATGGGCTCGATTGGTTGCGACCTCGCATGCCGCATCGCGTTTTAAATTTACATGGAGATTAGTATGGGAAAACGTACTTTTTAACATTTTTGCTCTTAGCGGCTTCAATTTATCATCAATCACGTGACTCAATACGTTAGCATATAGCCTGGAAGATGCCGAAAGACTTTGCCGAAGAAGGTACGCAGCTGGAAGGTCTACAAAAAATGTTATTACGTTTCGAAAATTGATTGTTTAAACCATATGCAAGAAATCAATGTTTCTGCCAGCACTACCGGACAACCTGTATAATTGTTAGAGGGCAAAACCCATTCTCCTTCTAGTCGGAATTTTTACTTTGTGAAATCATTCCGAATATCTCCCATTAGTTCCAAAGTCCTATAAAATCAATAGTTTCGAAATTACACTCAGTTAAATTATTGCTCCACGTAGTACGGCAGTGCTGGCAGAATAAATGATTTTGTATGATTTGAACACTCAATCTTCGAAGCGTTATAACTTTTTTCGTGGACGTTCCAGCAGCGTGCCTTCTTCAGCAAAGTTTTTCGGCATCCTTTACTTTAATGTAATGTGCCACTTGGTTTACGATGAACTGAAACCTCCAGTAGTAAAAATGCAAAAATATAGTTCTCCCATACTAATTTCCAAACAAACTTCAAACGCGATGCGGAAAGCGAGGAAGCAACCAATCGGTCCCAAATTCTGCACAGTTGTACAGGACCCAGAACGGCTTCGAAAAACCATTGATTTGAAAAAATGACCATGACGCCCTACTCTACAGGGTGTTCAATAAGTTCGAATACAAATGTTTGATCATTGTGTTTGTAAGCCCAATGTACATATTCTGTATTAAGTATTGGTGTCAGCGTTAGCGGTATATATACGCTAACGGATGTGTGCGGTGTTGACATTCTGTCACTTGTTGTTTGTTTATTACGCACGGTGAAAATGGATTGGGGCATTGTAAACAGCATTTTTTGAAGGTCAAAATCATTGCGGTGTACTACAAAACTGAGATTTTGGGGAAGATCAGCCCTACATGTTCCAATAGGACGATAACCCTTTATCCACGGAAAATGCGATTTAAGCCTTAAATGGGGACAATTTCATCGACTTTTTGGACAAAACTTTGCGACCTCCCAGCTTCCCGGATTTGAACCCTCTTAACTTTTTTGTTTGGTCCTTTGGGGCCTTCCAGAAACCACGTGGTCATATATGGGGGGAGGGGGGGTTTGGAAAATGACCACGATAAGCCACATGGGGGAGGGTTGTTGCTCTCGAACCACGTGGTTTTTTTTACACGTAAAACTTTTGGTGAATAACAATAGCGGTGTAAAAAATACAGATCATTAAAATTTAATGATTTAATCATTAAACGCAAAGCGCATCTTAGGGCCGATGCCCACGTAGGGTCTTTCAGCTCAGCGTTGAACATACGTAGGTGTGCATAGAGAAAAACCGGTAACGCAGCGGTTAGAAAAATCAAAACAGTCCCGTGGGAAATACATATAATTTTCCGTTGGAAAAAATGTTCATATTTTCATTTTTTTTACGTTCTAATGAATTTCTTCGACAAGTTCTTTCGAATCTTCACCAGAAATTCTTCGTCATTTCCAAAAGAAGTTTTTCAAACATCTTAAGAAGTGCACTTCAAAATGTTCAGTCTCCAGTTAGCTTTGCGAGCAAAGGCGTAGGATTGCCAATCCGGAGATGACGAGTTCGATTCTCATTCATGTCTAGGATGTTTTCGGGTGGGAAACATTCTCGATACCCTAGGTATAGTGTATCCATCGTACTTGCTACACAAGATATATAATCGACTACTAAGTTGAAAAGCAGACCAACTTTCAGTCATAGAAGAAGAAGAAGACTTCTAAATTTTTCAAGAAAAAATCTTCTGAATTTCCGAAAGATATTAAACAACCAATGCCACATGAAACACTTTGATATTTCCATTGATTTTGTGTTTTTGGTTTTTTTTTCAAATTTGGAATTATGAAATGAAATTTTTTCGGAATACTTTTTTACGCTCTTTGTGAATTCTATTACATTTTTCAAAATTTTCCAGGTATTTTTTTATTCGAGGCATTATTTAGAAATTCTTTGGATTTTCAAAAAATAAATCTTTAGGTTCATGTTTTTTTAATTTGCACCATAAATTCTTCCAAAATTTCATTGGAATTCATTCTTCTTCGGGAAGTCATTTTGATTTATTTGTAGGTTCAGCTAAACATTGCTTTAAATCTTTACCATGCAAAGATGCACAGGAAATGATTTAGAAATTTTAAGGAATTTTCACATCAGATAAACTTTAAAAATTTGATTTATTTTTTAAGAAATTCCTACTGGAAATGCTTCAAAAGTACAACCTTTACAAGTACTACAAAAGTACATTTTATTCGTTATTTCCACTTGTAAAAACATCAGAATTTCCTCGGGAAATTCATTATTGGTGTTTCAGATGAACTTTTTTCGATTTTCTACTGGAAAATCTTTTCTGGAATTTCCATCGGAAATATTTTGACATATTCCGTAGAATTTCTTTTGGAAATTATAAAAAAAACTGCTGAAAATGTCTAAGAATTTCTTTTGGAAAACAAAAAAATCCATTGGAAATTAAGAAGAATTTACTTTGAAGATTCATTAAAGTTGCCCAGGATTTTGAAAATAATCTTTAGAGATTCTGTATAAAAAGTAAGCTGGATTTTTTTTTCTAATTTATACTGGAAATTCTTTGGAATTTGATGTTTATTGGAATTTTCATCGTACATATGCATTTCGGATCCTTCTACGGATTCTTCTATAGTTCTTCAAAATTTCTAACGAACAATTTTTCGGAACTCTTCCACAGAATTTCAGAAAAGAATGTCGTTGGAGTTCTTAAGATTTTTCCGTGGTGACTCCGAAAAATTTCTTGTCAATATTCCGAAGGGTTTTCCTTGCAACTCCAGAATAATTATTCTTGAAAATTAGGAAGATATTGGAATTTAAACTTAATTCAAGCAATAAATGTAGGTAATAATTTAGGCTTAAAAAGCCCAGTTTTTATGATATTGAATAATTGGGATAAATGATCGAAAAAATTATTAATGCACCTAAATGTTCAAAATGAACAAAATTCTAGTAGTGCGTATGAAAAAGGTTATGACATAGGGAAGCTTGCATTTAAAAAATCAACATGAAATTCTAAATAAAATGCTTTTTAAATTTATAAAAGGATCCTAAAACTAAGGAGATTCTTGCGATATGAAAAAAGTGGCAGTGTTCCAGAAAAAAACACTCCAAGTCCTAAAACAATTTAGGTTAAAAAATAGAGTTATAATAACGATTGAAATTGAATTTCAAAACAAATCTCAACCCTTTCAGGACGAATGGGTCATATGTGCCCAGCGTTTTAGATTGTCTATAAAATCACAAAAGAGAGCTAGGCCACCATTTTCTTCAGTAAAATTGTTCATCTAGATATTGGCTTTACAGAAAAAATATGGGAGCTCAAATTTGACTGACCCTGAAAACTCAGATATCCGAAACCTTGGAAAGATTTCGATTCTAAGAGCATGCAACACTCAGATAAGTTGGGTCATACTGAACGTTAAGCCGGTGATTAATATTCAGGAATACGAGATGCTCAAGGTACTCCAAAATGCTCTCAAGTTCAGCCCACGATATCTACCAGATCAATCAAGACATTTGCAATGATGAGGACCATCGGTATATACCCAATCCGATGAAATAAGCATATGATCCTAATTTCCATTAACATGAGATCCAAGAGACAAGGTACCCAAAATTATCTTGAGTCAACATCAAGTTGCACAATGACTATGAGGTTTGTTCGCAAACTGTTTTTGTAGGTCCTTAGAATCACTGGGTTCACGGACTTGAGTAGTTCAAACATTACGACTTCCAGGACGTTTTGTATAACCTAAAAAGTCTGTAGTAGCTTGTATAAATAATAATTGTAGTCCCTACTGGGATATTATATCATACATCATTCATAAGTTGGTTAATTGGATAAATCGAATGATCCGAACTCCAAAATAATAATTTGTCTATATTACATTCATTCCTCTATGAGTCGCTTATGAAAGGACCATTGACTGAAGCATATTCGAGATGTGGAATAGAAGTTCCTTGGAAAATTATTCGAAAGAATCTGAGTGACCGAGAAAATATTTTTAGTATGGCATCATTGGCTTCCACGAGTCGATATCAAAATAAAATTTCAATGAAGAATTAGAAATTTTGAGAGATGAACCAGCTCTGGATTAAAAATCTCTTTAATAGAGAAAAAATGGAGATTTTTCATAATAAATTAGGAAATTTCCAATAAAGAAATCAGGGTATGAGTATTAAATAAATATAAAATTACTACAAATAATGCAAAATTTCCATAAACAGTTGATTTTTTTCAATACAATAATAAATTAGCACTTGTAAAAGCAAAATTGCAATTATGAAATAAGAATTTTCCATAAAGAAATCAAAATGTTCCACGAAAAAAATACCAAATTTTCATGAATAAATCAATATTAGCAATAAACAATTACAAAACTTTTATTTTGTGGAAAATTTATTATTTATTTCTAATACTGATTTATTTATGGAATGTTTGTATTTTTCCCGTGGAAAATTTTGATTTCTTTATGAAAAATTATTTTTTTTCGTATTTGCAATTTTTGGTTTTCAAAGTGTTAATTTATATTTGTTTTGTGGAAAATTCTCAATTGTTTATGGAAATTTTGCATTATTTGTAGAAAATTTAATGGCAAGATCGAGTGGAAAACCCTAAATATGTACGTTAAATCCTTTTTACATCATCCTGAAAGGGTTAAATAACAAAATATAACAATAAATTCTAGAATACCAAAAGGAACCCAAAGATATTAAAGACTGTAGATAAAAAATGAAAACTTGCATTTTAAACGAAAACTGTATAATTGAGGCAAACGAATATAAAGGATATTTCGTTACGGTTCTGATTAGAGTCATAGAATCTTGGCATAATGAAAAGAGTTTCTGAGATTCTGAATAAAATTGTATGCCCTGAGAAAAACCTATTAATATTGGAAGGTAAACTAATTTGATGATTCTGAAAACAATACTAATTTCTACAGGAATGCTACTCAAAAGAAACAACAGTAGGAGGTTTTATTTGCATCTCCAAGATTACATATTACCTTTGTGATTCTCTGATAAAATTTTGTTGTAAGAGTTCAGTTCAGATGCTTCGCTGAGGTTAATATCTAAAGAATTTCCAGTACCTCCAGAGCTACGGAAGGTCCCAAATACTCTAAGGAATCTATAGCGATATTCAGTGATGAACTTTATAATTTATAATTTTTCTCGAAATTTTTGTAACATATTCGAGTCCACATTTTTTTGTATCCTCCTGATGCATCGAAGGTGTGCGAGTTCTAGATATCCTCATACCCGATACGCATTACAACATGATAATATCATCAAAATTTTCGAATTCATGAAAATTTATAATTTCCATGCTGGGTTTAGTTTGATTTTGAATCAGTTGAAATTGTCCATCTTCAAAATTGATCTGCTTAACCTTATGTTTTAGTTACATATGGTTCTTTTTTTAATTTTTGTACTTGAAAAAAACCACGTGGTCATAGAGGGGGAGGGGGTCTGCCAAATGATCACGATAAGCCACATGGGGGGAGGGGGGGGTTGAAAATCTTCAAAAATATGACCACGTGGTTTCTGGATGGCCCCTTTATTATGTTAAAGCTGTACGAATACAAGGTCAGTAACTTGGACAAATTCAAGACGTAATTCTCAAAATCTGGAACGAAATGCCCATGCAGACCGTGCGTGCCGCTTGCGATGGATTTCAGAAACGTTTAAAGCTCGTGAAGAAGTACAAAATAAAGGTAATTCCAGAAGAAATGTTACAAACGATCCTTATAAACAATACTTTCAATGAAATGTAACCGGGAAAAGAAATAATTTAATTACAATTTTTAAACATTTTTTGAAAGTGTATTCGAACTTATTGAACACCCTGTATTGTATATGTATTCAACCATGTCCATAACATACTCCAGACGACCATGAGAAATGGTAAGATGTTTTTGGGATATCCCGGGTCACCTAAACCGTTCTTGAGTTCAGAACTCGCGATCTACAGCCACCACACTAGCTTTTTTCGTCGCTTCAAGCTTGGATATGTATTCAACTATATCCATAATATATTCGTTAAGATCAAGAGATATGACTAGATGGTTTTGGGATATCATGGGTCATCCAAACTATCCTTGAAATCAGAACTTGCGATCTATAACCACCACTCTAATTTTTTTCGTCGCTCCAAGCTTGGATATGCATTCAACTGTATCCATAACATTTTCCAGAAGACCAGAAGACATGGTAAGATGGTTTTGGGACATTCTGGGTTATCCAAACCGTCCTTGAGTTCATAACTTGCGATCTACAGCCCCCATTTAGGTCGTCGCTTCAAGCTTGGTATTCAACCATATTTATAACATATTCATGAAAATCAGGAAACAAGGTTAGATGGTTTTGGGATATCCTGGGTCATAAAAACTGTCCTTGAGTTCCGAACTTTCGACCTACAGCTACGGCACTAGCTTTTCTTGTCACTAGAAACTTGGATATGTATGCAAGCATGTCAATACATATTCCAGGAGACCAGTAGATATAGTAAGCTAGTTTTGGGATAGTCTGGTTTATCCAAATCGTTCTTGAGTTCAGAACTTGCCATCTACAGTCACCACTCTAGCTTTTTTCGTCACTTCAAGTTTGGATATGTATTCATCCATATCCATAATATATTCCTGAAAACCAAAAGAACATGTTTAGATGATTTCGGGATATCCTTTTTTCAGAGGGATGAAGGCAAATATGCATACAGACACCTGAAATTATCACTCAGGGAGTGGGGTTGGCGCGAAAATCAGAAGGCCTGCCCGCCGGACCCACTAAACCCACCCAAGCAACAGAAGGTTACCCTCTCTACTAATACCCTGGTTCCCCCAGGAACTGCCTCCCAGCATTACTTCTGAGGGATAGGCAGTACTTAATGTACTCGCTCATTCACGGTCACACAGGCACTCATCCCGTATGAGTCTTACTCAACATGTGCAAACCTCTCATTCACTTCCCCGCACTCAGCCTGTTTTCGCTCTAACTAACCAATCACAAGTTAGTTATGCTTGTCGACTGCTGCTCGGCGCGCCAGATTCTCTGCAAGCTGCAGGCAATCTGAGTGGTTGCAGTCGAAACTGCGTTCCACTTCTCCACCGCTTGGCACATCCTCTGGATAAGGGTATCCGGGGTTGTGTCCCGACCGCAAACGTCTAGCATAGCTTTTCTTTCGACGTCGAAACGAGGACATACGAACAGTATGTGCTCTGCAGTTTCGTCAACACCTGGTAGACGGAACCGCTTGCCCAAACCTGTGGAGGTACTGCCAGAAGCAGCCATGGCCTGACAGGAATTGTGTCAGATGGAAGTGAACTTCCCCATGGGGTCTCTCCACCCAGCTCGATATGTTAGGTATCAGCCGGTGGGTCCACCTACCTTTAGAAGAGTTATCCCACTCGCGCTGCCATCTGGCAACCGAAGTCACCCTGATGCGTTCGCGGGCTCCTCTGGTGCCACGTAGCTCAAAACACTCCTCGTCTTCCCGGATGACCAGCCCGACTGGCATCATGCTCGCAATCACGCAGGCTGCATCGTGTGATATCGTGCGGTAGGCAGATATCACTATGATATCTCGGGATATCCTGGGTCACCAAAACCGTATTTGAGTTCATAACATGCGATCTACAGGCACAGCAGTACATTTTCCAGCTAACCGTAAGCATTGAAAAATTTAATATTGCCGAAAAAGCAAAATGTAGTGCTAATGGTTCCTTTGGGTATCCGTCACTCAAAGCTCTAATATATCGGCACCAACATTTCAATTTTTTTCAAACTTACTTTGATTATTACAATTGAATATACTAGCATTATCATTTCAATTTATTTCTTTTGCAGTCTTCTTCTTCTTCTTATTGGCATTACATCCCCACACTGGGCCAGAACCGCCTCGCAGCTTAGTGTCCATTAAGCACTTCCACATTTATTAACTGCGAGGTTTCTAAGCCAGGGTACCATTTTGGCATTCGTATATCATGAGGCTAGCAACGATGATACTTTTATGCCCACGGCAGTCGAGACAATTTCCAATCCGAAAATTGCCTAGACCGGCACCGAGAATCGAACCCAGCCACCCTCAGCATGGTCTGGCTTTGTAGCCTCGCGTCTTACCGCACGGCTAAGAAGGGCCCCTTTTTTGCAGCTGTAGATCTCAAATACCGATCTCAAGGACAGTTTGGATTGTCCAGAATGTCTCAAAACTATTTCACGATATCCGTCGACCTCCCGGGAAGTGTAATGGGTATAATGGAATTCATATTGAAGCTTTGAATAACGAAAAGAACTTCTAAACAGCTGTAGATCTGAGGTCCCAAACTCAAGGACAGTTTGGATTGCCCAGAATATCTCATAACTATCTTACCATATCCGTTGACCTCCCGGGAGGTGTAATGGATAGAATTAAACGGATATTGAAGCTTTGAATAAATAAAATTCTAAACAGCTGTGGATCTCAAGTCCGGAGCTCAAGGAAAGTTTGGATTGCCCAGAATATTTCAGAGCTATCCTACGATATCCGTTGACATCCCGGGAGGTGTAATGGATATAATTGAATGCCTATTGAAGCTTCCAGTACTGAAACACGAATTTCTTGCAGCTGTAGATTTCAAGTCCTAAACTGAAGGAATGTTTGGATGGCCTACACACTTAACTCATTTTACAGTATTCGGTAAATTTTACCGAAATCTCAACAACAGAACTGTTCGGTAATTATTTTACAGATTTTTTGTAATTTTTCCATTGTTCAACTGTCAAAATCACCGAACATCAGTAAAATTATTTACCGAACAGTTCTGCTGTTGAGATTTCGGTAAAATTTTACCGAATTCGGCGATTTAATCTAAGTGTGTAGGACGTTCAATGAACTTAAAAAATAGTTTACTGTACATCACAAAAACTCTACGGATACGTTTGAATAAAAATCTTATTTAAATTTGTTAACAACAAATTTGAAACAAAAACAATCCGCTGCCAATACACCTCTTTTTTCTCTTTCGTAACTTCACCGTGTTCACGACGTTCTAGGTTTCCCTGATAAGGGTGTTAATTTCAAGCAATTTTGCTGAAGAGAGTGTTCACTTTTATCCATCGTGCAATTTGATATATCCATTTTTCTGTTGGGGTCATATATGACCCCGTGGGCCTAAAAAGGGTTAGTCATTTTTGTCTTTTTCTTGTCAGAGTCAAATTATTTTTTCAGTTTTTATGCTATTTAGACGTCTATTATCATTGTGCGCGCTAAAAATCGACCGAAGCAGTTTTTCCGACTCACATGGAACATGTTGCCCAATGCTTCATCGTAGAAACTGAGTCGGAAGTTTTTTTTATCAAATATAAGAAAGTGTTCAATCCCCGATTTATAAAAATGACAAGTTAATATTTTTTGAAGCAGTTTTCCAGCCTAACATGGATCATGTCGTCCATTAAGACATTATATTAACAACTTTAATGAAGTCGTCATAAGATTGTTCATATACTATCATTATAATGTGTGGTACTTTTATTATGGCTCTTCGAAGTAAGGCATAACAAAATAAGACTGGCACCACGTTCCGGGCAGCAGGGACTATGTCCAAGGGCTTGACGATCCCTCCCCAGGCCATCTGCGAGTTGTGGTGCCTGCCTAGAATGTGGTGGGGTTTGACAGTGAGCCCTGTTAAACTTCTATAAAAAGCTGCATGTATCCGCAAGTAGGCTCCGCCAAAGCGACCGTGTGCCGCTCACAGCGCACAAACCCAAGTCTTGGTGTTAGGTGGGACGCTAAACAACCCTGACATGACGGCGCTCCGACGAGGCCGACGGCCCTCCATCTCGGAGTCGTTCGCCGCGGCTAAACATTGGGGGGCTACAAGACGTAGACTAGCCCAAGACTACGCGCAGCAGCTGGAAGTGGCATGTGGATTGTGGATTGTAGCAACTACCGCGCAATCACATTGCTTTACGACGCCTACAAGGTACTCTCCCAAATATTATGCCGCCGAATAACGCCAATTGCAAGAGAGTTCGAGGGGCAGTACCAGGTGGGATCTATGGGTGAACGTTCTACCACAGATCAGGTGTGTGCCGTACGTCAGGTATTGCAGAAATGCCGCGAATACAACGTGCCCACACATCATCTATTTATCGACTTCAAAGCCGCATATGATACAATCGATCGGGACCAGCTATGGGAGCTAATGCACGAACACGGATTTCCGGATAAACTGACACGTTTGATTAAAGTGATGATGGATCGGGTGATGTGCGTAGTTAGAATTTCAGGGGCATTCTCGAGTCCCTTCGAAACGCGCCGAGGGTTACGGCAAAGTGATGGTCTTTCGTGTCCGCTATTCAACATCGCTTTGGAAGGGGCAATACGAAGAGCAGGGATTAACACGAGTGGTACAATTTTCAATAGGTCCGTCCAGCTATTTGGCTTCGCCGACGACATAGATATTATGGCAGATGTGAAAAATATACATACAGATATATACATATGAGTGTGTGGCACATACAACTAGTGTAACATTGTAAACTAAACATAAAATTTCTCGTTTTTTTATAGGAAAATTAAGAAAAAGAACTCGAAATTGGATATTATTCTGAAGGAACTGGCAGAAGAAAAATCTGCTAGAGTGGAGTTGAGTAAGCAGCTTGATAAGGCAAACGAAACGATTGCGGCTCTGCAGGTGAGTTTGAGGACACCACGGAGTGAAAGCTTGGATAGCAATAGCTTTGTTGGAAGCTGAAGAAGAGCTTGTTTCGTAACAAATAAGCTTTTTCAGCTAAAAACTAAATTGTTCAGCTTAAATTGTTTGTTGGGTTCTTGGAAATGCGGCCCTTTTGACATAGAAATGTCACGATTCATGACGTCATCAAATGTCCATCTCGTCAATTAATGTGCCGAAGTGTCTGCCCTCAGTAATCGGTGAACATATTGGACGTCGGGACTACGAAACATGGATTAAAGTTAAAGTTGGCTAGTGTAGATGATGAATCCACCAAATTTGTGGTCTTCGAAAGTTCGAAGTAAAGGCTGGTCACAGGCTTCTGGACATCTTCAGAAATACGAAGTCATCTCCGGATACCCCAGAGGAAATTTAATTTCCGTTTTCGAACGCTTTGTTCAGATTGAGAGCTTACTTTGGATCGGCATAGGATGTCATGCTACAGCGCCGTAAACTCGCTCTTATGGTTCAGGGACCGGAGGATTTATCATTTATAATGAGAATCGGAAGCACGGCTCGTCTATGCGATTTCAAGGATGGCAAAGAGTACGAAGAAATCGTAAGCACAGTAGTAACACACGCCAGAAATAAGGATGTACGTATCACCGCTCTGAGAATGCTTAACAGACAAGGATCATTCACGGAACTTGTGGATGCAGTTAGAGAAATTGAAGCTGTTGCGATGAATGAAGAGTATTATCGTCTGTAACACGGCCAACCGGTACAAGCAACAGTAGCAGCTGTAAGTGCGGCATATCCGAAACCAGGACCGTCAAGTCGAGGTCTACGTACACTTCCTCGCGGTAGATTTTACGACCATTTCGACACTCGTATGCAAGTCATTCCAAATGGGATTCACCTAGAGGGTCGGACCGATCAGGATTGGAAAACAATCATGATGCTGGAATGCAGCGCTGTCATCGATCATAGTCCAGATGAATGTTTCGTAATTGACAAGATATGTCTAAAATATGGCCGTAAGGGTCACATACAAAAGGCTTGTCGTCCGCCCATGAAAACAGGACCCATTCGCCGAAGGGATGAAGGTAACCGAGACAGATGAGCAAACAGATGAGTGTAGATACTCAGGGTGTCGACTACCTGGAAAAACCTGGAAAGTCAGGAAATTTGATTTTGGACCTGGAATGTCAGGGAAAGTCAGGGAATTTTGATTGAGGTCAGGGAAAAAAATCACAAAACCCAGCATTGAAAATTCATAGTGATTTTTTTTTAATTTGAGCATTATATTTACTAAACTAAGGACACTTATGACAGTGATACTCTGATCCAATTTTAATCCATTGAAAAGGGATCAGTAAAGGTACTGAAACGTTGAATCAGAATTAATATACACACTTAAAATAAATAGCAGATTTCTGTGAAATTTCACCGAAATCTCAACAGCAGAACTCTCGCTTAACTTTTCAAAAGGACCTAAGTAACATTTTTTTCATGAATTAATTTGAATAGCGCAATCAACAGAACAACATGAAAGCTATTGATTGCAGTATTCATATTAATTCATGAAAAAAATGTTACTTAGGTCCTTTTGAAAAGTTAAGCGAGAACTGTTCGGTAAAAAATTTACAAATTTTTTGGTGATTTTGACAGTTGGACAAAGGAAAATACCGCAGAAAATCGGTGAAATAATTACCGAACAAATCTAGAGTGCTTTGAAAATAGGTCGTATGTGCAAAAGAGAGTCTCACTTTGGATCTATTCTCTTTCGATTATTACGAAACTATACAAAAAATTACTTCGAATTTCTTGGCAGATATCCAAAGACAATAGCTTTGTTTATCCTGCTGAAGTGGAAATGTAGCAAAACATGCAAAATTAGACGATATATTAGCGAAAGAGAACGTGATCAAAGAGAATCTCTCGTTTGCACATACGACCTATTATCAAAGCAATCTTGAAATCTGTTGTTGAGATTTCGGTGAATTGAAGCAAAATTCACCGAAATCTTTTGAAATGATTTAAGTGTGTAGCGTTTTAGCTGATCATGAGACTGCATAGCCGATAAACAATACTCCGAGGCAGTTATAGTCGACAATCACCACTATCAAGCTGTAAAGCTTATTTTTTGTGTGGGCGTTGGCAGTCTCTAGACTACAAGTCTACTCCGGGCCCTTTTTATGTTCTTCATGCTAATCGAGTTTGTTTTTTTTTTTTAAATCTCTAAGCAATACCCAAGACACCATGAAGCTATATATACTATATACTATATATACAGCTCTGAAAGCTGATTTATAGTGGAAAAGGGCCCTTATAAGACCGAATAAGGGGTTCATCACTTTCACATGTTGAAATAAAGCATAAGTAATGCATCGCTGCATTTGTAATGCTGATTTAGAGTATCGTTGTCTGACAGTCGATAAATAAATGCAACTTCACATCGTTAAAACTGATTTAATGCAATTAGCATTTAGAATGCCGGTTTATGATTGATATATGTACAATATTGTAATGCTTGGTGTTACTTGGGTAACAGAGGTTCCAAAGCCACGTTGCTCAAATGGTCACTGCTGAGACCTGATCCAAATAGTTTTTTAAGTCCCCATTACTCTTTTAGATTATTTAGTTTGAGTGGTTTTGTGTCGGAGTCGTTTTGATTTTTTTGCAGTGTCCTTATTAGTAGCGTTTGAGTCATTTCCATCTTCAAACAAAAACCCTGATTAATCCACCTAGCGGTGATGATGCCTTTCTCGCTCGTTCAAAATAGTTGATAAACATATATGAAAAGTCTAAAATAACAATTGGTGAATAAGACTTATTTTTCACATTTATTTATACCAGATAAACCGGCCTAGGGTCGAAGATCTCGTAAATAAAGATATATTGAATTGAAAATTCACATTTGTTATAATTGCTGCCGGATGCAATTTGTTGCAAGCAAATCGGATGAGGTTAAGTGCCCGGAAAATGTGATGAGGTTGTGCAATTGCACAAATCGAGTTTCAGGCATAGTAGAAAAATTTTGAGCCCATAGTGAGTTCGGGCTGATTTTTAATGTGAAACAATGGGACAGGATTCGCCGTTGAAATAATCGGTTCAGGATAAGATTTCGTGAGTTAGATTTTTTGCACACATGTACATACACATACTTCTTCTGAAAAAGTTCGTATCGTTTGCTTTGAATACGAGAAAAGCAAAAAAACGGTGGTGAGAAAAAACAAATGTTTCCATTTGTCAAACTTTCGAGTGCTTTCCGTTTTGAAGCCAGAATCCAGCTTAGACTTCTATCATCTAATCAATAAGTTAGCTTTTTTGAAATTGTTGTTTTGAATAATATGATTCTTCATATAAATAAAAATTAAGTTGACCATTCCCGTCAAAAATTGTATTTCGTTTCATTATTTCAATCGATTCTTTGGCTTATCAACTTTCCCTAAAGAACCCCATATTTTTTTTAAGCCTCTAACAACTAAATCCATAGGGCCTCATATGCCTGTCACTGGCGAACAAAGCTCGTGTACTCTGCATCGAAGCTTAGAACCGGTGTTAGGGCGCAATCGTTAATGTGAACATTTTTAAAAACAAAAGTGTGCATAAAATTGCCTCGCCATAACAAAAAGGTGGTAGAGAATTAACACTGTTGTTTACAGTTTAGAACCAAATCCAGATGTCGCACATGTTGGGGTAGGGATTCAGTGCTCCGCCTTCTCCCCCTGATTAAATCAAAAGATGTTTTAGTTACAAGATAAAGTTTGTCGCTATCGTCGCTGTCCGGAACATCTTTTGCCGGCGATGATAGGAGAGCTAAATGTCAAAGAAGGAAAATCCATACGATTTGACCCAACATGTTCCGGACAGCAGAACAAAGGGAACCGAAGCGACAATCTTTATCTAGTAACTAAAATATCTTTATTAAATCGAAAACAAAAACCGAAAAACGTGTGCATGTGTTAACCGGTCTGTAAAAATTCACTCGATGTTCGTTCAAAATCAGGTCAATCTTAAAAAACAGCACATTTTCGATTTTTGTTTGAATTTAAAAATATTTAGTGGCGTAAAAAATATAGGTTAATTGGGAATGTTGACCTTAAATAAGCCAAAAAATCTATTAAGGGAATGAACATTTTTGACGAGAAAGGTAAATTTTTGCTGATGAGCAGTTCCATTTTTGTAATTATCATTCACACTTTTCAACAAGATTTATAAATTTGATCCGACTTAAAAAAATCTGAAGAGAATTCTACTGGGGTTGCTTTTCTTTATATGGAAAGCATTTTGCAGTAATTGGTATGAATGTATGGTTAAAATTGAATATTTTAATTTCTAAACTGATCCAAAATTATTTATCAGATCACTCTTTACAGGTAAACGATTCAAGCGCGTTATCTGATAGATAACGCGTGACAGAGCTAGTGTTACCAAAATCAGCATTCTTGAGTTCATATTGTGCAATACTTTATATCGTAATGATAACATATATCGGAAAATCGAAAATCGTTGCTTACCTTCGTGTAATTTGTTATGGATTATAGCAAAGCTGTTTTCGATCATTTAGTAATATAGTTTCGATAATTTAGTAGTTTGTCAATAACTTATTCCAGAGGTTGAATTTCAAAAGTGATATGTGGAGGACTTCTAGAGCGAAGGCTTTTACAACTCTGCCTAATTGTTGTTTCTATTGCACTAATAACAGAGTTATAGCGCTAGTTGCAGTAACTTATTATACAAACTGATCGAAATTTTGTTATCATTTAGTATTAGTAACTAGTGCTTTAACTCTGTTATTAGTTGAATTAAAACAACAAACTATTAGGCAGAGTTGTAGAAAAATAATCGCACTAGAACTCTGCTGTAACACGTTTTGACATTTAACCTCTGGAATGAGTCATTGTAGTTTGTCAATGATCGAACTAAGACTATTAAATTATCTAAAACATACTTGGATTATAGAAAAGTTTGAATACTTTTTCTACTGACTTCCAATTTTCTCCGAATTTCCAATTTTCTTTTCAATTTTCTCCGAAGCCTACCAAAACTCATTTTCTCCTACATAATCCGAGTGCTTTTTATTCGAATTCTTCTAACAGACATGCTGTCACTATGAACGGGGTTCCAATTATTTGGTCTAGCGAAGTCTAAGATTTAGGACTTATGTATAGCATGAATGAATTAACTTTCAAAAACCACACAGAAGGTATGCAAGCAAAAAGGTACAAATATAGTAAGTGAACATTCATAGAAAATCAAAATCTTAAAATATTTTTGCCTTTCTCGTATACTAAGTATACGGAAAGGCTATAGAACTGCTCCAAAACCGAACTTTTTATAGAAGGCTCGGAGACCCATAGTGTTATATACCAATCGACTCAGCTCGACGAATTGAGGTGATGTCTGTATGTGTGTGTGTATGTGTGTGTGTGTGTGTGTATGTGTACAAAAATGTGAGACACGTTTTTGGGCATTTATCATTATCCGATTTGCTCGCAACAAGTTGCATTCGACGCGGAATGCAGTCCCATTGGTTCCTATTTAAAATTAGATCGATTGAACTTTGCGTTTCGGAGTTATGGCCAAAAAACTGTTTTTACGTGCAAAAAAAAAGCAAAATGCTCCACTCTGGACTCGAACTCGTGATCTCTTGATCGGGAAGCGGCTACTACACCACAGTACCATCAATACACATAGTATGTGACAAGATACATACAAATATAAATCATCGAATTGGGCATATATTCATTACCTCTATAAGCATCAGAGTTTATCCTGCTAGGGCACCGATTCTTATACTGGTAGTATTAATGGATCGAGAAAAGAAAATATTAGCTTTTACCGTTGGTTTTTAAAATATACAGTTTCAATACATTAACTTAGAGCAAGATTGCCGGTGGTGAGTATAAGCCGTTTGGTAGCGCAGTATCATTACTTGACACTTTTCCGATCGCTACTAAACGCGCTGCTAAAACAGTAGCGCAGCGGACAGGTGATCAAATTTGGTAGCCCGATAACAGCGCTGCTATTTGATGAACTATTAAACGTCACCTTTACGGAATGCAGCCACCAAAATGATAACCGAAAAAGAGTGACTTAACTAAAATGACAGCGCTGCGAGGATAATCAAAACACTCGCGCCCAGTAATGATGCTGTAATAGATAAACTATTGAAATCGCTTGGATACGCTGTTACTTTAATTGAGATAAAAGTAGATTCACTATTGATTCGAGGATGTTAATGCAAAATTATATTGGTATAATTGCATAATTACATCCAAACTAGTAGACACATATGTGTATAATAATGGGAAGTATCAATAAGAACCCCTCAGGTTACGGGTGCCCTATGCAAATTACTGAATAGTAATTTTGGGTGACCTTTTTACGATAGGATATCCGTTCAATAAATAAAAATCCTCTTCTCTGCTACACGTTAGACATAACTTTTCTCATGTCTTATTGCTATCAAGCGCTAAGAAAAGCACAAATACCCTATACAACAGCCTGTAAATATCCTCAGTCCTCATATAGCAATTTCAAAAAGCATCGTGCTTTGTTTAACACGTTCAACGCTCTCCCGTTCGAATGCGCCTAAAAGAAGGAATGGCAATGTGCCGTCGCGCAGTGGTGGTCCCCCATACAAATGCTCGACTAAACCTACGATTGCGCTTGAAATTTAGCAACAGTAATTTTGTAACGCTGAATTCATTTTGAAATTTAAATAGTTATCCGACATATGCTATGCTAACCAAAGAGTTCCGGAAGCCCATGACTTAGGATCACAGCAGCGTCTTAATTCTCACCTTGAAACAGTAAATTTCCCGCTTTGGTGCAACAAGGCGCAATTCGCCAAACTAACCACTGTTAAGTGACAAAATATATATTTCAATGCATCATATCAGTTCTTTCCGAATCTTTCCCGATACAAAATTTAGCCAAATTTAATTTTCCCATACATATATGTTTAGGAGATACTTTACACCATCAACTTGAACCAAGTCACCAAAAATTAAATTTACCAACTAAGTACAATTAACAAATTGAGGAATTATCATTGACTAAATGTGCAAAATTGATATAATATCAGCTTCACGAAAGAACGATTTGTTTTGGGTTTTGTCTGGGTTTCCGCCACTGTGGATCGGTCGGCTTAACCATCGTAGCATCAGCGGTAAGCCGTGCTTCTGTTCTATTTTTACGCATATGCATGCATCCTTCTTTGTGGCATTCAATCAGCATATGGGAGCGCAGCTGATGTGCGGGAAGACGCGGGACGCATGCGCATTCGCTTCAGTCTCTTGCCGTCGGATGAATATTGCTGAAGGAAGCATCATCAACACACATCGCATTGCGGGCGGCACTGTTCTATTTTTAGCTCAGATGGGTTGAATGTTGATCCGAGCAAATGAGATTTGGGGAGACTGGTTCATGAGTATGTATTACGGAAAAAATTTTTTGGATAGCTCCGCGGAAATAACGCGCAGAGGGAAATCCAGTCTCAATTCCTTGGATATAGCGCTGGCTGCACCATAAACTCGAAAGTTTCTAATTTTATTGAATAATTATGTCTTTTCTATTCAGTAAAGCATATTTTCTTTTGTGCATTGAAGCAATAGAATATAATTTCCTACTTATGTTTACTGTCTACTGAAACTCGGTGGGCAAGTTTGATTACTACCAAGATAAATCAAAAGCTATTTTGTTTCTGCTAACAATCATTAAAGAAAACTGTTGAGTACATATCGATTCTCAACTTATGTATTTATGTTTCATTTCCTACCTCCATCATCTAAAGTTCAGACCTGAATTCTTTCAAATATTCCAAATAATCAGATGGATTCAATTATAGAAATGTCATGAATATAAATATAAACAATACACAGCATTACGTTCCATTGATTATTTGCATGGAAAATATTAAATACAATTTTTTTTAAAGGCGCTTGAATTTTCTAGTATTCAAAATTTTTCTTGCAATGCGTATTATACCACACACACCTAGAAAATATGAGTTTTGAAAAAAAAGATGGCTTACACGAGGATCGAACATAAATCCTCTGAATGAGAGCCTATCACGTTACCACTGAGCTATCTTTGTTTCTTGAGATGCTGGTGTTCGAAGAACAAGAGGCTACGCGATTTGCAATAAATAACTATTTCACTACATCAAGACATAGGCTGCCTAGGCTGCTTGTGCATACGTGCGGTAACGCACCGGGGGCTGTGCTTTGGTTCGGTGGCATATAATCTGAACCGATAAAAAGTTTAGTTTAGGGAATATAAGTCATGTTCGGGATTTGAGTCAAAACGGTACGATTGAGTTTACGTCAGGTGCTTTTGTGTCATTTCATTCAAATAAGTCACATGTAATATTCTTATTGTTTTGGTGCGCAGGGAAGCAACTTCATAATCAATTTCAACATTTTATTTTGAATCCTCTGTAAATGCATTCTTCCTGGCGTTGCAGCAAAAAACCCATATTGGGGTTTTGGCCTAACAATTAGTTTGGCCTAACAATTAGTTTGTAAATCAAAAAAATATTTTAAGATTTTGATTTTCTATGAATATTCACTTACTATATTTGTACCTTTTTGCTTGCATACCTTCTGTGTGGTTTTTGATAGTTAATTCATTCATGCTATACATAAGTCCTAAATCTTGGACTTCGCTAGACCAAATAATTGGAACCCCGTTCCTAGTGACAGCATGTCTGTTAGAAGAATTCAAATAAAAAGCACTCGGATTATGTAGGAGAAAATGAGTTTTGGTAGGCTTCGGAGAAAATTTTCTATTTTTGGAAGTCAGTAGAAAAAGTATTCAAACTTTTCTATAATCCAAGTATGTTTTAGATAATTTAATAGTCTTAGTTCGATCATTGACAAACTACAATGACTCATTCCAGAGGTTAAATGTCAAAACGTGTTACAGCAGAGTTCTAGTGCGATTATTTTTCTACAGCTCTGCCTAATAGTTTGTTGTTTTAATTCAACTAATAACAGAGTTAAAGCACTAGTTACTAATATTAAATGATAACAAAATTTCAATCAGTCTGTATAATAAGTTACTGCAACTAGCGCTATAATTCTGTTATTAGTGCAATAGAAACAACAATTAGGCAGAGTTGTAAAAACCTTCACTCTAGAAGTCCCCAACATATCACTTTTGAAATTTAACCTCTGGAATAAGTTATAGACAAACTACTAAATGATCGAAAACAGCCTTGCTATAATCCATAACAAATTACATGAAGGTAAGCAACGATTTTCGATTTTTCGATATATGTTATCATTACGATATAAAGTATTGCACAATATGAGCAATCAGCTCAAGAATGCTGATTTTGGTAACACTAGCTCTGTCACGCGTTATCTATCAGATTTTGTGCTTGAAGCGTTTACCTGTAAAGAGTGAACTGATAAATAATTTTGGATCAGTTTAGAAATTAAAATATTCAATTTTAACCATACATTCATACCAATTACTGCGAAATGCTTTCCATATAAAGAAAAGCAACCCCAGTAGAATTCTTTTCAGATTTTTTTAAGTCGGATCAAATTTATAAATCTTGTTGAAAAGTGTTTGAATGATAATGACAAAAATGGAACTGCTCATCAGCAAAAATTTATATTTTTCGTCAAAAATGTTCATTCCCTTAATCGATTCTTTGGCTTACTTAAGGTCAACATTCCCAATTAACCTATATTTTTTTACGCCACTAAATATTTTTTAAATTCAAAACAAAAATCGAAAATGTGCTGTTTTTTAAGATTGACCCGATTTTGAACGAACATCGAGTGAATTTTTGCAGACCGGTTCACACATGCACACATTTTCGGTTTTTGTTTTCGATTTAATAAAAGATATTTTAGTTACTAGATAAAGATTGTCGCTTCGGTTCCCTTTGTTCTGCTGTCCGGAACATGTTGGGTATCAAGCTGTCAAATCGTATGGATTTTCCTTCTTTGACATTTAGCTCCCCTATCACACACTTTTGTTTTCGATATTTTATCAAAATTAAACACTCAATCATGCAGCAATATAACGATGTGGGATGCTTGAGATACCTGCTTGATTATAGGGACTCGAAAAAGAATTTATTTGCGGTATAAATGTTCACATTAACGATTGCGCCCTAACACCGGTTCTAAGCTTCGATGCAGAGTACACGAGCTTTGTTCGCCAGTGACAGGCATATGAGGCCCTTGGAAAAAATATGGGTTCTTTGGGATAGTTGACCTTAAATAAGCCAAAGAATCGACTGAAATAATGAAACGAAATACAATTTTTGACGGCAAGGGTCAACTGATTTTTTATTTATATGATGAATCATATTATTCAAAACAACAATTTCAAAAAAGCTAACTTATTGATTAGATGATAGAAGTCTAAGCTGGATTCTGGCTTCAAAACGGAAAGCACTCGAAAGTTTGACAAATGGAAACATTTGTTTTTTCTCACCACCGTTTTTTTGCTTTTCTCGTATTCAAAGCAAACGATACGAACTTTTTCAGAAGAAGTATGTGTATGTGCATGTGTGCAGAAAAATCTAACTCATTTTTCGAAATCTTATCCTGAATCGATTATTTAAACGGCGAATCCTGTCCCATTGTTTCACATTAAAAATCAGCCCGAACTCACTATGGGCTCAAAAGTTATGGCCAAAATACAAATTTTTATACTATGCTTGAAACTCGATTTGTGCAATTGCACAACCTCATCACATTTTCCGGGCACTTAACCTCATCCGATTTACTTGCAACAAATTGCATCCGGCAGCAATTATAACAAATGTGAATTTTTAATTCAATCTATCTTTATTTACGAGATCTTCGACCCTAGGCCGGTTCATCTGGTATAAATAAATGTGAAAAATAAGTCTTATTCACCAATTGTTATTTTAGACTTTTCGTACATGTTTATCAACTATTTTGAACGAGCGAGAAAGGCATCATCACCGCTAGGTGGATTAATCAGGGTTTTTATTTACAAACTAATTGTTAGGCTAGCCATGTTTTACATACATATACTGTGCCAATATGGGTTATTTGCTGCAACGCCAGGAAGAATGCATTTACAGAGGATTCAAAATAAAATGTTGAAATTGATTATGAAGCACCAAAACAATAAGAATATTACATGTGACTTATTTGAATGAAATGACACAAAAGCACCTGACGTAAACTCAATCGTACCGTTTTGACTCAAATCCCGAACATGACTTATATTCCGATATAACTAAACTTTTTATCGGTTCAGATTACATGCCACCGAACCAAAGCACAGCCCCCGGTGCGTTACCGCACGTACGCACAAGCAGCCTAGGCAGCCTATGTCTTGATGTAGTGAAATAGTTATTTATTGCAAATCGCGTAGCCTCTTGTTCTTCGAACACCAGTACCTCAAGAAACAAAGATAGCTCAGTGGTAACGTGATAGGCTCTCATTCAGAGGATTAATGTTCGATCCTCGTATATGTCATCTTTTTTTTTTCAAAACTCATATTTTCTAGATGTGTGGTATAATACGCATTGCAAGAAAAATTTTGAATACTAGAAAATTCAAGCGCCTTTAAAAAACAATTGTGTTTAATATTTTCCATGTTAATAATCGATGGAACGTAATGCTGTGTATTGTTTATATTTATATTCATGACATTTCTATAATTGAACCCATCTGATTATTTGGAATATTTGAAAGAATTCAGGTCTGAACTTTAGATGATAGAGGTAGGAAATGAAACATAAATACATAAGTTGAGAATCGATATGTACTCAACAGTTTTCTTTAATGATTGTTAGCAGAAACAAAATAGCTTTTGATTTATCTTGGTAGTAATCAAACTTGCCCACCGAGTTTCAGTAGACAGTAAACATAAGTAGGAAATTATATTCTATTGCTTCAATGCACAAAAGAAAATATGCTTTACTGAATAGAAAAGACATGATTATTCAATAAAATAAAATTATGGTGCAGCAGACGCTATATCCAAGGAATTGAGACCGGGGATTTCCCTCTGCGCGTTATTTCCGCGGAGCTTTCCAAAATTTTATTTTTTCCGTTTGAACCAGTATCCGTTTGAACCAGTATCCCCAAATCTCATTTGCTCGGATCAACATTCAACCCAGCTGAGCTAAAAATAGAACATTGCCGCACGCAATGCGATGTGTGTTGGTGATGCTTCCTTCGGCAATATTCATCCGACGGCAAGAGACTGAAGCGAATGCGCATGCGTCCCGCGTCTTCCCGCACACCAGCTGCGCTCCCATATGCTGATTGAGCGCCACAAAGAATGATGCATGCATATGCGTAAAAATAGAACAGAAGCACGGCTTGCCGCTGATGCTACGATGGTTAAGCCGACCGATCCACAGTGGCGGAAACCCAAACAAAACCCAAAACAAATCGTTCTTTCGTGAAGCTGATATTATTTTAATTTTGCACATTTAGTCAATGATAATTCCTCAATTTGTTAATTGTAGTTGGTAAATTTAATTTTTGGTGACTTGGTTCAAGCTGATGGTGTAAAGTATCTCCTAAACATATATGTATGGGAAAATTAAATTTGACTAAATTTTGTATCGGGAAAGATTCGGATAGAACTGATATGATGCATTGAAATATATATTTTGTCACTTAACAGTGGTAGGTTTGGCGAATTGCGCCTTGTTGCACCAAAGCGGGAAATTTACTGTTTCAAGGTGAGAATTAAGACGCTGCTGTGATCCTAAGTCATGGGCTTCCGGAAGTCTTTGGATAGCATAGCATATGTCGGATAACTATTTAAATTTCAAAATGAATTCAGCGTTACAAAATTACTGTTGCTAAATTTTAAGCGCAATCGTAGGTTTAGTCGAGCATTTGTATGGGGGACCACCACTGCGCGACGGCACATTGCCATTCCTTCTTTTAGGCGCATTCGAACGGGAGAGCGTTGAACGTGTTAAACAAAGCACGATGCTTTTTGAAATTGCTTAATGAGGACTGAGGAGTATTTATAGGCTGTTATATAGGGTATTTGTGCTTTTCTTAGCGCTTGATAGCAAACATGAGAAAAGTTATGTCTAACGTTGGATGTAATTATGCAATTATACCAATATAATTTTGCATTAACATCCTCGAATCAATAGTGAATCTACTTTTATCTCAATTAAAGTAACAGCGTATCCAAGCGATTTCAATAGTTTATCTACTAGAGCATCATTACTGGGCGCGAGTGTTTTGATCAGCCTCGCAGCGCTGTCATTTTAGTTTAGTCACTCTTTTTCGCACTGGTCACTATTTTCGGTTATCATTTTGGTGGCTGCATTCCGTACAGGTGACGTTTAATAGTTCATCAAATAGCAGCGCTGTTATCGCGCTACCAAATTTGATCACCTGTCGGCTGCCCTATTGTTTTAGCAGCGCGTTTAGTAGCCACCGGAAAAGTGTCAAGTAATGATACTGCGCTGCCAAACGGCTTATACTCACCACCGGCAATCTTGCTCTAAGTTAATGTATTGAAACTGTATATTTTAATAACCAACGGTAAAAGCTAATATTTTCTTTTCTCGATCCATTAATACTTCCAGTATAGGAATCGGTACCCTAGCAGGATAAACTCTGATGCTTATAGAGGTAATGAATATATGCCCAATTCGATGATTTATATTTGTATGTATCTTGTCACATGCTATGTGTATTGATGGTACTGTGGTGTAGTAGCCGCTTCCCGATCAAGAGATCACGAGTTCGAATCCAGATTGGAGCATTTTGCTTTTTTTTTGCACGTAAAAACAGTTTTTTGGCCATAACTCCGAAACGCAAAGTTCAATCGATCTAATTTTAAATAGGAACCAATGGGACTGCATTCCGCGTCGAATGCAACTTGTTGCGAGCAAATCGGATAATGATAAATGCCCAAAAACGTGTCTCACATTTTTGTACACATACACACACACACACACACATACATACACACATACAGACATCACCTCAATTCGTCGAGCTGAGTCGATTGGTATATAACACTATGGGTCTCTGAGCCTTCTATAAAAGTTCGGTTTTGGAGCAGTTCTATAGCCTTTCCGAATACTTAGTATACGAGAAAGGCAAAAAGCTCTGAATGAACCCAAATCGGTCAAATACTTAATCATCAATCGCAAGAGACATTCCTTATAAAATTATGTTGATGTACTTATGATATAGGGAAATTTCATTTAATGCTATCTATCTTGATAAATTTAAATTGCTGACAACCAACAATAATGAAAAACCTAATTTAGGGTGGCTCAAAAACACTTTTCAAATTTTTCGATGGGCCGCCCTCTTATTCGGTTCTATTTGATGCCCTGTTGCTCTGGACAAAATTTCAGCCAAATCGGTCAACGTTTGGACGGTGCTAAACTCGTTGGAAGTTTATATGGAAAAATGTATGCAGAAACATGCAAAACAATGATTTGCAGTTGGACGGCACAATTTACGATCAAGAACCATGATACTCATTCAGTTCTTGTAGAATTTAATACAGAATGTTATGCTGAAAACCGCGAGAAGATTAGAGTTTATTAGACAAAGATATGAGCATATATTTTTTAAATCATTATTCTATATAGAAAACACATGTCTTTATGAAACAAATGTATAATAGACCGGAAGTAAAATGAATGAACTGATATCCTGATGCATGAACACCTAATATTTCGGATCATTTATACCAATTTAAGTCAAAATTCCTTAGATAGGGCGTTATGCCCCATGTTCCCCTAAGAGAATTGCTTTTAATAGTCTAATAAGTGTATAAATCTAGCGTAATGAACCAGACATATGTTTGATACACTTTTTTAAAGAAGCAGTGGTTTATATCTCCCTACAAATCAACGTATTATCGGTGAAATATTGATTAATTTGCGTTTGGCCGAGTTAAAAATTAAGTAAATGCCAATCGACATAAATTTTGACCGATTCCCCAATAAAAGCCATTATTGAAAGGAAGGCAAATGATATCAAACGTAAGTATACTCTGACGGAGGAAAAAAGTAGCGAGAGTTGTAAAAAGTTCACTAAAAATATTAAAAAAGACTAAAAGTATAGAGTCGAGATTTTTTTTACTTGCCCAATATTACAAAATTTTAAACACTACCTTTTTCTCACTTCTGAACAATTTCCACTGATTCATTTGATGTGTTTCACTTATTTTAACAAACTCGGCCAACCTACCCAGACCCTGGGGTTGGTTGGCCGAATTTTTCAAAAGATATTTTAGTAACTAAAATATCTTTTAATTTTTCCGCCGCATTTCTTTAAAAGTCTAACCAGAATGAGTACAAACATTTCGAAAGCAAAAATTGACCAACCAGCCCCGGTCTCCCCTAATAAGCTTTTTTTTTGCTTTCTGAAGGTCCTCCCCTTTACCGGCATGTTTTCAACAGTATTAGTGAAAATGTCCGTGGATATGTATTTACTAGTAATTTAGTTTGTAAACGATGTAAAGATCGTAAAGATGCTCGCTTCTCGAGCACCATTAGTTTATTTACAACATAGTGATAGCGATAGAAGTGCCCACACAGTGAGCCACTCAAATAATGTTTGCCTGCAGTTGTTATAATTACTGTGCAAATACCTATACATATTTTGATTGATAAGAAAGTATTGTCTTAATGGTGAACCCAATGTGAATCGAATCGGCAAATAACATCCGCTATACGTTAACTCGGATGTCCTCCACCCAGCATCCATCGAACAATGGATGCGGAATCTGTCATGCCATCAGCAGCAGCTCAGCAACCTGCCGTTTGTCTTTGATAAGCTCCTACGCAGAAAGGCCATAGATTCAACCCTAGAAACGAAACTTTGCAGAACGGTTAGATGATTTCATAAATCTGTTTACTCAGGTAGGTGTGGTGTTTCCGCATGTAGTGATCTGGACTTGATTCACAATGAATGCTAAAATAATATCGTACCAGCATTATTGTAAATTAAGTCCAGATCATTACAGTAGGGTATTTGCTTCATTTTTGAATATGTACATTGTACATGCTCTCATATTAATAACAAATGCAATAGGGACAAGATCGGTTCTAGTCATGTTATACTTGCTAAAAAAAATCATTAAATTATTAACAAAACAATCTATCCAAACTTTGTTTTCGTTTGTTATTGATATGGGTACATGTCGGTAGTGCCATAGGTAAACAAAGTCGTCTCTCGTTGGTTGTAACATCAATTTTTCTTGCTTATTCAGTCTTAAAAGTGTTGCTAATGTATGCTAGGTGGATCGGAAATAATAGGTTCGAGAACCTGAACTTGAAAAATATGTGCCTAGTGGGATACTGTGAGAGGTTATCGCTTCACGAAATATAATGTTTGATAACAAGACATCCCATCCACCATCAGGAAGCGCACAAGAGACTCAGGGGTAGATTTTGCTTTCAATTTCATTTTCTTTTCCAACAGGCGTCAGCTGCTGAGCAGTTCCAATTTATTTGAGTACGTGGAAAGCAATCCCATCGGGAGCAGGATTCCTCTTATGATTCCAGTGGAATAAGACAAGCTAATCCTGACTAGAAAGTTTTAAAGTGTTTAGTTCTCAGAATAAAGTGCATCTTACTTGAGTTTGTGTGATAATTAGCAAAAAACGTGCCATTCAAAACATCACACTACCAAAGAATGTCTGCGAATATCGTACGAGCCGGCTTTGCGCCTCTCGCTCGCTCCTGTGGCACATCAGCGATCAGCTTGCGTTTGCGTATGGATAAACATTACCACCAATGTCCAGCAACTGTTACTGGATCTAAAACTACCACCACTACGAGGCACTTTGGAAAGATTTCATCATTTGCGCCATCATCGCCACTGTTGACGCCGTCCTCGTCCATCGAGAGCCATTCGTCTACCTTTACAAACGTAGTGCACTATCCGAAGCGGCCAATCTGTTCCTTGTCCGGAGTCCTGAGCAGTTCCAGCCTACCGAAAGCAACCAAGGTACGTGCGTTTTCAATATTGATTGAATGGGGGAATAGTGCAATTCTGATTTATAGCCATCTGTAGCAAGAAAAACACGTGTATGTAATTGATCCTTCAAGTTGATTGAAGCAATTTGACTTGATAAAGAAATAGGGTGAAGGAGCATTCGGGCATCACTACTTATTTACGTCTTCAGCGTTCATTACGCCGCCTTGATTTGCTGCAAAACACTAGTAGCCTACGGGTACTACAGCCATGTACTAAAAACCAATTAATTGTAAAGCGTCCGAGTGATAATCGTTGTGGACAAGAAAATGGGTGGTGCTTAATAATCCTTCTCCCTACCTAGCTTGGGAATAAAGTAGGGTAAAGCACGGTATGGGTAGTTTACGACTATTGCAGCAGTAGCTCTTGCAACATTTGCTAATTCAACAAAAATACACCACTTATGCGCGTAACTTAGATCTAAACACACATCTATCAAATCTGGAGAGTATATCTAGGAACTTTTTTCAAATAATTGTATTTGACCTTGAAATTTGAAACGACGCATACTCTCTCTATTCTCCATATTTCTTTCAATTCACATTACCTGATAGATAGCAATCGATTCTTTCTGTTTGGTGTATTAGTTGTGCAAAATAGTTTGAATTTAGAGCACAATCGCCATTTCAAAAATCAAAGTCAGAATCAATTAGGCCCATTTGGAACAAAGTTCTTAGAAATGGTTTTTAAAATGTTTAACAATTTACGGAGTCAAAGTCCATTATGATTTTATATCGATGGGAAAATTATTGCTTGTTGAGCTGAGCAAAGTGAAAGTTAAGTAGACATAACATACTGAGCGATTCATCTCCCAACCGACCAATCCGCATCGGATTTTGATGTTGCTAATGTCCCAAGAGCTCGTTCAAGAGCGTTAAAAAGCAGTGTCAAGCCCCCTTTCAGATTCATAGTAGGAGAAATCTTGCTTGCAATGATCCTGGCGTCAACGTAGTTGAGACCGGCAACGTAGGTTGCTCTGCTGCACTCTCCTCACGAGTTGTTCTTTAACCCATTACTGCCCAGGTGTACAAAAACTTGATCCAAATGGGATGAAACTATCTAGTCCTTCTAGATATGTCTTAAAATAGGGGTGGAATTGTTGAATTTTCGCTTGGAATTCTTTGAAAGTTGAGATATCTGAGGTATAAAATTTCATACTCCGATCAGATAACATACTAAAAATTAAAAATATTTGAAAATCAAACAAAATGATTTTATTTAAAAAAAAACATCAATTTCAAAAATTGTATTTATGAATTATTAACACTTTCGAACGCCGGTTTCAGTGACACGGAGTGTGGTACTGGAAAAAGCACTCCGAAGGGTGCAAACCAACGTCACACTTCAAGCAAATGTACGTCGTGCAGCGGTTGCAATATGCACACCTTCGTTGGGTCCTACTCGGATTCGTGTTGATGAAATGATGTATTCCGTCAAACCTAGCCTCTGATGATTTCGAGTGTTTAGGCTTGATCTGCATGAACTCGATCCTTGCTGGATTGATGTCACTAAGAAGTCCTTCGCAGAGAGATCTAACGAAATTGATCAATGCTTCGTTTCCATGACTCTTACTGTAGATATGCCAAAGATTTACAACTCCACCATTCAGCCCATTCGAATAAAGGGACAATACCACTTCTTATTTCAGATGGTGCAAACGGAATAGCCTTCGTTGAGTATCAAAGAGATCAACACCACCCATTCCTTTCTTGTACATTTTACAAAGATGGGGTTGGAATAAAACTCTTCTTTTCTTCTCATCCCTTACTGCTACATGTTCCTCAACGTAGGGCAATGTTTGTCGTCTTTTACATATTGACAACATTATTATCATTCCAACGAACAATAGTAATATTTGTTTCGTTGTCACGCACAATGTCGTATGAACCTCGAGCCTCTTTTTTCAGAGAATCTAATGGCGCCTTTTCAATTCTATTGTTACGGATGGTTAGAACAATATTTATGTTCTTTCTGCCGAAATCTTCGAGAAGGGGCAAGCTGATAAAAAAAATCCTTCTGTAACAACATTTTTGCTTAAGTTGGATACAACTTTCGATCCCAATAGTTCTCCAGGATCACGATCCGTTTTCCCTACAAAGTATGCCACAAAACATTATTGATAAAAAAAGGTATCTAAATTAATTTTCTTACCTTTTTACGGGATGAAGTTGATAAGGTATCCATCATGAGTACAAATGCACCAAATTGTGTAGCCAAACCGAATTGGCTTTCGGATGAATTGCTTCATAAAGTTCCTGCCATAGTAAGGCTCCGTATCTTCGTCGATAGAGAAATGAGTTCCCAATGGCTGTCCTATGTTTAGAAACTTGTCATTCAATCGTTCTATTAAAGATCGCCCTTTGTACAATTTGTCTGACCCATCACCGAGTGAGTTGTCATTGAGATGCAGATATTTCAATATTTTCTCAAATTTATTCCTCGGCATAGCGTTGGCAATCGACATATTGTATGTATCTTCTTTTGCTTTCCAGTAGAACCGCTTTGTAGACTTTTTTTTTATTCTTTCTGCTGTAGTGGCCCCTCTAGTCAAACTGCTGGTAATATATGTTCCTAGATAACGCACCAACGTAACTACTAATAGTTCGTTCTTTACCACGTATGGGTCCCTGAAGAGAACTTTTGTTTTTGCAGTGTGGATCTCTAAACCAATAGATAAGAGTAATGGTTCTAAAACATTTAATATTTTTTCCACATCCTCCTTGTTGTCGCAGAGAAACATTAGATCGTCTGCATATCCAATTAAGCACGGCAGTCTTATTTCAAATCGATGCTGCAGACGAATTTCTGGTTTGAATTCAGTCAAAGACATCAGTACATGATGCAGCATTAGTATGAAAAGCTGCGGGCTCAAAGGGCATCCCTGCTTGATATCCCTGGTTTTCTTTGTTGCTTTTGTCCTCTGTCCGAACTATTGCAACGACGTTGATTCCATCAGACATGCTTCTATAATCCGGTTAATAAGAGCTTTTGAAACCCCGAGGTCGGTTAAAATTGCTGCCGCTTTCGTAATGTCTATCCTGTCGAAGGCTTGTTTCAAGTCTATTGACACTAGGATAGTCACACACCCTTTCCGCCATCTTTCATCCAAAATTCGTCTCAGGACAAAAATTTCATCCACTGCGCTCCTTTTTGCCTGGAATGCCATTTGGTATCCTGGGATAGGAGCGACCTGTGCTTGCAGTCGGTTTAGCAGCAACTTAGCATAAATTTTGTAAATTGTTGGGCATAAAGTTATACATCTATAATCTTCTATTGAGCGAGGATGCGGAAGTTTGGGAATGGGTATCTGAAGAGTTTCTTTCCACGAGCTTGAAACTATGTTTGTTCTATACACCTTTTGAAGTAGTTCTGTAACTTGTGACAGGAGCGATTCGGAACCATATTTAAAAAATTCGTTGTGTATGTTATCTACACCTGGAGCTCTTAGCTTCATAGCAGACCAGACGATGTTTTTTATTTCTTCCAATGTTGGCTCTGGACCAGGATCCCTTCCGTCGTCTTCAACTAGTTGTTCAATTCTGACAAGTATCCCCTTAAAAAATCTTGAAGTTTGATACCCATATTGATATGATTCCGGACGTTTTTCAAATTGGCCACTTCTCCCGGGGCACCTGGAGCCTACTACAGAGTGGTCATGGCAGCTGCTGGTTCTAAAATGCATTTAGAACTATCACCTCAAAAAATCTTGAAGTTTGATACCCATATTGACAGGGTTCTGAACGTTTTTCAAATTGGCCACTTCCCCCGGGGCACCTGGAACCTACAAGAGAGTAGTCAGGGCATGAAAAATCTCCATGAAAAATCTTGAAGTTTGATACCCACATTGACAGGGTTCTGAACGTTTTTCAAATTGGCCACTTCCCCCGGGGCACCTGGGGTCAGGGACACCTGGTCAGTGAAACTGATCGTCCTGAATATGCTTCCTGAAGAATCTCCATGAAAAATCTTGAAGTTTGATACCAATATTGATATGGTACCGGATAATATATACGTGATTGGAAGGATATACATAATGGACCATAGTATCCGGAAACAGGTTTACTAAAATGGCCATATCTCGGATGTTTTTCAACGGATCTTAGCGCAACCACCCGCATTCAATTTTCAATAAGATCTAGTTTCTAGGAAAATAGTGTTCATCGATGTAACTTCAAACCACACAAAAATACGAGCGGCAGAAAAAATGTGTTTTTGACATGGCCTCCGAAAATCCGGAACATCTCCGGTGTCCGGTGGCCAGTATTCGTGACCATGCATGTTCCTAAATCTTGACTAAATTTGCCGTCGAATGCTTCCGGTTTTGTCCAATTTCATCAATTTTTCAAAAAGTTATAAGGATTTGAATTTGGGCCAAATTTTGCCTATCTCAATCATTTTGCCTAACCCCTGTATATTGAGTGGGTTGCTGAAGTTTCCAAAGCATGTCACAGTCAGCTCTGACGTAGGTTGCTGCGATAAGCACGCAATTGGCACGCGTTTCTTTACTGTTTGTAGCAGAGGCGCATCCACGTTCCAAATCATGGGTAGGACAAATAGGGAAAATTAGGGCAAAAGCTCAGATGTTGAGAAATCAATGCACGTTTTACATATAAACAATTCGAAATTGGAAAAGAGTAATGGGTAAGCAGGGATGTATGCAGTATAAGAAGTCGCCTTGGAAATCGAATAAATATTTTATTGTACAGAGCTACTTCAAAAACTTGAAGACTTAAAGCAAATTTCCCTCAAAGCGCATACAAAACGATAACGCACGCACCCAATGTGTCTCGCCTGATAAGCGTAGCACATTTAAGCACGTGTTCCATACATTCCAGTGGCCCATGAAGAATTGCACTTTTCCGAAATATACGAAGCGTACTAAAAGTGCACGATCCATCAAGTACTAATTATTCAACTTCTCTGTTTCGAGACTAGAGAAAAAACACATTTTGCTCGCCCGGTGGCTGCTGTTGTCTCTGTAAATTGATTAAATTTCATGGTTAAAATTTACTAATTTCTCGGTTAACCTGAACTTTTACAGCTTTTTGAATACCACCTGAATTTTCTTTGATGTTTTGTAATTTTTTTTTCGTGGTGTTTTTTCATTGACGCTAAAGATCTTAATCTACATACTATAACCAAACAATGTACAGCAGCTGGGTGTACTTCAATCCATAACGTTGAGAAGACAGCTCTACGTGGTGTGTTACGGTGTAAGATCTACCATGGCCACGTTGTCAGCTATAGATTAATCTTGACCCAACGATTATTTTACTCAATGTGCAACTCCGTGGTACTTAACACTTCATTCTTCTCTAAGTTACGGTGAAAATTCCATAGTAGCCCTCATGATTTTATGTTTTTGCCTTTCTCATACAACAAAGTTGTACCGAAAGGCTATCATTTCACTCTGAAAACGAACTTTTTACAGGAACATCTGATAGTAAAGTTTCTTATACCATTCGACTTAGTTTGATGAATCGAGGTGATGTCTGTGTGTGTGTATGTATGTGTGTGTGTGTATGTTTGTGTGTCTGTATGGTCACTTTTCCAAACCCATTCAAATCTTATTTTTCATTCTAACTCTTTCCAATGATTTTTCCCATTTTCCGTCTCTTCTACAAAGTTTTTACATGTTTTTGCTGAACATTGTAACATTCCATCTCACATACAACAAAAGTTATCTTTAAATTATACATATTTTTAGAGGTATTTCAAGTTGTGATTACTCCCTTTATTGCAAAAAGTCGCAAATTTCTTCACGATATGGTGAAAACTGCTTATTTCATTTTTCTACTGACATTGAAAACTTTTGTCGACAAGAGTCTTCTCGAATGCTGTGTTAAAAAGTTGTAAACCTATGAAAAATCATAATATTTGAATATCTTTTGTTTTATAAGAGATAGAAAGTTACAATGTTCAGCAAAAACATGTAATTTTGCTGATTTGACAACTTTGTAGAAGAGACGGAAAATGTGAAAAATCATCGTAAGTGCATCCGCTTTGACCTCTGATAGCAATCTAGATAGAAATTGAAACTCTCATCCCTAGGCTGGCTCGTCTCCGCGAATTCTGGGATTAAAAATTACTTCCTGGAGTCTTGAAGAACAATCAGCAGATTACTACTTCAGGTTCCCAGAAACCTTTATGAATATTGTTTAAATTCTGATTAGAAATCAAACCTATAAGACAGCTAGTATTGTAACTTAAAAAAATAACTTAATGATATGTTTCAACCAAAATTCATGGGTAGGACAATGCTTTGACTGTCCCTCCCAGGAACATTTATGCGTAGGACATGTCCTACCTGTCCTACCCACTCCCGGCGCCACTGGTTTGTAGTATTGATTTCGGAGCGATTAATTACGAACATCTATTTCCAGCCTTTGGTTAGTAGACAGCAGGACATAACTGCCGAAATCCGGAAAGTGGCTATTGTGCCTTGCAATAAAATGACAACTTTCACAATCAATTTCCAAGGCTCTTACGCTTGAGTGAAATTTCTCCGCAATACAAACCACACGTGCTAACTAAGCATTCATCGCCTATCAACACCACAGACGGCCAAATTTTCAAAAAAATATCAAATTAGATTTTTTTAAAACTTATTTTTCTTAGGCGACCACTGGCACTTATTTTCGGCTTCGATTAGAAGAAGTCGGTCAAGACGAGATGATTTGTATGCGCTGTGCAATACTCGTTAACGCTTATACGTCACATTGCCAGATTACGGCGCAGATAAGCTCAAAGTGTGATAAAGATCAATAGTACTATTTAAATGTACACGAATATTTTAAAAGTTGGCAGAATTAAATGTCCATTGGTATTTATTGAAATAAAAATCTCGAATAACAACTGACAATAACATGTTTTGCTCTCAATAAAATCTGGAAAACTACTCATGCAGATTCAGTCTTAAAATAATTTTGAAACAACGCTCAACTGACGCATATGCGCATAACAACAGCGATAAAGCACGCTCGCTGCATAGCTACTAGTTGGCGCAGTACTTGTTATTGTAAAATAATAACCATAAACAGTAAACATGGAGACCCCTTCGTTAGCACACTGATAATGCGCGAGTTGCACAGCGATATTTTGTTCCTAGCTGGATCGATGATCGTTCCCTTCAACTAGTTATGACTTATCTGACCGAAACAAGAAAATCGGTTTGGGAAGAGGTTTGAGTCCTTGCACGACTAACTTTGCACTTCACGTTTGCCAACCGGTTGTGCATATAGCGACCAAAAGCCTTCTCAAGTCACCATGAGTACAAACATACAATCGTACAATCATAGGCATACTCTTCCTTCGTTGTTACTTTCACAAACAACGTGGCGTAGTAAGATTAAAATGGAAAGTGATCAATAATAACGGCAAGCCTACGGGAACTAAACCGCGCTATCACCGGCAGGCACGAGAGTCAACAAATACATCGCCAGACTGGAGTCTTCAATCGCGATAGTGATTACACTAAGTGCGATCGATCATCTCCGGAGCACGTTTAATCTGGTACGAACCACTGACGAGAAAGGTTCAGTTAAGAAATTCTCTCCAATTGAACGAGATCTACAGTGATACTTTTATAATATTTCGAATAGAAAATTGTGATATCAATATGCCGCTCACAAACCATAAGAAAGTAATAATCATCACTTTACAAAACAGCGAAATTCGTGATCGACTAACACCGCTTCTTCCTCTCCCACAGATGTCCGGCGATGACAAGCTGTTGCACGAGAATCTCTGGGAGTCGGACCCGGAGCTGATGGACCTGATTCGGAAGGAAAAGAAACGCCAAGTCCAGGGTCTGGAAATGATTGCCAGTGAGAACTTTACCTCACTCTCGGTGTTACAGTGTCTGGGATCCTGCCTGCATAACAAGTACTCCGAGGGACTGCCCGGGCAAAGGTAAGTCGTGGTGGAGAAAGTGACCTTTTGAAACTTAATTCCCATTTGGAAAAAAAATCAATTTCGTAACTACTCTTTGAAGAGTTTCCTTTCAATTAATCGTCAGCTTCAGCAGACGGATTTGTGAGCTTTATTTGATTCTGAAGTTCAGTTTATTTTCATTTCTTGGATGTGTTTACATATTACGGTAATCACTGTCTACTTCTTGGAATTCATCATAACCTATGAGATTCTACATGCCCTTTTTATCCTCGTGGTTCATCTTTCGCCGCCACACACCGTTCTGTTGCAATCCTAAGCACGCGTCTTTCGAATTATCAGTTGTTAGCAGACATACAAGGTAGATAAATTTCTCGACCGACCTCGAAGATATGCCGGTCTATCGTAACAGTGCTTTATAGGCGGACCCTGTCGTGGTCGATTTCACCTATTAGCATGTACTTTGTCTTCGAAGAATTCATCAGCAAATAACTTCCCTAGAACTTATTCACTATTGGTGATAGACGACGGATGGCATTTAGGCTGTTCACTGTTTCCCAGATTCTAAAATCTATCTGTGCAGACAAGTGGCCAGCTTTTGTCAGGTTCATCTTGAAGAGCTCAGCTCCGATACAATCCTTAGCAGTTGGTTTATTGTTCTTTAGCTGTTGGATGCCATCCTAAACTTCCCTCAAAATGGGGGCTGTTGATGAAATATGACTAAATCCAGTCCTATATGAGTCCCAAAAACGTATTCATGACAAGTGTGTTACTCGCCACTAGGGAAAGATCGTCCCGTCCATATATACGTTCCAGCTCTCTCACGGATTTTAGGAGAGATTTCGGGACGATTTCGGTTGCTGAGATGACTAACGGAACTAACACGTCCTCCAAGCGCCACATCTGGCCGCAATGGCGGCCTGCTGCTGCCTCGTGCGCCAACTTCGTTGTAGGATGTCAGCTATCCTGGACGTCACTGTTGCGACCGTTCTCCACTGTTCTGGGTTCTGGGACATTCTTCTGTCGATGTTATCGGTGGTAGTGTCCATTCCGCATGACTCCAACATCGCACTCCTTTCCGTTTCGAACCGGGGACATGTGAACAGGATGTGCTCAGCCGTTTTTGGCACGTCTGGGCATTGCGGACAGGCGGGGGAAGCCATATGTCCCAACCTGTGCAGGTACCACCTGAAGCATCCGTGGCCTGTCAAGAACTGAATCAAGCCGACAAGGCGATGGGTCCACCTTCCCTTAGCCGAGTTGTCCATCTCCCTCTGCCATTTTGCTACCGTTGCTGCTTTGATATTCCTGCGAGCATTACCGGTGCCCCTGATGGCGTAGCACTCCTCGTCTTCCTCCACCACCAGTTTGACAGGCATCATTCCCGCGAGTACATACATCACGTTCCCCAGTATTGGACCCAAAATTGATCCCTGCGGAATCTTGTACAGCCCTACCGGTACTCCTAGTCGAAGCAACGAGTTCGCGATCTCCATCCTGCACGTACTGTTTAATACATTCTGCACGTCGAGTGTTATTACTACACAGTAAAGTATACCGCGTCGCTTGAATTCGATGGCGACCTCTGCAGTGTCAACCACCGATTCAATGGCAACAAGAGTAGACCGTCCTTTCCGAAAGACGAATTTCTCGCTCGTATGGCGACAGCCTGTTTTGGATCAACTTCTCCAGTAGCTTCCCTACCGTGTCTATTAGACAGATTGGTCTGTACGCTGAGGGGTCTCCTGGTGGCTTGCCCGGTTTCGGTAACAGGACCAAACGCTGTCTCTTCCATATATCCGGGAATGTCCGCTCGTCCAGGCACCTCTGCATGGCTGACCTGAACATGTCCGGATTGGTCATTATGGCGTCTCCCCATAGCCTCTCTGAAGGTACCATCGTCAAAGTGGGCGACCATTCACGCCCGGGTTGTAGGAGTAGCACTCCGACTTTATCTCCTTGCCTCGCTGCTTATCCTGTACCGGATAGCCAAATGGTCACTGTGGGTGTAACCGTCGTCGACCCTCCACTGCAAATCATCGACTAAACTTGGACTGCAAAACGTTACGTCTATTATCGATTCCGCTCCGTTTCGCTGGAAGGTACTTCTTAAGCCTTTGTTGCACAGCACGACATCCAGTTTGGCTAAAGCTTCTGGCAGCGTTTGCCCTCTCCGATTAGTACAGTGACCCATTCTATAGCCCACGCGTTGAAGTCTCCTGCAATGGCTACTGGCTTGCAACCCACTAGGTCTGATGTCAGCCGATCGACCATCTGGGTGAATTGTTCTATCGGCCGCCTTGGTGGGGCATAGCAGCTGCAGTAGTACACTACATTTATTTTCGCTATAACTGTACCCTCCGCTCTTGTGTTCAGCACCTCCTGGATCGGGTATCTTCCCGTCGTACAGATCGCCGCTGATCTGGATCCATCCACTATCCAGTTCCCGTTATCCGCGGGGATGCGGTACGGTTCTGCCAGGATAGCTACGCCCGTGCTCGCACGTGTGCGCTTTATGGCCATCTTCGTCACACCACCTACGTAGGTTACTCCTATCCGGCCCTTTGCAAGCCCACGACTTGTGTCCCGCTTCGAGGCAGCGGAAGCACTTATCGACTACCGGTGGTTGGTAGAGGCTGACTGGACATACTGACCAGCCAACTTTCAGCTTACCAACTTTGATCACCTTGTTGGCGTCGGTGGCCGGTAACCTCACCGTGGCAATCTGCGTCCCTTGCGGTCCTCTTCGCAGGCGGATGGACGCCTTTGCCACCACCACTCCACCTTGGTCCTTGATGGCCGAGGCGATCTCTTCCGATGTCCTGACCTCATCCAGCTGCTTACATTGGAGGGTCACTTCGTCATGTAGAGCTCTCACTTCTACACTCTCGCCTAGGACTTCCTGGGCTAGTGCTAGTGAGGTACCGCTCGCCTGTGAGCCCTTCCTTAAGACAAGAATCATCTGGCCCGCTCTCGTCCTTCTTATACTGCGAACCTCTTTACCGAGGTCCACCCGTTTCTCGTCACTGCGCATCGCCTTGAGCTCGTAGCACGGCGTAGCGCTTTTTCTCTGTTTTAATAAGCAGTGCTTCACCCTTCTCCATGGTTATCGCCGAGCGCGTGTTTGTTGCTTTCTTCTTAGATTTCCTGGTTACCATTTGGTAGGAACCGTCCGACCGCTGGTTTTCTTGGTCGGGTTGGCTTCCTTCCTCCGGTGGCCGACTGGCTTGTTTCGCCCTTGCTTTTTTTTCCTTACGCCGTTCTCCCTGAGTGGAATATCTAACGCATCATGTGCCATGGCTGTGGTACTATGGAAAGAAGTGGAAGCAGTCTGTGTGCTCTTCTCCGCTTTGCCACAGCCTTCCAGTCTAGCCGCAAGCATTTGCTGTTCCTGCTTAGCAACAAGAACCAAATTGCGAAGCTTATGCAGGTTCAGCTTCGAGTCTCTGAATATGTCCTCGTCCATTGGTGAAGTCGATAATGTCATCGAGTTGCACCATAACGACGGTCAAGCTCTGCAGGAAACCACTCGACCCTATCTCCACCGTATTGTGCTGCTGCGCACCCTTATCGCTCGCCACGACGATTACTTCGTTATTCGTCTCCATCACCTCCATATCTCTTGCACCCGATGCGATGGGTGGAGATCTCTCCGAACCTCTTATTGCGAAGGGGTTCACTTACGTTTCTTTGTTTGTTGGTTTAGGTGTTCTCATGACTGTTGGGTCCCCCTTAGGGCTGTCCTCGAACCCAGCTGGAATAGTCGCTTTCTTGATCCCATGGTTACCTTTGCTGATGTAGTGAGGCCATGCGGGGGTTGACACCTCGGTGTTCAGAGCCGTATCGGCGTAAGCCAGGAAGGAATCAACTGGTCCTACTCCCATCTGGTTGGTTAAGCCAGACGGCTGGATTGGGACGGCGTGCCCCAAGGCCTACCACGGTGTTACGGGACGGAAGGCAGCTGTGGCATTAGCCCACCCGCCATTTCAACACGGTGTCACCCGGCTTTACTCAAGGAGTGGAATGACACAACTGTCAGTCCTTTATTCATTGTATCTGTGGTACCTTGAATGAAAGACATCCGTTCTGTTGTGACGCATACAATAATCTGATTTATTATTCCATCAACCGTCCATAGCCTACTAGAACAATCCACTAACACATCTCCTTTTTTATACAATTTTGAATTACAATTATTAATAGTTTAAATGTATTTATCCTATAATTTTTAAAACCAAACACTATTTGTTTTTTTGTATAATATATTTTTACATTCCGGTAAAGTTTTCTTCAACATTTTCAAATCCTCTGAATTCTGGTTCTTCATCTGAAGGCACTGTATCTGGAGATTCTATTGTACATTGGTTGTCTGTAGGTCTTGAGGTTGTTGGTGGATTAATCTTTTTCAAATGTGCTATGTTTCTTTGGTACGTTACTCCTGTTTCTTGATTTTCTACCAGAGCCCGAGTACCTGCGCGACTCAATACTTTATATTTTGTTTTTCCGAATGTTGTTTGAAGTTTGTTTCAGGTAGAAGATTTTCCATCAAAACAGTGTCTCCTTTTGAATGTCAGATTCTTGAGCATGCCGTCTGCAGTCTTCCTTATCTTTTCCTTTTTGCTTATTCAGTTTGTCCTGATCGCGATAATCCGATGATTGTGGAATGGTTTCAATGTCATCGTTCGACGGTATCTTTGATCTAATCGTACGTCCATAGCACAATTCTGTTGAAGTTTTTCCGGTCGTTGAATGCGATGTTGTATAATACATCAACAGATAATCGTTCAAATCTTTCTTCCAATCTCTTCGCAAAACATTGCTTATCTGCAACCTCTTCAGAAGGGATCTATTCTGTCTCTCCACTAATCCATTTTCTTGTGGCCAATAAGGTGCTGCATGGTTCAGGTAAATGCCATGTATTTTGCAATATTCTTCAAATTCTTTTCCAATGAACTGTTTGGCATTATCCAGAGTTATCGTCCTAGGATATCCTAAACGCGTGAATATCTTGTCCAATCTGTTTACAGTTTCTCGAGAACCAATTCTTGACATTATTTCAACCTCTTTGTATCTGCTAAAATAATCCACTATCACCAACAAGTATTCTCCGGAAGGTAGTGGTCCCATAAAGTCAATAGCTATGTCAATCCATGGTTTTGCTGGCAGTTCTCGTCTACTCATCGGAAGCGGTTTACTTGGTAGTCCTATAAGCTGACATCCCTCACATTTTGAAACAAATTCTTTAGCTGCTTTGTCCATAGTAGGCCACCAAGCTCGGTCTCTCAATCGCTTTTTCATAATTGATTCTCCTGGATGACCCTCATGCGCTAGTTGAAGCATTCTATTTCGTAATTCTTGCGGTACTACTAATTTATTTCCTCGTACAACTGTTTCTTCGATCATGCCTAGTTCATTTCGGAAAGGTTCAAATAATTATTTGAGAGGATATTTCCAATTTCCTGATACAAGACAATCCTTAACAGCTTTGAGTTCTGGATCCATTTTGGTAGCAGCTTCGATTTCTCCTACATCAATCGCTACTGATTCTTGAACAGCGAGAACTAAGAAATGATTGTCCGTTTCAAATTCAACTGGATTTTCGTCAACAACTAACCGTGATAGAGAATCTGCGATATTTCCTGATCCTTTCCTGTACTTAACAGTAAACTTGAATGATTGAAGTCTCAACACCCATCGTTCAATTCTGGCACAAGGTGTAGAAGTTGGGGAAAATATAATTTCTAGTGGTTTATGGTCTGTTTCTAGCTCAAATTCTCGACCTATTAGGTACACCGAAAATTTCTCAACAGCCCATACCAACGCTAACGCTTCCTTTTCTGTTTGGCAGTATCTTTTCTCTGTCACAGTTAAACTCTTACTTGCATAACATATAATACGAGGGTCCATATCAGTTTTCCTTCGAATTGGATGAGTACTGCTCCTAAAGCTACTGGTGAGGCGTCTGCGACTACACGTGTTCTTAATGAATTATCAAAAATGACAACGTTTGTACATTTGATATCAGCAATTTCAATTTTCAAAACTTTGCTTGTGTTCTTCTGTCCAAATAAACTTGTTTTCTTGGTGAATTAATTGTCGGAGTGGTTCTGTGATTGTGGCTAAATCTGGAATAAACCGTCCGACATATGTTACAAAACCCAAGAAGCTTCTTACTTCTTCTACAGAATTCGGTTCCCGGAATTTTTGTAACGCTTCAATCTTACTAATAGTAGGTCGAATTCCTTCTGGGGACATTTGATGTCCTAGAAATTCAAGCTCTCTAACTTTGAAAACACATTTATCGTGATTTAATAAAATCTCTCGACTTTTTAGTACTCTAAGTACATGTTTTAACGTTTCATCATGTTCCTTCTCTGATTCACCAAAAATAAATATGTCGTCGAGGTAATTAACAACATTTTCACATTCTGCAAGAATGTGCTCCATAATTTTCTGGAACATTTCTGGAGCACACGAAATGCCAAACATTAAACGTTTGTATCGAAACAGGCCTTTATGGCAAATGAATGTTGTTATGTTTCTAGATGATTCTTCTAATTCAATCTAAAACAATTAAATTAAATTTTGAGCAACATATATCCAATATTAAAATCTCATTAAAAAAAAATCGATGCTACATACAATAATTATTTATGGAAATTATAAGTTTACCTGATGAAATGCATCCTTAATATCTAAGCGACTGAAAAACCGGGATGACCTGAACCGTGGCAAAAAATCTTCAAAAGTCGGCATCATATGGTGTTCTCTCTGGATTGCCTGATTTGCACGACGCATATCCACGCATAAACGTAAGTCTCCGTTATCCTTTACGATAGTCACTAATGGGGATACCCATTCTGCTGGTCCTAAAACTGGTTCGATTATGTCAATGGCCAATAGTTGATTCAATTTTTCTTCGATTTTGTGGAGCAATGCGATAGGCGGTCGACGGACTCGTTGAGCAATAGGAGTAACATTGCAATTGACTGGAATTCTCACCTGGATATTTTTCATTTTTGGAAATGGACGTTTTTCTGTATCTGTAAGGGCGTTAACAGAACTGATTCCTTGAGCTGCAAGTCCAATCCTCAGCACTCCAAGATTCTTTGCTGTTTCCTTTCCTAGTAAAGATTGCTGTCCACCTTTAATTACATAAAACAAAGCTGTCGTCGTCGTGTCTTGTTTGGCGCTCATTGATTCTACCGCTATGGGCGCCTCGAATACGTGTATTATTTCAAGCGGTTTTGCATCGGGGCCATATCCTCTCAAAATCGTTTTTGGAATATGAGAAGGAACAGTACTCTTAACACCGTGATGTTTCATATACTGCCAAGTTGTGTCGTCGATGATATTCTTCGCACTGCCTGAATCAACTAAAACTTGAATCATCACTCCACCAACTTTTGTCCATAAGTATTCATCTCCATCACCTATGTTAAAGATAAAACTTTCTGGCTCGCTTTCCTCTTTATTCTGATCTGCTACAACCGCACGTACATGGCTGAATTTCATTCTTTTTTCTGGACGATTTGTAGAAGATTCTTCGTACCTTCTCTTTAAAATTGTTCCCGATCGGCACATTTACGCATAATGACCTATCTTGTAGCATTTCTCACATTTTCTCCCACGCGCCGGACATTGACGGCTGGTACCATAATGGTTTGATTGACCACAACGATAGCATGAGTTATTGAAACGCTTGATGTTAGAAACTAGAACCATATTTAAATTTCAAATTATTATATTGTTTTTTATATTGATATTAAATAAGTGTGTATCTACAGTAATATAGATCAAACCTGAAGAAACTGTAATGTCCTTTGTTTCCACGGGTTCTATTGCTTTTGCTTGGAGTTTGATCGATTCATAGGAATTGACTATGCGTGTCAGTTGTGCCAAAGTTAATTTCTCTTTCTGTAATAGCCTTTCTTTCAGTTTAGTAGGAGCGTAGTAGATCACCTTATCCATAATTCGTAGATCTCGACTTTCAGCTTCAGTTTTTCCGAAATTGCAACGCTTTGCTTGATCGACACAACGCATCAGAAATTTCGATAACGTCTCATGTTGTACAACAGCTGGTGATAGTTTGCAATATTCGTTTCGTTCAAAAGATTCATGTTGCTTGGGTGCAAAATGTTCGTCGAGTTTGATTATGGCGGTCTTGTAAGGGTCAATTCCTTTTTCTTTGTCTTCGGTAACATCTGCTCCGTCAATTGAATAAAATAAATCCTGAAGTTCGAGACCCCCTTTGGCGAGTAGTACATTCTTGATCTTTGACGAATTTGTCTCCTCGCTAGCTGCCACAATGACCTCAAAATTTCGCTTCCAGCGCATCCATTCTTTACGGGTTTGCGTCTCAGGAAGGTGGTTGAATTTAAACGGGTTTATGTTCCAGCTTTCCATTTTGAATTTCTATTACTGAAAATTTATTGTAAAATTACTCATTGAAATGGTTGCCATGGTAACAGCTGTGCAGATTCCAGTTCGAGACAGCAACACGTACGGACGTGTTTTTTGCTCGCGCATTTTTTCTAAGTGTTTTTTCTCGTTCTTTCGCTGTTTACGTTTTCGCTTGTCGCGTTGGCGTTATTTTCTCCCGGACCCGTCATGGGAGACTCGGTGGCCGATTCGGTCGCTGGAAAAGTGCCTAAGCGCACTGCTCTTGGAGGCGCGGGTAACCCCTCCAAGCAGCTTTTGCAGAGCAACGTGTTCTCGCCGTTGCCGCTTGATGACGCCGGCAATCCGCCGAAAAGAGGAAGAAGCAGCAATCGCAGCTGCCGCAGATGCAACCGGAGCGGAAGGAGAAGTGCCCGCTCGTGTTTGTTAAGGGCGATCCGCCGGATTTACGCCCAAAAATTCGCCAGCTGATCGCTAAGAGGCTGAAATGTACTTCTGCAGCGAGGGCGTGAAAGTGATGCCGGCCAACAGGGACCATCATCAATCCGTCGTGGAGTTCCTCGAGGTCCACAAGTATGAGTACTACACTCATGACCACCCCGGCACGAAGCCGCTCAAGGCTTTGCTGCGAGGACTTCACGACATGAAGGAGGAAGAGCTCCAAGCAGAGCTTGAAAGTTGCGGACTGAAGCCAGTAGCCGTCCACAAGATCGCTCGTCACGACAAGGCGAGGAAATATCGCGACCAGCTTTACCTGATCCATCTGGAGCACGGCTCCACTACCTGGAAGGACCTGAAGCTGGTTGGCGTTATAAATTACACCGTCGTTGACTGGGAGCGATATCGGCCAGTGCACCGCGATGTCACGCAATGCACCAACTGCTTCAAATTCGGGCACGGCACCAGGAACTGCCGCATGAAGCCGCGCTGCAACAAGTGTGGCGAACCCCATCTGACTGATTAGTGCGACAAAATGGAGGTGGCTGATCCCAAGTGCGCCAACTATGGCGACAAACATCGGGCCACCACAAAGAGCTGCCCAAAGCGAGCCGAGTTTATGGAAATTCGGAAGAAGGCTTCCACCAGGACCATTCCGAAGAAGAACCGTGTTTCTGTAATCAACGAGGTGAACTTTCCAGCCATCCCGGCTCCCCGTCGTATGATTCCAATACTCCCACCGCTACAGCCGCACAAGCGACTGGCAACGGCAGCTGCATCGGTCCAAGCTCCAGCATCGTCGGCACCATCCACCAGCGAATGGCCCCGCTTCCTCCTCCTGGGTTCCGTCGGCAGTCGGAGAACGAAGCCGTCCCACCGGAAGAATCTGCCCCGCTGTACACCCGGAGCAACTGATGCCGATCTTCGCGCAGCTCGCCACTCGACTGCGCGGCTGCAAAACCCGATTCGACCAGGTCTTCACACTTGGCATGTTCATCATTGAAAATGGCTGCTAGGGTGGGCCTGGTCAACTGGAACGCTTGCTCGCTAAAGAGCAAAACAATCGAGCTGAAGGATTTCCTTGAGGAGAAGGAAATAGACGTGGCGTTCATCACCGAAACGCACCTAAAACCGGAGGTGAACATCAACATCCCGGACTTCCGCATCGTGCGACTCGACCGGCCGACCAGGGAGGTGGTGTGGCCATCGCTCTTCGCTACAGCATCAACTGTCGTCTGCTTCCAAGCTTCCAGCTCAGTGTCATCGAGGCCATCGGTGTCGAAATCACCACTTCGGTCGGCACAATCGCGCTCATTGCGGCGTACTGTCCAACGCAAGCCAAAGCCGGCGATGGATCATCGGCTGCCCTTCGGAGGACATCGTCAAGCTGACGCGGAGGCAAGGCCAGTATATCATTGCTGGCGACTTGAATGCCAAACATCAAGCCTGGGGCAACAGTCGCGGCAATCGAAACGGCACCATCTGGAGCAACGACATGGAGGAAGGCCACTACACGATCCTGAGCCCGGATTCCCCACTCGGCTGAGTCGGTCCGGTGCCCACGCAACGCTCGACCTCTACATACGTAACAAACCTGAGTGACCACGTCTCGCAGCCGGTTGTATACCAGGAGCTCAGTTCGGATCACTATCCGGTGGTGGCGGAACTGGGCTCCTCGGTCAATCGGCACCAGCAGTTACGGCGGAACTACCACCGAGTGAACTGGCAGCGTTTCCAGCAGTGCGTCGATAACACCGTCGACTACGAGGTGCGTCCGGAGACGCCGGAAAGTATCGACCGCCAGCTGTGCGCTATCGAGGAGGCGATCACGGCGGCCCGAGAGCAACACGTACCGACGGCTCGGCAGGTAAGCAACTCCTTAAACATCGATACACTCACCAAAGATTTGATTCGATTGCGGAATGTCACTCGCAGGCAGTTTCAGCGTACTGGACTGCCTGAGCTTAAGGCACGCTGCAATCGAATCACAAAAATTATCAAGACCAGAATGGTGGACCTCAGAAATAACGACTTCTCGAATAAGATCCGCACTCTCCCAGATTATGCTAAGCCGTTCTGGAAAATGACCAAAATTCTAAAATCCAAGCCTCGGCCCATTCCACCTTTGATCCCACTAGACAATAATGGCTCTAAGGATCGCTTGATAACTCCTGCAGAGAAGGTCGCTGAAATAGGTCGTCACTTCGTCAGCTCACACAATCTTGGGCAGAACATCGTCAGTCCACACGAAGCAGCCGTCAACGAGCATGCTAACAACATCCATTTGATTCCCAACGACTTCTCGGAGGAGTTGGAGATCTCAGCTGACGAATTGACGGCCTATATCAAATCGTCGAAGAACATGAAGGCCCCAGGCTTCGACAGCATCCTGAATCTCGAGCTCAAACACATGAGTGCTCCGTTCTTTGAGCACCTCTCGCTGATCTTTAATCAGTGTCTCCGGCTTAGCTACTTCCCATCGTCCTGGAAGTCAGCGAAAGTCATCCCCATCCGGAAGCCTGGGAAGGATCCTTCCTCCCCCAAAAGTTATCGACCCATCAGCCTTCTCTCAGGGTTATCCAAGCTATTCGAAAAAGCTATTCATCATCGGTTACTTGAGTCTGCCGAAAATCTCAACATCTTGCTCGAGGAACAGTTTGGTTTCCGACGCGGTCGGTCAACTGTACACCAACTGACCTGAGTTACCAACGTCCTCAGACGGAACAAGTTTGTCTCGAAAACATCCGCCATGGCCTTACTCGATGTCGAGAAGGCATTTGACAATGTATGGCATGATGGCCTGGTGTACAAACTACAACGCTACAATCTTCCCAGCTACCTGGTGAAAATCATCAACAATTACCTGTCGGCAAGGACATTCCGGGTCTCAATCAGCGGAGCGAGTTCCAATGCGCACAACATCGTCGCAGGCGTTCCCCAGGGCAGTATCCTCGGGCCCCTGCTTTTCAATCTGTTCACCTCCGACATGCCAGAACCTCCAGGAGGCTGCATTCTGTCTCTGTTCCCAGATGACACATCCATCGTCTACAACGGTAGAGTGATCAGAGCGCTAGTGGCAAAACTCCAACGAGGCCTGGATGCCCTGACAGAGTACCTCACCAGCTGGAAGATCTGTATCAACGCGGCGAAGACCCAGGTCATCATTTTCCCCACCCAAATCCCCTAAACTTGTTCCGCCTGGGGACTGTAAAATCATCCTCAATGGCACGACTGTGGAATAAGCCAATGAGGCCGGCTACCTTGGCTTGACCCACAACAGCAAGCGTATTTTCAGGGAAGAGGGTGACAAAACGGTGACAAAGTGTAACGTCTTGTTGAAACTACTGTACCCTTTGATCAACCGCCGGTCGTCATTGTCCCTGAAAATAAGCTTGCTGTCTACAAGCAAATCATCCTCCCTGTGATCGAATATGGCATGCCGGTCTGGGAGAGCTGCGCTAAAACCCACCACCTCAAACTTCAACGGGTCCAAAACAAATTCCTGAGGATGATCCTCAACACCCCTCCCAGGACAAGAACATCCGAGGTCCACCGTCTGGCCGGAATAAAAACCTTACATGAACGCTTTGGTGAGTGTAAAGAAAAGTTTAGGGTCCGTTGCTTGCATTCGGATCAGGCTCCAATTAGGGCGCTAGTTCCAATCTAGGTTATCAATTTTTTTTTATTGTAAATATTAGTGTACATAGTAGTTAGGTTATCAAATTTTAAAAAACACACCAGCGCCTCCTAAAGGCCGTCATGATACATTATATTTTAAAAATTAAGTAATAGCATAATAATAATAATAATAACAATAATTGAAATTGAAGTTGGAGGGCCAAGCCGGCCGATCACTGTACATGTATAAAATGATTGTAGAACAAAAAATGTTATAAATAAAGAAGAATTTTACTACTACTATAGTAACAGCTGTGCTGTTATTTTCAAACATTTAGCTTTTTTATATTTATACATATTGCTCACAATGGCAAAGTGTCCTGCTGTAAATCTCTTTTTTCTACCCACGGTAGCGGCTTTATGCCTTTCCCTGTTGCTAGCAGCGGAGTGTCCTGCTTATAGCAGTTGTACAAAAAAAAATGTAAAACCATTATTTAATAACTTATCTCATACCAATCGTAAATCCTTCTTCGCTAGATCGGGGGAAATATTTGATAATGGGTGTTTGATAATGAAAATTGTGGATTCGAGCCTTAATCCTCGTCGCCAGATGTGGTACCTTGAATGAAAGACATCCGTTCTGTTGTGACGCATACAATAATCTGATTTATTATTCCATCAACCGTCCATAGCCTACTAGAACAATCCACTAACACAGTATCTATCTCGATTTCCGCTCGTGTCCGTTGACATTGCCGTTTTCAAAGCTCCTGGGCTGGGCTAGTGCGCTTTGAGGATAATGAGGGTTGCCCGCTTCATAGACCTGTGTGCAGGGGTTCATCAAAGTAACTCACTTAATGGATTTGGACATTTGAGCGGGGTATTCATTATACGACCCGCTCAAAGGTCAACATTTCTTCGGGGAGTACATTTTGGGTTGGTCATCTTTTTGATGTAGACCACAATATAGGGCCGTTATGATCTCGCGATCGCAATACAGCTTTACGCAACTATTTTCCAGAACCGGGACAGACACATATTTGTAGTGAGCGACAAACTGATCAACCAAGTTGTGCTTTAAAGCAAGCAGTTGGTGCACAATCTTGGCGTTTTCGTTATACAGTATTATCCCGATTTTATCACCCCCCTGGTGAATTTTGGGGTGATAAAACAGGGTATGTGACAAAATTGGAAAAAAATATTTTCATTTTTTAAAAATTCATTCCACAAATATGAATCATTTTATGCCTTGGAAAGGCCAAATGTGTGATCGGTACCCGTTATTTCTTGTCAAAATTGCTTATAGAGTATTTCCCAGGTACTCAGAAGTCGTTCGTAATAAACTACAGGCGGTGAAAGTTATTTCATGAAAATCAATGTTATTTTTAGTATTATTTACGAAAATAAAAAGAATGACAAAATTTTTTGGGGTGACAAAATCGGGTCGAAAACGTGACAAAATCGGGACGTGATAAAATCGGGTCGAAAAGGTGATAAAATCGGGGGTAGACAAAATCGGGGGTAGACAAAATCGGGGGTAGACAAAATCGGGGAGTGACAAAATCGGGTCAACACTGTAGCGACCGAGATAGGCTGAATTGAGACTTCCACATAAGGCTGAAAAAGTAAAAAATAATTAATAAGAAAGTGCAGATGAAGTGGATTTACGCCTTCTTATTTACCGCATTGATCAAAATCCTCGGAACGGTGGGAGCAGTTGACCTCCACAAACGTCAAACTAGAGACCAATCCAAAGTAAGCTGGCGGCCATTACCGCTCGCGGATAACTGGATAGTGCCGATAATTCTTCATCGTAATTACCCGGTCCTGGATCGCTACTATAAATCTTTCTGTTTCTAAGAAGAGTCCACTACGCACCAGCCACGTACTCGACGCCACTTTGTCGATATATTCCAGTTCTATTTGAGGGGGGTACGTGCCATGCAACTCTTTCTGCTTCCAGGATGCGACCATCTCTTCGACAGTTCTGATGTCGCAAATCATGTGATAGTCTTCCTACCGGCCAGATGCAGGGTAATTTATACACAGTGCGATAGATTTCATTGCTTCATGCCATCGTTTGCCGTCGTCGCTTTAACTTGACTTCCTCAAACGTTTGTGGTTCATCGTGCATTACCAGATACGGAGAGAAGGTTTTTGGAACGGCACTGAAAGTTTGCTGAAAATCTTTGTACTTGCCTGCAGTCCGGTGCACACAATATCGGCCAGAGTTTCATCAGAATTCTCTTTAAAAAGATTCCAAGATTGTAAAAGAAATTACCTTACAGATAACCTGCTTCAATTTGTAATTAAAACCTCTCTAAAAATAGTTTGAAATTTCATTTTAATCTACCACCTAACTGATCAATAAGCTTTCCAATTTACATTGCCAATACATTTCGTTTGTAACTTGCTGATAATTTTCAACCGTGATAACAACTTTATTAAACTAAACAAATTTGTTTACTTTGGCTAAGGAATATCTCAATGTTAGCCTCGAACCGCTAGCACGACCTAATAATCAGTGACCTTATCTGCAAAAACTTGCTTGGGGGCCAACGCAATGCATTAACAGCCTGCAGTTGTTATGACGAACTTATCGCATCCTCTAATCACACTCTCTTTCCAACCTACAGATACTATGGCGGTAACGAATTCATTGACGAGATCGAAGTGCTGGCCCAGAAACGCGCCTTGGAAGCGTACCGTCTCAACCCGGAAGAGTGGGGCTGCAACGTGCAGCCCTACTCCGGTTCGCCGGCCAACTTCGCCGTCTACACCGGACTGATCGAGCCGCACGGGCGCATCATGGGGCTGGACCTGCCGGACGGTGGCCATTTGACGCACGGTTTCATGACCGCCACCAAAAAGATCTCCGCCACGTCCATCTTCTTCGAGAGCATGCCCTACAAGGTCAACCCGGTGACGGGGCTGATCGACTACGACAAACTGGAGGAAAGTGCCCGGAACTTCAAGCCTAAAATCATCATCGCCGGTATGTCGTGCTACTCGCGTTGCCTGGACTACAAACGCTTCCGCCAGATTTGCGACGCCAACGGTGCTTATCTGTTTTCCGATATGGCCCACATCTCCGGACTGGTCGCAGCCGGAGTCATTCCATCGCCGTTCGAGTACTCCGACGTGGTAGGTTATTCGAATTTCAAAATTAAAGATACAATCTAATATGATATAACTCTCACTCAAGGTAAGCACAACGACGCACAAATCGCTTCGGGGACCCCGTGCCGGTGTGATTTTCTTCCGCAAAGGAGTGCGCAGCGTAAAGCCGAACGGGGACAAAGTATTGTACGATCTAGAAGCGAAAATCAATCAGGCCGTGTTCCCCGGAATTCAGGGTGGCCCACACAACCACGCCATCGCCGGTATTGCCACGTGTATGCTGCAGGCCAGAACTCCTGAGTTCAAAGACTACCAGACACAGATTATCCGAAATGCGCAAGCACTGTGCAAGGGGCTGCTGGAACGAGGCTACTCTATTTCGACCGGCGGAACCGACGTTCATCTGGTTTTGGTCGATCTTCGTCCGGCTGGCATCACCGGAGCCCGTGCCGAGTACGTGCTGGAGGAAATTTCCATCGCCTGCAACAAGAATACCGTTCCCGGAGATAAGAGCGCCCTGAACCCGTCTGGAATCCGGTTGGGAACGCCTGCTTTGACGACACGGGGCCTGGTGGAAGCCGATATGGAAAAAGTGGTAGACTACATCGATCGGGGACTGCAGCTGTCGAAGGAGATCACGGCCGTTTCGGGACCAAAACTGGTGGATTTCAAGCGAGTGCTGCATGAGGATGCGACACTGAACGCCAAGGTTCAAGCCCTCAAGAAGGAGGTTCAGAAGTACAGCGAAAAGTTCCCTATGCCTGGCTATGACGAGATTTAGGCTGTATGTTTTTCTTTAGATCTGTAGTATGAGTTGTAAGGCTGTTGGAAAGGAAAGTGCTATGACAAAACAAACATCGAAATATATTATTCTCTACTATTGTAGGCATACAGAGTATGCCAATTTAAACCTACTATGTATTTTTTCATGCTACTTTCTCTCTATTCAATTCGAAATATTACGCCCTGTTGAGTTATCTTTCTGCCTTTCTCGTACAACAAAGTTGTTCCGAAAGGCTATCATTTCACTCCAAAATCGAACTAGTTATAGAAGTATCGGAGACTCATGATGTTATATATCAATCGACTCAGCTAGTCGAACTGAACAAATGTCTTTCAATCCGTGTGTATGTGTGTGCACACGAAAACCGAAAAACATTAGCCACTTTTTCATATAGGGAAAATGACGGCTTTGGCAGGTTAAGTTCTATTAGGGGGGTTTTATATAACTAATTATGCTCAAACTTCCGGCAAACAGTAGCCAGGAAAGCGAAGAAAAAAATGTCACCTACGAGCCCAGCATTAGCCAGGAATAATGGGGAAGCGCTGGTCATAAAAACGGTGTAAAAGCGCTACGGCGATGTACAGAGCGGAGAAACTGTCGGACCTCAGTAAAGAGGTTCGTAACATATATGTCCTATAGCCCTATAGGGCTTTATTACGGATTCCACATCACAAACGATTACTTCGCATTTGTTGACCTATTACCGTTTCCATATGAAGTGAAGTGGATACTTTGTAGTCTGCGAAGCGAGAATGGAGGTGGAATGGAAACCATGATAGCAGTTTTTCACTTTTATGTGGAATTCATAATAAAGCATCGCTCATTTCACTTCACTTCACTTAACCGTGCAGTGGAATCCATAATAAGGGCCAGGAGGCGGACAAGAGCGAGCAAGATGACCCTCATTCTTTGAGCGGCCTTACAAGCGGGCGGCACCTTCAGAACGTCGGCTCAGGAGGCACAGTGGAGCGATGGTAGCACAGGTGTTTGTCCGCCTGCAAAACCAGGAACAACCATGCTATGGGTGGGCCTGCTTGCTGTAATATTTGCACTGTGATATTCTAAATTGCGAGCAAAGGCGTAAGATTGCCAATCCGGAGATGGCGAGTTCGATTCTTGGTCCGGTCTAGGATGTTTTCAGGACATATTGTGGCGCTAATATCGACTCTGACCACTATCTGGTGATGGTTAAACTGCGCCCAAAACTATCCGTCATCAACAATGTTCGTTACCGACGACCGCCGCGGTACGACCTAGAGCGACTGAAGCAACCTGAAGTCGCCACTGCATACGCGCAGCTTTTCGAGGCAGCGTTTCCGGAAGAGGGTGAACTCGATCAGTCCTCGGCCCCTCTTGAGGACTGCTGGAATGCACTTTACTGCTTTAAGTATGTGGGACAAAATCGACGGAACGATTGGTTCGACCAAGAGTGCAGACAGATTCTGAATGAGAAGAACGCAGCGCGGGCAGTCGCGCTGCAACAACGTACCCGGCAGAACGTGGAACGCTATAGACGGTAACGGAGACAGCAGACCGAATGGGGCGCATTCGAGGAGGGATGGTTGATGATGGTTTGTTTTTGAGGGATATTAACTCAGGCGGTCATTCATCCCTAAATAGTAATGGAAACGGTATGGAAGTCCATTTCCAGTTCTAGCGATTGCTAGGAACATGAGAAATATAGAGAAAGATACAAAGTGGGAGAATGGAACGGACCTGGGATTGAACCCACGACCTCCTGCGTATGAGGCAGAAGCAGTAGCCATATGACTACCAAGCTCGCATTCGAGGAGGGAGAGATGCGGCCTCAAACCGTGTATTGTGGTGTCAAATTGTTGATTCAGTGTTATATGTTTAGATGTAAGCTGAATAAATGAATGAATATTATTAAAATGTGCAAACGGCATAATCTGTCGTTGTAGCCTCGATGCTAGACGTGCATTGTCATCCGGTGAATTGTCACTTGCAGTAGGCTCTCGGGGGACATCTGAAAACCGAGACACAAATCGAGGGCCATGTACAGACCACCGGTATACTGCTAGTGCGAGCAAAAAGCAGCCCTTCGCGAAACCTGCCTCAGAGATTTTTTTTGTAATTCCTGGTTGGGTATCTTCATCACTGCGACCAGTTTATTTTATTGATCTATTGTGATACATTCCCCTTTTTTAGCTGAGTCATAATGACGTATTACTATTATTATTAGAGATCGTCCTCGAATGACTAAGGCTCTGTCTCAATTGGATAATTAAACTGAAATTAAACTTGTGACATCTCAATAATTACCAAATAACCCTGCTCGCAGAGCAAAATTACTGACAGATATCGATCATTTTCCATCGATGTCCTATTGGAATTGCTGGGTAGCACCAGCCATTCTTATAACGGGTGATTTTTAATTTTCGAACTGTCACTTTTAAGTTTAATTCTCCAAATGAGACAGTGAAATTAAACTTAAAAGTGACAGTTCGAATATTAGCAAATAACCCGGTAATAAGAATGGCTGGTGCTGCCCAGCAATTCCAATAAGACATCGATGCAAAATGATTCGATATCTGTCAAAAGTAATCTTGCTCTGCGAGCAGGGTTATTTGATAATTATTGAAATGTCACTTTTAAGTTTAATTTCAGTTTAATTATCCAAATGAGACAGAGTCTAAGAGCATTATCCCAGTTCGGTACTACACTTCTCATGAAATGCAATACCGTATAGGGATGTATGGAGAGCATCGCGCATGAGTTTTTCACGCAGAATCACATCGTTTCGCTCATTTGCCGAAAAATTATTTCGCTCCCAAACGTGTCGATACCCAATCGAAACGTATTTTATGTTTACGTATGGATTTGTTTTCCATTGTTTCACACAAAGAAAGTTATTCCGATGAATTTAACGAAGAAGAACACGCCAAAATCACGCAATGATGCAAATCGCGAGTCGAATCATGGACGATTCTATGGGTCATGAGTCGGATGAGGTTTGCCTCGTGCTTGATTTGAATCGTGGATGAGATTTGAAAATTTGAGTATTTACCAACACTGGGCATAATAGATGTTCAGAGTCTTCTTTCTGCATGTCACAAAAGCGACAAGCATCATCTTGAAGTTTTCCTAACAGCTTCAAGTGATAATGGCTCGGACAGTGGCCTGTTATAAGACCGGTATACATGCAAAGATCTTTTTTAGAAAGATTTATGATTTTGCGAGTCACTGAAACGTTCGGAATGATAAATCGCTTTGAATGTCTAGCAATAAACGTGCTACTCCTATTGGTTACAACCTTCTAAGATTCCCAAGTCTTCAACTCTGCTCTAAGAGAAGAGGCGGATGTAGCACTAGAGTGGCCCAAGCTTATATGGAAAAAGTGAAAAGTCTGGAATTTCAAACCTTGCACCCTTAAATGACAGTTTGGGGGTCCCAGAAGCTCCCCTGAAAATTTCAGCTTATTCGGTCCAGTGGTTGGCGTGCGCAATTAACTCAAAGTTTGTATGGGAAAAGTGAGCTTCTAGGTGGCGCTGTAGTCGACGGATTCCTGTTGTGGACAAAATGTAGAACCTTTTTTATATAAGGAAGCGACTGGTGAAGACCGGATGTAAATCCCTTTGAAATTGGCCAAGTTATAAGCATCCAAAGTCGAGGGTGTCGAGCGTGTCCCCCAGGGGTGTTTAAAATGAGAGCAACGTACCACCGACCATTGCGGCGGCGATGCAGGCGTATTCGGTGCCGTGCGAAATTAAATGCATGATTATCACGCAATCTCGCGAATTTTTATCCGATTGGTAAATACTTTCCGTGCTCTGTACAGTAGTGTAGCTAGAGAGGGAGGGGGTGACTTACCACTGAAGCCAACGAGCTGAAGTTTTTAAGGGGAGACAAAATTCATGAAATATTTGTAACGAGTTGTTTTCGGACATCGTGATGCCCGTTGCATCAATTTTAGAACGATATGATATAATCGTTACAGACAGAGGGACAGAAGAACAGAAAGACAGAGAGACCTGGGATATTATATAAGTTATATATTTTTCACGCAACAGTTTTAATGTTTATAGCATAATTTATTAACTGTATAAAACTACAAAGTTATCAACAAACAACACTTATACCTATATTAATTATTTATTTCAACTGCTAGGCCTTCCTTTATAACAGAGCGAGTGCAACCTGGAAAATTTTGCCTATGCTGTTGAACAACTTTGAGAAGATATTGAAGCTGTTCTTCATTTTTTGTCAGTTTTCCACACAAATTTTGAACTAGTTTAACTCCTCTTTCAGCACAGTCATTCACTACCAAAAATGAATTAATTTTATTTCTACTTTCAACAAGTTCTTCCAATTCATCCCATATACTAGGATCTTCTTTGAGAAAATTTGCAGAGATTTCAGAAATTAAAAAAAAAATCATCGTATTTTGAGAAACAAAATCCGAAAGCGTACAAGAAGTCAACTTATCGATCGTAGATACTTCCATTTTCATTTTTCTTACTTCATCACCCTTACAAGATTTTAAATTGTGTGCCATTTCTTTTCTCTCATCAGTAGATATTTCTGGGTTGAAAAAAGCCAGAGCGACTAGTTCTTCATTCAAGTACCATAGATGATTTGCAAATCTTGAAGCCGCAGCCATATACACATTTCTTGATTGATCAGGGAAAGCATCTCGTAAAGTTATCAATTTTTTGCCAGGTTTAGATCATTTCGTGCTGCTGATGAGGGTAAAGGAGCTTTAAACCAAGACCAAATGTAAACTCGTAAAATAAAAGCACACATTACTGGAATTTTTCGCCTTTCATCATCGGTCATGTCAAATTGGCCTCTAAACAGCCATATTTTAAGACAATATATTGCTTTCGCCATCCATCTGGCATTGCTATGTGCTCCTGGTGGCGAAAATTTAATTCTTTTCACACCAAGAAATGCTAAAGATAAATTTAGCAACTCTTTATAGTCTTGTCGTTGCTGTTGAATATTGAGTTGGTTTTTCAAAATTTAATCAAATGTTGTGTTTCATCACCAAGGATCTCAATAATGTTTTCGTCTACCATATTTTCATCAAAGGATTGATCCATAGTAGGCCATGCCGATTTAAATTTTATAAAGATACTTGAAGAAGGGCCTTTTGAAGGAAATAGTTTTTCCCAAGCTGCTGTCATCAAAACTTCGACAATATGATGCCTACACGCCAGCCATAAAAGATCTCTGCCAATCCGGCCAATAGGCCTAATGATCGATTTTTCTGAATACCCTATATTGAAATTGGTCACCATAAAGGGGAAATAATAAAATGGGTCCAATATTGTTCTATAAGGAACGATCCTACCAAATATAAGGTAATTTTGAGGGATCATATCAATAATGTTGGAACTGGATGGCTGTATATTTTTATTTGAGGCTAACAAAATAAATGGAAGAAGTACTTAATTTATTTCGTGTATTTACATTCACGCTTCGAAAATTGAACTCTAAACTATAGCATAAACCAAACTTGACCAAATTTTGAGTTCTTCAATTTATGTCAATTTTGAGTAAATTTTTTTAACGTGTTAGCTCGAAGATAAAACGACACCAGAAAATTGCGAGATTAAACATCGAACAATATCCCGGATGTGTTTTTCTACTAAAAAAAAAGATCCCCCCCCTTATTCACCCTCTCCCTCTCTAGCTACACTACTGTACAGAGTACGGAAAGTATTTACCAATCGGATAAAAATTCGCGAGATTGCGTGATAATCATGCATTTAATTTCGCACGGCACCGAATACGCTTGCATCGCCGCCGCAATGGTCGGTGGTACGTTGCTCTCATTTTAAACACCCCTGGGGACACGCTCGAAACCCTCGACTTTGGATGCTTATAACTTGGCCAATTTCAAAGGGATTTACATCCGGTCTTCATCAGTCGCTTCCTTATATAAAAAGGTTCTACATTTTGTACACAACAGGAATCCGTCGACTTCAGCGCCACCTAGAAGCAAAACTGAAACGGTTGCGTTTCCCCATACAATTGGATCGCTTTTCCCATACAAACTTTGAGCCATTTGCGCACGCCAACCACTGGACCGAATGAGCTGGAACTTTCAGGGGAGCTTCTGGGACCCCCAAACTGTCATTTAAGGGTGCAAAGAGGTTTGAAATTCAGGATTTCATGCATTTTGGGCCAGTCTAATGTAGCACAAAAAGGTTCTGGTCCCACCAAATCCTGAGATGACCCGAGCCTTTCCAATTTAATGGCTCTTTCGTTTCCATCAATTCCGCAGTGACCTGGAACCAAAATATAAATTGACTTTATTGCGACAAAACAATTTTTGGAGTGACTGAATACACTCCGTAACAGTTTTGGATGTGCATGTTGTCGATTTCAGAGCATTTAAAGTTGCTTGACTGTCGGACGTTATGCATATATTTGAATGCCTATAGTTTCTGCGTAAGCATATTGAGGAGCATTGTAGTATTGCTTGAATTTCTGCTTGGAATACAGTTGACCATGATCGCATAGAAATTGATACGTCTATTCCTGGACCAGTTACTCCTGCTCCAACTCAATTGTTCACTCTTGAAGCCCTCCCTTTTGCCACGAGTGACATCCTGGACGTCCGAATACTGCAAACTGTCGAGTGAAGTTGTATTTTTTCATCCAATCTTCATTGTTCGACACCAAGGGGTTTATTCTAATAGTTTTTTAGAATACTCAGGTGTCCTATTATATCACCTCCGAAGAGGTTTACGGATTTCTTTATCATTAAAGCACTCTTCTCCGATTTGCATCAACTGATGCAAAGGAAGTAGATAGAGTAGTGTTTCCAGTGCTTTCGTTGGTGTGTTTCTCATTGCACCAGTCATTGAAAGAGTTTCTAGTCTTTGAAGTTTTTCCAACATTCTCTGAGCTTTTACCTCTTTCGTTTTTGGCCACCAGACCAATAAGGCATAAATAATCCTTGGCGTCACAATCACCAGATAAATCCAATTGATCATTTTTGGCTTGAGACCCCACTGCGTACCAATTGTTCTTTTCCATATCCATAGAGCATTTGTCCTTATCTCACGCTTCCACGGGTCGCCCGATGACAAAAGACCGCCAGCTAAGGGATGTGTACTTAGCTGGTAGTGCAGCCTGGGCACTGTTGTCCTTCTGACATCAGCTAGAGTGAGAAGGTACGCCTCGAGCGCAGGGAATCCATTTTTCTCGGATGCGCTTGCGAAACAAGCGACAAAAGAGAACCAACAACAAAGCTTTGTTTTTGTCGGAGATAATAATGACAAAGATCCGAAAATTTTTGTCAGGAACAAAAAAGAAGCCAATTTTGTTGCTAACGTTTTATTTCGGTATTTTGCATTATCTCTACAGCAAATTTCAATTTTATGGTATTATAGTTTCTGCTTTTATAGAAATATTCGAGAATCTAACTATCATTACAAAATTAGCATCGTATTCTCGGAAATATCCGAGCATGCAAGGCAAATGATTCTTGTCATATTGTGTTTGGGTTCTGATAAAGGCTTGTTGCAAGGTGCGTTTGTCAGGAACAAACTCTGTTGACGACAAAGAGTATATTGTTAGGCGTTGCTCGAATATTGATTCCCTGCTCGAGCGTCTGTTCACCAGGAGGTGGGGCTCAAACATCTGCCTGGTACCCAGCGGCTGATTAACGAAATGCTGTATCGCGTGAGCTATAGCTAAGGTGGAAGCCCCATCATCGCGATATAGGTAACGCAACCCCGGTAAGGTAGCTTACTGAAGCCTCTCAAATACTACAAAAAATAGAGATAGAAGAAAAAGAAAACGTTATTTTTGGCAACCGACCCGGCAACGAAATAAGGACTATGATTGGAAACTCGGTACCTGGAATGTCAGGACCCTAAATTAACCTGGACGAGTGAGCCTTCTGGCTCGCGAACTGCTGAAGGTTGGAGTGAACGTGGCCGCTATTCAAGAAGTCCGATGGCCCAGATCCGGAGAACGTGAATTCCGTGCCGTGGACCCCACGACCAACACTGCATTCAAGTATAGCATCTATCACAGCGGCGGTGAAAAAGCAGAGCATGGAGTTGATTTCGTAGTGATGGGCAAGCAGATGAAGCGAGTGATGCGGTGGAAACCCGTTAGCGAATGAATCTGTGTGTTGAGGATACGGGGCAAATTCTTCAATTACAGCCTAATCAACGTTTACGCACCGACAAACAATAAATCCGACGACGCGAAGAACACATTTTATGAATGTCTTGATAAAGCCTATGGAGAGTGCCCAAAGCATGACGTAAAAATTGTTATCGGAGACGCTAACGCTTAGGTCGGTAGAGAGGACTTTTTCCGTCCCATAATCGGTAGGGAGAGCCTTCACTCCGCTAACAATGACAACGGCCTACGGCTAGTAAATTTTGCTGCCAGAGGGATGGCCATCAGTAGCACCTACTTTGCACGAAAGAACATCCGAAAGCACACCTGGAGACACCCAAATGGTGGAACTTGCAACCAGATAGACCATGTTCTGGTGGATGGGCGCCATTTCTCGGATGTTATCGATGTGCGGACATTCAGAGGTCCGAACATTGACTCTGATCACTACCTCGTTGTCAGTAAAATTCGATCACGGTTGTCAACTGTATCGAACGAAAGATCACAGCGAACGATGCGTTACAATATCCAGCGATTGTCGGCGGAAGGAGTATCGGCTGAGTACCGCCAGAAGCTCGACGAACCGATAAGTGCAATCAACGTTAGCGACAACATCAACGATTTATGGGAGTCGATCCATGGAGCGGTGAGCACAACAGCACGAGAAGTGGTAGCACTGCACAGAGGCGACCTAGGACGGGTTGGTTCGATGTGGAGTGTCAGAGAGTGACAGACGAGAAGAACGTTGCCAGAAGCCGGATGTTGGTGTCGGGTACCCGATCGAATAGAGATCGGTACAAGGAAGCAAGAGCAGCCGAAAAACGAACCCACCGCAGGAAGAAAAAAGAGTACGAAGAACAAGTTATTAGTGAGGCGCAGGAAAAAATAGAGCAGAACGATATGCGGAGGTTTTATGAGTCAGTCAATGGCGTGCGGAGAAAGACAGCGCCATCTCCCGTCATGTGCAACGACCAACAAGGGAATTTGCTGACAGATAAAACTGAAGTGGCTGCCAGGTGGAAGCAACACTTCGAGACTTTGTTGAATGGAGGAAGTGGCGGTGCATCGGTGAGCAGAATAAATATTAGCAACGATGGACAAGCTGTGGAGTCACCTACACTAGATGAAAAAAGCTGTCAAAGAGCTGAAAAACAATAAGGCTGCGGAGAAGGACCAGCTCCCGGCTGAACTTCTCAAACATGGCAGTGAGCAGCTTTATGAAGTTCTGCACCATATTATGTCGAAAATATGGGAAGACAAGGAAATGCCTGCTAGCTGGTTGGCCTCATTTGCCCTCTATTTAAGAAAGGGCACAGGCTGGAGTGCGCAAATAATCGAGGAATAACCCTCCTTAATTCGGCGTACAAAATTATGTCCTTCGTCGGTGGATACCAGTCAGGTTTTCGTAGGGCCGATCAACGACGGATCAAATGATCGGATCGAGACAAATTCTTGATAAATTCCGAGAGTACAACTTGCAGACACATCATCTGTTTATTGATTTCAAGGCGGCGTACGATTCAGTGAAACGGAATGAATTATGGCAAATTATGTTTGAACATGGTTTTCCGGCGAAACTGATACGGCTGATTCGTATAACGTTGGACGGATCGAAATCAAGTGTAAGGGATGCGGATGAAATATCGACGTCATTTGTTACCTTAGATGGATTAAAGCAGGGTGATGCACTCTCGAATCTACTGTTCAATATAGCGCTCGAGGGAGCGATTAGGAGAGCTGGTGTGCAAAGAAGCGGTACCATTATCACAAAATCGCATATGCTCCTGGGATTTGCGGACGATATCGATATTACCGGAATTGATCGCCGTGCCGTGGAAGAGGCTTTTGCGCCTTCGGGAGACAGCAAGGATTGGACTCACGATCAATACCAGCAAAACGAAGTACATGTACGAAGTTAAATCCAGAACTTCCTGTCTAATTACGTTTATAAATGTTAGCGCATCTCCGTTATTACATATTTATATCAATTTTATTATTATTACTCACCCCTGTTATTGATGTCCGAGCTGGCCCATATTGTATGATGAGCATTGGCATCGTAACCAATTATGAACGCCTTATTCTTTGATTTGCCGTATGAAACAAACGCTGCCACTTCGGATGGAGCCACATCCCCCAAATCTCCAGGGAAATATGCGGAAGCAACATATACTTTTACCTTCCCATGAGTTGTAGGGGAGTTTCCATAAACATAGCAACGATGTCTCGTTTTATAAATTCTGTAATTGGAATGATATTCATTTTTTCATTAACTAAAATTGCAGCTCTTGGAGCTAGCTGTCGTTGATCGTAAATTAATTTACAAGATGTTGTAGGAATTCCTAATATCCTACTGTAGTTTGTCCATGGCTTCTTTATAAGAGCAATATACAGTTTGCTCTTCGTGAATCTTCTACAAAGTACGGCAGTTACTCCCTTCGCGTGATAAAGATTCACTTGCACGAACTTTACTTTATTGTTGTTGAACTGGAGGTTGTACTTTGCCGCTTATGTTGAGATTTAATTTCTTCCCAGCTCTGGTTTTGCGGCTTCCTTCACTTGCATTTTTTTTTCAGTTGGATTCTTAAATCTCTGTATCCTGGTTTCGATCCTTTTTCTGGCGGTGTATCAGTACAAATCTGATTCCCGACTGTATTAGTGTTTCTTGGGTTGTGCTTGCGCTCTTAACTGCACTAGGTCCTGGGATCTCATCAGTTTGATCTACGATCATCTTTTCACCGCCAGTGCCAATGTGGGTTCTTTCAGAGTTGCAATAATTCCAATTTTCTGGTCTTTCGCTATCATCTAACTGATTTCTCTTTTGGAACTTTTCTTAATGTGGGCATTTCCAAACTTGAAATCTAAAATGAATTCACTTTTCTTGATCGAGTTCAAGGAAACGACGGTGAAGATGAGCTGAACATGCTGTTGGTTCCTTATGTTGCGCTGCCTCAGAGATAGACTAGTTTGTTGGTACATTGCATGAGGTATTTTTTTATTTGTTTGTTATGGATCAACAGACTCCATTTAGCCCCAATGATCTTATCACCTAATTACTAATTACACTCACAGTATACATAATTACATAAATACGGAATTACATCAGAGCTACTTTCAAAACAATCTAATAATACTAACAAAATATAACAGAATTATCATCGACATTTGCATAAGACATTTACTAGATTTGCACATTTCTTACGGTTCCCAGTATAATGGCTCATGACTCGGCTCATGACATACGAATTCCTAAACATCAATCCAGCGGGCCACGTCGTTTCCAAAAGAGTTTTTTGCTTTGTACCGCATGTCGAATCCCACTTTGAATGAAACATAACGAAGATCTTCAAAATTACTCCATTGAGGAACAAGTCTCGTCACATCAGGTGGATCGCTTAGCGTTTCGATAACCATTTTCCGTATATCGTCACAAGACACATGTTTTTCTATTCACGTGAAGAAAATCTAGAACGTTTGGCTTTTTGTGCATTTCTCCCCACATGTAGATGATTGCGATTTAAAGATGATGTATTCCTAACGTTCGATTTGCTGCTAGGCGTAGATGTAGAAGGCATTATTCTATTTTCCTCAGTGGTCTTAGGGGGTTGATTTGTGACTAATTGCTTTATGTCAGAAATACATTCTTTTACTTCAGATAGCTCCAATTGTAGTTGCTGTACTGTTAGTTCCAAGATGTTTTCTGTACTTGTAGCTTGCTTCTCGTCGTTCAATCCGTTTTGAACCTTATGGTGGCTGAATGTAGGTAAGCATTTGTCGCATATCCAAAATAAGTTGTCGCTCTCCAAACATCTTTGTAGATCGTAAGCATTCATTGAAGTGCATTCCAAATGGTACTTTCTCGAATAGCAACAATCGCATTTTATTTGTTCGTCCGATGCGAAGAGAGGTAGCCTGCATTTCGCACATCCCGAGTAGTTCATTGTCGGGCAAGTTTGATAGCTCCGAAAAAAACAGCAAGAGCAAGAACAACAATAACAATGGACGTTTTGTAGATCACTTCTAGCAAGCAAATCAAAATACGATTTTTAAGCGAACACCGTTCCGAATTCTAAACATTCATATTTGTGTCTACTCAACAATAAATGTTCTTCGATCAACATGCACTTTAATCGTTTTTCACGGCGCAAAACACATTACATACTATGATATCAACGCAGCGGCTAATTGACTATATGCACTCGACGTTAACACGTTAACACGTGAGGAAAATCCGGACATGTTCCGGTCAGTCATGCAGATAGATGGATAGATGGAAGAGACAGCGTTTGGTGAGCTACCAAAGTTAAGCTTCAAAATCTATGCGACTACGCCTGCAATCGCGCATCGGTGGTGATAGCGGCACTATCGAGGATGATGGCAAACCGCTCAAGAGTATATTTCAGTAAGCCTGGCGGTTTCAATACTGCGGTATGGAGATCCAGTCTGGTTGTCGGCGTTAAGCGTAAACTGCAACGTCCAAAAGCTGGAGAGCACGCATAGGACGATGCGCGCATATCGCGCGGTATCCTATCGAACTGGTAGTCAAGGAAGAAAAGGAGTGCTACGATTATGGGCAGGTGGTCCTACTGCCTAGTTCTAAGCGTGTCGGCTTGGATCAACAGGTCACCATGGAGAGCTGAACTTTGGTTTGACCATAGCCCATGGCCACCATTGAGAAAGGATAGTTTATGGTTTCATTTGTACTAACTTTGACTTTTTCAATAGTGAACATATGTTACATTCGGCTAACGAGCTTTCCACTTCTTAAAAGTTTGATGAGGTGATACAATAAATTCGAAACGGAGTCTAGCCTTTCAAATAGTTTATGCATACTCCTTACTATTATTATTGGAACATTGAATTAATGTGCGAACTACCGTCTACAGCGTTCTGACTTAAAATTCACCTTAAAATTATCACCATTCCATCCATAACTTGACGTTCCTCATTGCGGAGTCGCAGCGCCAACTGGCGGTGCATAGCGGGCGGCCATCTTCTGTGCCCACTGCTCCGGATGGGCCACCTTCTTATGGGTGTACATGTTCGAGCTTGAGTTACACATACGCGGGCAGTACTCACATTTGTACAACACTATTCCAGCGTGGTTCGCTTCATGTTCCTAAAAGAATAAAACAATTTCCAACATGTTATAACAAATAGCGGTATTTATAATTCAAACCTTCAATCGCAACTCGCGGGAGAACTCCTTTCCACAGTAGGTACATGGATATTTGGGTCGATTGGTGTGACGCAGCTTCATGTGGGACTTCAACGAGAGGTCATTGACGGCCACGTGCTCGCAGACTTCACATTTGACCGGCTCGTGAACGCCGCAGCGACGGCGATGTTTGACATAGCTCTTTCGACTATTATACCACTTGTTGCACTTCTTGCATTGTTCGCTAATTTTGGCCAATCCCTCCGGAGTATGTGCCATTCTGTGTTGCTCCAGCAGCGAACGATGAGTAAATCCTTTGGCGCACACATCGCAAACCCAGGTACTGGGTTCGCCGTGCAGGGACTGCATGTGGGCCCGCAACTGGAATGCAGTGGACAATGTGCGATCGCACTCTTGACACTTGAACGATTTCCGTTCCTGCTCCAAATGGCGATTAATATGTTGCTTCAGCAAATATTCCTTCATGAAAGTGTTTCCGCAAATGTCGCATTTGAACGGGCGCTCCGAAGCAGGGGTATGCATCCACCACTTGTGGTGACGCAAGCCGGAGCTTTCGGTGAATCTCCGCCCACAGTGTTCACACTCGAAGGCATCCGGTTGAACGTGAACACTGAGGCAGTGCTCGTACAGCCGAGACCGTCTGCTGAAGGAACGCTCACAGCAGAACACTTTGACGGACTTAAGTTTATGGTTCTCTCGGCCGTGCTTTTTCAGCAGCTGGAAAGTTTCGAGCACTTCGTCACACACGGCGCAGGTCAAGGAGAGAACCCTGTGGATGATTTCCTCTTCTTTGGCAATGGCTTCCGGGGTCCATTTGCGTCGGCATACCATTAGTTCGCTATCCGATGCATCCGAGTCGCTCGGTGCATCCTCATCGCCATCGTTAGCCGGAGGCTGAAAATAATATTGATTTACATTAAATTTTGCGTATTGTTTATTGTTGGATTCAAATCCGCAACCATCAGTATGCTAGGCTGATGCTTTCGAACTAAGCTATGAAGGACCTCCGTTGGCCTCCAGAATTTAATAGCTAATGTACTTACTTGTGCATCTGCAGCAGCATTATCCGGATCCGTCGCCGGCGCTTGTTCAGCACCAGATGCCGAAGCCACCTCAGACGATGATGCCGTAGCATTAACCGGTCCGACTTCCTGTCCCTCCAAGTGGTGCTTTTCCTTGTGAGTTTTTAAATTATACGCACACACAAAGTATCTGTCGCACGGTTCGCAGTAATGATCCTTCTGCTGCACCTGGAAGTGCCAGTTGATGTGAATTCTGAGCAGCTCTTCATCGGCAAACGCCTTTATACAGAGATCACACTTGAATTGCTTGTGCTCGTCAGGTGTGTGCATGAGGAACAAATGCTTGGCCAGTCCTTTCTCATTGCGAAAATAGACATTACACTCCATGCAACGTTTGTTATATTTCTTATTATCCGTTGTGGTTTTGGCTTTCGTATTTCCTCCGGTTGAATGATATTTTCTAAAGTGGCGACCCAGCTGTTCACGACTTGTAAATTTTCGTTTGCAGCAAACGGCGAAAGCCGGACTTTTGTGCACTTCGGTGAAATGCTTTTTAAGTCGATAGAAAGTCTCATACACCTCTGAGCTTTTGGTACCGCAAAGCTTGCATTCCAGCATATAAGAAATTCTTCCTCGTTTTAAACGTTTTCCCGTCTTCGATGTCTTTCTCATGTAACTCTTTCTTGGCGATCTACGTTTTGCTAAAGGCTTTTCCGACTCCGATTCGGTTTCTTTTTCAACCTTGCTAACATCAAATTCTTCATCGTCATCTTCTTTATCTTCCTCGTAGTCCTCGTCCTCCTCTTCGTCGTCGTCGTCTTCTTCTTTGTATTCATCCTCCGATCCATCCTTAACTTCCTTATGCTCCACTTTGCACAAAGCTTCAGCAAAGACCTCACTCAATGGTTCTTGATCCAGTTCCATCCCAGTGATACGCACCGGTTCATCGTCATCCAAGCATTCCACCTTTACCTCGATCAACGGTCCACCATAAGCCTTCTCAACTTCGCAGTAGAACCGATGAAAGTCGTCGATCCGCTCCCAACAGCTGCTGCAAACCATTTTCTGAACGAATTGTTCTTTCTGGAGTAGAGAAAAGTATATGGACGTAAAATTTTAGTCGCATTTTGCCTTTTCATATTTTTGTTTCTGAAGTGTGTTTTGTAATACATATTTTAAGGAATGCATCTGTTTGCGAAACATTAGTATTTATAAGGAAGCAATAAAAAAAAAGGAAAATAATGAAGTTATAAAATCCAAGAATCAAGATTTATCCATTTACTCATCTTGAATTGAATTGAATTATCTTTATTTAAAAATTTACTCATCTAATTTTTGCAGTTGTTACTTAAATTGAGTCAAGTATAAATAAAAACACCATTGATTTTAATTCATATTAATCATCTGATATCCCAAACCCTGCACCGACTTACGGTAAACCAAAAGTGTTTGGCAAAAATTTCCTCCAGATTTTCCCCACTAGCGCTAGTGCTGGTGATGCGAACGAAGTTATCCGTACGACGAAAACAGGTGAAACATTTTTCCGGCTCAGCACAATCCATTTTCGTTGAAATATTAATCACTTTCCGATGGGAAAACTACCGGGAAATTAATGAAAACTTGCCGTAAAACAGGAGAAAATCCAAGAAAAACATCTGCCGAAACGGGAGTTACATTTTTTGTTTGCGGACGGATAATGATGACAGAGGATGATTATGTGATGATGATTGATGACAGCTGTTTCGATCCAGTGAAAAATATAGATAGTAGAATCAGGAACTAATTGAGTTCTCCAAATGCAGTTTTTCGCACACTAACGTCACTGTATAGAATAATAGAGGTAATAAACTATAGAGGAAGATTGTCGCTGTCGTCACTGGCGAAACATCTTTTGTTGGCGAGGATAGGGCACTAAATGTCAACAAAGGAAAAATCAGAACGGTTTGACAGATAGGTACCCAACATGTTTGGGGACGATAACAATGGGAACCGCAGCGACAATAGTCCTCTATAGTTTATTACCTCTATTTATAGAATATATAAAGTAAAAGTGGGTGGTAATCTTGTTGCGGCAAAAACATCACGAATACTTTTGGAGGAAGACAGCACACATTGACAGGAATACAGCGAAATCACGCACACCTCCATTCATTTGGAGAAGTCAATTACCGGGACATCGGAGTCCCGAAGAACCGATTTAAAATTCATGCAACCCAGATGAGCTGACGAGACCAGCACCGCCAGAGGCGCTAGTGTATTTTACTCATATTATGGTAAATTTATTTGAAAGTGTTTGCTGTGAGTTTTGACAGATTCCTATAACATCAATCCTCAATGACCCTCTCAGTGTCACCCTCGATGGATGGAGCTCGGGCGTAATAATAATCTTCTCAAATCAAAAAAAATCTTCTCTCGCCCATCGTGAAGTCCTCCAAGAAATCCTTCGGGTTAAACGCTAATTCCACCAGGGATTGAGATCAACAGAGAAAACCTGTCCGACCAGGAGAATGCTTACGAGATGACGAGAGAAACATAACATTCGTGTCGGCTTTTGGGTAAGGAGAAACTGTAGTACCGTAAAAGGGTCCCCAGAATGAAGAGCACAGCAGCGAGTTTTAACAGCAAGACAAAACCTGCCGCTGCCGCTGCGCTAACCATGCTGGATGGACCGGAACCTCACCGAAGTTGCAACAGCTTAGAACGCCGATATCCGAGGAGCACCAAAGATGTTTGCCGATCGCAAAACTATGGGCAGCCCGCAAGCTGTCGTGTCGTTCGGGAGTGAAATCTACGATGCCGGATGTCTGAAATTAATCAACGAACAATCCACGTCTACGTTGGCTGGGTCTTACGTACACAGCAAGGAGGATGTAGAGGATCAAATAGAAGAATAAAAAACCCTTGAAGTGTAAGTAGAACATTGATTTGTGGATAAAATTGTTTAAAATGAAAACCATTTACAACTGCTTGCATGATTTTTGAAAACGTCGTGTCCAAATGAAAGATTCTCTTTCATTAAGCTCTCTTTTGCTAATATCGCAATATTGTCTAAAATGTGCAATATTTTCATCTCAGCATGCTAGTTAATTTCTTCAGATGTCTCCTAAAATTCCTACCTAAATGTTTGTGTGGCATTGTAATAATCGAAAGAGAAAGTAAACAAAGGGAGGCTCTCTTTTGGATATTCGACGTTTTCAAAAATCATGCGAGATCTAAAACCATCATCCTGATTATACTACATAAATAAATATATTCAGCGTCAGTCGTGCGAGTTATTATTCATCGAAACTTACACAGGACTTCACAAGACGCCTCTGGAAAAAGGAGCATCACAAGGAATGTTCGTTGGATGCTTTGCCGATACGGCCACGGTTAGGATTCGCTTCGCCTGTTAAGGAAAGGAGATCTCCCACGTATTTCTAATGGAACCGGAGACCTAGCTGTTCTCTGCTAACCTTTTGAAGCCACAAGCAAACCTCCTAATGGGACTAGGTCGTACTCCAAGTTACTTAGCCGTTTGTCAGCTGCAGTTCTTCCAACGAGGTTGACGGTTGAGATGAATCTTGTACACAACCGTGATCCGATGGGTGTCTCCATTAAAAATATGTTCTTGTAAGTATCAGCTGCGTGAATTTCGAAAAGTAATTAACTAACAACCGCTCTCTCTAATTTTAGGCCGTTGGTCAAGCTTATCGACAGACTATCGAACGCTATCTACATTTCTTGCGCTTCTGTATTTGGGTCAACGATGAAAGCGTTGAGGAGAACGCCAATCTTGTCATTCGTCTGTTGATCCGACGTACGGAATGCTTGGGTCCTGCGCTTCGTGGTGAAGGTTTGATGAAGGCTATCAACGAAGCCAACAAGATGTCAGAAAAGATTTCAAGGCGTAGGAAGAAGCAGGATGAGGCAGAAGATACGATCACTGGTCTAGGCTTCTCGCATCCTCTTTCAGAGTGATAGACGACGACAAAGATTACATGGATACCAGAGCTGTCGTTCTGTGCTTCTATTGAACACTGGTGGATACGTTGTGCACCGGATGCATCGGTGATCAAACAAGGCAAAAACGAATCATTGCGAGCTCTGCCATTCTACGCTCCTTGGTACCGCCGGAAGATTTTTGAGTAGTTCTGGTTTTGATAACATTGACTAACACGTCGAAGGAAGGCCAAAGTCCGCGGTTCCAAATGGCTCCAGTGAAGTCGGTGGACCCCTTCCAAACAATTCAAAGTAAAATGACGTCGGCGTGCGTACAGCCGCTTTCAATGATTCCTGCGATCGACGCTTCTGGACGGACCCGAAGGGTGAATTCGAGAGCAATGTTGTAAATACAGAGCCCTAACTGATGGGTAAAAACGCAGCCGGTGCGACCAGACTTCCATAGCGATGCTCACTTCCATAGCAATCTCCAGTTCACATTAATCTACCAACGTTTCCAACACTGCCGTAATAATAAATTACCTTAATTATTACGAATACATATTTTAGGATCATTTAAAAACGAACTTTTGATAGGAAGTCCGGAAATCCATTATATTCAATCGACTCAGCTCGAAAAATTAATTGATTGGTGTATTGCCTAGTTGATTGCTAAGTTGCTTGATTGCTTTATTAGTTGGTTGGTTGCTTGATTGATTCGTAGCTTGCTTGAATGGTATGGTATGAATGGTGGGTTGCTTGATTCGTTGACTGGTTTGTTGATTGCTTGCTTGATTCGTTAGTTGGTTGAATGATTGATTAGTAGGTTGGTTGCTTGATTGGTTGGTCGGTAGATTGGTGGGTTGGTCGATTGGTTGGTTGATTGGTAGCTTGCTTGATTGGTTGGTGGTTGGTTGCTTGATTGGTTAGTTGGTTGAATGGTTGGCTGCTTGATTGGTTGATTGTTTGCTTAATTGGTTGGTTATTTGGTTGATTGGTTGATCGGCTGGTTAGTTGATTAGTTGTTTTGTTGGTTGCTTGAATGGTTGATAAATTAGTTGGTTGGTTGATTGATTTGTTAGTTGGTGAAATGGTTATTTCCTTGATAAGTTAGTTGGCTGATTGGTAGCTTGTTTGATTGGAAGAGGGCTTGAATGATTGTTTGCTTGATTGGTTGGTTGCCTAATTGGTTTATTGGTTGGTTAGTTGCTTGATTGGTTAATTGGTTGCTTGATGTATTGGTTGATTGATTGATAGCTTGCTTGAATGGTTGAATGATTGGTTGCTTGATAGGATGGTTGTTCAATAGGATGGCTGCCTAATTTAGTTTATTGGTAGCTTGCTTGAATGGTTGATTAATTGTTTTGTTGGTTGCTTGAATGGTTTTGTTTGTTGGTTTCTTGATTGATTGGTTGGTTGCTTGAATGGTTTTGTTTGTTGGTTTCTTGATTGATTGGTTGGTTGCTTGATTGGTTTGTTGTTTGATTGGTAGCATGGTTGGATGGTTAGTTGCTTTATTGGTAGGTTGTTTGATTAGTTTGTTGCTTCATTGGTTGGTTGGTAGGCTTGTGGATTTGTAGGTTGCTTGATTGGCCGATTAGTTGATTGGTAGCTTGCTTGAATGGATGAATAATTGGGTGGTTGGTTGCTTTTAGTTGGTTGAATGGTTGATTGGTAGCTCGCATGAATGCCTAATTGGTTTATTGGTTGATTAGTTAATTGATAGTTTGCCTAAATGGTTGATTGGTTGCTTGATTGGTTGGTCGGCTGGTTAGTTGATTAGTTGTTTTTTGTTGCTTGAATGGTTGATTAATTGGTTGATTAGTTGGTTGGTTGATTGATTGATTGATTAGTTGATTTGTTATTTGGTTCAATGGTTAATTGCTTGCTTGGTTGATAAGTTGATTGGTAGCTTGCTTGAATTGTTGGTTGGCTGATTGTTAGTGCTGGGTTGGTAGATTGATTAGTTGCTTGTTTGGTTAATTGGTTGCTTGATGGATATGTAGTGGGCTTGAATGATTGTTTGCTTGATTGGTTACTTGATTTGTTGGTTATGTGATTGATTAGTTGCTTGATTGGTTAATTGGTTGCTTGATGGATTGGAAGTGGGCTTGAATGATTGTTTGCTTGATTGGTTAGTTGGTTACTTGATTTGTTGGTTATGTGATTGATTGATTGTTTGATTGATAGATTGATTGGTTAATGGTTGCTTGATTGATTGGAAGTGGGTTTGAAAGATTGTTTGTTTGACTGGTTAGTTGCTTGATAGGTTGGTTGCCTAATTGGTTAGTTGCTTGATTGGTTAATTGGTTGCTTGATTTATTGGTTAATTGATTGGTAGCTTGCTTGAATGGTTGAATGGTTGGTTGGTTGTTTGATTGATTGTTGCTTGATAGGATGGTTGTTTAACACTAGGATTGATTCGCTAAAAAAACTTACGCGGATACATTCGTGCAGAAAATCGTTGTAACTAAATTTTCAAATGGCTATATCTCAGTGGTTTTTCAACCGATTTTCTCAGTTTTTTTCACCAACCTCTTAGCCATCTCTCTAGTTTCTGGACATTGTCAAATATTGTATCTAGGGGTGCCCATTTTTTCACTAGAGCTGTGGGAGTAAAGCAACGGATTTAGAAAAATGCGATTTTGGAGATATACTTATATTTTATTACCAAAAATTATATCTATTCATATAGTGATGATGGAAATGATAAAATAACACATAAAAGACATCACCTGGAACATAAGAACACATTTTGAGCATCCCTACTATGCATACGATGATAATTCGATGCCTTTAGGAACCACATTATACTACAGGATGTATGAAGCTCCAGAAAATGTTTTCAAGCATGTTGTCTACTGTGCACTTGTTAAAATAAATGTAAACTATATAAGAAACATGTGTGATAATAAATTATGGTGTTTTAGGATATCCGAACTGTACTAGAATTTGAATCAAATGGTCTACCGAATCAACCATGGCTTCCATGATGCCCCCAGCCGTAGTATCAACCAAATAATGTCCTCCGAGTATTTGTCTTTCACTTGCGTCTTAAATCCAAACATATGAGATGTTGTAAGATCTCCAAATTGTCCTGGAGTTTGAGTCAAATGGTCTACCGAATCAACCAAGGCTTCCACGATGTCCCACCGCGGTATCAACCCAGTGGCGTAGCCACGGGGGTGGTTTTGGACATAAACCCCCCCCCCCCAGCGACAAAATTTTTAGAAGAAAATTTTTTTTCCAGAAAAAAAAATGTTCAAAACCCCCCCCCCCCCTCCCAGACCAATTTTCTGGCTACGCCACTGTATCAACCCAATTATGTCCTCCGAGTATTTATCTTTCACTTGCGTCTCAAATCCAGGCATTTGAGATGTTGTAAGATCTCCAAATTGTCCTGAAGTTTGAGTAAAATGGTCTATCGAATCAACCAAGGCTTCCATGATGTCCTCTGCCGTAGTATAAACCCTATTTTGTCCTCCGATTAATTGTCTTTCACTTGCATCTCAAATCCAGGCATTTGAGATGCTGTAAGATCTCCAAATTGCCCTGGAGTTTGAGCAAAATGGTCTATCGAACCAAGCAAGGCTTCCATGATGTCCACAGCCGCGGTATCAACCCAATTATGTCCTCCGAGTATTTATCTTTCACTTGAGTCTCAAATCCAGGCATTTGAAATGTTGTAAGATCTCCAAATTGACATGGAGTTTGAGTAAAATGGTCTATCGAATCAACCTAGGCTTCCATGATGTCCTCAGTCACAGTATGAACCCATTTGTGTCCTCCGAGTATTTGTCTTTCACTTGCATCTCAAATCCAGGCATTTGAGATGTTGTAAGATCTCTAAATTGCCTTGGAGTTTGAGTAAAATGGTCTACCGAATCAACCAAGGCGTCCATGATGTCCAATACCGCGGTATCAACCCAATTATGTCCTCCGAGTATTCATCTTTCACTTGCGTCTCAAATCTAGGCATTTGAGATGTTGTACGATCTCCAAATTGACCTGAAGTTTGAGTAAAATGGTCTATCAAATCAACCAAGGCATTCTTGATGCCCCCAGCCACGGTATCAATCAATTTATGTCTTCCGAGTATTTATCGTTCACTTGCGTCTCAAATCCAGGCATTTGAGATGTTGTAAAATCTCCAAATTGTTTGATATCGAAAATGGTTTTCGACATCTCGAAGAAACGTGGCACCGAGATTGCTGATCCTATTTCCAGACGATTCCGTAGCGGGACTCAATGGCGCATCAGAAGCATGAAACCAGATGCCAGGAATTCATCGTATCTGCCAACCTCCTCCAGCATTAAGCAATGCTCGTACAGCAGCTCAGCGTCTAGAATTTTACTCTCTGGATCCTGCACGAATGCCTTTAACGCTTCATCATATTTACCCTGCTGTTTAAGAAGTGCTGATAATGTCAGACGAGCCAAATGTTGGGTTAGCGAAACAACCTTCTTGTAAAGCTATCAGTACACTGTTTGTCATAATGACAAATATTTGTCAAGTCAGCCTGATATCCATGTCGATTTCTAATCGGTTTGATAGATGTCCGGATCAACTTGACAAATATTTGTCATTATGACAGATTATGACAAACAGTGGACTGCGGGCTTAAGCAACGATAGCCTCATTATAGTTCCCGATCGCCGACAGCAAGCTCAATAAATTGAAAGAAAGAACAAGAAGAAGAGCCCCAAATCAGGAGCTCGACATGGCTTGATGTTCCATAGCAAAAAATTGAACCCATGTCAGGCTGAAACGTCAAACCTGTTTCGCATGTTCGAAGCTAGACGGGCTCGACGCAAAAGAATCGCGAGATGTAAGGCGGATCCTCTTGGTCTTCTCGCACTCTCAGATCAGGCTCTGCCTCACTGATCGGGGCTTTGATGTCAAGCTCCTGTCGGACTTAGATTTCTTAGAATGTAGGTGCTCCAAGCTGTTGTAAAGCTCTTCTCTTTGTCTACCAGGTCAAAGGTAACAATGCCTGATGCAAAGGCAACCGCAACGAATCATCTATAATCATGCATGGGTTCCCAAAATGTGGGTCGCGATCCCCATGGGGGGTCACGAGCTAATAATTGAGTGGGTCGCGAAAGATAAATCTTATAATAAATTCTACTTTGTTCCAGCAATCTATACCTCCAGTGGCGTAGCCACGGGGTGGTTTTGGTTATAACGCAGTCAAGCAGAACAAGCCTCCACCGATGACACCGAGTTCAAAGAGAAGAAGAAGACGAAGTCCGAAGGTCCAAAACACCCTGCTGGCAGTGTGGCGGAATGCACTACGTCCGGGACGGTGTCAGGCCATTAGGCCGAAGGCCGTTAGGCCGAAGGCCATTTGGCCGAAGGTCTTTAGGCCGAATGGTCATTAGGCCGAATGGCCATTAGGCCGAATTAGCAAAAAGAAGAAAAAGTGAAAAATGAGAAGTTCTTTCTTCACCTTAGGCCTCCTTCCTTCTTTCTTCTTCCTTCTTCCTTCTTCCTTCTTCCTTCTTCCTTCTTTCTTTCTTCCTTCTTCCCTCTTTCCTTCTTCCTTCTTCCTTATACCTTCTTTCTTCTTCCTTCGTCCTTCTTCCTGCTTCCTTCTCCCTTCTTCCTTCTTCCTTTTTCTTTCTTCTTTCTTCCTTCTTCCTTCTTCCTTCTTCTTTCTTCCTTCTTCCTTTTTCCTTCTTCCTTATTCTTTCTTTCTTCTTCTTTCTTCATTCTTCGTTTTCTTCCTTCTTCCTTCTTCTTCCTTTTTCTTCCTTCTTTCTTCTTCCTTTTTACTTCTTATTTCTTGCTTCTTCCTTCTTCTTTCTTCCTTTTTCTTTCTTCTTTCTTCTTTTTTTCCTTTTTCTTTCTCCCTTATTCCTTCTTCTTTCTTCCTTTTTCTTTCTTCCTCCTTCCTTCTTCCCTTTTCCTTCTTCCTTCTTTCTTCTTCCTTTTTCTTCTTTTTTCTTTCTTCCTTCTTCCTTCTTCCTTCTTCCTTCTTCCTTCTTCCTTCTTCCTTCTTCCTTCTTCCTTCTTCCTTTTTCCTTCTTCCGTTCTACTTCTTCCTCACTTCGCACTACTCACTCCCCAGTTTGCATTCGGCCTAATGACCGTTCGGCCTAGTGACCATTCGGCCTAATGACCCAGCATCGTCCGGGACTACACCTACACGAAGCACGTTTGTCGGGACTGTAAGCAAACCGGCCACAAAGAAATACCCTTGGCCTTATGGCAGCTACACATCGAAGGCGGCACTCAAGAAGAAGCACGTGGACGGAATTTTCTCCATCAACCAGGTCAGCTGCACTTCTAGACGGAAGTTCCAAACGGTGGATATCAACGGGTCTCAAGTGACCAATAACAGCATCAACCTGATCGGTCTGGACTGGATCTAGCTGTTCAAGCTATCTGCAATCTGCAACCAGGTCCACGTTGCCGATGGTCAAGTCAATCAAATCCAAGTGTACAAAGCTGCGTATCCCGAAGTGTTCAAGAACGGCCTCGGACACTGCAAGAAGATGAAGGTCCGACTCTATCTCAAGCCCGATGCCAAACCCGTTTTCAAGCCGCGCGCCCAGTTCCTTTCACGTCCATGGAGAAGATCGATGCGGAGCTGGACCGACTTCAATCGCTGGGCATCATCACGCCTGTCGATTTCTCGCAGTGGGCGGCTCCGATCGTCGTAGTGAAGAAGCCCGGAGGAAAAGTACGAATCTGTGCCGATTACTCAACTGGACTGAACGCTGCCCTGGAGCCCAACCATTACCCGCTACCGGTCCCTGATGACATCTTTACCAAGCTCAATGGGTGCCGGTATTTCAGCGTCATCGACCTGAGTGACGCCTATCTTCAAGTGGAAGTTGACGACGACTCGAAGCAGCTGCTCACAATCAACACGCATCGAGGTCTCTTCCGCTTCAACCGGCTCGCACCAGGAGTAAAATCCGCTCCCGGGGCCTTCCAGCAGTTGATGAACAGCATGGTTGCCGATCTCGAAGGAGTGGACACGTTTCTGGACGACATCTTCGTGGCCAACAAAACTGAAGAGGAGCACCACAAGATGCTCAACGCGCTGTTTCAACGCCTTCAAGCCTACGGTTTCGTTCTGAGGGAAGAAAAGTGCAACATTCTGCAGCCGGAGGTAAAGAATTTGGCGCACATCGTAGACGAGAACGGTCTCCGTTCAGACCCATCCAAGGTGGAAGCCATTGTCAAGATGCCACCGCCCAAAGATGTCACAACTCTACGCTCGTTCCTTGGTGCGGTGAATTTCTACGCGAATTTTGTCCCGGAGATGCGGCAGCCACTCGACGCGCTGCTGAAGAAGGATGCCAAATTCGTTTGGAACAGCGAGTGCCAGAAATCGTTCAGGCGCTTGGAGGAAGTACTCCAGTCGGATTTGCTTCTGACACACTACGATCCATCACTAGACATCATAGTTGCTGCCGACGCCTCGCAGTCCGGAATCGGTGCCTGCCTTCTACACAGGTTCCCCGATGGCTCACTCAAATCTGTTGCACACGCTTCCCGCTCACTCACACCCGCGTAGGCAAATTACGGACAGATCGAGAAGGAAGGTCTTGCACTGGTGTTTGCCGTAACGAAATTCCATCGGATGCTGCTTGGACGCAAGTTCACCCACCAGACGGATCATCAGCCACTCCTGCGGATATTCGGACAGAAGAAGGGTATTCCGGTTCACATGGCCAACCGCCTTCAACGTTGGGCCCTGACGCTGACCACATTGCTGATTTTGTGAAGAGATGTGAAAGCTGTGTTGAAAATTATTATTATTATTTATTGAAAATTACTTACGAAAAATACTTACAAAAATCGCAGGTTGAAGAGAGAAAACCGAGCATTTGACAAACATAACAAAAACAACTATGCTGTCAGTAATGCACGGTGAGAGAAACACGCGGAAAAGTGACAGCGTCTTTAGTGTCTTTTCATTTGTATACCTAGGACTCCTACACACCGATTGAGAATTAAGCGCAACACGAGAAAATCGCGAGTGTCGGATCCCGGTATTAGTCCCTGGTAGAATCTATAGATGAGCGAAAGCATGGCTGAGTCGATTTTTTTGCCCGTGCACACGCACATATGACGTCACAGCCTTGGTCACAGCCCTTAACGTTTCCATTGAAATCGTGACGTCATGCTCGTTTGGAGACACGTTTGACAGTTCGTTTGGAGACAGAGGATTTATCTTCGCTCATCTATATATTCCACTATCTATAGTGAAAAATAGTTAACAGCTGAAAAAGTATACACGGTTAGATGACTTTACCCATTAATGGGTACTATGTTATTGTTGATATTATTGTCTATCCGGAATAAATTTATACCGCTTTTTATACCGAAGTTGAATTTTTCTCCAGATACAGGCAACTTTCCCAACTTCGGAAGTAGTGCGTTGGATTCGCCTAAAGATGCGCTAAACAACGCATCAATTAGTTTGACAAATAAAACTTCGGAAGAAAGTTCGGTTCGGAAGTATCGACTTCCGAATTCTAACTTGGTGCTACGCCGACAATATTTCCACCGTGAAAAATTCACCCATTTTCTTTAAAAAGTGCCACTACCCATTAAAATGGGAATAATATCAACAATAACATAGTACCCATTAATGGGTAAAGTCATCTAACCGTGTACGGTAAAAATCGTTCACTCATTAATGGGTACTTTTCTCTGCACGTAAAAAAGTAATTATTTTTTTATTTCATATGATTTATATCCTTCATTATGTACAGAAACATGCATTTCATTTCACTGTAAATAATCTTCATGTCATATTTGCATACAATGTATTTAGCGTGTTCATATATTGTATTTCGCTTCATTATGAAAAGTATAAGTTTTGCCTAATGGCAAAAATGTATTAGGATAAACTTATACCTTTGATAAGAATCCTAATTGAAAAAAAGCACCATGGCGCAGCAGCAACTTGAAGGATTTGGATCCTTTTTTTCGTCAGCAGATCGCAATAGTTCAGCGGAGTAACGTTTTTAAATTCGATACTCATCAAAGACCGAAAATATTTTCTCGTTCCAGCAACAGTTGAGGTAACATACAGATATTTGTTTTCGTAATTCGACCATTTATGAATGTTTGGAAAATTTGTAGCGAACAATGGTGGTGCACTCCGGAGCTATCGCATGCAGTTATGCTTACTGCTCGAGAGAGAGAGGTATGTAACATAATTATTGTGGAAAACGATTTTATTCAAGCTTATCTATTTTCATGTTCCATAGTGATTTGCAGATCGCAAGCTAATCCTTTAATAGTGAGTACGCCCGATATCATAATGCCCAAGGGAAAACACACATCTACGCTAGCGTCATGATTACGTCTACCTACAGATGGTTTTAATCGAGGTTTTGAATGATTTAGGATGAAAAAGTAGGCAATGAAAAACGCATTCAAATAAAGAAAATATTTTGTTCTATGTACATTGAGTTCTTAAAAATTCCGAGTGACCTGAAAATAAAAGAAAACAACGGGGTAATTGCCTGACATAAAACTAATTTAATAACCTAATAATTTCGTTATTGTTTTCTAATGACGATCATACATTAAACTATTACGGAATATTTGGCGACCCTAATCATGCATATGCACATTTGACATGAAATGTATAAGTTTCATGTTATGATTTTCTTATACAGTGCTGCATAGTATTTATTCCAATTGGATATATGTTTCATTACGAAATCGCAATGGCAAAAATATATGTGTTTTGCCGAATACATTCATTATGAAGATTTTTATTCGTGTGCTATTTATATCCAGTTTTCCGCGAGCGGTACACGGACATTTGAAAGTACCCATTAAATGGGTATCGAGTATCCATTTTTTATAAACATTCTGCGGAATGTCAGAAAATGGGCATTTTTTGATGGCATAAAATTAATATTTTTACCCCATTATAAAATATCTCTACTTGCATAAAATAATGGGTAAATTTGGCCCATGGTGTTAATTATTCAACGGCGCCATATTGTTTCCCCCAGTGAAAGTCCGTGGACGAAAATTAACAAAAAGCCCACAAGAAAGTATTTTTTGGAGATCCACCATCCATATTCCAAGGTGTGATGGTCCGAAAAAGCCTTGGAATTATTCTAAATGTCGAAAGATATTGTCAACTGAGCTGAAAAGTAAGTTTTTCTATACATTCATTCATCACATGCCCTTTTGTAACAAATTTATTACATGTTTTTATAGGCAGATCTTCATTCTTTCAACTCTCAAGAAGTTTGCATCTCTCTGAGCGGAAGGAACCTCAAAAGGAACTTCAAGTAGCGGAGGCGAGCCAGCCTGGGGCTGCAAGTTTCCTTAATAAAGCTAATAAAAAAAAACTTCAAGTATTTCCTGGATACCAATCTCACAAGAAGACGGTGGCCGTACGCGGGCAGAAAAGTGTCGAAGCAATTTTTCAAGACGGCTCGCTCAACAGTTTTGTTTTATTTTCGGTTTCATTCAACCAACTTAAATCCGGTTATAATGTGCAAACGCTGCACAAATATATTAAATTCCTTGTTTTTTATCCAATATTTTTATTTTCTTTAATTTCAAACCCTTCATGAAAGAGTACGAAATCTGTATAACATAACCTCAATTGAAGGAAAATAAAAAATGGGGTTTATTTACCCATTCTAACAATAAAAACCTAGTGTAAAAAGTACCCATTGTTTGAAGTTTAAGTCGAATACCCATTAATGAGTAAATCAAGTATACCCATTAAATGAGTTATGCCGCTTTTCTTCGAAATGGGTACGAAAATACCCATTAATGGGTACTGTAACGCTTCCGTGTATGCTATATTGGTCAGAATTCTCGGCGCGGTGGGTGCAGTTGACCTCCACAAGTGTCAAATCAGAGACTGGATAATAATATCTCTATATCTTCTTCAGTATCTGTATACTGAGCGCTCAGTAGTTTTTACAGATGTTTTCAGTAATGTTTGACATTTCACCATCTGAAAAGCAAACCGAGGACTCGGTAAAATATTGAGCTTTTTTACTGAGCGGACTACCGAGAGCTCAGCTGTTGAGAAATCGGTAATTCGTCTACCGAGCCCGTTCAAATAAATTAAGTGTGAGCAACAAAAAGATATTTTAGTTACTAGATAAAGATTGTCGCTTCGGTTCCCTTTGTTCTGCTGTCCGAAACATGTGTGGTACATACCTGTCAAATCGTATGGATTTTCCTTCTTTGACATTTAGCTCCCCTATCCTCGCCAGCAAAAGATGTTCCGGACAGCGACGACAGTGACAATCTTTATCTAGTAACTAAAATATCTTTTGAGTAGAGGCCTGAATAAGAGAAACGCGGATAGGTATGTGCCGCCAATCGAACCGTCAAAAAACAGCAGCCAATCGAGCAGGAGACCTGTCAAGCAGCCAAAATGTTGGCTCAAATACTGAAAACGGCCAAATTCGATTTTATGCCATTTTTAAATAAACAAAATTGAATGTATTTTTCATTACACACTTAACTCATTTCACAGTATTTGGTAAATTTTACCGAAATCTCAACAGCAGAATTGTAGTTTGCAATAATACATGCAAGTCATTTATAGATTATGAAATGAAATTACATTGTTTATTGGATTCTATTGTTATGTGATGTGCACACATAAAATAGCGGATTGTGAGATTTTATACACATAAACCATTTCTTCCTTTTCATGTGTTGTTCTTTGATGAAGAAGATTGAATGCAGTGTTGGCAGAGTCATATTTTCTATCCGCGTTTCTCTTATTCAGGACTCTACTTTTGAGCAACACCTGGGTGGTGCGAATAGAATCGATTTGGTTGTCAAACTGAAGCCAAAATTTTCTATTGTGCCGGAGCCAAACATTGAAGATTGTGGTTATGATCGTTTCTGGTCTAATATTGAAAAGTATTGTTATTATTTTGGGGAAAAATAAAAATAAACTTTGTTTGAGTTTTGTATTCTTTGTAACAAATATTCTCACATTATATTTCGAGTGAAAAATTAGTGGGAATGCAACTAAAAAGCAATCGGTACGAAATTTCACGAGATTCAGCAGCTGATTGAAGCATTAATGTTTGTAAACAATCGTAAAGTCATGTAGAGTCTAGCGCATTTGTGTGCCCTCATGCAGCGTGGAAAGAGAAATTCGAAGAGCGGGAAATGTTTGACAGCCTAGTAACTGCAAAATAATTTTGTTTATGGGAGTGATTTCAAAATATCCCTCTGCTCGCTTGAGCGCAGAAAAGCGGCTCTATCCGCAGCACCCAGAGCAACACCACAAAAAGGAAAACGACATTAGATTTTTTTTATGAGTGCATAAACTACTAGCATGCATATTTTTTACAACGGGTCTATTTATCTGTGAATCGAAAATGATCAGCAGATGTCATTTTTCAGTACCGTTCTCGCTTCAGTTTCGCACCATTCTCCGTTTTTCTTCAAGAAAAGTTGCTAATTCCAGTTAATTTCCTGAATCATGTCCGGTGTCAAACCGGAGGACTGCTTCACCTGCCTACGGCGGACGGACAACTTCCTGTGCATCACCGAGCGGGACGAGGTGAGTGGCGAAAATGTCGAAGCCGTCTTCGCGAAGCACTTCTGGTTCAACCAGGCCGAGTATCGGAACAAATCGGTGTGCACCAGCTGCTGGGAGAAGATCGACGATTTCCACAAGTTCTACTGCGAGGTGGAACGGGTTCATACCCCGGCGGCAACGGCGATGCTCGAGTTGGTCAAAACCGAAACGATCGATTGCGACGGGATAGAGGTGGAAATGCATGTGAAGGAAGTGGATCTTGAGGAGAGAGGTGAGCACTGAATCATAGGATGAACGATTTAAATTCGTTCAAAATGGATATTGATTTGTAACTCTGCTTCTTATTACTTAGGTGAAGTATTTGCCATGGAAATGCATAAGCTGGAAGTGAAGGAAGAAGAAGGAGAAGATGAAAAACCTTTAGCGAATAATGATGGTGAAGAAGAAGCCAGTTCGGACGATGATCGCGATGATCACGAGGAGCAGGATGATACGAACTGGAAAGCGCCGGTAACATCGGATAGTGGATCGGATTCGGATATTCCGCTGGCGCGGCGTTTGGCATCCAGAAAGAGGAAACGGGTGTTCAAAAAGCGAGTCTTCAAGAAGCCGAAGCTCAGAAAAGAGAAAGCTGACAATGAGGAAATGAACGACTTTATTCGTTCGCAGATGGACATCACCTGCCATAAGTGCGCCGAATTGGGCATAGAAAACGAGGAGGTATTCGAATCGTTCTACCGTTTGAGAGTCCATTTCAAGATGTGTCACGATACGTACGGGTACGTGTACTGCTGCAACCGAAAATGGGCTTCAAAGACTGGATTGGTGGAACATCTGAGGAATCATGAGCCGATGAAGGATGATCAGAGCCGATGTGTGGAATGCAACTGCATTTTCAAAGACAAGAGCAGCTACGCAAATCACATGTTCCTGGTGCACACTCCAGATGATCAGAAACAATTCAAATGTGATCGCTGCGAGAAAGCCTTTGCTGCGGAAGATCTACTGAACAGTCACATCACGTGGCACGAGGAAGTCGAGAAGAGAAATCATCGTTGTCAGATCTGCAACAAATATTTCATCAGCTCGAGGAACTTAGAGAATCACAATCTAAACCATCATCAGTTCGGCGAAAGCTCGAACCAGGATATGTCTATGGGCGAGGCGGGCCTAGAGTTGGACGAGTCGTCCAAATCTTCCAGACTTAAGCGAACCGCAGAGGATTTGGCCAAAGAGGACGATTTGATCAAACAGTTCGTGGCTTTGAATTGTTCCAAATGTGACTTCGTCGGCGAAACGTTCAACAAACTATCCTATCACGCCCTAAAGAAGCATAACATGAACACCCATTCGGTTATCTGCTGTGATAAGAAGTTCGGAAAGCGTCAGCGACTGTACGAACATTGCTTGCGCCACTTGAACCCAGATCATTTCAAATGCGACATCTGCGGAAAAACGTACGCCGACAGCTCCGGGTTGCAAATTCATAAGTGGTGGATTCACACGCCGATCTCGGAGCGGCCTTTCAAGTGCGACATCTGTGGAGCTGCCTTCGTCAAGGATTATCTCCTAAAGCAGCATACCAAGTGGCATGTGAACAAGGAACGCAAAACGCACTTTTGCGATATTTGCAATCGCTCTTATTCGAACTCGATGCAGCTGAGGGCTCACCAGCAGAAGAAGCATGGCGCCGTATGTGATTGGGTTTGCGACATTTGTGCGAAAGGTTTCATACACCGCTCGTTGCTGGAGGAACATCGGCTGACGCACACCGAGGAAGGGCTGGCCAGTCTGAAGATGCAATGCGAAAAGTGCCAGCGATGGTTGATCAACAAGAAAAGCTACTTGCGCCACCGAAGGCGATGCCTGGATACGAGCGGGCCGGTTACGTGCGACATCTGCGGCAAAGAGTCGGTCAATGAGGCCGCCCTAATGGGACACAAGAATTTCCACCACTCCAAACGGCCACTTTTCCGGTGTACTTTCTGCGGGAAGGAATGCAAGACGCAGCTACGTTTGAAGGTTGGATTGATAATTTACTTTACAATACGGGGCATTTTTCATTTATCTTTCTGAATTTTAGGAACACGAAGCAACCCATACGGGGGTGGTTTTGTATCAGTGTCCGCACTGTCCGAGGACCTCAAACTCCAGCTCTAACATGTACACGCACAAGAAGACGGCGCACCCGGAGCAGTGGGCCGAGGAGGTGTCGCAGCGGCACTACACTAGATAAGCATGGAATAAACATAAATTTGTAGATACTATTATTGTCAATAAATTAGCGAAAAACGCAATTTCGAAGGATTAAACATCTCGTACTGTTGCAACGAGGGGACAGGAATGCCCATCACTCCGTATGGGGCGGGAGTCGCACGGACGCTAGAGGAGCTACTCTCTCTGACCGTTCCAATAAATCGACCTTGTGATGCTCAACGACGGATCCAATACCTACTACAAAGGTCACTCCTCGTCTGCGATTGGTGTCTCTGCCGTGCATTATTTTTTTATTGTTAAAACATTTATTGGTCGAGAAAGCTAAAAGTTAATTACAGGGTAATAATTCAATCTTCACATGACAAATGGAATTCTAGTGCTGGTACATCAATTCTTCCATTGACGTTGTCAATAAAAGTGATGTAAGCGATAAATAGCTTTAATATTTTTGTTCTCAGCGTAGGTACTATTCCACTTAGAGTTGGCCTTAACAAGTCGGTGAATGCGAACTGTCGTCTTCCAGGCGTGATTGATGCGATTCTACGTTGCAGATGTGACCATGCTTGAGCAGCACGAGGGCATTCATGAAATTTGTGAGAAATAGTTTCCACTGTACCAATGCAGTCAAGGCACGACTCATTCTCCGCGCGTCCAATGGTGTGGTACAATTTTCGATGTGCGAATTTCTCGTTGACGAGCATGTATAGGTTGTGTTTCTGTGCTGGAGAGAGACCTGAAATATTACGCCAGATAGTCGTCCAACGTGCGTTAGGGTATGCCAATTGGATTTTAGTAGGTTCGTCTGTCTGTTCTACGAGGTGTTTATAGACAGCACCAGACGCTGGATTAATCATCAACTGATCGGGGATTTGGTTTTGCAGTTGCCTTACTGCTCTCACATCGGGAAGGTCTGCTGGACAGCGGACCGGGCCGTTATTGTTTGTTGGTTGCAGAAGAGAACGATAGATTTCCTGGAGGTGTCGATTAAACAGTAGCGTCATGCATTTGAATGTGAAGAGTTGCAATTTTTGGTCACCCTTGTCTTTCGACCGTGCTAACTGTGTCATTGAGATGCGTGCAGGTGCTCGGCGCCAAATGAAGATTCCCGTCGTTTTTGTTAGTTTTGCCATGTGGATAGATGACGGGGGAAGAATTGAGGAGAGATACCATACCTTCGAGCTTGCATACATGTTGAAGAGAGTAACCTTTTGGTGCAAAGAGAGTGTTCGTCCAGAGTGGAGCCATGCGATGTGGGAGAAATGGTTGATCATCATGTCCCAGTTGAGTTTAACCATAAGACGGATACTGTTGGCGAAAGCAACATCCAAGATCTTCACAGTGTTTGCTGTTTGGAGCCATGGTACGTTGAGTGTGTTGGGGCCGTTGATGTCGCCGATGTCTACCGAAACAGTTTTCCGAAGATTCTATTTCGCTCCAGATGCAAACTCGAAGCGAGAGAAGAAGGCTTTGGATTCATTGATGGCTTGAATGGTGTTCGATATGATAGAAATATCATCTGCATATGCCACGACCAGATTGTTTCCACGTATCCGCTCGAGTTTGATGATGAGAGGGTGTAGGTAGAAGACAAATAGCAGGCTAGATATCGGATCGCCTTGGCGAACCGAGCGCTTTATTGGGATAGCTGCTGAGAGATGGCCGTTCACCAGTAGGCGTGATGTTGAGAGGCTGGATATACGAGCTAGAAGGTTGACGAAGTCTTGATTCACTCCGAGAGCCGACAGAGTCCGATATAGGAAGGAATACCGGACACGATCGAACGCGTGGTCGAAGTCGAAGCTGATCAATTTCGCTCTTTGTTTTTGCTGGATCAGCTGTGCGAGGCGATCTTTGAGGGATAGTATGGCTTGGAAGATGTTATGGGGATGGTTCGCACACTTCTGCGCGCTGCTGATGATATGATGGGCTTTGTTTACCCTTTCAAGTCTAGCCTTTAGTATGCGTGAGAATATTTTATAGTCCGCATTGAATAGAGAGATGGGCCTGTACGATCGTGCGGTGTCATTGCAGCCTTTCTTTTTGACTAGGACTATGACGCCGCTCACGAATTCTGATGGGAATTGTTGGGAAAGTGCTTCGTTGAGAATTAAGTTGAGCTCTCTGTGGATTATGTTGAACATTCGGGTGTAGAACTCATTCGGGATACCGTCGCTTCCTGGAGATTTTCGGCGTGCTGCGTTCTGGATTGCCGAGAGAATTTCCGCCGTGGTTATTTCTTCAGTACAGGCGGTGTTTGCTTCGTCGTTATCGGGTACTACTCTACTTCGAAGGTGTTGTCGGTCGGTTGGTGCTCCTCTTCTCCCGAGTAGAGTTGTTGAAAATAGACAAACAGGTGTTGTTCAATTTCTTCGGACGTGTCGAAGACCTCGTTCCCCTCCCCTCGCAAGTTTGTGATAGTAGTTCGTTTCCTCTTACGTTCTCCGAGTTGGAATGTCGTCAGTGCTTCACCAGCGACGTGTGATTCGTTTATGCGGAGGAAAGTCTTGGTGTGCTCCCGCTGCAATGAGAGCATTTCGACACAGTTGTTTCATAAGGGCCAATGTCGCAATGAGCTCGAATGGAGAAAAATGGGTTCGAATGTTCCATGACATGTTTTCAATTATAGTTCGAAAAGTAGATGGTATTTTAAATGCTAATAGTTTGCATGAAATACATCCATATCTAATCATAGAAGCCACATGTAAATAAAATTTACTTCGGATTTATTTCGATTTGAAAATGTGATTAAAGAACTAGTCGTCCTTTTTTTATAACAGTGTACACTTGCGCCCTTCAGAAATGCGCCATAATGTTTTTCACAACATCCTTTTCGCTCAAATTCTACGCCCGGCTGTCAACCTATTTGTCATTATCGCCTGTTTGCATCGCATTTAATCGTTGTGTTTACAAAGTACCGTCTAGCCCTTTTGCTCACATGTGTTTTTGATGCAAGAACGAAGTGTCATAATGCGTAAATGAAAAACAGTTTAGCCCATTTGCTGCCATGGAGAAAACGGGGCGCAATCGCACTAAGAAAAAAATTCCAACGGAAATGTAATATCGCCCTTCTGTATTTCTTTGTTTTTACAGCAAAAACAACATTTTGTACTATTTTTAATATGCTACATATAGTACATTTTCAGGAGGTTCGATCTATGACATAAACTCGATTTGTTTACATTTGCGACTTCGGCCCTTATGAAACAACTATGTCGAATTTTACCTTTCACGTGATTGATTGTTAGGAGTGCGGTTTGATTGCGGTAGTAATCGTCGTATGCCTGTCTAAGTTCTGTGTACAGACGCTGGAATTCACGCTTGAATCCGTCATTCACAATTTTCGACTTCCACCGAAAAAAGGATTTAATTTTTGGTTTGACGAAGGAGATCCACCAGGAGATCCACGATGGGTAGTTACGCCTTTGGCGCGTCCAATATTGCCATTTCGTTTGGAATTCCTCGATGTTGTCATTCGTTAGCAGATGGGGACGAAGTGTCCAGAAGCTGCGACCAGGTTCTCTTCTTAAATTTGGCAAGCATATGCGTAGAGTAACGATTTTGTGGTCGGAGAAACAGCAGACGTGTGTATCAGTTTCTCGGTATATTGCGATCAATTCGGGAAGTAGAGCTGTGTGTGTGGCCTGGGTGGTTTCGACGAAGCTTCTCCCATGAATCGATGAGCTGGAGTTGTTGTATGACTCGGTGTAGCGCTGGGCTGTGATTACTACCGGTTGCATCACACTGTCAGATGACGCAATTAAAGTCACCGGCTAGTATTACGTAAGCCGTCTCGTGTCGAAGATAGTATGCGATGGTTTGGTTAAAGAAGCGCTTCCTTTCTGTTCTGTTGTTGGTGCCGCTGTACGCGTAGCAACAGCACACGGTTGTGTTGCCGATCCTCATCGTGACAATGCGACCGTCCAAGCTTTTCTCGACGTGTGAGGAGGAGATGTGTTGTTTTACGGCTATTGCTGTTCCTCTTCGCATGAAGTCGACGTTGCATACTACATTGAATCCCGGTATCGTGAGATTCTCATTTTCGACTTCTTGTAGGAAGACGATGTCGAGTTCGTGTGCTCGTATGAAGGTTCTGAGGAAATTCAGCTTTGTTTCGTTTGTGATTGTATTGATGTTGATAGTAGCTATATTGTAACTACTCGTATCCATTACTTTTATTGTTCGTCGTTGAGATTGAGTTCGTCGTTAGTGCGCATCTTCTTACCAGGAGGCCTGTTCCGGAGTCGTCTGCTGTTTGTGGATGTAGTAGAGCTGTCGGTGTCATTTTCGTCGGCATATCGTTGTTCGTTCGTTGCTGGATGCTGTTTGTGGCGCAGCGGAGGGAAGTCACTCTCGGCGTGAGTTGCCGGGACTGTCAGTGTTGAGAGCGGCGGTGGTGGCATCAAATCATTAGGATTTGTGCTGGATGTTGGAGGAGAAGGGGAGTTTGCATTTCTTGGGTTTGTTACCTGCTGGCATGCGGTTGCTTTCGTTAGTGTGCGACGTGGCATATTGTTAGACGTTTTGTGTGAAGTGTCTTTCGACATCGTGGATTGTTTCACTACACTGCACTAGCAACTTCTTGTTTTGGATGCACGTGATGCCATCAAGCACTTGCTCGTTACAGTGCCGACAGGTCTGTAACTGTCCGACATAAGAAACGCATGTGGTTTCAGTGTCTAAAGTGACGATGGTAGGAATGTTCTTTTTGACCACCATACGAACAACTCGAACTCCGGTGGAGATGGTCCCGAATTGGAATTTGGAATCCCAATACAGCTCGCGAATTGAGATTACGTCTCCATACTCCTTCATGAAGTCGACGATAGTGTCGTCTTGAACGTCTTCCGAGAGATCGTGTAATCTCACGTCGACGCGTCTTCCATCCATAATCGCAAGGGATTTCTTGTCCACTTCCATTTCGTGTTTGCCGTCGTGTTCGCTAACGACGCGTTCCGCCACCGAGAGGCTGCTGGCTTTTACGAAAGCACAGCTTAGAAATCTACTGCACTGCAAACGTATCACTTCATCGCGTTTCATACCGAGCACACTACCGACGAAATGGTGGAGTTCATCGTATGACGGTTTCTTTGGGATTTTCGCATAGTCAATGCGGAATGTATTTTCGCGGCGTTGCATTTCAGCAACGGAAACGTGCCGCCACAACGACGTTCACGGGTGCTTAGAACCGAGTGTATGATGTGCTAATCAACCGAATAAATGCAAGGAAACTAGAAAAAAGAGACTCCCGTAGTGTAGTTCGCCTCCGCGCGGTGCTCGCTGGAAACGATAGCGTATCAACGGCAGTGAAACCGACTCGAAACGGCGGGTGGGCTAATGGCAAGGCTGCCTTCCGTCCCAGAAAATCCGTGGCGGGCCTTGTGGCACACTGTCCAATCCTGCTGCCTGCTTGGTGACCAGGCAGAAGTAGGCTCAGATGAACTCCCTGACTAACGCCAATCTGGCCCTGAACAAGAGAGTGTCAACCCACGCATGGCCTCCCTGCTTGCTCGCATGCATAGACAACCATGAGATCACAGAGACGACTACTTCAGTAGGATTCGATGGCAGCTGCAAGGGAGACCCATGAGCTATGTCAAGTACTCCAGTTTCCAGAGGTAAGGGCGCCTTAGGCGCAGCGGGAGATCCCTTCGCAAGTAGGGGTCTAGCGAGCTGTTCTCCCTTTAGGGAGGAGAACGGTGTTGATGTAGTAGCTAGTTTGCACGGAACTAGCACTACCCCAGCGGGAGGGGTTGACAGCCAGTATCTGGTATCCTAAAAACGGTCAGCACACCAGTGTCCGGTATCCACACCTAACCGGTATCCGGTTAGTCGCCAAGCAGCTCGATGAGATCATCGAGTTCGCGAGCGGTTGAAACAATATCAACAAGGATCTGAAACAGAAACTTCTGGTACTTTGACAGTCGGTTCAAGCGGTTCAAGGGAGGTTGAAAGTGAGAAGGGAGAGGCACGTCCTCCGTCAAATCCTTCTCCTTCCTTGGAGGGAAGGTTTCGACGCAAGAGGCAGCAGTCAGAGGGTCGGTCCGGTAACGTTAAGCGGCGCCTAACTGTTACGGACAGCGGTACGGTCGAGCTCGACAGGGAGGACCTGCGAAGCGTGACGCACCAAGGCAGGTGAACTGGTCTTGGTGCTGAAGCGTGGAGTAAAGGCGAGCGGTACCGCCTATAAGAGGTTGGCCCTGAAGGTTGGATGGTCAATATGCCCAGTAAGCATATTCCAGCCACCTTCAGTCGAAAATTGTTTTAGGGGCTTCGAATCTGGTCACATGTCATGGGAGTGCAAGGGGCCGAACCGAAGTAACCTGTGTCGTCGTTGTGGAGAGGAGGGACATTTTGCGCAGGCCTGCGATAAAGCACCAAAGTGCCTTATCTGCGCTAGTAGGAAGGAAGCTCGAAACCATGTTATGGGTGGACCTACTTGTCCCTTCGGTGGTGGCAATAAGAAGACGAAACTTAACCATCGTGCTACTCCCATTAGCTGCTGTGGCAGTCGGTCTCTGAGTCAGAGACCGACGTCGCTATTCGGACGACTCCAAGATGGCGGAGATCTGCACAACGGGTCGGTTCCCGGTCCAAGAGGTCGTACACACACCTGTCGAAGGTATCACCATAGCTAAGACCAACGGGGTGTTCTATTGTACTGCTGTAATCTGAAAAAGTAACGTTTTAATCATTTTCCGAAAATGGTGTTAACGAGTAGTACTCATCTTGGAAATCATCATCAGAAAAATGGAAAACTAGTATGTTGTAGTTTGGCGCATACGTCACTTTTCCAGATTACGGCAGTGTAGCTACTATGCCCCACCACGGTGGCCAATAAAGCAATTCACCCGGATGGTCGATACGTCGGAAGCCGGTTGTCATAGCGGGTGACTTCAATGCTTGGGCGGTGGAGCGGGGAAGCCGCTGCACTAATTAGAGAGGTCAAGCTTTACTAGAGGCTCTAGCAAAGTTGGAGGTCGTGTTAGTCAATGACGGCTCAACCAGCACTTTCCGTAGGAATGGGTTGGAGTCGTTTATTGACGTTACGTTCTGTAGTCCCGGCCTAGCCGGCGGACTGAACTGGAGGAGCAACTAAGGGATGAACGCCGCTTAACGTTCAAAGCTTCAAAGTTGCCCCTTATCAAGGCCATCAGTAGTAGTAAAAGAAAATGTTTTGACAACCTATGCTTGAATGCCAATGCTAATCCTTAGGGCGATGCCTACAGGATAGTAATGGCGAAGACCTGAGGAGGGCTGGCGCCTCCCGAACGGTCGCAGGAAAGGTTGAATCGCATTATCGAGGCTCTCTTCCCGTCCCATGCCACAAGTCTTTGGCCACCTCCAGCACCGCAGAACGCTAGTGCGGCAGCAGTGACGAACGTAGAGTTGCTTGCGGTGGCCCGAATCCTTGACACGAACAAAGCTCCGGGGCCCAACGGAGTGCCAAACCTTGCTCTGAAGGCAGCGATCATGGCTAACCCTGACATGTTCAGGACAGCTATGCAGAGATGCCTCGACGAGCGCAGTTTTCCCGATAGGTGGAAGAGACAGAAGCTGGAGCTGTTGCCGGAGCCACGGTGACCCATCGGCGTACAGACCAATCTGCCTACTGGACACCACGGGGAAGTTGCTTGAGAGGATCATCCTCACGGTGGATGCTATCAACTCGGTTGTGAAAATTGCGGAAGTAGCGATACAACGCAAGCGGAGGGGAACTCGATTCTGTGCGATTGTGACGCTCGAAGTCAAGAATGCATTCAACAGCGCAAGCTGGGATGCCATCGCGCTCTCGTTACTTTGGTTGGGCATTCCGGTGGACCTCTACAACATTTTGGAAAGCTATTTCCAGAATCGCGTTCTCTTATACGACACCGATGAAGGTGAGGGTAGTGCTTCTATCACCGCAGGAGTCCTTCAGGGATCTATCCTGGGCCCGGTGCTATGGAACACTATGTACACTGTTAAGACTGAAGTTCCCCCCCCGTTCGTTGGCTTCGCTGACGACATAACGCTGGAGGTTTACGGAGAGTCGATTGTTGAGGCGGAACTGTTGCGGCATTATCCAGGATGTTGTCCAATAGCTCGGGGTGGCAGCAGACGCAGGTTAATAGCTGGGGTTGCCGTATCTATCCTTAGATACGGCGGCCCAGCTTGGGCCTCGGCGCTTAGCCTCGAACGTAACCTGCAGAAGCTGGACAGTATACACAGTTTGATTTGAAAATTGATTTTGCTCCACAGCGCTCATCTGATTCTTTACCAAGTTCTGAGTGTCCTCTGAAAATTTGGGCTCATTTGGATTAAAGCTGATTGAGCACAAGCCGTTTCTAGTTTGCATGCAAATTAGTATGGGGAAATTTATTTTTTCATTATACTGTTAATGACACTTCCCCATCAAGCGCAGGTTAAAAGAAAACCTACATAGGTAGCTAAAAGGAATATTCAGCAGCTTTCATTCAGCGAAAACCGCATCTCAATTAATCGTTCCAATAATTATTAATCGAATTTAATCTATACCGTGGTTTTCTGGAGCTAATTGCATAACTCATCAACAGGCAACATTGCTGCTCGTGGCGCGAAAGATAGCACACACAAATTCAGGCTACTATGTTGCACTGCACATTTCAGTGACGCCCTCAAAGAAGTTTAACGATCATTACTAAAGAATCGCAACCTGTCTTAAAATAGATTACTAATTATTGGGGCGATTAATCAACGTGCGGTTTTCGTTGGGTGAAAGCTGTTGAGTACTTTTTTTTAGCTATGTAGGTTTTCTTTTATCCTGCGCTTAAATAAATTTCCACATACTATTTTGCATGCAAACCTGAAACGGATTGTGCTAAATCAGTTTTAATCCAAATGAGCTGAAATTTTCAGAGGACACTCAGAACATGGTGTCTCAGAGTGATAAGTGCCTACCGCACGGTATCACGGGATGCAGCTTGTGTGATCGCGTGTATGTTACCCATTGGGCTAGTCATACAGGAAGATGAGAAGTTTCGAAATGCGCGGAACCAGAGGAGCCCGTAAAGCCATTAGAGTCACCTCGACTATCAAGTGGCAACGGGACTGGGTTAACTCTTCTAAGAGTAGGTGAACCCATTGGCTGATACCTAGCGTATCAAGATGCGTTAATAGGAGGCATGGGGAGGTTCACTTCCATCTGACACAGTTCCTGTCAGGCCATGGCTGCTTTAGGTGGTACCTACACAGGTTTGGGCATACGGACTCTCCCGTCTGCCCAGGGGTCGACGGAACTGCCGAGCACGTAGGTTTGCGGGAGGGACACTACTCCGGATAATCTTATCCAGAGGATGTGTCAAGAGGTTGAAAAGTGGAACGCGGTCTCGGCCGCTACCACTCAGATTACCTGCATCTTGCAGCGCAACTGGCGCGCCGAGCAGCAGTCGGATAGCGCCGACTAGTGGGTAGCTAGTCAGGAGGGCGAGGTAGTATGTGGGCGTGCGTAGTCGCACGGACTCCTCCCAGAAGTAATGCCGCAAGACTGTTCCGCGGAGACTCAGGGTCTGTGAACAGGCTGTTTTAGCGGGTCGGCGGCAGCCAACCCCGTTCGCCGGTAGCCCACCGGTGTCTGGATGCAGATTCCCAACCTACTGAAAAAAAAGAAAAACCACCCAGGTGGGGCAGCAGGGACTATGTTCAAGGACTTTACGACCCCTCCTCACGGCCTCTGCGAGTTAGGGGACTTGCCTAGGGCGTGGCGAGATTTGTTAGTGAGTTCTGTTAAATCTCAGCAAAAAGCTGCATGTGTCCGCAAGCAGGCCTTAACAAGGGGACCGTGTGCCGCTCAAAGCGCACAGGAGCCCAGGGAGTGCCAATTGGCACATCAGGATCAATACCAGTGAGATCCTGATAATATCTTGGATATCGTAATATTGTGAAAGCGAGTGGGCTAATGACTAGGCTGTCTTCCTTCCACCCGTGGCGGGCCTTGTAGCACGCAGGCCAATCCTGCCCTGCCACTTAGGTTTTCCTGCTGGGTGGGAGTAGGCTCAGATGCACTTTCCTGACTTGCGCTGATCTGGCTCTGGTCACATAAGTGTCAACCCTTGCATGGCGTCCCTGCATGCCGTAAGGTATACAAAGATAACCATGGGATTATTAAAGGCAACTACTCCAGTAGGATTCGACGGCAGCCACAAGGGGGGCCCAACAACAATGAGTGATTCAAAAAATAATTCTTTTGACGATGCATTAGGCATGGATGTTGTAAATCTCTTTACCTGCAGCGCCGGAGTCTCCCAATAGTGATGGGGTATAGCCCGACGGGCTACTACCCGCGATGCGGCTGGTCGCCAAGCAACGCAACTCGTTAACGCAAGGCAGAACTCCGCCAGGCTGTTCGAGTCGCAAGATAAGAGCAGGATGCGTTTATCAAGTGGGTGGTGAAAAGAGAGAAGGTCGACAAAGGTGACCAAACCGATGCCTTCTTCTCCTTCCTTGGAGGAGCGACCATGGCCCAAGAGGCGATTAATTTCGCCCTGACGGCCAATGAAGAAAAACTGCGCCTAACCCTAAACGGCTTAGGCAGCGATCCTGCGCAGGCGCTAAGAGCAAAGCCAAACGACGTGCGATCATAAAGGACGAAGGAGATCGGGGTGCAGAGGAATCCAAAGGTCGTCGACCCGACGCAAGTTGCCGGGCCGCAAGAGGGTCCCTGACAGCTGGTCAGTAGGGCAAAGCGGAAGTCGAACGCATCTCGATCCGCTAAGAAAGCTAAGGACAGAGGCGAGGCCTTGTTGGTAAAAACTGATAAGGAAAAGTACGAAGTCCTTAAAAAACGATGCGGGCGACCGAAAGGCTTTCGGCGCTGGGTCAGGACGTCCGAAACGTCAGACGCACCAAGACCGGTGAAATGAAATGGTTCTGAAAGCTAGTGGGACTGACTACAGGAAGCTGACCCAAGAAGTCTTGGGGTCTTGAGATCACGAACGGCACTCAGATTGCGGCACTTTTGATCAACCTGTCTCAAGGCCAGACGAAGGATGCAACGTGCCCGCACCGAGGATGAAACAGCGGAACGCTGTGAAGTGTTTCGAGATGCAAAACTGAGAGCGTGTTTTGACAACCTATGTTTGAAAGAAATAACGTGTCTTCGGATGCAAAGCTTGGATTTTTGATGCGTAGGGCAAAAAACTGTGATGGTTGGCAACGCTCCAAAGAGTTATCGACTGTGAGGCCGGAAGCTGAAGATCATCATTGCTGTAAAATGTGATGCAGGCAACTCATATGAAAAGTGTTCGGAGATGAAACACGATTCATCGGTAATAGTCCATTTTTGTCCTGAAGCAGTCGACCACGAGAAAAAAATAGCTTGAAGAAGTAGATGAACTAGTAGACATAGTATTGAAGATGTTTGTGAGAAAACATTATGAAGAGTCAGGCCCAGTCCACAACGAAACGCATCATTCATAACAAGAACTGCCGAGGTGGAGTGTCGGGGCTGGGGCTACTTCTGGAAGTTCGTACATATGATCTATAGACGACGAAGCGCATGGTCGCAGACAAGGAGGGCTAATGGTGCTGAAATTTGGCATATCACAAAAACATTTCCCGTGGAATGAAAATACGCCTAAATTGATGTTACGATTTACGAATATGCCTTTTATGATTAATTACCAGAGTATCTCCAAAACAAATCAAATACAGATGCTTCACAGACTGGCGGCAGTTTCGGATGATATAACCCCGGGAATATTCAGAATACAATTTGTTTATTGCTAGTACAAGTTAGCGATATTTGAGAATATAATAAACAAAGCCACTTACCTACCATGTCTTCTACTGCTGTCGGAGCATTACGCATAGTAGTTCAAATTTGCCTTCTTCTTGGCCTGCACCTCCATGATGGCGTCCATGAAGTCCTCATGAGTCACAGCCACCGCCGAACGTCGCAGCGCAATCATACCGGCCTCAACGCACACGGCCTTGCACTGGGCACCGTTGAAGTCGTCGGTCGAACGAGCCAGTTCCTCGAAATTCACATCCGGACTGACGTTCATCTTACGCGAATGAATTTGCATAATCCGGGCACGAGCTTCCTCATTCGGATGGGGAAACTCGATCTTACGATCCAAACGACCCGAACGCAACAGAGCCGGATCCAAGATGTCAACTCGATTGGTAGCGGCGATCACCTTGATGTCGGCCGTGGAACTGAAACCGTCCAGCTGGTTCAACAGTTCCAACATGGTACGCTGCACCTCACGATCGCCGGCTTTCTCCGAATCGAAACGCTTGGTACCGATGGCATCCAGTTCGTCAATGAAAATGATCGCAGGAGATTTTTCCTTGGCCAGCGCAAAGGCATCACGCACCAGTTTGGCGCCGTCACCGATGAACATCTGCACCAACTGAGGGCCGGCCAACTTGAGGAAGGTGGACTTGGTTTGAGCGGCGCATGCACGAGCCAGCAGAGTTTTTCCGGTTCCTGTGAATTGTAGTAAAGTGAATTAGATTAATTCTCTCTAGCTAGATAGTAAAATTTGATTGTTGTATGAAATAAAGTTGAATTTCTTACCAGGAGGTCCATAGAGCAGCACACCTTTCGGCGGATGAATTCCCAAATTCTTGAACTTGTCTTTGTGCGTCATCGGCAGCACCACGGCTTCAATCAATTCCTGAATCTGCTTGTCCAGCCCACCGATATCAGAGTATTGTTCGGTCGGCCGCTCATCCACTTCCATGGCTTTAACCCGGGCGTCGTACTCGGCGGGAAGTGTTTCCAAAATCAAGTACGAATCCTTATTAACTCCCACCAGATCGCCCGGCTTGAGCTTCTCCGGATCAACCAGTCCGATCACCGGCAAGAAGTAGGTCTGTCTGGTCGATGTCTTGATTACGGCGCACTTTCCTTTGCGCTGGGAATCCAACACCACAACCGCGCCGTCATCCTCCTCCTCCTGTGGGTCCACATCGAGCAGTTCGATCACATTCGACACCAGATATGGGAGCGTTTTGTTGACCTTGATCTTTTCCGTGTTGTCCTTAATTTTCTCGGTCATCGTTTGCAGCTCGTGATTAATCCGCATCACTTCGCTTTTCATGATTTTGATTTCATTGTCCATCAGACGTGTCCGGCTGACGATTTCATCGGTTGGCATTCGAAGTACTTCTTCGCCCAGCGTTTCCTCGCCGTCTTCCCAGATGGATTTGTCTTCCAGCGTTCCGGCCATGATTTGTTTATCAAATTGCTTACTTCCGCGGTTCTTGTTGCGATAGCTCCGGAACGTTAAGCGAGGTTTTTCACGTTCAAATTGGAAGAAAATTCAAGACCACAAAACAATCTTTCGGTGGCGAACTGTTGATGATGACTTTCGGAAAATGCTTTTGCCAGCTGTCAAACTTAAAGCCAGAAAATTGCGCTACCCTTGGTATAAGGCCTTATTAGTCGAATGACGAAATGCGCTACCACTAACAAATGTATGTTTAAAGGGTTTGGATATTTTACCCGAATTTGGATTTCCGGGATATTCAAATTTTGGGGCCGACGCAGATACAAGAAAATGTCGATTTTCGTTTTGGGAGTACAGTAGACGTTCGATAACTGCAAGTCATTTAACTGCAATGCTAACTGCAATTCGATAGTTGCAACAGATTTGCAGTTATCGGAGCGCTAAACTTCAAACTGATGTCAGACTCAATGACAGCTGCATTGCACTGCACATTTAGATGCACTTTTATTGCATCTGACGTCGAATGACAACCGTTTGACGTCTAGAATACGTTACAGTTATCGAACGGCATTCGTTAACTGAAAAGTAAACATTTTGCAGTTATCGAACGGCTACTGTAACTTATTTTGTAAACAAGCATTGGAAGAAAAAATATTTTAGTTACAAGATAAACATTGTCGGTGTCGTCGCTGTCCGGAACATCTTTTGCTGGCGAGGATAGGGGATCTAAATGTCAATGAAGGAAAAACACATGAAATTTAACCGTTAGGTACCACACATGTTTCGGACGGCAGAACAAAGGGAACCGAAGCGACAATCTTTATCTGGTAACTAAAATATCTTTTATTGGAAGGCAAATTCTTGCTTCAAAATATATGGGCCGTTTGGAAAAGTTCAAAATCGGGCGTATGGCCAATTTTGAAGCACTTTTTTTACCTTAAATAAAATAAAAAAAATCGATTGAGCGAATAAAATTGTTTGGTCAATTGAGCCAAAGCAAAGTCTTATCTTCCGATTGGCATGCGTCAATCCGAAGTTTCTGCTTTTTAAATTCACAATATCGACAAAAACTTATTGTGTGCGTTCTGAGTTTTTCAGTGATGTATACTTTTTAGTGTAACGCATTGTAGCGCTCACTATCTTGAACAAACTAATTTCCCCGAAATTTCATCAAAATATCGCTATTTTTGCACGGGAAACCAGTGAAACAGATGCTGAACAATATTATTTTCCGCAAGACAATGGGGAAATCAGCAGCGGCATTGGTTTTAGTTCAGGACAGCAGGGACTATGTCCAAGGGCTTGACAATCCCTCCCCAGGCCATCTGCGAGTTGTGGGGCTTGCCTACACAGAAAGAACAAACATAGTTTTATCAAATATATCATACTTTATATCTAAGGGTCTGTCTCATTTGAAGAATTAAATTGAAATTAAACTCAAAAGTGACATTTCAATAATTATCGAATAACCCTGTTGGCAGAACAAGATTACTTTTGACAGATATCGAATCATTTTGCATCGATGTCTTATTGGAATTGCTGGGTAGCACCAGCCATTCTTATGGCGGGGTTATTTGTTAATTTTCGAACTAAAGGCTCCGTCACCTAAAGGCTCCGTCAGACGTTGCAAGCAAATCACTCGTGCGAGCGAATGATTTCTGAGAGCACTCGCAATTGCAGTCACACGTAGCAGTTTTTTACTTTAAGCAAATGACAGATTTACTCTCATGCAAATATAAACAAAAAGGAAAAACTTGTTTTTCGGCCACAAAATCATATTTCATTCCTATTTTTGCAGTGCAGCACAGCCACCTGAAAACGTTTTCACTTTTGCGAGCGAAAAATTTGCTAGTGCTGCACTAGCAATAAGCGCAATTTCGTTTCTGCGAGTTGAAAATTTTTAACGCTTAACAGTCACACATTGCAAGCGAGCGTTTGCTTACGAGTTGTCATTTGTCTGCATGCAATCACTTTCAGTGTAGTCAGACAGGCAAATTTTTGACAGATGTCACTTTCTGCGAGCAAAATGCTCATTGCGAGTGATTTGCTTGCAACGTCTGAGGGCACCTTAAGAAGTGATAGTTTTTCTTTAAAATAAAAGTGAAAACTTTGGAATCGAAAGTTATATATTTAATTCGAACATATTTTTCGTCGGGTCTAAATGTCAATTTTGAAATTCACTTTGTGAACCCAAAAGTTTTTGAACTTTTATTTTCAAAACGCTCATTATGAAAAAAATAATCACTCAAGGTGACAGCTGTGTTCAATGATACGGAAGAAACAGCAATATTTTTGTTTTGTTGACATATTTTCACACTTGCTCGCACGCTTAAGAAATATAGTTCTAGATATTTCTGTATTTTGTATTTCTGGCTTCAAAAACCAAGTAATCGTTCGGATTTCCAGCATACGAAATGGGAAGAAGACGATCTCTAGATCACTGTTCATTCAGGTTAGTATCGCATAGTTTTTTGTTTAAATTAGCAGCTTCTGAGGTTTGTGTAATCTCGTTTTTCAGGGCCTTCACATTTCGTCTTGTTTGTATCGCAAGTACCACCAGAATACCGTTGATGGAGCATCTTTGCTTAATATTTCCAAAACTAATCCGGGATTATTTGCACTCGGTCTATGCGATTAAGATCAGGGTCTAAGAGTACTGGAGCTGTGCTGTGAAAAAATGGAAATAACTGCCAACATGTATCGATATAATAATAATAAATATTTTCGAAAAACAAACTTTATGTAAAAAGTTTATTATGTGGAAAACAAGAAAGGGAAGAAGGGAGGGAGAAACTTTTGGGAAAAGGGATGTGGGAATTTTCCTGAAAAAAAAACATTTTTTATTTTAACAGTGCCATTATATGGGTTTCACATTTTTACAATTTATTTCGAAAGTATTGCCGATTTCACCAATTTGAAGAGTTATGTGTAGATTGTGATTTGCCCGCTTCTTTTTCTCACACTCACTCTCATTTCGGGTTGATCGATTTTTGTTACTGAAATTTACCCAGTTATAACCCATTACTCGTTAGTCACATGTAAGCGTGTACACTAAATCGATTCCCGCCATGATTTGACGTCTATTTGTTTTCAGATTGGGCACTCACACTCAAATATTATACACGGAAAATCAAACTTTTTTGAGTGTATTGAGTGTGAGAAAAAGATGACTGTGAGAAAAAAAATCTCGCAGGACTCTTATAAAGTGCAAAAAGCGCAATATATAAACTTTTATTTCAGGGCGAGGTGCGCAGCGGGCAAGGTGGATCGATCAGGTGGAAGACTCTTATATACCGCACAGGCCACTTCGGCCTTAGTCTAAATAAATAATAATAATATTGGTTTTAGTTCAGAAATCAAGAAAATGTCGCCAGGATTGTCCAAAATGTGTAGGGGTTCAAATCAAGTTGGCTACCCTACCTAACATCGTTTTTGATACTTTGTTTTTGGTACTCGCTTTATGGGTCGTAGAACCTGGATCATGGGTATTTAATATAGCCTATTCAGATTACTGTTTTTTACGTGATTTAAAAATATTTATGATGGGTGAATTTTGACATCGAGATACTTTTTATAAAGCTCATATAATTTGAATAGGCTATTAACATAAAAAGTAATAAAAAATATTTTAAATCCATTTATTATGAACGTGAAACTCTCTCATTTAAACCCAAACAAAACATCTAAATCGCAAAGCACAAGTTTAGTCTGATATGTATTAGTAGGGGAAAGGACGGCTTTGGGAGGTTTTGTTCTGTATTATTGTCAGCGGGGTTTTTGTCGACCGAATTTTATGAAATTTGGCCACAATATTCTTTGATATGCAAAGAATATTAAATATTCTTTCTAAATTTTATAATATAATATATAATATTCTAAATTTTAGGCCACATTTGAGCATAATCAGTCATAAAAAAACTCCTGACAATAATAGAACAAAACCTGCTGAAGCCGCTATTCCCCCTATGTTAAAGCCTTGTTTCACAATTTCCCGGGAACTAGCATCAGTTGGCGATTGTGCTTCGCTGTTGCAGTGGATCCCTCTTGTAATTTTCCCTTTTTCAAGCCGATCATGAATGTCATTTCTCTCGCAATCATCCTGTCACATTCGCCCTCTCGTAATCGAACCTGGGAGAAAGAGGCAACCATATCATCACCCCCTCCGCAAAAGCGAAACGGTTCAAAAACGAAACTTGCAAAAAGGTGGCCAGAGCAGAAGAGAGCGCGCTGTGAAAGAAGGGAAAAAAATCAGCAAGCAAATCAATCGATAAACAACTCCGTCAGCGGATCCGTCGTTGCGTTCGATCGTTCGTGAAAAATTCCCAGTTTTCCGCGGATAATCGGGACGAATTCTGAATTTTCGCGCTGCAAGTGAATATTCCGAACACGTGCAAGGTGGTTAACAATCCAGAGCGAGATTTTTCATACGGACAGTGTGGATAAAAAGTGCAGATAGTGGATGCGCGAAAAAGTGAGTTGAGTGCACTTCTTCGGTGGGTGTGTGGAAAATCAATTTTTGTACCCATCGTTCCCGCATATCGTTGCTGCAGTCAGCCAGTAACAAAAGAATATCAACGGAAAAAGGGGGGACGGGGCTCCAGAAATTCGTTTCGAAATTGCTGGTGTTGAATCCCATTTGCTGGACGCCAGTTATCACCTTTTCATCGTTTTTTTCGGGGTTGGATCGAAGACAAAAAAAACGAGTGAAAAAGGGAGCAGTCACAGCACAGCAATCTGTGAATCAGTGCAAGTGGTATGCAATCACCTACTTTGATGGCCCCATCAGGGCCAGCTCTGATTTGGCAATATCCGTCCTACAACCGATCCGCTAAGTCCGAATAAATTAAAAATGAAGTGAGGAAAAAATGTCATTTGAGGGTGTTTGAAGCTGAGTAAAATATCGAGTGCAAGTGATGTGGTTTTTCTTTTGATTGAAGCAGTTCGTTGTGAACGAGTTGAATAATAATCGAAAAAAAAATCTTAGTGGATTGTAGGAAAACGTAAAAGGGAAGAATATCAATTCGAAGGACTTCCAGCTGATACATATCGAGCGAAGGGGAAGCAGAATTTCCGGAGGTAACCACCTACGCAGTGCGGACAGAAACGCAGACGGACGGAGGAAGACGGTAGAAGGCTGTCACATAGGCAGGTCTTGTCGGACAGGAGCATTATCGTTGAAAGGTAAGTGCAGAGCCCGTTGTTGATAATGGTGAGAGAAGTCATGGAAGTGCTCGAATTCCTTTGACCCAATTAGTGAGGCTGTAAAATTTGCATAGCCGTAAGCCGAGGCAGTCAGCCAGCAGAGTGCTTGGTTTATGAAACTGTTTATTGTTTTATATGGGAGTGTTCCGTGGAACAGAGGAAGACATTATAATTATGCATTTCGTAAGCTGACTGTAAGCAGATTGGAATTTAAAGATGAAAACAGGTTACCAATCTTTGACCTGAATGATATAATCCGATTATACCTACTTACCAACTAGTTTGCTTGACGTTGATTTTTCAAGACTGGGAATATACAATATGTAATGGATTCATACTAACAGATCAGATCCTGCGTTGCTCGGGATCGGCATTCTCGTTATTCAAATGCAGTGCCGCATTTTACATCGATTTAGGTACATTAGGTATTGTTATGAATTTCTACACAACTACAGTAATATCCCGAATTTATCCCCTTCTGGATAATTTTTGAGTTATAAAATAGAAAATGTGACAAAATTGTATGATCAAATATGAATCAGTTTTTGCGTAAACGGAACCCGTAATTTTTTGTCGAAAAGGCTTACAAAATTCTTGACAGGTAGGAGGACAAGGGGCTATATGGACACTAAGGTTTTAATCAATAATTTATTTAAATTGTATATACGTCGGATTTTTAATCATGATACTGATTAACTTCCAGTTCTGTATTGAAAATAGAAAATTTCTGTCAAGTTGAACGATTTTGCAATAGTAAGAAATATGAAGACACACTTAAAAATATGAAGAACATCATCTAACTCATAATTATATGCTATCGTAACTTATTTTGTGGATCATCCAACACAAACATTACCCAATTATTCATCTTCCTGTCATGTTTGTATATATAGATTGTCAAAATCCGAAAATCTATTTACCTATTCTTCAGCGACGTCATTTATGGACGTTTTCTATGAAGAAAAATTTAATTCTATGGTTAAACAAAGAAGTTTTATTACGTAACGCAAACATTTGCCATTTTTAGCATGTATGTCGCGCTTTTTGCCTTTCTCGTACAACAAAGTTGTACCGAAAGGCTATCATTTCACTCCGAAAACAAACTTTTGATAAGAGTTCCGGAGACCTATAGTATTATATACCAATCGATTCAGCTCGACGAGCTGAACAAATGTCTGTCTGTCCGTGTGTGTGTATGTGTGTGTGTATGTGTGTGTGTATGTGTGTGCACAAAATGCTATAAAAACATTAGCCAATTTTTCACATAGTAACTCTTAACCGATTTTCTTGCAACAAGTTGCATCCGACAGAGACTAAAACGCTGTTGATCACTATTGAATTTCATAATAATTGCGAATCGCATAAAAAAGATAATATTAAAATAGTGATGAGACATAGTCACATAGAACAATAATGTGTTATGAAAAATTCCTTGCATCTATGAATATTTTTGAAGTTTATCCGTGGCTTGCTCTCATTAAGAGTTTCATCGTACTATAAAGATGCTCGTGTTGCACGCATTTAGGCGTAAGTATGCTCTTCGTTCAGTTTCATAGTACTATGAAATTGCCCGAAAGTCAAAATTCGAACATAGGAAATTCGAAAACTTTTGGCAGCGCCATCTGTCGTCTACTAGTGTAAATTTTCTACCATAACATTAGACGGTGTAACTGTTTTGCCTTTCTTGTGCATCATCGAGGTGTAAGCGTAAAGGCTACATTTACTACCTTTTTGTGCGAGAAAGGCGCCATCACCGCTAGGTGGATTAATCTGGGTTTTGTATGACGCATCTGAATTTTTTATATGGATCGTCACACGTGTTGCAAGACGCCCCCTTCCTTCTAAGCATTACGTAAGCGTGGAACGGCAACTTTGCCCCGATATATCTCAGGTATTTTTAGTCCATGTTTTGATGTAGGACTTACGTCTTTCTTTACTATACTGAGTGTCATTTAGTGTAGAGAGTTGTTAGAGACGTCTGTCTTTAGTAGTGGTTAAAAGGAAACTAATTTATTTTATATATTTACTATAACTAGGAATATCAAGGATTGCTATGATATAGCTTAACACTCCTCCTCAAGCCGCAGAGATTCCCATCATCTCACGGTTGTCTTCGAATTTCGTCCGCTGAAGTGGTTTGGTTAGACCGTCGGCGATTTGTTCCTCCGTGCCAACGTACGCTAGTTTCACCACGCCACGACCGAGAGCGTCCTTGATGAAGTGGTGGCGTATGTCTATATGCTTGGTGCGCGGATGATACCCACCGTTTTTTGCGATCGCAATGCAGCTCTGATTGTCGCACCGGATTTCGATTGATTTGTTGTCGCCGCTGTTATCGAATACCGCTGATAATCCACGCCACCATGATGCTTCTTGTACAGCAGCCGATACGGACATGTACTCCGCCTCACATGTAGAAAGAGCCACCGTGGGTTGTTTCTTGCACATCCACGAGATTGCACCGCCTTGTGCCATAAATACATTACCGCTGGTTGACTTTCGCTCGTCCGGATCGGATCCCCAATCTGCGTCACAGTAGCCGATAATATTGGAATCTGCATCCTTCCGGTAGACCAGTTTGAACCCGGAGGTACCGCGTAGGTATCGCAAAACATACTTTACTGCATTCCAATGCATGATTCCAGGATTGTTGTTGAATCGGCTGAGAGTATTCACTGCGAATAGAATGTCCGGCCGAGTGCTCTGCGCTAAATACATAAGACACCCGACAGCTTCTTGATAAGGGACGCTCTTCATTGCTGCTAATTCGGCTTCGTGATTCGAATTCACTTTTTTTGTGAGCTTCTCACTGCTGTTCATCGGCACCTTTACGGGTTTGCATTGATCCATGCCGAACCGCTTCAAAACTGACTCGACGTAAGCCTCCTGGTCTAATGAGATGGAATCGACGTTTCGACCGATCCGGATACCAAGGCAGTATTGCGCTTGTCCCAGATCTTTCATCCGAAAGCACTTGGACAGTTGTTGTTTTAATTTCTTCTTCCAGGTCTCGTCATTGCTGAAAATCATCAGATCGTCGACGTAGATGGCAACGATAATCATCTTTCCTCCTCTGATACCGATGTACACGCATGAATCGTATTGTGACGGTACTAGACCGAAGCGTCGCAGAGCCACATCCAGTTTGTGGTTCCAAACTCGGCTCGACTGCTTCAAACCGTACAACGCTTTGTTCAGCTTGCATACCATCGTCTTCCGCTTACCGTCTACGAAGCATGGTGGCTGCTCCATATAAATCTCTTCGTCGAGATCCCTTGCAAAAAGCCGTTACTGCGTCCATTTGGTCGATCGCGAGGTCATGCTTGACAGCTAGGGCGAAAAGGTATCGCAGCGAACTGTATCGCACAACGGGAGCGTACGTTTCGTCGTAATCTATCCCCTTTCGCTGGGAATAGCCTTTGACGACTAACCGTGCTTTGTAACGATGTGGGTTTCCTGCAGCATCACACTTCGTTTTGTACACCCATTTGCACTTGATCGTCTTACGGCCCTTCGGGAGCGGTGTGAGAGTCCAGGTGTTGTTGTCCACCAGCGCATCGAACTCCTCCTGCATGGCACATTTCCATGCGTCGCTATCGTCCCTAGTTAGCGCTTCTTGATGCGAAGCAGGGTCGTTTCCAGATCCACCTTCCATGCCAGATGCCATTGCCACAAGTCCGTCGTTATCGTTGGGTCTGCCGGTGCTTTCGTCATCGGGAAACCCATGGAAATCCGTTGAATTGTCGGAGGTTGGCTGTGAAAGTGGTAAACCGGGTAGTCCAGTGCTATTAACATGGTAATCTTTATACTTGCCAGGAAGAACGTGCTCCCGTCCGCTGCGCCTCAACACCCTTGACCGAGGTGGTTCTGAAGTTTGTCGCGAAGGGAGCACAAGGTCAGTCAACGTTGAAGTACTGGTATCACTATCATCGCTTGAACTTGAGCTTGAAGAAGTTTGATTGAAGTTGTCGTTCGTATCCACATCATCGCCGACCGACGCACCGTCTGGCTGAACAGCTTCCGGTTCGGGATATACAACCATATCGTTAATGCTTAACTTGACGAGCGTATTTGGCCGCTTGCTTTGATTCGCTGGAGATGTCGCGAGAGGCGAAACACTTTCGTCCAGGAAAATGACTTCCCGACTAACGATTGTAGTTTTCTTCTTCTGATCATACAGTCGATATCCTTCGGCTTCTTCATCGTAGCCCGTCAATACGCATTCATGGGATTTAGGATCCCACTTACGCCGCTTCTGCTTTGGGATTTGCGCCGATCACGCGCAGATGTGAAAAGTTGGGTTTCCTCCCACTGCACGCTTCCTCAGGTGTCATTTCATGCCCACGAGTAGGAGAACGGTTGATGAGATAAACTGCGATGTATACGGCTTCTGCTCCGAAGACTTTTGGTAGGTTACTTTCGAACAATAGACATCGTGCCATCTCCACGATGGTCCGGTTAGCGCTTCCCTAACCTGTTTTGCTGTGGCGTGTACTCATTGGTTGTTTCGTGTCGGATGCCTTCCTTCTGTAGGTAACCTTGAAAACTTTTGTTAAGGTATTCCTTACCGTTATCAGTTCGAATCGCCTTGAGCTTCTTGCCGCTTTGACGCTCCGCCATCGCGTGGAATCTCTTGAAAACTGCGAACACTTCATTTTCTGATTTCGTTTTAGGAAGTACACGAACATACGTCTGGTCTTGTCGTCGATGAACGTGATGTAAAATCGGTTTCTCTCAATCGAGTTCGTCCCCATCGGCCCACTGATGTCAGAATGCACCAGCTGCAGGATGTCCGCCGCACGAGAACCTTTCTTCGGAAAAGATAGCTTCGACTGCTTTCCCTTTGGACAGATCCGACAATCTGCACCCTTTTTGTTGAGTGTGATGCCAGTCGCCAAGCTACCAGCAAGTTTCTTGAGATTTTCAACACCGAGATGACCCATCCGTTTGTGCCAAAGCTCAAAGCTTCCTGCAGCATTACATGATAAAGCCTTTTGGCTTACCGCCTGGTTCAGCTTGAACTGGTTGTTGGAGTGACTACCAGTTGCAAACCAACTCGCCCTTTAGATTGTGGACTTCGCAGCCATCGTTGTCAAACTTGACGGAGTACCCTTCTGCACGATTCTACTCACCGAGAGAAAATTTTCCGACAATCCGGGAATCAATTGCACTTCACCAGGGAATCAATTTTTTGGAATGCGCTTGCGAAACAAGCGACAAAGAGAACCAACGACAAAGCTTTGTTTTTGTCGGAGATAATAATGACAAAGATCCGAAAAATTTTGTCAGCAACAAAAAAGAAAACAATCTTGTTGCTAACTTTTCATCCCGTTGTTTTGCATTATTTCTAGTGAAAATTTCGGTTTTATGCTATCATAGTTTCTGCTTTTATGGAAATATTCGAGAATCGAACAATGATTACAAAATTAGCAGCGTATTTTCGGAGATATCAGACCATGCAAGGCAAATGATTCTTGTCATATTGTGTTCGGGTTCTGATAAAGGTTTGTCGCTAGGTGCGTTTGTCAGTAACAAACTCTGTTGATGACAAAGAGTATATTGTTAGGCGTTGCTCGAATATTGATTCCCTGCACTTCACTGACTGTGACGCCATTTTGATCACCTCTGCATATCGGCTGAAGATACGCCGAACTACAGGCAACAATGTCCATCATACCACCATTCACCGCAACAACTTTTCATTTTGCGATTTCGAGGTTCTTCAGAAGCTGCTTGTTGCTTGTCATGTGCGTATACGCCGCCGAGTCAAAAATCCAGTCGTCCGTGCAAAACGTCTCACCTTTCCTGGAATCCTTACAGTCCCTTGCGATGTGTCCGTACTGACCACATTTTCTGCATTTCGGCCCTTGGATGCAGTAGGTTGGTTTTTCAGTTTGAAATTTTCCTTTCGTTTGTTAGTTGCGAAGGCTTGACTGTTTCTTCGGTTGCTTAGCAACGGTTGCTCTTGGAGCAGTTTGGTTTTCACGAAATCACCTGTTATGGCAACACCAGAATTTTCCAACGCCATAATCATCGGTCGGTAGTCTTCCGGGAGACCGGCCAGTAGGATCATGCCAATCCACAATTCGGGTAGTTTGAATCCAATGCCATTCAGTTGGTTCGCCGTCGAAATTACCTGGTTCACATACTCGTCCATCGAGCCGCTCTATTCCAGAGCCTATTTGATGAGCTTGGGGAGCAAGCCGATTTGCCGCGACAGTCCTTTGGCTGCGAACGCCGTTTCCAATTTTTCCCACGCGGTGCGGGCTGATTCCGCATCTTCGATGTGAACGTAGATTGCCGGGTCGAGAAGTAGGATTAGCTTCAATCGAGCTTGCAAATCTTTCCGCTCTTCCACTGCTTCGAATGTTCCGTCTGCTTTCTGCTTAGGCTTCACGGCATCCCAGAGTCCTTCCAGCTGAAGAAAAGTTTTGCTGCAAATTTCCACGAGGACCAGTTTTCCCGTCCTGCCAGTCGTTCGATGGGTGGAAGGCTTGAAGATCCGCCGCCCCTTGATGGTTGATTTCGTGCAGCATCTCCTCCGCCGCTGCTATGCTGGGAATTTTCCGCTGGATTCACCATCTTGAGGAACAGAACTCAACTTTTTTTTTTTTTTTGAAAAAGTGACAGGCCCATAACCTGTAGAGAGTTGTTAGAGACGTCTGTCTTTAGTAGTGGTTAAAAGGAAACTAATTTATTTTATATATTTACTATAACTAGGAATATCAAGGATTGCTATGATATAGCTTAACATTTAGATTTTTGGAAATCGATTTCCAAGATTTCGAACGTTACTAGCGCTTTTATCTTTCGATGAGTTTTCAAGATTTGTATATCAATCGACTCGGACACACTCCAGCAATTTATCAATTTCATTGAAACTTAAGATTATTAACGTGAAGTATTGAAATTTTCAATTTTTGTCAAAGCCAATGAAAATATCATATATAATCAATCCCATGCATTCCTAACACGGACATCAGAAAGCTGTATGTTCCGCAAGATTTTCTTTGTGTATAAAAGAAGCTGTGCCTGCCGTGTGTGAGGTGTGAGTCATTCCAATTTGTTACAGCAGCGCGTACTGACGTGCTTTTTGCTCGAGCATTTTTTCTCGTTCGCTCGCTGTGTTTACGTACACAGCAGGAAAATAAGCTAGAATGGAGAATATGCTATGAATTATCTATAGGATATCAGGATTTCGTTAGCGTTAGTGAGCAAGAAAAATAAATAACTTATACCGAGGAAACGGGATTAGAAATTGGAGGATTTGTGCAGTTGATAAGATTACTGAGACTGGGGGAAACGAAGTTGGATCGCGGCACAAGTGCGATGGCCAGGCTGAAAACTGCAATCTAAACTGATGAATAATGACAAGTAATGACGGTATATCAAATTTTAACATTTAGAACTTTAGGATTCAGGATTTATTTAAGGATTTATATTGATTTATTTATCGGCTTTATCGGTCAATCCTACTCAAAGAGTATGAGGGATAATCGATCGACAAAAGTTATTACAGTCAAACCTCCATGAGTCGATGTTCTATGACTCAATATCGACTCATGGAAGCAAATTTTGCTATGTTGAGAAATATTTTCTGGGTTACTGTGATGGTCCATTCAAACAGCATCCCAGGGATTTTCTATTCCATATCTCGATATTTCCATGAGTCGATGGTCCCTTCAATATCGACTCATGGAGGTTTGACTGTATTTGAAAATTAACAAATTGAAAGCCGTTCGCTAGGGTGCGAACAAGTATGAAGCGACAGAATGTGAATGGGTGGCATAGATACCATCTATTGAATAGCACACAATCGAAGCTTGAAACGTTGTGCCTAACGTCATGGTTGTGGGCGGCGACGAATTTAGGAACTTAGGAACTTGGAATTCAGGAATTTAGTAACTTGGGCATTTACGATTTTTGAAATTTAGAAATGTGGGCATTTAGTTATTTATGAAATAAGGCATTCAGGAATTTATAAATTTAGGAATTTGGGAATTTAGGAATTCAGCAAAATAAGTGATTTTAGAAATTTACGAATTCCTATGGAATTTGGGAAGTTATAGATTTAAGAACATAGGAATTTGAAAATATAGAAAAATATGAATTAAGAAATTAATGAGTTGAGGAGTTTACGAAATTGAGAATTTAGGAATCCTTGTTGAATACCTCCTAGAGTTCTTCCAGAAAACCGTTTAAGAATTCAAACTAACGCCTTCCAGAAACCCATCGTGGAGTTCCTCCAGGGCTCCATTCAGGAGAATCCCACCAGAATTACTCCTGCAGTTCAGGGGCGTCTCGTGGACTTTTACTACACCTGTTCTACCATGCTGATAAAAAATATTCATCAAGCTGAGTGGTTTTGAATGAAAGTTGTGCATTTAATCTAATATTCCAACCTTTTCTTGTACAACTTAACCAAATATTAGAAAAAAAAAAACAATTTAAATAGAAAGGATTTATAAAACAATAAATCAAGCATAATTTTCATAACGACGTATGTAACAAAAGTAAACAAAACGGGATTTTAATACAACGTGACAATCACACGCGGCTTTATATAATACGCATCGATTTTACTGATTTCAGATCTTAAAATTCTTTAATTTAATCTTTTTGCGAATCGACGTATGTAAAATTTCTATTTTTGAAGTCTCACTGTTACATACGTCGCTTTAACATATGGGAACTTAGAGCGACCTATGTAACAAAAAATCAAAACAAAACAAAACTGCAGTTGCGTCAATCGTGCACTATGGAAAACCGACCAATGTACACCGACGTACGTGTAGCATACCGGTGTATGTATAATTTTATCGTTTTCACAATGAATTTGAATGAACTGCGCTTTACTGTGAAGCACGCTTATTACGTATCTTGTAATGATGCATGCCAGCGGAAAAAGTATTGAAAAAGATTTAGTTTTAAAACAGTTTTAGAAAAAGTTTTGCCAACTTTCAGCAAAGGATTTCTCGAATCCTCATATTTGTTACATACGTCGTTATGAAAAATTATGCTTGAAATAGCTTATTAATCTTTTTTGTTACAAAAATGTTTTAAATTAAGATTCACTTAAAATTTTAAACTCTCGCAAGTCGTCTGAAATCTTACTTAGTAACAGTTGGCGATAACTGGATATTGCTCAAATCGGCTCTTTCCACCATTCGGGTTACACGGGGCCCATCGCCGCTAATATTTAAACTCTCACATATTTTGTTGCTATAAAAGAAATGTTATTAACTATTATTAGTATAATAATTATAGTATATAATTAGTATACAATTATTGTTTGATGCGACCCCAGATTGTGACGACCAATTAGTCACCTTTTAGAAGCTGAAATGTTTTCCTGCTATTTAATTTTTCAAATTTAGTGAAAACTATACCTTTTTCTCTATGTTGATTTTGAGTATTCGTAAAAAGCATAATTTGATGTCTCTTTTGGAAACTCAAACATAATTTTAATATTCTTCTTGATGCATTGCATATTCATCAGGAGAAAAGGAAAACAAACTTTTTCTAATCATCGAAGTATGAACGAAAGCGTACGGCGGTGCGCCTTTCGGCAAAGCATAGCACAGTCGCCACTACGATCGAGTTCTAACCGAAGGTGCGTCGCGTCGTTGATTGTTCTCGCAGCGCGTCGAACGGGTTCGACTCCTGCTGCGCGCATAGCAGAACTTGCATCTAAACGTGCTTGCTTCGCATGCGAAAGAGTATGATGTGAGGAAACGGAGAAAGCTGGCAACGCTCACGCTGGTTCTCTGCGCGCGGAGAACGAGTGAGCATACCAAGGAGGAAATTATTTCAAATCATTTGTCATGGCGCAAAACATAAAATTTGTCTTTTGGCAGCGCTGCTGTTGGTTCTTCATTATGGATCGTACGACTGGCAAAAGCTTTCTTTGTGATGGGGTGGTGTGTCGGCGAAACACACATTTAGCTGCAATTGACTGTACGCCAAGCATGTGGCGTTAACTTGATCTGCCTACGAAATATTTTGTTTCTTTAGATGTTTAGATGTTAAAATCATTGGAAATATTAAGTGAAACTTTGTTTAAAAATTTACTGAGTAAATTATTTGCCCTGATAATTAATTACCAAGAGTCAAGACATTAATTTCCTACTTCTGACCTAAATGGTTACCTGTTCCATGAACAGGTAGAACGTATGGACGAGTCGCCTCTGCTGCAGTTCTTATATGAGTTATTTCTGCAGTTTAACCACGCAAATATACAAATAGAGAGTTTTTCCAGAAATGCTTTTTGCAATTCCTCCAAGAATATTTCCTGAAGGTCAGCCAGAAATTCCAGCAATTCTTCCAAGAATTGCTCCTGGAGTTAACCAAGATGTTCCGGAGGAGCCCATAGCAATTCTTCCTGCAGTTCATATACAATTCCACCGCGAAATTCTTCCACAAATATGTCATGAAGTTCCTCCAAGAATTCCTTCTCGAATTCCATTCCTCCTGGAGTTTCTACGATAATTCCACCCAGATATTTTTCAGAGTTCCTTCAGAAAATCATTCTGGAACTCCTCTAGTGATCCCTTCTTTGGTTTCATCAGAGAGATCCCCAAGACCTTTTTAAGAATGTTTCCTGAAGATCTTCGCAAACAGCAATGATTTCCATGAAATAACTTTTACCGCCTGTGGATTAGTATGAATGACTTCTGAATACCTGTGAAGGATTCTGTAAGCATTTTTGACAAGAAATAACGGGTATCTTTCACGTATTTTGCTTTTCTAATGCATAAACAGATCCATATTTGTGAAATGAACTAAAAAATGAGAACGAAAAATTTTTCGATTTTGTCACATGCCCTATTTGATTACCCCATAATCTACCAGGGGTGATTAAATCAGGATATTACTGTATCAGCTAATTGTCAACAATCCCGTTATATATTCTATTGGGCGTTATGGTTTCATGGTAGTAAGGAAAAAGAGTTCAAAATGTAACGGTAAATGCTTCGATTCAAGATACGATTTTCCAACGATTCTTAATCGCTGGCGAGTTTTTATCACTTAATAATTTGAAAGTAAGATCGCAGGTAAGTTTTGATCATCCTCGATTTTTTGAAAATTGGATTTTTCCCATCCCTGGTTCAGGTTCTACTTAAAAAAATCCTCGGATTTCTGGAAAATTCTTCGGAATTCTCCCGGAGGAATATTCTTCGGAATCTCTTCCATGGAATATACAAGCAAGACTTTTTTAAATGTTTTCGGAATTCCCAATGATTTTTAAGGTTTTTCACTAGAACATTTTTTTTAAATTTCCACTGGAAGTTTTTTGAATTTTCATGGGAAATTTAAAATTAAAAAATTCGCTGTTGAATGATTTTTTTCTAACATTTGTCACTCCTAAAACTTTTAACCGACGTGATCAGCGGCGAGAATTATTCCAAGAATTCCTGAATGAACTGCTGGAGTAACACCAAGATTATATTCTGGAGAGATTAAAAAATATTTTTTTTAGGAAACTCCAGGAAGAATTCCTGAAGGAACTTAAAAAAAATCCTGACAGCACTTCCCAAATAAATCCTGGAAGCGCTGCTTAAAACATCAAAGGAGAAAATTTGGAAGAACTACAGGAGGATCTACTGGAGTAATTTCTGGAGGAGCTCCAAGAAGAATTTCATCCTGAATTCCTCCAGGAAGTTATTCTGAATTCTCCCAAGAATTCATTTTGAATTCCTTCGAGAGTTCATTCTGACTTCCGCCAGGAATTCATTCTGCGTTCTCCCAGGAAATCATTATGAATTACCACAGGAACTCATTCAAAATTCCCCCAGGAATTTATTTTGAATTTTCCCAGGAATTCATTCTGCATTCAGCAAGGAATTCCTCCTGGAGTTACTTCTTGAACTCCTTATTGGAGTTCTTTCTGGAGTTCAACCAGGAGTTATTCCAAAAATTCTTCTTGAAGCTCCTGAGTCCATCAAGGAATTTCTCCTGGAGTTCCTGCAGAGATTCTATAGAATCTTGGTATAGTATACTTGGTTCATCCAGGATATCTTTTTGAAATTCCTACAGGAATTCCTCCTGGAGTTTTTTTTTCAAAAAATCTTCTCGGATCTTCTCCAGAAATTCCTCCTGTTGTTCCTTCAATTTTTTTTTCATGGTATTCTCAAAGCGTCTCTTCGAAAAATCTTCTTCGATTTCCTTCGGGAATTCATCCTGAAGCTCTTCAAGAAATTCTTCCTGAAGTTCCTCCAGGAATCCTACCTGGGGTTCAACCAGAATTTATTCTTGGAGATCTTACAGGAATCCTTCCTGGCGTTCATCCGAAAATTCTTCTTAGAGCTCCTCCAGAAACTACTCATGGATTTCCTCCAGTATTTCCTTCTGGAATTGCTCTTGGAGTTTTTCCAAAGATTTTCAGGAGCTCTTCAAGGAGTTCTTTCTAAAGTTTTTTCAGGAAATTTTCTCAAAGTTCCTTCAGGAATTTTTCTCAAAATTCCCTCAGGATTTTATCCTGGAGTTCCTCCAGCAATTCATCCTGGATTTCATCCAGTAGTTGATCCTGGGGCTCCTCATGTAGTTTCTTCAAAAATTAATCCATGATGCTTTCCAGAAACTTATCTTGGGGTTACTCCAGGAATTCTTGAAATAGCCCACGCCTTGGGAAATTCAGAATAAATTCTTGAAGTAATTCTGTTTAAATTCTTGGAGTAATTCTGTTTAAATTCTTGGAGGAATTCAAATTGAATTCCTGGAGAAATTCAGAATGAAAGGAATTCAGATTGAATTCCTGGAGGAATTCAGATTGAATTCCTGGAAGAATTCAGATTGAATTTCTGGAAGAATTTAAATTGAATTCCTGTAGGAATTCAGATTGAATTTCTGGAGAAATTCAGAATGAATGAATTCTTGGAGAATTTTTGGATGCATTCCTGGATGAGAACCCCAGAAGTAATTTCTGGAAGAGCTCCAAAAAGAGTTCATGGATGAACCCCAGTTAAAATATTGGAGGGAATCTAAGAAGAATTGTCGAAGAGACGCCAGGAGGAATCCCTGGAGAAATTCCTGAAGAAATTCAAGGAGGAATTCCCTGATAGGAATTCCAAAGTGAATTGACTTTTCCCGTCAAAAATTGTGTCTCATTTCATTATCTCAGTCGGTTCTTTGGCTTATTTAAGGTCAACCATATTTTTATATTAAGCCTCTAACTATTTCAAAAAATGAGAAAAACAAACCGAAAAAGTGCTGCACCCGATGTTCGTTTAAAATCGGGCGAATGTTAGGCCAATCTTGAAAGCAATACTTTATCGATTTTTTGTTTAAAATTTGAATAAGTATACTTAGAGATGACAAAAATATGGGTTGTTCGGAAAAGTTGACCTTAAATAAAATAAAGAATCGATTGAGCGATTAAAATTTTTTGACAGGAAAGGTCAATTACTGGAAGAACAGCTGAAATAATTCCTGGATGAGTAGAAATATCTGGTGGAATTAATGATGAATTATTCGATAAACGCCAATATAAATTCCTGGAGATAATCGTAAATTAATCCCTAGAGGAATCCCAGAAGCAATTCCTGGATAATCTGTTGACGGAATCCTAGGAGTAATACTTGGAAGAACTTTAAAAGAAACTGATAAAGGAACTGCAAGTGAGATTTCTAGAGGAACTCCAAGAAAATTTCCTGGAGTAGCTCTAGGAGGAATTTTAGGAGCAATTTTATGAGGAATTCCTGAATGAACTTTGAGAGGAATTCCTGGTCGAACTCCAGGATAAACTCCTAGAACTGTGGAAGGATTTCAAGGATGATCTTCAAGATGAATCCCTGGATGAACTTCGGGAAGAATTTCTGAACTAGCTCCAGGAGAAATTTCTGGATGAACTGTAGGATTAATGCCGGGGGGAATTTCTCAAGAAATTCCTCCTGGAATTCACCTAGAAGTTTTTCCTAAGCTTCGTCCTAAAATTATTTTAGATGTTTCTCTTCTCTTTCAGAAGGTCCTCCAGGAATACTTTCGGATGTTTCTCCGGGAATTCCTGCATATATTTCTTCCGGAATTCCTCCTCCTCCTTTCGAAATTCCTTTAAATGTTCATTTTGGGTCTAGTCATTCTTTCTAGAATTCCACGAACTATCATATTGGTTCTTTCTGGAATTCATTCGAAAGTTCCTCCTGAAATTTATCCTGAACTTCTTCTTGAAAATCCTCCAGCTGTTCTTCTTTACATTTCTCTGAGATTTCTTCCTGGAACTCCTCTAAGAATTATCCTTGGACTTTCTCCATATATTCCCACCGGAATTCCTGAAGAAACTTCTTAGGAAGTCCTCCTGGAACTACTTTTGGAATTTCTGCAGGAATTCACAAATTTTTCCGGGATTTCTTTCAGGTATTCATCAACAAACTCATGCGGTTATTCCCCCAGGACTCACTTCAGCAATATATCCCAGGAATTCCTTTCTGAATTCTACTAGGCTTCAAGAGCGTCATTGAAAATTTCCCCAGCATCTTCAATGGGAATCCTTCCAAAAATTCAACTGAAAACTCATTAAGATTTTTACTGGAAACCCTTTCTGTTTCAAAAGAATAAATTCCCCATAATTTCAAACGGAACCCTGCCATATGATCAGAACTAACAATAATTCCCCAGAATACCGGAAGGAACCTACCGGCCCCTAGAATTTACTCAGAGTTACATATAGATGTTGATATTCCTGGAAGATTTTCTAAAATTACTTCAGAATTCCCGAGTTTTCTTGTAAAAGCTTTTTGAAATTAGCTTTTTCAGAAATTTCCAGTGTTTTCAGTTTTTGTTGGGAGTTTTTTTTGATACGTAAAAATATAAGTTTGAGAAAATTAAATATAAAGTGAGAATATTTCCCAAGGTAAGACTCTACACGTTCTTCCGAAGAAAAATTTAATGAAAATCCAAATTTCATACCCGAAAATTTCCAAGACCGGACCAGGAATCGAACCCAGCCACCTTCTGCATGGTCTTGCTTTGTAGTCGCGCATCTTACCGCACGATTATGAAAGGCTTTGCAACGTAATGTTGGTACCGGAATAAACAATTATTTTTCAATATTCATTAGATTATTCATTCTGCAAGCAATGCAAAATTGAATAGCATGATTAACTAATTTTGTATCTACTTTTCCGAAATTCTTCCACAAATTCTTCCGTTAGTTTCACTAGGAAGTGCTCTAAAAGCTGCTCCAAGAATTGCTCCGAAAGTGATTCCTGGAATTCCTCCGGAAGTTCTTCCAGGAATTCCCCCGGAAGTTCTTCCAGGAATTCCCCCGGAAGTTCCTCCAGGAAATTCTCCGGAAGTTCCTCCAGAAATTTTGCCGGAAGGTCCTCCAGGAGAAGTTCCTCCAGGAATTTCTTTTGAAGTTCCAACAGGAATTCCTCTAGAAGTTTCACCAGGAATTCCTCCGGAAGTTCCACCAGGAACTCCTCCGGAAGTTCTTCCAGCAATTCCTCCAGGTATTCCTCCGGAAGTTCCTCAAGGATTTCCTCCAGAAATTCCTTCGAAAGTTTCTCCAGGAATTTCTCCGTTAGTTCTTCCGGAAGTTCCTCCTGGAATTCGATCCGAAGTTCCTCGGGGATTTTTCCGGAAGCTCCTTCTGAAATTCCTCCGGAAGTTCCTCCAGGAATTCCTCCGGAAGTTCCACCAGGAATTCCTCCGGAAGTTCCTTGCTCAGGAGTTCTTTTGGAGGTTCCTCCAGGAGTTCCTCCGGAAATTCCTCCGAAAGTTTCTTCTGGAATTTCTTCAGAAGTTCCTCCACGAATTTCTCCCTTAGTTTTTCCAGGAATTCCTTCGGAAGTTTCTCCTGGAATTCGATCCGAAGTTCCTCAGGGATTCTTCCGGCAGTTCCTGCAGGAATTCCTTTGGAAATTTCTTCTTTACTTCGTCCGGAAGTTTCTCCAGGAATTCTACCGGGAGCGCGTCTAGAAATTCTTCCATTTATTCCCTCAAAAACTTTTTAGGAATTCCTCCGGAAATTCCTATAGGAAAAAACTCCACATAAATTACCCAAGAGCTCTTCGGTTATTTCTTTTGAATTCCTTCTGAAATTCAGAAAATTATCCAGGAATTCTTGAAGAACTTCGTATGGAAATTGTATTGCGAAAATATGATCTAGAAAATCTTACGCGCATTCCTCTAGGAATTCTTCCAGAAATTCCTACCCCAAAATTCCTCCAAATTCCTCCAAATTCCTCCAGAGATTCTCCCGAAAAGTCGTTCACAAATAAATTATTCTGGAAATTAATTCTGGAAATTAACTGGTCCGGGAATTCCTCTTTCATGAATAATTCGCGATGGATTTTTTTTGTGGGAAGCTGGATGAACTGAGCTTTTTTGTTCGAATAACTTGTTTGAAGAAATCCTTACGTGTACATTTTTGACTAATGTTAGCTTCTGATTTTTAAGAATTCAACGGTAAATCGCACATTGGCAATTATATTACTCAAATATCCAGGAAAAAGAGGAATAATAATATAATAAATTAGCATTGATTTGTCATAAATACAAGAATTTTGTAGAACAACGATTACTAGGGGAAACAGTGTTTTTATGCACTTAAAAGCCCGAAAATCACTTTAACATGGTTAAAACGTGAACGGAACGAATGCAATGTTCACAAGACCTGTATAGAGGTTGTTGCGATAGTTTTCGGTGTTTATATCTCTTGTTAGATTTTTTTCATAATTGAAAATAGCCTAAAAATACTTAATTGACTTGAGCCACCTCGAAATTTTATCCGAATTAGCTGAAAATTTGACAGGAGGCTTATTTTAGCATAAGAATTGTGATTCTGGGCTGACCGGTTGAATATTTGATACTTTTTGAAAACACGAAGAGGTCTAATGTATATGTATTTAGTATACGAGAAAGGCCAAAATAAAAATAGATTTAACTAAATGTTCAATATAAAAATAAACATTATCGTAGAGACCCTTTCTTCCGTTATGACGTGAAAAAATCGTGCTTATCAGATAAAACATTTTCCCGATCCCCGCTGTTTTCCCTAGTTGAAAGAGAAAAGAATTGTGAAATAGTATAACTATTGTGTTCCAGTATTCTTAATAAAACGCGCCAGTTCACTTCTTTGGATATATTGGACTATATAAAGCTAAAGCAAAAGTTCAGGTTTTATGAGATTTGTGGGTGGCCGTCAATAAAACATAACTGAGTTCCGTAAAACAGACAGGCCAATACTGCGAACATTTCTATCGCTGGTAGACCCAATTTTATTTTTAACAGTTGGCGTCGTAACCTCAAAAGCATCCCAAAACATTTCCCAATATGCAACATACATCATCATCATCATCTTACTATTGACATGCTATCTATTTTTCACATCCCATCATCACATCACAAGCACGCTAATGAAATCACAACCTCCCACAGCACTAAAGTGCAGGAAACCAATCATCGTTTGGTCGATTCTGGGAGTGCTAGCATAGCACCATAGCACCTCACCGTTCAGATGAGCATCTTTTGGTGGTCATAAAATTTCGTAACATCAACATCGCAGAGGCGCATCGTTCAAAAATTGCTCCCCCTTATCCGACCCCCACCGAATTTCAGTTCTGGTCGGTTAAAATTAGCTGTCAATCGGCTCTTCGCCGTCTTCGTGGTTCACTTGACTGCAATAGCCGCGCAGGAAACGTGCGACACTATGGCACTATAATAGACGTGCAATAATAATTATGTCTCACGCCCTGAATTCCATCGACCAACCGGCGATGGATAGGCAACAAATGGCATTTCCTCTCCGGTGGCGGTGAGTAACTACGCTAAAAGGCCTTCGGACTAATGCTCATGTAGCACAGGTCGTACAAGCAATATGTACACGAAACACGACGACGCGTGCGAGCCTCCTCCATCTGAAGCAGGTGACCTTTTACCTGATGATGGCCTCATCACATCGCAAGCGCAACTTCTACTTCTGCCGCTATATTATAACAATTGCTGTACACCATCCTCATACTTCGCTTGCTGCTGCCGCTCGTTTCATTCCATTGTTGACGATCAGGTGCGGAGGTACAGGTAACTTGGCAAACCCGAAATCGCGCGCAGGCAAGACACACGTCACGGCATGGCATGGATGGAGGTTGCCGAATATTTTTCACAGCAAGGAGGTATTCACATGCTTCGAACCTAGCAGGCAGGCAGGCTGGCGACCGACACCGTCCGTCCGTGGTTGACCCATTTTCCCATTTCGCTTCGATATAGATAGATAGCTCTGGTTTTATTGTATCTATTATAGGCGGAGCGGAGTTTTGGTTGGCTCGGCTTCGTGGAGATTCGCTCAGGTTCGGCAGCGCCATCAATCGAGTGACAATGCGAAGGGAGGTTTCAGAGGCGTGGAAGGTGGCTTGGTTCCTACATAAGAACTGCTGCCACCACCATCGATATGATGTTTGATGCAATATGATTGACTACTTGCTTGGCAATGAATGTGTTGCAGTACCGCCCGGGCATGGGTAATGTAGTTGTCAGTGTTGGGACATTTATGGATCTCAGAGGTTGATTGATAGCTATTTGAGATTCATATTTATAGGAGATTGTGGGACCATTTTTGGCTGACAATGGCAAAAATACCTTTGACAATTGTACAACTCGATTCAACCCAAGCTTATTCGGTTGGACCCAAAGCGACAACGCAAATGTTTTGCCCTTCTAAATAACTTGACTTGAAAAATTCGGCTTAGTGTAGATTCCTTACTAATACAGCAATGGTACCGTTTCAGTCACCGAATTCCATTTGATAATTTTTAAATATGTTAGACGTCAAATGTTACATGTAACTGACAAACTTCCATATCGCAAAGGGTCAGTGGCTGATAAATGTTTGTTCGACCAGCTGCAACCCACGATCGAACCTGTATTTGAAAAAATAGGTACACCTCAATGGTCGCCAAATTGTTTTCAAACGTTTATGAACTAACAGCACGATAATATTTCTACTCCATTTCCGAATGCCTTTATCGCCTACATTAGGAATTAAGCTTCGGGCAACTGTGATAAGGACTGTTCAGTTTATAAAGAGGACGCTTTGTATTGTCGATGTTTTTTTAAACCATCAATGTTTTTAAAAATCTGTTTGTTTTCGTCTAATATATTATCTGACCTTCTAGAAATGAAATCTAATTATCAACGAAACAATTTTAACTTAGAAAATTGCGATATTCATAACAATCTCAATTAATTGGATTTCCAACAGCTCCAACCGTTTATATTCCATTTCCGGGCTACCACAGGCTCTACTGTTTCTAGAAATTGACAAATCATTGACAGTGTGTTTCTTTCCGATCTTCTTGATGATTTTGTTGACATGCGATTTACATTTTTTTTACAAACTGTCAATTTTGATTGTAAAAAAAATCTGCTGGGAAACTTATGTTTACTCGAAATTCGATAAGCTTTGACAAAAAGCACCATTTTGTTGGATTTAAACTGTTTTATCTCTTTTCAAAAATTACATTTGATTGACAGTGTATTATAATATACGATAAAGCAAACTCTATCGAAATTGACCAATCTTTCTGTTTTATATCGTCATGTTAAAGTGTCCTCTCAATAAACTGAACAGTCCACCGAGCCGAGAGGGCAATCCCGGGCAGAAGCCATGAACAGAATAACAAAACATGATATGGACTTGATTGACATAAGAGATAAAAGAACAGGTAACAATATCAAAAAATTGCACCGAAATATCATTTAAATATCAAGATATGCTATGGATAAGAACAAACTAATGGCACTTGATATTGATCACTTCTTACAAATAGCATGACTTGATCTCCTCATGATATTTTGGTGCAAAATATTGATATTGTCGTTTGATCTTTTATCTCTTATATCAATCATGTCCATATCTATTTTTGCTATCTTATCAACATTTGATATTATTGAGCTATTTTCGTCTACTCGGGAACATGCAGATTGTGCGCATCCATCGTTCACACCGTGAAAACCGTACGACTGCGGTGGAACGGGTACATAGTCAAAATGTCGTACAGTAACCCGGTGCAAATAGTACTCGACAACGCACAATGGCGGAAACCTGGACAAAACCTTTTTGCCTTTCGCGTATACTAAGTATACGTAAAAGCTATAGGATCACTCCAAAACCAACCTTTTGGTCGTTTCGCAAAGCCCGTATTTTTTAAAAAATCGACAGATATATCAAACGAACTGATTTGCTCGGTTTTGCTCACTACCGCTATCTGGTTGGTGATTTGCCCAACTTAGTGAAAACAACAGATGTCGTTAGTGTTTTGTACAACGATGAATTTGATGAGCGAATGTACAATGTGTTATGTCTGTTTGTCTGTGATTGTAGCTTGTAAATTTAATTTTTGGTGGCTTGTTGAAGTTAATGCTGTGAAGCGTCTCCCTAACAAAATTGTATGGCAAAAGAAATTTTAACTAAACTTTTTTCGGGAATGTTTCGGAACGATCTGGTGTCATGTATTAAAATCTATTTTTTGTCTACAGGTCTTTTGTCTTCAGGTTGGGCGATGAAAAGAGCTTTTTGAATGATTTACCACCGGCGGTGTGTCGTCTGTCTCTTTCCGTCCACCGAAAAATTGTGCCTACGTCTACTGACACACACCTTGGAACTGTTGGACTTCATCATCTATAATGCCGCAACAGCAGTCGAAGTCATCTTGCACGCATAGTCGACATGGCTGGTGTTGTGTGGTAGCAGTGAAAATCCGTAATTTTGTGAATAAACCAATCCGTTGGGGAGTTTATGGATTTATTACAAAATTCCTGTAGTTTTATAAAATAGTTTTAGTTACAGATAGTAGTATGTATCTGAATAGTACTTACTATAGTGATCACAACACTCACTCACAACAATCACTCATTGATTCTATTCGTTTGTGGGAATTGTTGATTATATGGAACTAATTGCAATCTAGTAATACTCATTCATAGGTGAATAATAGGTATTTAACTGGATTTCATAAATGCATTTTCTCACCTCTGCTAGAGCCCGACTTTGTTCGGGGATTTATATTCGATCGACAACTATCGCAGGGATGAGTTTGAAGAGCAGGTCTAATACAGATAACCACATTTACTTATGTAGCTGTAATCGTAGTTTTAGCAATCTTATTATAAGTTTTCTTTAATTTAGTTTTTAGTTCCAGAAGTAGGTATACCTTTATAAATTTCGCAATATGCTTATAGTTCGTAGTTCCAGGCGCATATTTTTTAAATTTAGTTCAATGATTAGGGTAGTTTGTTAGTAATTAAATAATAATAATTTGCAGAGGAGATTCGCACTGAAAGCACTAGACTTTTGTTCCTATCAGGATCAAATCATCACATTAAGTCTCTAAACAATAGGTGTATTTGTTTACAAGGCTGACCTTCTACGATCATGAGTTCATACACGATCCCCCGTACGCACGATAGGTGTGGATTAATGCACATATTAGGTCGACTTTGTGGGGCGCGTGGGGCTTGTTGGTCTCGTCGAAGTAGCGCCATCAACAGCTGGCGAAGGTCAGCTTGTCATCTATTACGACCCCAAGGAGTTTCAAACTCCGCTTTGATGCGATCGCGACTTCACCCACGTGAATCACTGCATGTTGAATCGACTTGCGGTTGTCTACGATAATCACCTCCGTCTTATGTTGAGCGTGCTCCAGGCGTCTAGCGCTCATCCAATCCTCAGTTCTCGCCGCAATCTCGGGACTCCACTAGTATACCGGGCGTCTGTCATTTCTCGGCTGGGCTTTCCTCGGCATGGTGGCGTCACACGCACGTGATAGGACGGCTACCAACGCATCCCCGCTTAAACCTTCAGTGTTGGCTTCCAGTCACAGGGCCGCGGTGAAAACTTCGTTGTCGAAGTGATTGGTTCTCCACCCACGGACCTGACAGGGATCCCCGGACCTCGGATGTTGCACGCTGTACTTCAGTGTTGGCTTCCAGTCCCAGGGCCGTGGTGAAAACTTCACTGTCAAAGTGATTGGTTCTCCACCCACGGACCTGACAGGGATCCCCGGACCTCGGATGTTGCACGCTGTACTTGATCTTAAAGCGAATTGCTAAATGATCACTATGGGTGTAGCCCTTGTTCACCCTCCAGTGCATGTCTAGTGCCAGACCAGGAGTGACAAACTTTACGTCAATCCATGACTCGACCCCGTTCCTTCTGAACGTGTTAGAGGAATAATCATTCACTAACACTGCGTTGAGCTTAGCTAGCGCCTCTAGTAACGCTTGACCCCTTCGATTGGTGCAGCGGCTGCCCCATTCCGCTGCCCAATCGTTAAAATCTCCTGCTATGAGGACCGGCTTACGATCCGCGATGCGGCCGCCCGTATCGGTTTAAGGAGCGTACTTTGCCTTATCAGTTTTCACCAACAAGGCCTCGCATCTGTCCTTAGCTTTCTTTGCGGGTCGAGATGCGTTCGAATTACCGTTTGCCCTACTGACCAGCTGCCAGGGATTTTCGTTCCCTTGTGCCGATGGCACAGGCCGGCTGGTACCCTTTTGGGTCCCGGCGACTTGCGCCTGGTTGGTGCCTTTTGCCTTTTTGGGCCGAGAAGTCACCTTCTCGAATCGACGCCCTTCGGGCTCCTCTTCACCACGATCTGCTCCGTCCAGACGACGCGACGGACACATGGTCACACGTCATTTTGCTTTGCTCTGAACGCCTTCGCCGGAGTGCTGCCTGAGCCGTTTCCGGGTTAGGTGTAGCCTGTTCTTCATTGGCCGTCAGGGCGAAATCAATCGCCTCATAGGCCATGGTCGCTCCTTCAAGGAAGGAGAAGGCATCGGTTTGGGCACCTTTGTCGGCCTTCTTCCCACAACCCGCCTGATAAACACATCCTATTCTTGTCTAATGACTCGAACAGCATGGCGGAGCATCCGAAGGTACTGTTTCAGTTCCTTACTGATGTTCTGCCTTGCGTTCCCGAACTCGATGATATCATCGAGCTGCTCACTGCTGGGGATACTCCTGTGCTGCTAGTTGTAGCCTCCGTCACTCCGCTCTTCGCCTCTCTGGGAGGAGACCTCACCAAACCCCCCTTGGCAAAGTGGTTTACCACCTCCATGCCTAACGCATCGTCAAAAAAAATATTTTTAGCATCAATTGAAATTGGGTCCCCCTCGAATCCTACTGGAGTAGTCGCCTTTAACCTTTTGTCTGTGCTCTGGGGTCAATATGACCCCAGGCCACTTTGAGTGGCTGCCATTTTTTAATTTTCAACCGATTCTCCTAATTTTTGGTAGTTTGGTAAAACTCATGAGATCTGTCTCCTAGGTGCAAATTCACTTCAAAAATCTTGAAAAGATGCGCTACAGTGTACTTTTTTCAAAAAACTTACGTTGTCTGTGCTCTGGGGTCAAATTGACCCCAAATTGAAATTGCTATAACTTTTTTAACGTTTGGCCAATTTTGAATTTTTGGGGCTGTTTCGAAAGATAATTTAATCATCTTTCGTTACCAAAGATTGACTATTGGTGGACGGGTACATTGCGGGGAGGGGTTTTCGTAAAAGGGTACAAAATTTTACTCATATCTGAAAATCCTACCCATTTTGAACTGCACCTTTTCAAAAAGGTTATACAGGAAGGCGTATAAATAATGAATTCAAACATACCTCCACCTGGCAGCCGTGTTCTAAATTTATCCACGCCTCATGCCAGAGCACATGCCTTCATGCATAACCTTTTTAAAAACGTTGCAGTTCAAAATGGGTAGGATTTTCGGGTATAAGTAAAATAAACATAAAAGATCACTGGTTGAATACACTTGTTCACTAAACCCCCTCCCCTCAATGTTCCAGCCCGCCAATCGTTAATCTTTTGTAACGACCTGAAAGATGATTAAATTATCTTTCGAAACAGCCCCAAAAATCCAAAATTGGCCAAGCATTAAAAGTTATAGCATTTCAATTTGATCAATTTGACCCCAGAGCACAGACAACGTAAGTTTTTTGAGCACAGACAGAAGGTTAATGATCCCATGGTTATCTTTCCATGCCCTACGGCATGCAGGCGGCCATGCAAGGGTTGACACTTTCGTGCTCAGAGCCAGATCAGCGCAAGTCAGGAAAGAGCATCTGAGCCTACTCCCACCCAGCAGGCAAGACTTGGCGCTTTCACAATATAACGATATCCAAGACAAGGTCCGTTAACACGCGGCCAGAATGCCACAATCAGGATCTCGCTGGCATTGATCCTGATGTGCCAATTGGCACGCCTTGCGCTCCTGTGTGCTTTGAGCGGCACACGGTCGCTTTGACATATGCAGCTTTTTGTAGAGGTTTAACAGAGCCCGCTGCACAGTGGTTCGCTCCAGAACAAAGGTTGGCCAAAACCTCAAAATGTCCCTAAAAATAGGTTTTATGTTTGTATTGTGGTTTTTTGATGGTCTTTATCACATACAGACTTAAAGATGGGTGTTGGAGCTCTACTTTGGCAATATACAGCCGTGTTTTTAGCATCCCTGGGGTAGTAAATACTTTCATTTTACTGCTAAATTCGCCTTTTGAAAACAGATCGTTTCGCAACAAAGACTATCTCACTTGCTATAAAACGAGTTAGTACTATCCAATTTAATTCCACCACTTGATTGTTACTTTACTGAACCGTATTTCGACTTTAACAGTAAGGCCGTCTTCATTGTCTCTCACTTGACTCAAGTGGTGGAATTAAATGGGATAGTACTAAGCGGTACTAACTCGTTTTATGACAAGTGAAGATATTCCACAAAAAGCTATTAATAATTTTCTTATCAAAAGTCTTATTTGCTGAATACTGTGCTAAGACAAGACAAAACAAATAATTTCATGCTGTGCTAAGACAAAACAAATAATTTTATTCGGAACATCCTCAATTATGGAATATTTTTGACAAAATGTTGTATTTAAATTGAATCAATTAATTTGAATGACAAACGAACAACTTTTATTGCCGCTGTATACTTACATTTGTATTCTTTATACAGGGTTGTTACGACTACGCGGATTTCGCGATTTTCGCGGATTTCGCGGTTTTCGCGGATTTGGCGCGGATTTACATAACAATTTTAGGGTTTCGCGCGGATTTGGCGCGGATTCAGTTTTAGGTGGAAATTTCTAAGAAAAAATCTAAGTTTATTTGAATCTAAGTTTATTTGAAAATTAGTTTTATGCCTATCTAGATGGGCTTTATTTTCATTACCAAATGTTGTTGAGAACAAATTTACGTTTCAAGTTTATTAACATTATTTTTCGGATATGTCCAAGTCCTTATTTAATGGACATGCATTACACTCTCAAGCATTATTTAAACAAATGTTATGATGAGAGATACGCCACGACGCACACAAACCATGTCTATTGAAGGACATGAACACCCATTTTCATCTTGTCAATTTCTTCGTAATTCCAAGATATTTGTCAGTAAAGAGGATTTCTGTAACATTAAAAACCCGAAAAATTATAAAGTCATTCTTGGAGGAATTTCCTTGAATTTACAAAATCGATGATGATCACAGATACTTCTTTAACAAGTGCTCAAAAATAGAACCGGGAGTTTTTCCGCAGGAAGTCACCAATCAATTTCTGCAAGAATTTCTTAAGCGATTTCCGTAGGAATTCATGAAGGGATTTCTGCAAGTAAGCTCTGAAGTTATTCCGCAGATTATTTGTGAAGAATTTACTTGAACTCACGACAAAATTCTCAAATGAATTACAAAATAATTTCCCAGTGTAATTTTTGTAAGAATACTCGGAGGAATTCCACAGATGTTCTCGGAAGAATTTCCACAGACAATTTGGAGCAACTTCTGCACTTCAGCAGATCCAAAAGCAGTTGGATTTCTGCAAACATTTCCATGAAAATTTCCGGGAGAATTTTCGGAGGATGACCCGCAGAAATCTCTGGGATGAATCAGCGCACGAAAGATGAATTTCTACATTTCTTTCTCAGAGTTTTTAAATGAAATTCCAGTAAGAATGGTCAAAAATTCTGCCTGAATTTTTAGAAAAACTTGTTACAAGAATTGAAGGAGAAATAACGGACTAATTTCTGTTGGAGTTTACGCAAATTATTCTGCCGTATTTCCAACGAAATTTCTTCTGAAATTTCTAAAAATATATTCTGGAATTCTTGAAGGAATTTACGCTTGATTCTGACTTAAAAATCAACGGAGCTTGAGCAGCTATGTTAGATTTTGTATTATTTGTTTCTTGATATGAATTCAAATATTTTTTTTCACAGAAGTTTTGTTTAAAAACGGAGCTTCATTGTCTATTTCCTTTATATCTAAGCAAGTTTGTCTTGTGATCAATAACTACAACAAAGCTGCCCAATTAATTACTTTAGAAGAAATTGCGGTTTTGGCAGATATTTTAATTTTTTCCACGTTTATCTTTAATCAATTATGATCAAATCTGGCCATAACATTAATATGTAATCAACGTACCTTGTGCCGATTTTATAAAGTTCTATCAACAAAAAAAAAAGAAACAAAACATGCCAAAGCCATAATTTAATCCAAAAAGCGGTGCTTATGCAAATGACTGTTGACTGTTTAGTTCTTGTTCCCTTAGATTCAGAACTTCTAGTGGCGAATAAGGGCATTTAGAAGGGTTGTAATACTTACTGTCGGTTTATTAGTCCTATTAGCATTTTGATACAAACATATGTTGCAGTTTAAAATCATATTTGAAATCAGTAATAATTGTAAAAAATAGAACTTGAAGAGAAGACGCTCAGTAAATTGTTATACAAAAATTGACATTTAACGTGTATTTGCTTAGAATTTAGATCTGGATCGCGCGGATTTGGCGCGGAATGGATTTCATGTCGCGCGGAAATGGCGCGGATTTGATTTTAGTCGGCGCGGATTTGGCGCGGAAAATATTTCAGGATCTCCGTAACAACCCTGTATTATAGTCTTGATTCGAAACAGGCTTTCTTTTTTGCTCATTTCAAGGTATCTGTCTTTTCTATAATTATGAGCACTAGCAGAATAACTATTTTCACAAATATGAGACAGTTCAGCTTTTCACTTCAAATCTCAGAACTAACATTCTCTATTGCTCAGTGCAAACATTCTTTATTGCTGCCAAGAAGAGTGTGTTACAGCTCAAACATTTAAACTTGAAACTCTTGATATGTAGAATCACTTTAATGGCAAAGTATTAAACAATGCCAATTTGCTAAAAAATACTAAGAATTTTCATTTCATTTTCTGCTTTAGAAAAGTTTTCAGCATGATTACGTAATTCGGATTATTAGACATAAACAAAATCCAGACAATAAAATTCATTCAAAAGAATTTTGAAATTCGTAGATTCGCAAATGTCAGGGGAAAGTTTTGGAAGTAAGAAATTTTGTGTGTTGTATCTTCTAGCCGTTTGAGAAGAAAACTACTCAATAATTTCATTTACAGCAATAAAAATATTCAAATAAAAGTATACAAATGATTCCGTCATTTAATTATCGCTTTTAATGTTATATAATTATATCAAACGTTTCAACTTCAAATAATTAAAAAAAGGCATTTTTAAGGTTCTTGTGAACAAAAAATGCGCATTTGTAAGATTTTAGTTAGACATAGACCAAAAATACTATGTAAAATACTATGGTTAAAAAAGCAGCTTATCGCAACTTTTCGCAAAACAAAATAGTGATTAATAGAAATCTATTGCTTTAAGCTTTGTAATGAGCATAGAATCATTGCGGGCACTCATCGGCGCCTATACTTTTGCACAACTTCAATCTGAAAAATGTGAATATTTTAATTAATTTCGTATTTAAAGTTAACTTAAGTTGAGTTCTGTCACCTATATTTGACATAGACATATTATTTAAGACCCTGACAATGCAGTCTTGAAATAATATTTGGGTTAGCGATGTAGTTGAAGCTGTGCGATGCTGATCTAAACGCGTTGTCAAACAGCGTTTTCATTCGAAAATCAGCATTCATGTTGAATTTTAAATGATGTAACAAAGTCAAAACTCAACAAAACTACATACGTTTTGAATTTGTATCACGTAAGTATTCTATAAAATGAGAAAAACATAATTCCGACGGAAACACGAATTTCGATTTTTGAGGTTTTGGCTGCTCTCGAACCATTGTGCGCTGCCACGCCCCACCACGTCCTAGGCAGGCCCCCTAACTCGCAGAGGCCGTGGGGAGGGGTCGTTAAGCCCTAGGACATAGTCTCTGCTGCCCCCGTGCTGGTGACGGATCTGCCGTTACCCATCTGCTGTGTAGTAAGTCCAAGGTGGTCCTTCTGAAACCGATGTCCATTCTTTGGTTGGAATTATGTGCCACCTTATTGCTCTCCAAGCTAGTCGCTAAAGTAGCGCCAAACGTGAAACTGTCGATCCACGGAGTAAGACTGGCCAAATACGTGCAAATACTAATCAATCCTAGCTCAGCGGTTCTCAACCTGGGATACATGTACCCCTGGGGGTACTTTCGCTGATCCGGACGTATTACAGTTCCAATCGGAACTTATTGATAGAGTTTTGATAATTGTGTATTTTTTTATTTCAAAACTTTGTCTTGTACATAATATGCATGGCGATCAGTAAATCAAAGCGAATTTAATCCTTCCCTCCTCAACTAGCACAGCGTATGAAGGGCTGCGGAACAAAAGATCAAACGGTCAAAACGTCGAATGAGCAAATTTAAAAAATCTTCAATGCAATCTACCTGATCTAAACAAAATGTTGAATGATATGCTTTGAACTGGAATCTAATATGCTATTCAACTGAAAACTATAATCTAAAGTTTTGGAAGCCTCCGTTTGAGAGGCATGAAGGCTTTTTTCATAAAAGCTCGGTTGCTTCGTTGCAAGAGGATTAGAAGCATTCTTTTACGTTTCTCAGAAACCTTCTTCCAAGCAGCTCGAAGGGCTCCTTTCAAGATTTTCAGAAGCCTTCTTTCAAAAGATTCGGAAGCCTCTTTTCAAGAGGCTTGGAAGTCTCCTATCAAGAAGCCTGTAAATCTTCTTCCAAGAGAATCATCGTTTTAAGAGGGTCGGAAGCCTTCTTTCAAAAAAACCTCAGAAGGCTCCTTTCAAGAGGGTCGAAAGCCTTCTTTCAAAAAGCTCGGATAGCTCCTTTCAAGAGACTCGGAAGGTTCATTTCAAAAGATCCGGAAAGCTCCTTTCAAGAGGCCCGGTCGCCTCGTCTTCTTTCAAAAAGCTCGGAGGCTCCTTTTAAGAGGCTCGAAAGCTTACTTTCAAGTGAATCGGAAGTCCCCTTTCAAGAGCCTCGGAAACCTCCCTTTAAGAAGCTCGGAATTCTTCTTTCAAGAGGCGTGGAAGCAAATGATGCAAAGGAAGCCTCCTTTTAAGTGGCTCGAAAGGCGCTATTCAAGAGGCTTAGAAGCCTCTTATCAAGAAATGTGGAAGCCTACTTTCAACAGATTCAGAAGCTCCTTTCAAAAGGCTCGGAAGACTCCCTTCAAAGTGCTCGGATTTATTCTTTCAAGAGGCTTGGAAGCCTACTTTCAAGTACCTCAATGAATGCAAAAGTTTGAAGGAGTACCTCTCAAGAAAAAGGTTGAGAACCGCTGGCCTAGATCTTCAAACCTTCGAATCAGCTAGAGGTGTATGTTTGCAATCGTATCGCAAATATAAAACAGCGGACCGATGGATATCAATGGCGTTATGTGAACTTTGTCCAGAACCCAACCGACATTGTGTCATGGGGAATGAAGCCATGTTTGTTGAAACACTGCAACACTTTGGTGTTTCCGTACGAAGCCTTGGAGCATCCAACCGGAGCATCCAAACTGGGACAGAGCCGCCTCGCAGCTTAGTGTTCATTAAGCGAGTTCATCAAGTGGTTGTCTGGATATTTCAAAATCTAATTTCAATATTTTTTATGTCAAATGTCTTAACATTGCACAGTGGTCCAGGTAGCATACAAAGCGGTAATAAGTTGTTCAAGCCGAACATAGCAGAGATAGAAAAAAACTTTGTTCTACAAAGTTGCTCCTAACGGTGAGGGGCTTTTTGAGGTTTTCATAGAAATTAGGGTGGGCCACATTTGAAAAAAATAAATATAAAATTTTTCATTTGCAGAGATACGGCTATACAATGTTCCATGAATTTATAGTTCAGCCAGATTCCAAGAATTTTGCTAAAAAATTATTTCTCTAGCTCCTCAATTGACTGATTCAGAGCAATTTTCCCAAGTTTACTTAGGGTGACCCTCAAAAAACAGTTTTTTGCTCTAACTTTTTGTTTCAAATTTCTCAGCAATGTGATGTTCAGAGCACTTTTTGTGCTTTGCAGGGCGCGAACTTAGCGTTGCCATATCTCATGCGGATCAAAAGTTATTGAGGTTTTTCTTCGAAAAAAAAACGTTTTCTTCTAACGGCTGTATCTATGAATGGCGCAGACCTCGTGCAAATAGTGGCTCGGTCTCAGCGAAAATTACTGACATGTATAAGATATGAAATAACAAAAAGTAATATACAAAATATTCAAAGCATAACATATGTTGTTATTACAATATCAAAGGCAAAACATAATTATTTTTTGTTTTGTATTAAAATATCTGATAATGTTATGCCTAAAGTATTTATTTTGGATATTATTTTTTGTTATTATTTTTTGTCATGTTTTCTCTTATTCATATCAAGTTCATAAGAACTGCTGTTTTCAAGATATTAGCTTCTGCTCAGGCTCTATAACAAAATGGTGTGGCGTTTGCCATATCACGAAGTAAGCCATGGAAGCAAAACACTTAAAAATAGCAAATTAGTGCTTAAAAATGGAAAAAAAGGTAATTTTTCATTGCAATAATATAGGGTTATTTTCAATTATCCCCTTGATTTCAATACCCTAAAATGGAGCCTGAAAGTAGTAGAATAAGGTCGAGGAAACAGATTAAAAAAATGTTTACGCCATTCATAGATACAGCCGATAGAAGAAAACGTCTTTTCGAAGAAAAACCTTAATAACTATATGATATGGCAACAAGATATGGCAACGCTAAGTACATGAAAAGTTGCGCCCTGCAAAGCTCAAAAAGTAGTCTGAACAACACATTGCTGAGAAATTTGAAACAAAAAAGTTAGAGCAAAAAAACTGTTTTTTTGAGGGTCACCCTAAGTAAACTTGGGAAAATTGCTCTAAATCAGTCAATTTAAGAGCTAGAGAAATAATTTTTTTTAGCAAAATTCTTGGAATCTGGCTGAACTATAACTTTGTGGAACATTGTATAGCCGTATCTCTGCAAATTAAAAAGTTTTATATTTATTTTTTTTTAAATGTGGCCCACCCTAATTTTTATGAAAACCTCAAAAAGCCCCTCACCGTTAGGAGCAACTTTGTAGAACAAAGTTTTTTTCTATCTCTGTTATGTTCGGCTTGAACAACTTATTACCGCTTTGTATGCTACCTGGACCAATGTGCATTGCATGAAACGTCGAGATCTGGTGATATAGCATAGCACATGTGATTGTACAAATCGTGGGTGGCTATACAATGCTCAATTGAGCAATCTACTGTATATTGTCGCAAATTGGTACTTGGGATTAGTACCTTTTCCTATACAGTAGCAGTTGTATACCTGGCCACGTCCTTACAATCACGGAAGGAAGGGAAGGAATGTTAGTTCAACATCTACTAGTGAAGATGCAGGGAACCCATACTACCTTCATAGATGTCTCGGGAAGGAAAATTTGTGTTAGTGGGAAAGGTGAATAATATGGAGCTCTATTCGACAATATAGAGCGTTTGTCAATAACAGTATATGCTGTAAAAATAATAAAATATATTAATCAATTTACTTACGAACCGTCCTAAGGAAAAACAAAACAAAACACAAAATTTCGACAAATCGCGCGATCGTTCTGCCGTCCGAAACAAGAGCCAACACGCACTCTGAAACGTCGTGATCTGGTGATATCTAAAAAAAAAAAAGAAAAATTTGAGAGAAAAATGACTTTTTGGGATTTTGAAATTTTTTGGGACTTTTGGAATTTTTTTTATGCAAGATGTCTTAGAAATGCATAAAACGTCGAGATCTGGTAATACCTTGAAAAATTAATTTTTGAAAATAATTGACTTTTCGGGGATTTTTTTTTTAAGATAATTAACTTTTTAGGACTTTTTATCACGATCGATTTTTTTATGCCACATGTCTTTCAAAAAATTTGTTTAAGGAATAACACAACATCTCGACGTTTCATGCATTTCAAAGACATTTGGCAACAAAAATAAAAACTCGATTTCGAAATTTTCCTGTACTTTTGTGAAATTTTCGTGTTTGAAAATGGTCAAACTTTGACCGCTTTGGTCAAATACTTAACGAAGTTTGATTGAGCTGAAATTTAGCACAGGGACTTTTTTCGAGGAGATGAAACTTTTGAGCACTACCCGTTTTTGAAATTCGAAAAGTCGATTTTCATTGGCACCTTACTGTCCAACTACAATTTTGACATTGCTCAGATTTGTCGTATCTATCAAGTGTCAAAAAATATTCAGAGTGGCCCACAACCGGAAACATTTCTCTGCTGTTGCTTCATTCCTTCACCGTGTGCATTTTTTTAGCTTAAATCTCTTAGCTCTGTCGTGGCTTACCGCTATTGTAATTATCGTTACATGGGACTCATGATGAGTGCTAGTTCCAAGGTTCTTAGTGCAAGAACAGCTGATCTGGTCATAATGGAGTAGCAACTACGGGTGGTCAATCAAGCTCAAGCTCAGACAAATTTCTTGCAGCGCTACGACTTCGAAGTTGACACAGGTTTATTTTCGTGATCCTTTTTTTCGTAGCCGATTTTATCGGGTCTTATTATCTCTTACGTTGTTTCCAATAATTGGTTTTACAGGCGGCTTATTGAGCCTGCGTAAACCTATGTTGTAAACTGTGTGTTACTTACTTACTTATAGGCCTTGTACACCACCAGTGGTGCAAATAACCTACTAAAAAGTGCTCCATCCTGAGCGATGTCCATCTATCGCTTTAACCTGTTGCCAGGTACGATTTCGATCGACTTCTTGTGTTTCTTTATTGTGGCTGCGCCGCCATGAACCTCTGGGTCTGCCGCTGCTGCGATGTCCTGCTGGGTTCCAGTTTAGTTCTTGTTTACAGATACTGTTTCCGCCCCTACGTAAGGCGTGACCGACCCAACCCCACTTCTGATCCAGAATTTCAGTTTCTATTGGCCTCTGGTAACAACGACGATGAAGCTCATAGTATGAGATCCATTTATGAAGCCACCAGGTCGATTTATGTACCGCAGGCATCTGTTGACGAACGCCTGCAGCCGTTGAGTATTCTCCACTGATACTGTATCAACATTTTTCGCTAGCGTATAACAGATTCCACGTTCGAATTGGAAATTTGAATTTTGGTGCGTTCACTTATTTGCCAGATATTTCGTAAACTCGCAAAGGCAGCCCTTGCTTTCTTGATCCGTGCGTTTATGTCGATCTTAGTACCGCCGTATGACGCCATTTGGCTATCAATATAATGGAAGCTTTCAATGTTTTCCACTGATTGCCCGGCTACTGTGAAACTGGAAGGGGTCGTCGTGTTTACATCCAACGATTTGGTTTTGTTGACGTTGATTACTAAACCTGCCGAAGAGGAGCGCTCCGTATGCTGAGGCAGTAGAAGAAATAAATTTCGACACAACCCGAATTATTATTGTTATTTACTCAGACTAAGGCCGAAGAGTACATAAAATTCATCTCCATTCAAGTCGGTTCTTGGTTGCGCGTTTCTTCACCGTCGGTGGAGGGTCCGCAAATCGTCTTTCACCTGATCAATCCATTCTGTTCGACGCGCACCTTGCCTTTTTGTGCCCTTCGGATCGCTATCAAGAACCATTTTCACCGGGTTATTGTCTAACATTCTGGCTACGTGCCCGGCCCACCGCCGTCTTCCGATTTTCGCGGTGTGAACTGTTGCAACTTGTGGTTCATTCGTCTCCTCTATGCACCGTCTTCCATTTACACCCCGCCATAAATAGTATGCAACACTTTTCTCTCGAAGTGCGCATTAATCATACACGAGTATTGTACAGGTCTCGTGTCCGTAGAGGACACAACACGATACGATGCAAAAATGCGAGAACTGGGTTAGAAACGGGTTAATTACTAACTGACTAATTTTTACGCAAAAAGTAGTCACACTGTTAGATGATTCTGTCGTAGCATTTCACTAGGCTGCTCGAGTGGTACCCTCAAAGAGGACAAGCAGTGTTAAACTGCATTTCCAAACACATATTGCAAGCACCTGGTGCAATCTATAAGCCATTCGAGTTGCATCCTCCCAACGTTTTTATGTATCGAAGAAACCAATAAAAGGGGAGCAATAAAATGGCCACCCCCGCACCGGTTCGGAAAAGATTCGTTTCGCTTCATTGTGATTGATTGGAATCGCAGGTTGTTTGCTTCAAGTCGCTGCTGCTGGTGTGATGATGGTGGTGGGTGACTTATGGCAGTAGCGTACTATCAATCCAACGTGTGTGCCTCGACTAGTCTACCCATCCGCATTAGACATCGCATTATAACGAAGCGACATTGTTGTTGTAGCCAACTGCATGCGGCAATGTGCGCTGCACATACATAGTCATTCATATATTGAATTACGCTCCGGTCCCGTTGCTTCGTACCATCATCTTGGTAATTTCGTTTCCTTGAAGTATAATTTTATGATTTTGCCTTTGTTTGCACTTTGCATTGACAGTGGAACTCAGCGAGGATAGTAGTGGAGCAGTGATTATTATTTTTTTTATTCTGAGAGTGCACAGTTATTGTGCTGAATTAAACTGAATTAAAAAAATATGTGATACACGTTACGAGCAAATGCATATAAGATCTTGTTCGAAAAAAACCACATTATACACGACTTAGATTGGTAACTTCAATCGTAACAATACTGAGTACAAGCACAATGAAAAAGAAATTATCGTTTTGGTATTTTACTCAGTTTTGATGATTCCTAGATTTTTTTGCAGCCTATTATCCAAGATACCACGCCACGTTAGTACTATATCTCACCAATAAGCAATGAAGTACCACTAACTGGCTGATTCGACGAAAACTGCAGCTTATTGGATCTTCGGTCTAGGATCCATAATTTACTTGAAGTAACTAGTTGAAAACTAATGTTATGTGGAACTTTACCTCTCAAGTTATCATAGAAATTTTTCATATTCTATATGTAATTATGTGATCATTCGTTGCATTATTTGTTGGATAAATTACCAATCCGTGTAATGAAAACCGACCCATCGTGAAACCCTTGAAAAATGATTTTCACAAACAATGAAACATCGATTCCGGAAGCAAGGTCCATTCCGAACAGAGGAAAAGAATGATAACGATAATCATATTCTGCTCACCAAATGAGTACACTCGATACTATCCACTTCTGACTTCCGAAACATAGGAAAACGTGAGGAAATTTCAACGCATGCGCCTTGGAAACCCTCCAACCATGTAGAAGCATCCCTTTGCTGTTTGGTTGCAAACCGTAAGGTATTTTGACTTCACGTTGTCTCAGTCAAAACATAAACCATGAGTACTGAGCTGCGTGTGAGTGCCAGCAGCGAGTGACCGGGGTGGCGGCGGTTGAGTACGCCCTATCTGACAGGAAGAAACACACGCGAGGATTCGCATCCTGTCAAAATCAACCTAATGCAAAAGTGATTCATAATCAGTGTGCCAACATTGCAATACCGGAGAAAAAAAATATTTGTGCAAACAGTGCAAAATGGGTTGAATGCAGTGCAGTTCTGTTCGGGAGTGATGTAAGCAGATAGCTTACCTATGGTGTAAGTGTTCTTTTCGCTTTGGATTTAAATGTCGGAAGGTGAAAATGTTGACAGATTGAGCTGGTGTAATTTTTGCTGCCTGCCTACCTTTAAGGCGTAATAAGGCTTCCAACAATGGCGAAAAACAATGATTGTTAGTGAATGATATGGACCTAGATGTATGTATCCTTTTGAAGAATTATAATGGCGAGTTTGAGTTATGCGAAAGAAATATGTATATTGCTTGGAAAATGTCGGAAAAAGGAAGAAAAAGATGGTTGCGTGATCCAACTCCCACCTTTCAATGGAGCCATTTGTTATTTATTCCAAAAGAAAAAGTGAAGAACTTCGTTTTTTGTATCATTACGTTTGGATAAAACAATCTCTGCATATATTACAAGTATGTGTTCTAATCCACATAGAAAACAGATATGTATAACACTAGAGGCATTTTTATCTTACACTGATTTACCGGCAATTCAAATAATTCAAAGTTGGATTTGTTCCAATTTGTCGTTCACTGTCGCCAGATGTTTATCTTAAGTGTTTTTGTGACAAAACATCTGTTTAGTAATCCGAATAAGAATTCGAAACTTCGAAAAACACTCAGTTTCTTATTTTATCTGCAGATCTGCATATTTTGGGGAATTTTCCTAAACTTTTCGAAACTATTTTGTGATATCATTTTTAGTTATTTTTCGGGTTTGTTAACTGGGATTTATTTTGATGTTGAGTGTACCAGAATTAAAATATCAGTAATTTTTAGTAATAGTTTTGTTCTCTCCTCCAGACGAAAGCAAGACCCTGATTCGCGAGATCGAACGCCCAGCAAAATGGCAATATAATCGCAATAAAAAAGGTCATCTGTGTATGTGCTGGAGAGTGCTGTCGTGGCGCCCGACGCGCCGTAAACTGGGTTGCCCCATGCCGTGCCGTGCCGGTTCGGAGTCTTGTGTCATTCCTGTCGCCGCCGAATCGAAGCCGTGTGTCATAGACGCCTTTGCTTTACTGCTTTGCACTTATGGATAGTATAGTTGCTTTGCCGCGGATGCTTGCTATTCACTGGAGCCGATTGTGGTTTAAAAGGCAAGGCATTCAAGCCAGCCAAATTTGGCGAACCGCTGAACTGCTCTTTCTGGTTGGGGTCGATTGATGGTGGTGAACGCTATTGTGGTTGTGTGAGATGGTCGTGTCGATGGCGATGATGATTCATTGTTTTCGTTTTTAGGGGATGGAGATGGTTGAGAGGAGGGTTTGTTTTGGAATGCCAAATGAACATTTTTCGTTTCAAATGATAATCGTTTTATAATTTAGCATGGCAAAACACTTCGATGGACTTGACAATTATACGTACTGCAGCGTTATCAATTGTAAAACAAAATTGATCAATTAAAAGCAGATCTTTGCAAGGTTACGGTTTATCAAATTATGACACATAAGCAGGCTAGGTAGTCATATGGCTACTGCTTCTGCCTCATACGCAGGAGGTTGTGGGTTCAATCCCAGGTTCGTTCCATTATCCTACTTTGTATCTTTCTCTATATTTCTCATGTTCTAGCAATCGCTAGAACTGGAAATGGAACAACTTCTAGGGAAAATTTTGAACAATTTCCCGAGGAAATTCTGAATAATTTTGAACAATTACCCGAAAACAAAATATTCGAAACAATTTCCCGAGGAAATTTCGAACAATTTCCCGAGGAAACTCTGATCGATTTCCGGAAAAAAGCAAATCAATTTCCTAAGAAGATTCCGAACAATTTATCGAGAAAATTCTGAAGAATTTCCTGAGAAAATTTCAAATAACTTCCCGCGAAAATTGCGAAGAATTCGCCTAGGATATCCGAAGAAATACCCGAAAAAATTACAAATAATTTCCCAATGGAATTTCGAATAATTTCTGGAGGAAATTTCGAACGAAAATTCCAAAGAATTTCCCCAGGAAAATTCCGGAGAATTTCCACAGGTAAATTCCAGAGAATTTTCCAAGAAAATTCGGGAGAATTATTTGAGCAATTTCCGGAGAATTTCCCGAGCAAATTCCGTGGAATTTCCCGAAGAAAAATTCGAAGAATTTCCCGAAGAATTTCCGCACATTTTGCTGAAGAAATTTCAAACAGCTTCTAGGGAAAATTTTGAACAATTACCCGAAAAATAATCCTCCAGATAAAATTCCTTTGAATTTCTCGAGGAAATCTCGAAAAATTTTCTGAGGAAATTCCGAAAAATTTTCCAAGGAAATTCGGAAGAAATTTTTGAGAAAAATCAGAAGAAATTTTTGGGAAAAATCAGAAGAATTTTTCCAAGGAAAATCCCTACAATTTCCTAAACAAATTCGAAACAATTTCCCGAGGAAATTCTGATCGATTTCTGGAAAAATTCTTATCAATTCCGAACAATTCATCGAGAAAATTCTGAAGAATTTCCCGAGGAGATGTCGAAGAACTTCCCGCGAAAATGGCGAAGAATTTCCCTAGGATATCCCGAAGAACGTCACGAGAAATTTCCGGAGGTTTCACCGAGCGAATTTCTATGAGTTTTCCGTAGAAAAATCTAAAGAATATCCCGAGAAAATTCCTAAAAAGTTCTCGATAAAATTACGAAGAATTTCCCGGCAAAACAATGTAGAATTTAGTCGAGGAAATGCCAAAGAATTTTCCGAAGAAATGCCGAAAAAATTCTCAATGAAATTTTTAAGAATTTCCCGAGCGAATTCCGATAAATTTTCCGAAGAAAAATCGGAAGAATTTCCCGAGGAAATTCCGAAGAATTTTCTGAGAAAATTGCGAACAATTTTCCGGGAAAATTTCGAAAAATTTCCCGAGAAAATTTTGCTCAATTTCCTGAGGAAATTCCAAACAATTTCTCGAGAAAATTTCAAAGAATTTCCCGAGAAAATTTAAAACATTTTCCTGCTGAAATTTCCAAGAATTTCCAGAGGATATCCCGAAGAACGTCACGAGAAATTTCCGAAGATTTTCCCGGGCCAATTTCTATGAGTTTTCCTAAGTAAAATCTGAAGAATTTTTTCATGAGAAGCTCTCTAAAAATTTCTCGAGAAAAAAAATGAGAAATTGAAAGAATTGTTCGAGGAAATTTCGAACAATTTCCCAGGAAAATTTCCAACAATTTCCTGAACAAATTCGAAACAATTTGACAAGGAAATTCCGAGCAATTTCTCGAGAAAATTCCAAAAGATTTCCTGAGGCAATTTCGTACAATTTCCAGCGAAAATTCCGTAGATTTTCCCGAGAATTCCCCTAAGAAAGTCACGAGAAATTTCCGGAGATTTTACCGAGCCAATTTCTTGAGGAAATTCCGAAAAAAAATCTCGATGAAATTTCTACGAATTTTCCGAGCGAATTCCGGAGAATGAATTTTCCGAAGAGAAATTCGAAGAATTTCCCGAGGAAATTCCGAAGAATTTTCGGAAAAAATTCCGAAGAATTTCCCGTGAAAAATTCGAACTATTACCCCAAAAAAAATCGTCCAGGTAAAATTCCGTTCAATTTCTCGAGAAAATTCCGAAAAAAAATCCTAAAAAAATCCTGCGAAAATGTTTTTTCCAAAGAATTTTCCCGGAAATAGACTGGACTCAAGAATCCCAGGTTTGGAGTACCGATTATCACACAGACGACCATGATCAGAACTCAAGAATAGTTTAGAGTATTGGTTTGACATTTTGTATATAATAAAGCAGTAATTTTGTACCAAAAAGCTGTTCCATTTCGCCGAGTTTTCGTAAAATGCTCTGCTCAAAATTCAAGGAAGGTTTGAATGCTCTAGATGTACAATATCTTGAAAAAGTATTTATACATGTACATCTACTTTTTCATAGTTGTCATTTTTTTTTTGGAACTGGTATAACCAAAAATACGTTTTGAATCGGATAAACCCTCAACAGTATGCATTTTTTAAGGAATATAATATTTCTAGTAGAACTACTACGTGATTTTCAAAAACAAATTTTGTGATATTTTTTATGTGAAATTTAAATCGGAATCACATCTAAAAAAAAGCAGAAATCGCAAAAAAACTATAAGCCGAGATCTTTATGATTTACAATCTACATGAATAAAATCTATAAGCATTCAGCTGTGTTTTGTCAAAACGCTCCTACATCATAACCATTTCATGGGTCCCTTCTCACTGCTCAATTCCAGGCAGGAGGAATTCCTTAATTAATTTGCGATGAACTCCTCCGGACATTCCCCCAAAATTCCTACAGGGATTCATTTGGGACTTCTTTCGCGAGATCTTTTCGAAACCCCTTTGTTTGTTTTCTTTTTTTTCACGTGATCCTTCGGATACTACTTTGCTAATTCATTCAGGGACTAATTCCTTTATAAATTCATTCGAAAATTCCCTTAGCAATATATTCTAGTGTCTCGTACTTGACTCGACTCGACTAGTACGAGACACTGAAGACGACCTTACTGTTGAGGTCGAAATACGTATCTGTCAAGGTACAATCAAGTGGTAGAATTAAATGGGAAGGTACAAGCTCGTCTTATGACAAGTGAAGACATTCCGCTAAAAAGCTCAAAATAATTTTCTTAATCGTCACTAAGCAAATTGACGCCAAAACCGTCGCCAGAAGAAATGGCCATAAGATCTGTCAAATCAACTGTGAACAAAATTTTATCAACTCGATTATATTATTTCCCAAAACTGAGTTCCGTTTTTCATGCAGATTAACATGATTTAACTTTTGAGTGCGTGATCTCTCATGTTTCGGACAGCAGAACGATCGCGCGGTCGGCCGAATTATTGTGTTCTGCATTGCGCGGCCGGTAATAAAAATAATCAGTTCAGTGCGTGATCTCTCATGTTTCGGACAGCAGAACGATCGCGCGGTCGGCCGAATTATTGTGTTCTGCATTGCGCGGCCGGTAATAAAAATAATCAGTTCAGTGCGTGATCTCTCATGTTTCGGACAGCAGAACGATCGCGCGGTCGGCCGAATTATTGTGTTCTGCATTGCGCGGCCGGTAATAAAAATAATCAGTTCAGTGCGTGATCTCTCTTGTTTCGGACAGGCTTGGTAGTCATATGGCTACTGCTTCTGCCTCATACGCAGGAGGTCGTGAATTCAATCCCAGGTCCGTTCCATTCTCCTACTTTGTATCTTTCTCTTTATTTCTCATGTTCTAGCAATCGCTAGAACTGGAAACAAACTTCCATACCATTTCCATTACTATTCCTATACCTTCAATTTGAGTATTCTAACAGTAATCTGCTAGAATTGGAAATGAACTTATAGAGCTCGTTTCCTACATCCAATTAGAAATTCCATCAGTTACCTTCTCCTATCTATCACATTGGCAGCTCGTTAACCAAGACGGACCTCTGCCTCTCCAACCTAACCCAGAAATTCCAACAAATTCCGCATGAACTCGTGGCGAGTGCAGAGGTATATTCGGCTTGCAGTGGGCGAGTGATTGCATCATCATTTCCTCCCCCTTCCATACATTGACTTGCATTCTGACGTGGCAGGCGCCAGTATGACCTAACAAACGAGATCACCAGTTCTTGAACATTGAAGATGTGTGCTAGTCCCAAGCAAACATCTGTTGGTTCCCTAATGCAAGAACAGCTGATCTGGTCATAATGGAGTAGCAACTACGAGCAGTCAATCAAGCTCAAGCTCAAGCTCAAGCAGATTAACATGATTTAACTTTCAGTTAACACAGTTTAAGATTAAATTTGTTGGCAACTATTTTGAAGGTGCCTAAAAGCGATTGGCGCGTTTTATTACCAGTCATCAGTAAACACTACATTTATAATAGTTGATCGTAGTATGTTTGAAATATGTTGTGTAGTAAAATCTATTCTCTTGAACATGTTCCACAAGTGACGTGTACTTCTCAAAATATAGTAACCAAGAACTTGCTACTTTTTATTCAGACGATCCATTTACTCACCAAAACATGCTCGTCGATCGATCCAGGTCTGATCATCTCAGACGAGATTATAGGTGGGGAGTCCGTAGAGTAGTTGTCTACACGTCTGACTCTAATTCAGATAATCGTGGGTTCGATTCTCACCCCCTCCACACCCTTTAAATATTAAAGGGATAAAAGTCTATATGACTTAAAAAGAATGCAAAGTCTACGGACGTGAAAACCCAAACGAATTATAACTGTAAGACAATTACAAATACAGTCGATAAAGAAGAGCTCAAGCATGATTGTTACCTCCACTGGAGTATAAATAGAAATAGGTGGACATATGGGCTGCGATGCCGGTTCAGTTAGGTGGGAGTGTGCACGAAAGAAAGCGCCACAGCATAAAGAAGGAGAAGAAGACAAGGATCTAGAGAAGAAACGTATGATATTGGAATTTTAAAAACCCCTGCCCCGTCTTTCTTTTTTTTTGTATGTGTACCGAGTATACTGCCGCTAACCGCAAGTCAGACTTATCTGGATATGGCGTCTATATACAGATAAGTCTGACTTGCGGTTAGCGGCAGTATATGCACTGTCACAAAATCTTGAACCCCCTCAAACTGTAGATATAATTTTTGAACGGCACCTAACCTGTTTGCCAAGTTAGATTTCGGTCGACTTTTTTTAAAGGCTACTCCACTTTGAACCATCTGGTTCTGCTTCTGTTGCGATGTCCAGCTGTGCTGTGCTAATGCTTGTCCACAGATTTCGTTTCCGCTCTTACGTAAGGTGTGGCCGACCCAACCCCACTTCCGTTTTCGAATTTCAGTTGCTATCTATCAGCCTCCACTGGAATTTATAGAGGCTTCCCTTATTTTAAACAATAATTAATCCTCACACTTTTCTCGATATTTAGCCTAGTAATCAATACATCATGCGTGAAACTATCCCAATAGATGAAAAAGGTCCGTAACTTTGAATAAAAGTACCAAACCAATTATACAATTTTAAATGTATTTAACATTTGAAGGGGTCAAACGCAAAGAAAGGGTGTAAGGAGCAAGCCAGAGTAAACGCGACATGCGATGCGACGCGACGCGACAGTGCAATTTGACAGCCTGTTGATAATGATTGTTATTCTTTTACGTGAGTCGCGTCGCATCGCTCGTCGCGTTTACTCTGGCTTGCCCCTAAGTGACAAAAACCTAGTTTTGAGAAAAATGGGTGCAAATTTTTCAATATTTTTTGTTTTATATAAGGTACACTGGGGGAAGTGGAAAAAGGGGTAAGTGTAAAAATCGACTCCAAAATTGGAATTGTGCATACTTTACAGTTTTTACCACATCATAACATTATGCAAGAATATACTTTGATGCTCACACTAATACTATGTTGAAATTTGTATAATACATACACTAACACGGTTAACGCTTGAACTGTAATTTTAGGTTTCGCGAAAAGTTGATTTTTGCATTCATAAAATCAATTCTTATTTGCACCAATTGTTCTTTTTTCAAATAAATTTATATCACAGGTGATCATTATAATACAATTAAGCTAATCCCATTCAATGGGTAGTGATTTGTACCAAGAAAGCAAATAATTCAAGATTTTACACTTCCAGGTATCAAACACTGCGGGGAAGTGGATAATGTTCTAATTACGCAATTTTTTCTTCCTTCCAGGGTTTATTTCGATAGCTGTGAACTTTTATATGTTCCTTCTTTGTTATCATTGCGATTCCAGTGGTGATTGGACTCATATAAATGAGAAAATGCCTTATTAATCCACCTATCGGTATTGATACCTTTCACATGTTTTACATATGAAAAAATGTATAAGAAAGTTAAAAATAGCACTGAATATATTGTATAATTCATAATTATTTTATTCATAACAAGCTTCGCGGTTGAATGCATTTTTTTGCGAACAAATTGGTTAAGGACAAGTACTTAAGAATAGCTGATAATTTTGTACCATCTTTGCGCATATACATACAAATACGCACATACAGACATCATATTAATTCGTTAAACTAAGTTGATTAATTTATAACCCTGTGAGTCCCATTTTCCCTTAAAAAGTTCATCTTTGGGGCGAACATATAGACTTTACGTACACTTAGTGTTTGAGAAGGCAAAACCAGCCCTCCCTAGCTATTACGAGATTTCTTTGAGGATCTATTCCGTTAAGATGATGAAATTATTCCACAAAAGATACTCAGAGCAATTATCGTATTGATTTTAGTTATATGTAACTACTCATCACTATTGAAGGTCAAGGTAACATGGGTTTTCCACTTACCCCATCCCACTAGGATAAGTGGAAAAACAACTCTTAATTTTAAAATCTATTTCCATAAATTTCAAGCGACCAAAATGGTATGAATTACCGCACAGTTGGTGCAAAATTGACTGTTTTTGATAGCCCATTTTGATTGAACGCATTTAAATCATTTAAACTGGTTTTACACTAATTCAAACATGCACTATCGATTTTTCCTTTTCCACTTTCCCCAGTGTACCTTAATTTGTATAAAAGTTCAAAAAATACTAATTTTCTGTGAATTTTCACATTTGTTGCAAAAGACGTACAAACTGCATCAACATATTCCCACCAAGCTCTAAAACTAAATCATGTTTTGCTGTACTGCTGTAATCTAAGAAAGTTACGTAAGTGCCAAATTACAACATGTATGTTTTCCATTTTTATGTTAAAGAGCTCGATGAGTACTACTCGTTAACACTATTTTTCGAAAATTACGGTAGTATTAGTCAACTCAAATTTGACAAAAATGTCACTTACAAAAGGTTTTCTCGAAGAATTCCTCAAAGAAATTCCAATTTCCGCAGGTTAAAAGAAATTTCTTGAAAAGTTTCTCTTAGAATGTCCGAAGGAAATAATTTCGAAAAAAAAATTCCTTGATGCGTTTTCAAAAGTTTTCCTAGAGATATTTTGAAATGAATTCTTTAAAAAAATCCCAAGGAATTTCAAAAGAATTTCTGAATCATTTTCTTGAGGTAATTTTAGTAGAAACGTAAACACTAGAACGATAGTGGAGCTATTATCATTGGAATTATTTTGCCAAAACATGCTACAAAAAGCTTAACTTAGCCGTTAACTGTCCATAATGTTGTAGTGCATGTTTGGTTTCATCACCAGCATCGATCGGTTTGAAACTTAAGGCACCTGTACTTCAGCTGCTAGGTTTAAGCAAACTAGATGTTGATAACGCGAACAGGGCGATATTAGTAATCTTTTACTTTTTCATCTGCGGCATTTTCGAACGAATTTGTATAGGATTTTTCAAAAGAACTCAGGAACTTTATGAGGAGATTCCAAAGCGATTTTCAGAAACATTTCTGAGGAACAATTGCTAAAGGAATTTCCAAAGAACTCACACAAAAATTACAAAGGAATCCCCAAATGATTTTCTGAAGAAAGTTTTGTAAGAAATGCTGATGGAATTCCTAAACAAATTTGCGGAACAATTCCTTAAGAAAATTTCAAAAAATTTCTGCAGAAATTACCGAATCAAATTTCAAGTGAATTCCTAAAAAAATTTCTGAAAGAATTCTTACATGAATTTTCGAAGAAACTTCTAAAGGAACTCTCGGAGATATTGGGGGAATTGACGGGTTTGGCAGCTTTTGTTCTATTATTGTCAGGGGGGTTTTTGTTGACCAAATTTTATGAAATTTTGCCACAATATTCTTTGATATGCAAAGAATGTTTAGGACAAATTTGAGCATAATTAGTTATAGAAAACCCCCCTGACAACAAAACCTGCCAAAGCCGTCATTTCCCCTATTGTAGATTGTCACAAGAAATTTTCGAAGGAGTCCCTATAGGAATATCTGCAGGAATTTTCAAAGAAATTAGTAAATTTATTTCCAAATTAATCTGTGAAGGAATTTCCAAAACACGTCAAGGTTTCTAAATTTTTAAAATTTTAAAAAAATATCTGGATGGAGGAAGTTTCGAAGAAATTCCTGAGGGAAATGCCGAAGCCATTCTCAGAAGGAGGAATTACTGAATTCATTTCCGGAGGGTTTTTCGAAGAAACCCTTGGAGGAGTTTTCGATAAAATTCTGGGAGAAAATTCTGATGGAATTACTGATGGAGCAATTTTTTGATGAACTTGCGAAGGAGTTCCTGGAGGTATTTACAAAGGTTATTTAATATTTACTTGTTTGAATTGATTATTAGTTGCTACAATCAATTTAGTATACGTTAGTTTTTTGACCTGGAAATACATGTAAAGCACCTGAAAAAAACCTGGAAAAATTAGCGAACTTTGTTTTTATAAATGAGTAGACACCCTGATTAATAATTTAAAAAAATGCATTTTAACTCATGGACTTGGTAAGTCCGTGATTTGTGTGGGTGGATTCATGCAATTACTATCTTCGACAAAGTGCTAGTCGACCTCGTCATCGGATTATCTTTCCACTGTTCTACTTACTGTCGGATGACTCATCCTCCCTCTCAACTTTTCTTATTTTTGACAAGCCTGGTATCTGATGTGAAAGCCTTTCACAAGTAAGCTATTTCGGAGTGGAATAAGTTGACGTCATCGTGCTCCAAATACCTCGGCTCCAGCTAGGTTGAACACGAACAAATTCAGATTAGAAAATTATGCGTTTATTATTATGTTCTATTGCTTGTTCCGATGACTTTTAGTAGTCCAGAAGTCTAGAAATATTTTATCCGGGTTTTTTCGTGCTCATTACTGGTTGTCATCATTCATCTACAGACGAGCAGACAACGAATTCGCTAATGCAGCACAAATTTGACACGACGTGAATGAAATGGAAAGGCCCTTCATAATGTCATTTCCAACGAAAGTGCATCTACACAGATGAAGATAATTTGCAATTTTAAATGTATTTTTGTGCACATATGCATGAAAATAATTAAATTTTTCATTATTTAAAATCGAAGTTTATTCGTTAGTTTGTTGAATTCAACTCAATTTAGTTGAACATGTAATGTTACGTGTCGTGGAATTTTAAATACTCTTTGCTGAGTACTATTCCATCAAAGATATATTCTTCTTAGTTCCATCATCTAGAAAGCGAGGGAATATCAATCAATTAGTAGAATGGATCGTGCCGGACTGGTACAGCAGGTTCCATTCTGAGATGGACGGCAACGAGTTCCATATTGGGTCGTACGATAATTAGGATTGGCATACACACCGCTAGCGGTAACCATTTCGAGACATTAGATGTCAAGAGCATGCGTTTCAAAGTCAACTGTCAAGGCTAATTGGTGTGGATGTTTTCGTGAGAACTGTTCTAACATAGTAGTTACAGGCACCGGCGAAACGACGTGCAGCTCAGGATAGTCAATTAGAAGACCAATGCTCAGATAACTAACGTCGATACTATACAATGTTGGATTGGAGGATGTTAGTGTAACCACATCAGATGTGAACCGCGGCTGCACAAAGAGCTTCCGTATGCAGGAACTTATTAAAGGTATTGCTTTCCCAGCGATTACACCATCTATTCATCTGCATTGAGCTGGGGAAGTTATGTCATAATCACGTATATGCGCGCATCACTGTCAGTACCACGACTTGCGGTATGTCATTATTACACATCGACATTAAGATAGATTTGCGTTGTACCGGCTGCGTATGGTGGCATATACTTACCGATTCGTAATGGAATGACAGAGTCAGAAACACGAGTACCTTCATAATTTTGTATTTTTCTTCAGGCTTATTTCTCATCATTATTCATTTGATTGGAAATAGATGTGGTTATTAATTGTATTATTAACGAACTGAAAGATGTAATGCATTATCATGTTAAGTTTTCTCGTTCCTGCTTTTCAACTTAGCATTTACTCAGTTATTGATTGAAAGCTTTTCTATGCCTGTATGCACCTTGTGTGGCAAGTACAATAGATACACTATGCCCAGGGAGTCGAGGATGTTTCCCACCTGAAAACATCTTAGGACCGAGAATCGAACTCGCCATCTCGCTTTCCTTTATTTAATTTTTTCTTATCTTATTCGTATCAATTCAAGACTAAAGACACCCTTCTACTGCTGAGATCGAAATCTATACAACTTCAAGTAAGTAGTGCAATTAAATGGAATAGTGCTTACTTGTCTCGATGACCTGAAGAAAACAGAAATGGATTGATTTCGAACGGCAGGTTTCGTAATAAATCTACAAAATAAGCGTGTCATTAACAGTTATTTTTTGCAATGCTACTTATAATCATAAAATTCAAAAGATAACGATTAATGGCAATAACTTCAAAACTCGCCCTCTTGTCCACCATGATATTGGCGCAATTTTGATATTGTCGACCTTGACGCTTCTTATGCTTGATCAGTCGTCAGTCGGTGCTCTTGTCTATTACGACGTTCCACCGAAAATGCCGAAGCGAAAACCCGAACAATTTAATGCTCAACGACCACTAATTAGTCCACTTTATATGCCGGCTTTATTTTGCACTCATTCATTTCGTTTTTATTTTCGGGTACCAACCGATGGCATGAAGAGCGGAGCGGTGTGTGGCGTAGAAATGGCTGACGCACTCAATTCGAAGTCGAGGGTTTGCATGGAAAAAAGGGTTGCACATAAGTCTATATTAGGGAAATGTGCGCCTGATGGCGGGTTGGAGTTCTTATTTGGGGCCACAGATTCTATATCATTGGAGTTGGTGGTGGATTTTGCCACTTTAATTTATGTACGTATTGTGAAGGGAATGAATATTCAACCCTCTTCCTAATTCGACATTGTAAGGATTCTTCGCTCAAGTATGAAGGCTTTATGTTCGCCAAATTGAGTGTCGGAGTTTATGCTGATACCAGTTAGGTAAAAAGTTTATTTTAGTAACATGTGCATTTTTTAACACTTACGTACCTGGCCCCCAATTTCACGTAAAACTAAATTTTCAAAATGATGGCTCTCAGCAGTCTTGCATCGGAATTTGGTTCTGTTTTCTGAAATCGATCACAAAATTCCTATAGTTGCAGGGACATTGATTATCGTTTTGAAAATGAACATGGCTCCGGAGATATTGATAGGAGTACTGGGGTAACCTCCCGGTTCGGAAAAATGACCACTGCCTGATCAAGCCCGACACACGTCTTTCGACGTGTCAAACTTTATGATTTTGCAAAGAAAGTTCATAGGCATGTGTTCTGAGGGTATTTGGCTCATCTGGCCACATTCCGGGATGCTAACACTAAGTATTATAGTTGTTTTATCAATCTACTTTCAGTTAGTTTTTAGAGATCTCATCATTTCCGTTCAATTTTAGAATGCGTTGGTTCTATTTAACCTGATTTCAATCGTTTGAGCCTTGAAGTTTTTTTGTGCATTGTGGTGCGTGGAGTTAACGTGGAAAAGTGAAAAACTATTTCTCCTATTTGTTTTGCTAACATGCATGCTCACTGTGCCGATTTCGATTTGGCAGTGAGCTAAAAAAAGGGATGTAAGTGGTGACGAACCTGAATGGGTAATCTTTATTTCTTAACTTTCCAGCTTACCCCCATAGTCTGAACCGACAAAGCAACATCCATGTTCTTAACTGACGCCTTCTTAAGATTTAAAGGTCTCGCATTTTCCCGTTCCGCCTTTGATGAGATTGATGCTTAAAATACGGTTGAGATTTTCCATTTCTTTTTGTTTTTACTGTTTCACCTTAAGTCAAACATGTCACTCTCTCGACTTTTTTCGATTTGCAACACTAAAACCAGAACTTGCGAAGCAAATTGCTGTCGAAATGGCAACATTATAAATATGATAATTTGACTGGCATCACTTGGACTTTTAACATGTTTTCCCTACATGAAAATGTAAAAACGTAGAATGGAACCGCGTTTGACAGATCAATGCTGGTTTTGACGGTTCCTTTGGAATCAAAATGTCGTCTTCGTCTATCTCTTAATCTTGAATTTTGGATATTTGTTTTACAGATGTGGGATGTGATGAAAAATGAGAAGTGAGAAATGGGAAATAGGAAATAACAAGTGTACAGTGGAAAACTAGAAATTAAAAACGAGAAGTGAGTAGTGAGAAATGAGAATTATAAAATGAAAAGTAGGAAGTGAGATGTGAGAATTGAAAAAAAAGATATAAAGAGTGAGTGAAAACTGAGGAACGAGAAGTAGGAAGTGAGGTGTGTGTAGCTAGATGAGAAAAGTGAGGGATCAGAAGTGATGAATAAGAATTCAAAAGTGAGAAAATGACCCCTTTATTTTCACTTCTTTCATTTCATTCTTTTTATCCTAATTTTTCTTCGTTCTACTTGTTCCTTCTGCTTTCTTTCTTCCTTCCTTCTTACTTGTTCCTTATCTTTCTTTTTTTCTTCCTTCTTACTTGTTCCTTATCTTTCTTTCTTTTTCTTCCTTCTTGTTCCCTTTTTTCTTCCTTTCTTCTTTTTTATTCCCTCTTTTTTCCTCTTACTTTTTCCCCTTCTGTCTTATTCTTTCCTTCTTTCTTATTTCTTCCTTCTTCCTTCTTTTCTCCTTCTCGTATTTTTTTCTTTCTCCTTCCTGCTTCCTTCTTCTGTATGTCTCACTTCTCAAGTTTCTCACTTCCCAATTATTATCTTTCATTTCTCATTTATCATTATTTACATCTTACTTCTCACCTATCACTTCTCATTTCTTATTTAACACCTCTCGCTTCTCCCTTCTCGTGTAACACTCCTCATTTCTCATTTCGAACTTCTCACTTCTCACCATTTACTTATCAAGTCTCGCCTCTCACTTCCCAATAGAGATAGGCGTCTATCCGAAAATCGTCGGCGGCGGGGTTTTGTCACAATTTTCGTCGGCGTATTTGTATTTGGCGTCAAGTTTTCTCAAAATACTTATTTGGAAGTTTTTTTTTCAGATTTTCCACGACAAATACTTTGAAGTTTCCGAGAGAAACTTCAAACTATTTATTTCGATGGTATTTTATTTTTTCGGAATGTCTTTGAATTTTTACGCGTAATTCTCTGTATTGTCCATAAGCAATTCTTCAGAAATTCCACAGAAAATTGTTCTATGAGGATAAGAGTCGTTTGGCCGAAAGTCATTCGGCGGAAAGCTATTTGGCCGAATAACACGCTAAACCGAAAAAGATATTATGTTGAAAACAGTTTGACCGAAAATGTCATTTGGCCGTAAGTGATATACGTCGGAACTGGTAATTTGGCTTGATTTTTTCCCCGAAAAGTGATTCGATCGAAATGATCATATGACAGAAAGGGCCATTGTCATTTTCTGATAGAGTAGTCATATGGTGAAAAATAACGACTCATTTAGCCAAACGACTTTTTCCGTCAAATGACCAGCTCGACGGAACGACATTTTCGACCGTATGTCCATTTCGGCCAAAATGGTATTTTCAGCCTAATGGTTTGACCGCAACGGTTGTTAGGTCGAAAATGTCGTTTGACCGGGGACATATGGCCGAAAAAGCTTCTTGAGATAATTCTTCAAGTACACTTACCCTACATAAATGGGTCGCTTCGTAACAGCAATTTGCCACTCAGTTTTGCAGGTTGGTCAAATGGCAATGCCTTCTAATAATGTGTGACCCATGATTATGGGGTCACTGTAGTGTGTTTTTCGAAGTAGGGGGAATGACGGCTTTGGCAGGTTTTGTTCTATTATTTTCAGGGGGGTTTTTGTTGACCAAAATTTATGAAATTTGGCCGACGAGATCGTAGTGGGCCGTGCGCCAATAAAGACGTCAATTTTAGGTGCTTGATTTTTGGCTCAGCTCGTTTGCATCTTTAAAAAAGTTTCGGCTGGTGGTGAGTCGGCGCCACCCGGTGTTAAAAAATGTGGTGTGGTAATTAACTTCATTCGCGAGTGCTCATTTTTCCGTTTCATATGAGCCAATCAAAAAAACTTTGTGTTATATTTTGGGTTGAGTGTTGTGTTTTTCAGCAGTCTAGTGAGGATATCCCATGGAGGCGTAGAAGGATAAAATCCGGTGAGAGCTTTCCTTTTACTTACTTTTATATGAAGTTTCTAGGTATTTTGCGAATTCTCGAACAACTGACTAATATATTTACATCAATTTAAACCCATTCATCTTTAATTGACACTCAAGATTGTAAATATTGCCTAGCCAGTAACTATTGTCCTCTGCGCGAAAAAGCCTTTGATTTTGCACCATCTAAACGGTTTCATGATCCTAATTTAGTAAGTGCAGTTAATAGAAGGATATTTGAGCAAACGTGAAAAATAAAATCTCGTGTCATGTTACCGTGATTTTTTTTCCTCCACCAAAAAAACTCAATAGACGCTTGGATCAAATTCTTTGGTCTGTTTCATCAAAATTGAAGTAAGAATATATGAAGGATACCACAAGGCAGTCATTTAATGGCAATATTATTTTGACAAATTGTGTAACAGCAAATTTGTCGATTTAGAATGATGCACCGATGCAAAATTTAGTGTATTCTTGTTAAGAAAATTCACCAAACATAATTTTCGTATACTCAAACTTTTTGTACATGACTGCTATATTTAATGACACTCCTCGAGTATGCCTTAACTTGTTCAATCTATTATGCGCTCAATCCGGTAAATGTCAGCCTTGAATATTACTTTCTTTCACTCAGTTTGTACATTAGTACGCATGTTCGCGGTGATGTGACGTTCATGATGCACTACGTGTCTAGTTACATGTTTGAGTCTCGGTCGTTACAAAAACATATACAGATATCAATATTTCCCTAACAATTTCAATTAGAAACAAAAAGGGGGAAGGGATTTAAATATTTAACTTTCTTTCTCGTTTCAGAGAGCGATCAATGGCGCTTAAACCTAGGCTTATTAGCCAGGGCAAGTTTAATAGCTTCGTCCCATCCCAGCAAAATCATCAATAGAGTGACATAAATTTCTTAGCATGGTCATTCCCAACGTATGTTCAATCTTATTATTTCATTTGCTTATGATGATATTCCTAAACTGCATTCCCTACACATTATTCAATTCCTTGACATCTATGAGGGCGTCGGTGAGTCGCTGGACTCTCGTTAATTAGATGTCATATCATCATTTCCTTCCCTTCCCTAGTAACGGAGAAGATGGGCGTGGCCAGCAATGGTAGCTTTCATGCTTTATCATTTTGGACCTCCAATTGGGTTGCTATTAATTCCCAAATAGTAATCCATAAGCAGTTGGGGTAAGAAAGATAAAGAATATACATGACAGCTATCAGTATGCAATCTACGAAATACTCCGTTACAACGCAACGCAACGCAACCAAAATTTATGAAATTTGGCCACAATATTCTTTGATATGCAAAGAATGTTTAGGCCAAATTTGAGCATAATTGGTTATAGAAAAAACCCCTGCCAATAATAGAACAAAACCTGCCAAAGCCGTCATTTCCCCTAATTAGAAAATTGGCCAAAAATTATTCTTTATTTTATTTTTTAAAATTTCAAAATTGTTTCTTCAATGAGGCGTTTGAGCTGTATAAGAAATTTTATTCAAAATATATGGCATAATACCATTTGGCATATTTGCCCGGAATAAAGCAAAAGAGCAGATGACTCCTTCTTTAAAAGTACGCATTTGCCCAATCAGGCAAAAGAGTAGATGACTTCTTTAAAAGTAAACATTAGCCCGGAATAAGGCAAAAGAGTAGATTGCTCCTTCTTTAAAAGTACGCATTTTTTCGGAGTAAGCGAAGTGTGTAAGAATCCATCGTTAAAAGTATGCATTTGCCCGGAGTAAGGCAAAAGGATAGATGACACCTTCTTTAAAAGTACGCATTTTTTCGGAGTAAGCGAAGTGTGTAAGATTCCTTCTTTAAAAGTACACATTGGCCCGGAATAAGGCAAAAGTATAGATGAATCCCTCTTTAAAAGTACGCATTTGTCCGAAATAAGGCAAAAGAGTAGATGACTTCTTTAAAAGTATGCATTTGCCCGAAATAAGGGAAAAGAGCAGATGACTCCTTCTTGAAAAGTATGCATTTGCGCGGAATAAGGCAAAAGGATGGATTACCCCTTTTTCAAAAGTACGCAATGCCCGGAATAAAGGCAGAAGATTAGATGACCGATTCTTCAGAAGAACGCATTCGCCCGGAAAAAGTCGAAGCGTATATGATTTCTTTTCTACGCGTACGATTGGAATAAGACAAATGAGCAGAGAATTCCATCTTTCAAAGCACACAATTTCTCCTTAGAATGCGGAAGAACCCGAGCAGGAGAAATTGGCTAGATAATACCTAATGCTGCTATTGATACCATACTCTGCTATGAACTAGCCCTGCAAAATACCAAAGGAATAATACCAAAAACTAATTTGCGCAATACTTGAACCATAACATACTCAGCTATTAAATTTAATTTCAATACCAAATGCATAACCTAATTACCTAAGGGTATTACCTAAGCTTGTTATGCCTCAAGTATTCTGCCTATATGTTTTTGGTATTATTTTTCGGTATTTTACCTCTTATGCAAGGCTAGTTCATACCAATTTCTGTTATCGAAGTCTTTGCTCCTTCTCGGGAACGCACGCATTTTCTGGAAGCATTCTAATGAGTAGATCATTCCTCCATTCGAAACACGCATTTCCCCGTAAAATGGCAAGAGTAAATGAGTACTTCTTAAAAAAATTACATTACAAAATAAAATACTCCTCAAATTCATATTCTCAGAATAAGGCAATAAGACAGTTGACTCTTGTAAAGAATGCGTCTGCCTAAAGTTTTTATAATTCTTTCAATGTTTATGCCAAATGGACATTATGTCAAATGGTCGTTATGCCGAATGGCCCAAAAATCATTGACTTTTTTATTATGCCAAACGGTCGTTATGCCAAATGGTCTTTGGCATAAGGTCATTTGGCATTACTGATATATGGAATAAATATTATCTCTCCATTGGAAATAAAGCCACAGAGAACAGACATGGATGTTCAAATAAAATTTCGGTAAAACGTTTGTAAAGATTTAAATTGCACCTCAGCGCCGCCAACATAGGCTGCCCGACACAAAAACTCAATCTCACTAAGTAATGGCGTTGGTATACACTACATAAACAATGTAGTGCTGTCATCCAGCAGCGAGCCTAGAAGCAATTCGGAATGAACACTAGCGCTAAAAAGTAAAACACGGCAAATTTTAACCATACAGTGTTGACCCGATTTTGTCACTCCCCGATTTTGTCTACCCCCGATTTTATCACGTTTTCGACCCGATTTTACCACGTCCCGATTTTGTCACGTTTTCGACCCGATTTTGTCACCCCAAAAATATTTGTAATTCTTTTTATTTTCGTAAATAATACCACAAACAACATTGATTTTCATGAAACAACTTTCACCACCTGTAGTTTATGACAAACGACTTCTGAGTACCTGGGAAATATTCTGTAAGCAATTTCGACAAGAAATAACGGGTACCGTTCACGCGTTTGGCCGTTCCAAGGCATAAAATGATTCATATTTGTGGAACGCATTAATTTTTTTTTTCAATATTGTTACGTACCCTGTTCTATCACCCCAAAATTCACCAGGGGGGTGATAAAATCTGGATATTGCTGTATTTATCAGCACACTAGCACCCGCAACGGGGACACAACGACATACTTCAAAATGACCAGTACAAACTTTTACACAAGCACGCGAATGAAGATGAACGTCTGTTCTCTGTGATAAAGCATCCATCGGGATGCGTTCGCCCGGATTTAGGCAGTGATGGTGATCCCCTCTTTTAAAGTAGGCAGTGGTGGATGTGATCCCTTCTTTAAAAATAAACGCTTGCCCGGATTAAGGAAATGGTGGATGCAATGCACTTTCTTGAATTAAGACAATGGTGGTCAAAATAAGACATTTGCCTGGCATAAAGCAATGGTGGATATGACCCATTCTTTAAAAGAAGGAGCTCGCTCGGATTAACACAATCGTAGAAGTGATTACTTATTCGAAAGTATGCGCATGCCCGAAATAAGGCAATGGTGAATGTGATCCTTTCTTTAATAGTAGACGCTTGCCTGGATTAAGGCAATAATGGTGGATGAAATTCCTTCTTTAAAAGAAGACGCTTGCTCGGATGAAGGTAATGGTCCCTTTTCGAAAATAAAAGTGATTCCGTTCGATCGGAGTCTTCTTGGGTAGTGGACGCCTATAATGATAACTCGTTAAATCAATTCGATTTCCTAGAGTTATTTCTTTTACTGTAGTTTTGCAGTTTATAATGTGATGTGTAGTGTCACGGTGCATGCGGGTGAAATGGATGTGAATCAATATGACCGGCATTTGAAGAAGAAATTATGCTTTAGTTTGCTTCTATTTTGTGAAGTTTAGTTCATTTTTAGCGCTAATGGCAGTGTTCTGCACACATATAGGAGTGTGTAAACATGAGCTCCCTAGTGTATGCGTTAATGTCCGCACCTATGGTTTACATTATTTTAGGGGTGGTGAGTACCTGTTCGGTAACTCCTGACATTAGAATCTGTATTTCGGATTTAAATATTTTGATTTTATCCGATATGAGGTAAGTGAAAAATCTACAACGTACTAGTAATTGTTTGAAACGGAATTTCTGTTTACATAATGATTCTCATTTGCAGTTGGCTTCTGCATTAATGTGGGATGCAAAAAATGCAATATTTATATCAAAGTCTAAATAAATTAGTCTTTGTTTATACCGTAGTATGGTAAACGAGGTACTAGCAACCACTAGTACGCTTTTCATTATAGAGGCACTCCTATATTAAAACACTTAATGGCCACAAGTTCCTTCGTTGTAGTGAGTGGCTATAAAGCTGTTTAATTTGATGCCAATACTGTGATTTATTTTTATTGTAATGCAATTAATGAGGTACTAGATTCGCTTGTATGCTCTTTCGTGTGGTGGTGTAAACTCCACAATAATATTGGTACTTCTTAGGTACTTACATCCGACGGTGACTAAGAAATTTACCACACTTTAGCAATACAAACAACGCAACTGCGTGTACAGCCTCTTGTTGACTCCTAATAGTGACAGTTGAAAACACTTTATGGATATTTGCGTACAATGTCGTATATCACTTGAGTATGTAAATTTATTTGCGTACACCAGTGAAATACCATCACGGTGCCCCGGTAGACCGTTATTATAAAATAAAAATGTCCATCAAAACCAAGTACAGGGCTCGATTCCTGTGGTAATTCTACACCTCTGGACCATTTTTTTAAAAAATCCCTAGGAGGAATCTCGAGAAATCGTGATTTGAAGTTTTTAATTAAGAAATTTCAAAAGAATCTATATTTTAATTCAAAAATATCCCCAAAATACCTTCAAAGCCGTTCAAAAAGTGGTCCAAGTTGTTTTGAACCAGTTTGGATTTGTTGCCTTTATTACAATTATAAATGTTTATAACTGATTAAGCTCACCAAACTGACTTAGGTATGTTTTTTGTATGGCTTGAAGCCGTCTATCTTCAAGAATGCTACCTCTCATTCAGAACCATTCATGAATTCACGTGCAGGCTGCAGATTCTTTGTTGAATGCTATTCAGATTAAAGTTTGTATTTTTTTATTGTATTCACAAATGTATTCGAGCATCAGAGTTAAGGATTGGAGTATGGAAAAAAAATGATGAAAAAAACAAACAGCTTGAAGATTTCTTCAAAGTAGTGCAGTTGTTTAGCATTATATAACAGGTTAGATCTTCGTCAAATGCTGTACCAATTGAATTGACAGAGCTTTATCATATTCTGAGGTTTCCCCGCAAAAGGATCATCGGACTGGTAATGACTCCAAAGAACATGTACGTAAATTTATGGGTGAACCAAGTACAGATAAGGCATCAACAAATTGCATAGAGTTCACAGAATCCTGATCTTTCGGATTACGTCATTACTCTGCTTAAACATTAACAATTTTCTAATTAACATTTCAATCAGCAGGTTCTGAATGATTTAAAAAAAGTGTACACAAGATACAGCTCTTAGAAACTCGAGCATGGTTTTGAGGAAGCAATTCATGGCTTTGCTAGCAGCTGGAAAAAGCAGCAGCTTCCATTCACGTCAAAGTACCATATCTTGAATTATCATGTTTCAGAGTTCTGTAGAGGTACCGGAATAGGTTGTGGCTCACATATCAAACATGCTTTTTCTAGTCCGTTGATTAGAACTTTGACGACATGTGGCAGCAAAGATCGGTTAATAAGTGTTGTGATCGAGTATAACAGCTTCGAACTACTATTATTCTACACGAACTCTGGCGAACCCAGTACCCAGAATGTAGCTAAAACTGGAAGAGTACGGTGGGCAGGGCATATTACAAGAATGCCGGACAACAACCCTACAACGCTGGTGGCTACTTCCGACTGGCAGGTTCAAGAAAAATTGAAGGACATCTATCTAGGTGGATTAATCAGGGTTTTTGGTGATATTTTTGGATTCTTATATGGATTATATTGAAATTTCTTGACTAAAAACTTCAAATCAAGATTTCTCGAGATTCCTCCTAGGGATTTTTTTAAAAATTGGTCCAAAGGTGCAAAATTACCACAGGAATCGAGCCCTGTACTTGGTTTTGATGGACATTTTTATTTTATAAAAACGGTCTACCGGGGCACCGTGACCATCATACGTATGCCAAGTGTTTGTAATTTGTATTTTCTCTCCACTTTTGATACCAAGTTCTCTCCAATATCAGATGTGTTGGTGGGTCCATAATAAACGTCGAGCCATTGGAAGTGTTCCTGATTAGGTACAGAAGATCTTTCTGTCGCTCTCAGACGTCGTCGATCACTGTTCGATTTTGTCGCTGCTAGTGATACATTCCGTTTCATCAAAATGGCTGAACAAACAGGTAATGCATCTGATATTTCACAACAGTTTCCAGAGCCTGCTTCGGTAGCATTTACTGGGCATGCAACCGAGGAAGCTCAATGTACTGTGAATGAGTTATTAGATGCGCAACCTACAGAAGCCACCATCGGTGGTGTTAATAGTGAGTTTGCCGATAGAGGCAAAAACTACAATAAAAACCAAAGAAAGAAGGTTAACCGTAAAACTGCCTCAGTGGGTAAAGCTTCTTTTCTGGTGGAGTTGTTAAAGTTCTTTACCTTCATTGCGTTTGCAAATAAACCTTGTAAAAGGACTATTTTCAAACGCTCTGAAGGATGAGCTATTACAGGACTTGAATGTCGTTTTATATCAAACGGCTCCTGGCTCATTTGTTCCATCGTTCTTTAGTTATGGTCTCAGATATGGCAAAATTTGGTTTTCCCCGGAAAAGAAAGAAAGGAAGAAAAGAAAGCAATAACTGGCTGAAAGCCTATTGGTAATAAATGAGAAGGCGCCGAGCGATTTCAAGTTCTTGATATAACCATTTGATCTTCATCTAAACAGCATCTGTTTGAGTATTCCTTGGAATGCAAATGAAGATCTCAATCAGAACGATGTTAGATTGATTTTCCAGAATCCTAAAATTCTGGCGAACTTGTGGAGAGTTAATAGAGTCAAACCTACTGAAAAGGGATATCGACATCGACTGTCTTTTTCAGTGTGAGTAATGGCTCGTTAAATTTCCTTAAACTGCAAAACTTTTCAGTAAACTATGGTTTCCAAAAGGTTTTTGCTCGGATTCTTTCGAAAAGATTCGCTAGAACTTCCTAAATTCTTTCGTCTAATATGCCGTCTTACAAGGCTAAATTGCAGATGAATTGAATATTTTTTACATTCTAATTCGTTCTCAGTTTCCCTTCGGGGGTGCAGAAACGAATTCATAACAGTTACTATTCATACGCGCATTTCAGTTGGGGTGTTTGTATGAAATAAATCCTTTCTTATATGTATTGTTTTGTATATCCTAATTTTCTTTAACCCTGCCCCTTCCATAATCCTATCTCTCCCATCGGGTAAATGATGCGACCGGCTGTGAAGTGCGAGGCACAAATCTCCTATTGATAGGAGAACGTGCCGCCTGAGCCGATGTTCTGATACCTGATACTTAAAAGTATGCGCGTGCCCGAAATAAGGCAATGGTGAATGTGATCCTTTCTTTAATAGTAGACGCTTGCCTGGATTGAGGCAATAATGGTGTATGAAATTCCTTCTTTAAAAGAAGGCGCTTGCTCGGATGAAGGCAATGGTCCCTTTTTCGAAAATAAAAGTGATTCCTTTTATGAAAATAGAAGTTTGTCCAGAATACCTTTGGATGTAGGCATTTTCCTGGAATAAGGCAATAGTTGATGTGATTCCTTCTTTGAAAGTGGGCGTTTGATTGAATTGAGAAAAGGGGAATCATTTTTATATGTAGGCGTTTTCCTGAAATAAGTCAATGACGGATGTGATCCCTTTTTCGGAAGTAATTCTGCCGCTTCGTTTGTCTGTCCTTCCGAAAAATGTCTATCATCAGTCTAGATCTATTAGAACATATCCTCGATCTACCCTAACTATGTGAAAAAATACATCAAATAACCCTTTCCTATTAACAGTTCCAAATTATGCCAAATGTCCGTTATGCCAAATGGCTTTTATTCCAAATGACCTTATGCCAAATGACCCAGACCCATGCTTCCCGAACGTATCTTCCCCCTTTCATTATTATAGCCATAATGATGCAATCTCTCCTACGATGATACGCCGACGTATTCAGTCAGCAACTGCTTCTCTTCGTAGATCCACATGCCTATCAAATCTTGCCTCATCCGGTCCACTAAGAGCATGAGTCCGTGCAGATCATAGGACAATTCTCATCATAACATATGTTAACTGTTAAATTTAGTTACTGTGAATATTTTCCTCAAATCCTTGGATTTTTTTAAAATAATTTGTGTTCAGAAATATTCTTAAAAAAAACTCAACACCAATACACAAGAGAGCACTTATTCTTGTGTCTATTTATGACATTCAAAATATTTTTGTTTCACTTAGATCTGAGCGAAAGCCTTGGCCGTAGCTTTTCTTTGCCTTAAGCTCCGGTATCGGAAATTACTGACTAAGTTTTATTATCTGTTATAAATAAGTGAGATTAGATGGTATTGAAATTTTGCTTCAAATTTCATTTCAATAGAATATCATTCTACTGAATGTAATTTTTGCGTTCAACTCGAACCAACTACTAGCAATCATCCCGACCAAAATAAATGCAACGAACGGAAGTTAATTATTATATTTATATACGTCAACCCAGTGCTTTCCCAATCTTCTTTGTATATATCAATTAAGGGTACAACCATAGCGTGGTTCATCAGTCTGTCCGTCAATTTTGATGTGGATTCACGCGACAAAAGCATGTTGCTGTATTTTGCACGCCGAATGTAGAATCGTAAGAATTGCATTTCACGGTATTGATTCTTCAGAAAACCACCCAGTCTACGGTTTCAGAAACCGTTCCTTTTTATTTTGCTCACCGGGCAAGATAGTAAAATTTAATCACGTCTCAGTCGATCGTTGCCGCTCAGGTATACGATATGGTTCGTTGTATGTTTTGTATTCCAAAAATAAAAACCAGAACGTATAGAACTGACTTTGCCGAACCGGTAGACCGGTTGATTCCTTTTCAGTAGTACCGCTGCTGCCACGACTTCACCTACCTTAATAACTCTACTTTCGAGGAAAGTGTTGGCGTGTACGGTGTTCTGTTTCGTGATATTTTTCCCTCCAATAGACAGAAGTTGAAGCATTGCGCCAAAACGGTTCTGAGACATGCAAGGTTGTAAATATATTCGTATTCCACAATCCACGTGCCCTCTCCCCCAGCACTTTGCCTCATTAGCTAGAAAGATATACAATCGATAGGTGTAGTATTACTAAGTCCATCTATAAGTATACACATCGAAATAGAATTATTCGGAGGAAAAAAACCGTAAGGCTCGAATCCGTTTTGAAAGTAGGAATTATTGCATGATAAATAAGGAACTGGGTTTTGCTGCCAAGCAATCGATACAGCACGCACCTGCCTGCGGTTTTCTTGGTTTACTGAAGGTCGTTGTTATAATATGATCAAATCCAAATCTCATCTAGGGTGCTTGTAATGTTTTTATACGAAGTAATATTTCATTTCGCGACTTATGAATCGTAATGAGACTTATAGCACCAACAGAGGCGCCATTTGTCGTCACGCTTGAAAACACTGATTAGCTCGGAAGTCGTTCGAACACGCATATCAATTTTCCATTAGACTGCTCCCCGCAATGTCCAAGTCTGATGAGCGACGGCAAGCGCGTATGTGTGTGCGGCTAGCGAGAGATACCAATCATTGCCCATAAATTTTAATGTAAAACGGACGTTGCACTTGCGACTTGTGGTTTGTTGGGTGTGAATCAGTTCTGTTTTTTTTTCTGGAATCGGAAACATGAGCAGCACCGAACATCTTTTGCGCACTCGTATGTCGAATGAGCACCGACGATGCTCGGTAGACATCGGCAGTCACCAGCCACCGCACTACCGAGAGGCGATGGGACATCGGCATTCTAAATCTAGTCTCCGGAGAGAGACAACTGTCATAAGTCATAACATAAATTTTTAATTCTTATGAACATTCCGGTTTTCTGTAGATTGAGGACACAGCTCGGAGTATGTGGCTATTTCCATGGTTTGGGGTTTTACGATTTTCTTCGCATGCTGCTATTAACTTATTAATAGAGCATATCTCGAAAGATGTGCTAAGTGATAAATTGTGGAGTTTGGTTTTTGGAAGGGTTTGTGAAGTATCAATGATTCAAAATGTTTGTGTTATGTAGATGCTATTTGAACCGTTTGTTTGGGAATCTGCATAGGGTGGGTGTAAATAATTACTATGTTTGAAAACACGATTTGTGCAATTGCACAACATGTAAAAGATTTTCCTTCGATGGGGTTTGAACCCGCGGGTCCGCGACGTTAGGCATAAGTACGTTAGGCATAAGGACGTTAGGCATAAGTACGATAGGCATAATGGACGTTAGGCATAATGGACGTTAGGCATAATGTACGTTAGGCATAAAGGACGTTTGGCATAATTCTGCCTTCTTTATGTCATAGGCTATTCTTTGGGTCGTTTTATGCCTAACGTCCATTATGCCTAACGTACATTATGCCTGACGTCCGTTATGCCTAACGTCCATTATGCCTAACGTACTTATGCCTATCGTCCTTATGCCTAACGTACTTATGCCTAACGGGGTATACCCTGAACCCGCACCCCCGTATGCTAGACAGGTGCTTTCCCTACTAAAAGCTACGAAGGACCTCCGAGAGGAGTAAAGAAACAATGCTCAAGATGACAAAGGCAGTGGAGTAGGATAAGAATTGAATGAAAAATCACCCGAATAAGCAAATTCCTGCGAAGAAGATGAAAGCTCAGAATAGAAGAGGAAGAAAACGTTGCTAGTGAAGAGAGTTCGAGGAGTTCCAAATAAGAGAAAAGCCATCCCATCCCATCATCAGAAGCGTACAGATTTGAAGATGTTCGTTGAAATGGACATTAAGACCCAACTTGGGCGCAGTTATCTGTTCGATAGTCCCTGTCTAGGAAATTGTCAATGTGTTTCCGAAAAAATGAAGGAATGGCCGATGTTCATTCTTTCGTTGAATCATCAACGAGACATACTGGGTGAACACTTTTGCATTTCTAAATAGGCAAAGGATTTTCTTACACACTGGGGATCAGCGCAACGTTTTCTGACCAAGAGTGGTCACTGCACTGCCCACACAGTGTATGAAGCTTCCACAACATTTGCTAACTGTGTCAGAACTCAGAAGTAGTAAAGCAGTACAGACACATTCAAGGTCTGCGTTTTGCAAAAGTTCCCTAAACAACTTTGCAGATTCTGATCGGGCTGAATTTGCCTTCCGTTCTGGCGAAGCTTTTAGCATTATTGGGTGGCGCGTGCTCGCTACTGGGTGAGTTTCTATTGCGTTTTGGGCCCTTATCGGTCCGCTCGAGCGCTAAGTGCATGGTCTTAAGCTCCCTACGACTTTACACTATGAGGCTATGCATCGAAAAATTAAGCATCTACATTTTTTCTAATTCATACGAAAGTATAGGGTATGTACTAATAAGTAAATCGAAGAATATGTAAACGTTATGTTTAATCATGCCTAACATGGGGATATTTCTTACAGAGTTTATCGAAGTGTATCCCGAGCAGAGGGCACGGCAAATGCTGGGTAAAGCGTACCATTGGTACTTCGCGTATCTGAAGGAATAAAATAGACCCCATCTCGCGGTCCTTAGCCTCTTACCCAGCAACTCCTATCCCTACCTCCCCGCGGTGCTGGCCGGGATACGAGCAACCTTAGGGAAGATCGGGTAACCAACCCCGATGGGAACTATGGTCGTATGCTGACAGGGAAGGGGGTTTGCTCCTCTCGGAGGTGCAAATCTTATTGAGCGTCTGTTCTCCATGTCAGGATCGGCTCACAACAGCGTCTGTTCTCCATGTTAGGGGCGGCTGATCATCGTCCGAGTGCCAGCGAGGGACTCTAAAGTGAAACTATGCACCATGGTCCACCGGAAATAGGGAGAAATGGTCCTCTGGAAATTTAGGGGTTTGGTGTCAGGCCCTGCAAGCCAGCCAAAAAAAACTCACGCAACGAACAATCAACAAGAGTACGGACCGGAACCATCGGCGAAGACTACTGCGACGAAAAGGGACTAGCGATTGAAAACTCGGTCCGTGGAACTGCAAATATCTCAACTTCATCAGGAGCACATGCATACTCGCCGATGTGCTCAAGGACCGTGGATTCGGCATCGTAGCGCTGCAGGAGGTTTGTTGGAAGGGATCAATGGTGCGAACGTTTATATGTAATCATACCATCTACCAGAGCTGCGGCAACACACACGAGCTGGGAACAGCTTTCATAGTGATGGGCGATATGCAAAGGCGCGTGATCGGGTGGTGGCCGAGCAATGAAAGAATGTGCAGGTTGAGGATCAAAGGCCGGTTCTTCAACTTCAGCATAATCAACGTCCATAGCCCACACTCCGGAAGCACTGATGATGATAAGGACGCATTCTACGCGCAGCTGGAACGTGAGTACGACAGCTGCCCAAGCCACGACGTCAAAATCATCATAGGAGATTCAAACGCTCAGGGTGGCCAAGAGGAGGAGTTTAGACCGACTATTGGAAAGTTCGGCGCTCACCGGCTGACGAACGAAAACGGCCTACGACTAATTGATTTCGCCGCCTCCAAGAATATGGCCATTCGCAGCACCTACTTCCAACACAGCCTCCCGTATCGGTACACCTGGAGATCACCACTGCAGACAGAATCACAAATCGACCACGTTCTGCTTGATGGACGGCACTTCTCCGACATTATCGACGTCAGGACATATCGTGGCGCTAACATCGACTCTGACCACTATCTGGTGATGGTTAAACTCCGCCCAAAACTATCCGTCATCAACAATGTTCGGTACCGACGACCACCGCGGTACGACCTAGAGCGACTGAAGCAACCTGATGTCGCTACTGCATACGCGCAGCATCTCGAGGCAGCGTTGCCGGAAGAGGGTGAGCTCGATGGGGCCCCTCTTGAGGACTGCTGGAATACAGTCAAAGCAGCCTTTAACGACGCCGCGGAGAACAACGTTGGGTATATGGGTCGAAGTCGACGGAACGATTGGTGCGAGTGCGGACAGATTCTGGAGGAGAAGGACGCAGCGCGGGCGGTCGCGCTGCAGCAAGGTACCCGGCAGAACGTGGAACGTTATAGACGGAAGCGGAGACAGCAGTCCCGCCTTTTTCAGGAGAAGAAACGCCGCCTGGAAGAAGCGGAGTGCGAGAAGATGGAACAGCTGTGCCGTTCTCAAGAAACACGCAAGTTCTACCAGAAGCTCAACGCATTCCGCAAAGGCTTCGTGCCGCGAGCCGAAATGTGCCAGGATAAGGATGGGAGCATTTTGACGGACGAACGTGTGGTGATCGAAAGGTGGAAGCAGCACTACGAGGAACATTTGAATGGCGCTGAGAGTACAGGCAGCGGAGGAGATGACTACGTCAGTTCAGCGGACGATGGAAGCCAACCAGCCCCCACCTTGAGGGAAGTTGCCATCCAACAGCTAAAGACCAATAAAGCAGCTGGTAAGGATGGTATCGGAGCTGAGCTCATCAAGATGGGCCCGGAAAAGCTAGCCACTTGCCTGCATAAATTGATAGTCAGAATCTGGGAAACTGAACAGCTACCGGAGGAGTGGAAGGAAGGGGTTATATGCCCCATCTACAAGAAAGGCGACAAGCTGGAGTGTGAGAACTTTCGAGCGATCACCATCCTTAATGCCGCCTACAAAGTGATATCCCAGATCATCTTCCGTCGTCTGTCACCATTAGTGAACGAGTTCGTGGGAAGTTATCAAGCCGGCTTCGTTGACGGCCGCTCGACAACGGACCAGATCTTTACTGTACGGCAAATCCCTCAAAAATGCCGTGAATACCAGGTCCCAACGCACCATCTGTTCGTTGATTTCAAGGCGGCATACGACAGTATAGACCGCGTAGAGCTATGGAAAATTATGGACGAGAACAGCTTCCCTGGGAAGCTTACCAGACTGATCAAAGCAACGGTGGATGGTGTGCAAAACTGTGTGAAGATTTCGGGCGAACACTCCAATTCGTTCGAATCGCGCCGGGAACTAAGACAAGGTGATGGACTTTCATGCCTGTTGTTCAACATTGCGATAGAAGGTGTCATGCGGAGAGCCGGGTGTAACAGCCGGGGTACGATTTTCAACAGATCCAGTCAATTTATTTGCTTCGCGGATGACATGGACATTGTCGGCCGAACATTTGCAATGGTGGCAGAACTGTACACCCGCCTGAAACGTGAAGCAACAAAAGTTGGACTGGTGGTGAATGCGTCAAAGGCAAAGTACATGCTTGTGGGCGGAACCGAGCGCGACAGGGCCCGCCTGGGAAGCAGTGTTACGATAGACGGGGATACCTTCGAGGTGGTCGAGGAATTCGTCTACCTCGGATCCTTGCTAACGGCTGACAACAACGTTAGTCGTGAAATACGAAGGTGCATCATCTGGGGAAGTCAGGCCTACTACGGGCTCCAGAAGAAACTGCGGTCGAAAAAGATTCACCACCGCACCAAATGTGTCATGTACAAGACGCTTATAAGACCGGTTGTCCTCTACGGACATGAAACATGGACAATGCTCGAGGAGGACTTGCAAGCACTCGGAGTATTCGAGAGACGGGTGCTTAGGACCATCTTTGGCGGTGTGCAAGAAGACGGTGTGTGGCGGCGAAGAATGAACCATGAACTCGCCCAACTCTACGGCGAACCCAGTATCCAGAAGGTAGCTAAAGCCGGAAGGGTACGATGGGCAGGACATGTTGCAAGAATGCCGGACAGCAACCCTGCAAAGATGGTGTTCGCTTCCGATCCGGCAGGTACGAGACGGCGTGGAGCGCAGCGAGCGAGATGGGCAGACCAGGTGCAAAACGACTTGGCGAGCGTGGGGCGCATTCGAGGATGGAGAGATGCGGCCTCGAACCGTGTATTGTGGCGTCAAATTGTTGATTCAGTGTTATCTGTTCAGATGTAAACTAAATAAATGAATGATGGAATAGAAAATAATTATTGTATTTCTCTACGCTATGCAATTTAGTCGTCAATCTTAAAAATTTATAATAACTCAATGAAATCCAAATTAGGAAAATTCTGAAAACATTTGACAGTATTTCGATCTTAGTTCTTTCTCTGTTTCACGTTCTGCCAAAACGATTCCTACTGTTATAACCTTCCATACAATTCCAAAACCTCCCGTGGCACATATGAGAGGTCGTAGAGTTCTCTGCATCTTTCTTAAGTAGGTGTCCAACTAACCATCCTTCCCCTTCCTCAGCATTCGCAAGGACGTGACCAGGACAGATCTCGACTATTGGAGGGTACATTGCTTCCATCTAAGAGATAGTGATTAGTCCCAAATCAATATTTATATATTTATTTCTACTAGTCTTCAAACAGGTTGCAAAGACAGATGAAATCATTCATGAATCCTATTTCTAAACATCAACTTAGACAAATTAAAATCAAATTTCGCTGGCACTTCGTTAAAACGACGACAACAAGCATTGAAAGGGTTGGTTCGCCCGAAAACAGTACGATGAACAGGAAGACGAAGGAATTCTGCACGTCGAGTATTTCTAGCCGGAACGTTGAGATCGATGTTATATCTGTGGTAACGGATGAAAGTGATGCTATTCTCATACAATATTCTTGGCTTGTTCATTTCATTTATTTAGTCTACATCTATACAGATAACACTGAATGAACAATTTGACGCCACAATACACGGTTCGAGGCCGCATCTCTCCATCCTCGAATACGCCCCACGCTCGCCAAGTCGTTCTGCACCTGGTCTGCCCATCTCGCTCGCTGCGCTCCACGTCGTCTCGCACCTGCCGGATCGGAAGCGAACACCATCTTTGCAGGGTTGCTGTCCGGCATTCTTGCAACATGCCCTGCCCATCGTACCCTTCCGGCTTTAGCTACCTTCTGGATACTGGGTTCGCCGTAGAGCTGGGCGAGCTCATGGTTCATTCTTCGCCGCCACACACCGTCTTCTTGTACACCGCCAAAGATGGTCCTAAGCACCCGTCTCTCGAATACTCCGAGTGCTTGCAAGTCCTCCTCGAGCATTGTCCATGTTTCATGTCCGTAGAGGACTACCGGTCTTATTAACGTCTTGTACATGACACATTTGGTGCGGTGGCGAATCTTTTTCGACCGCAGTTTCTTCTGGAGCCCGTAGTAGGCCCGACTTCCACAGATGATGCGCCTTCGTATTTCACGACTAACGTTGTTGTCAGCCGTTAGCAAGGATCCGAGGTAGACGAATTCCTCGACCACCTCGAAGGTATCCCCGTCTATCGTAACACTGCTTCCCAGGCGGACCCTGTCGCGCTCAGTTCTGCCCACAAGTATGTACTTTGTCTTTGACGCATTCACCACCAGTCCAACTTTTGTTGCTTCACGTTTCAGGCGGGTGTACAGTTCGGCCACCTTTGCAAATGTTCGGCCGACAATGTCCATGTCATCCGCGAAGCAAATAAATTGACTGGATCTGTTGAAAATCGTACCCCGGCTGTTACACCCGGCTCTCCGCATGACACCTTCTAGCGCAATGTTGAACAACAGGCACGAAAGTCCATCACCTTGTCTTAGTCCCCGGCGCGATTCGAACGAACTGGAGTGTTCGCCCGAGTTCTTCACACAGTTTTGCACATCATCCATCGTTGCTTTGATCAGTCTGGTAAGCTTCCCAGGGAAGCTGTTCTCGTCTATAATTATCCATAGCTCTACGCGGTCTATACTGTCGTATGTCGCCTTGAAATCAACGAACAGATGGTGCGTTGGGACCTGGTATTCACGGCATTTTGAAGGATTTGCCGTACAGTAAAGATCTGGTCCGTTGTCGAGCGGCCGTCAACGAAGCCGGCTTGATAACTTCCCACGAACTCGTTCACAAATGGTGACAGACGACGGAAGATGATCTGGGATATCACTTTGTAGGCGGCATTAAGGATGGTGATCGCTCGAAAGTTCTCACACTCCAGTTTGTCGCCTTTCTTGTAGATGGGGCATATAACCCCTTCCTTCCACTCCTCCGGTAGCTGTTCGTTTTCCCAGATTCTGACTATCAGTTTGTGCAGGCAAGTGGCCAGCTTTTCCGGGCCCATCTTGATGAGCTCAGCTCCGATACCATCCTTACCAGCTGCTTTATTGGTCTTTAGCTGTTGAATGGCATCCTTAACTTCCCTCAAGGTGGGGGCTGGTTGGCTTCCATCGTCCGCTGAACTGACGTAGTCATCTCCTCCGCTGCCTTGACTTTCATTGCCTGTACTCTCAGCGCCATTCAGATGTTCCTCGTAGTGCTGCTTCCACCTTTCGATCACCACACGTTCGTCCGTCAAGATGCTCCCATCCTTATCCCGGCACATTTCGGCTCGCGGCACGAAGCCTTTGCGGGATGCGTTGAGCTTCTGATAGAACTTGCGTGTATCTTGAGAACGGCACAGCTGTTCCATCTCCTCGCACTCCGCTTCTTCCAGGCGGCGTTTCTTCTCCTGAAAAAGGCGGGTCTGCTGTCTCCGCTTCCGTCTATAACGTTCCACGTTCTGCCGGGTACCTTGCTGCAGCGCGACCGCCCGCGCTGCGTCCTTCTCCTCCAGAATCTGTCTGCACTCTTTGTCGAACCAATCGTTCCGTCGACTTCGACCCATATACCCGACGTTGTTCTCCGCAGCATCGTTAATGGCTGCTTCGACTGTATTCCAGCAGTCCTTGAGAGGGCCCCGTCGAGCTCACCCTCTTCCGGCAACGCTGCCTCGAGATGCTGCGCGTATGCAGTGGCGACATCAGGTTGCTTCAGTCGCTCTAGGTCGTACCGCGGCGGTCGTCGGTACCGAACATTGTTGATGACGGATAGTTTTGGGCGCAGTTTAACCATCACCAGATAGTGGTCAGAGTCGATGTTAGCGCCACGATATGTCCTGACGTCGATAATGTCGGAGAAGTGCCGTCCATCAATCAGAACGTGGTCGATTTGTGATTCTGTCTGCAGTGGCGACCTCCAGGTGTACCGCTGATACGGGAGGCTGTGTTGGAAGTAGGTGCTGCGAATGGCCATATTCTTGGAGGCGGCGAAATCAATTAGTCGTAGGCCGTTTTCGTTCGTCAGCCGGTGAGCGCTGAACTTTCCAATAGTCGGTCTAAACTCCTCCTCTTGGCCAACCTGAGCGTTCAGATCTCCTATGATGATTTTGACGTCGTGGCTTGGGCAGCTGTCGTACTCACGTTCCAGCTGCGCGTAGAATGCGTCCTTATCATCATCAGTGCTTCCGGAGTGTGGGCTATGGACGTTGATTATGCTGCAGTTGAAGAACCGGCCTTTGATCCTCAACCTGCACATTCTTTCATTGATCGGCCACCACCCGATCACGCGCCTTTGCATATCGCCCATCACTATGAAAGCTGTTCCCAGCTCGTGTGTGTTGCCGCAGCTCTGGTAGATGGTATGATTACCTCTAAACGTTCGCACCATTGATCCCTTCCAACAAACCTCCTGCAGCGCTACGATGCCGAATCCACGGTCCTTGAGCACATCGGCGAGTATGCATGTGCTCCCGATGAAGTTGAGAGATTTGCAGTTCCACGAACCGAGTTTTCAATCGCTAGTCCCTTTTCGTCGCAGTAGTCTTCGCCGATGGTTCCGGTCCGTACTCTCTTGTTGATTGTTCGTTGCGTGAGTTTTTTTTTTGGCTGGCTTGCAGGGCCTGACACCAAACCCCCTAAATTTCCAGAGGACCATTTCTCCTTATTTCCGGTGGACCATGGTGCATAGTTTCACTTAGAGTCCCTCGCTGGCACTCGGACGATGATCAGCCGCCCCTAACATGGAGAACAGACGCTGTTGTGAGCCGATCCTGACATGGAGAACAGACGCTCAATAAGATTTGCACCTCTGTCAGCATACGACCATAGTTCCCATCGGGGTTGGTTACCCGATCTTCCCTAAGGTTGCTCGTATCCCGGCCAGCACCGCGGGGAGGTAGGGATAGGAGTTGCTGGGTAAGAGGCTAAGGACCGCGAGATGGGGTCTATTTTATTCCTTCAGATACGCGAAGTACCAATGGTACGTTTTAGCCAGCATTTGCCACCACCCGATCACGCGCCTTTGCATATCGCCCATCACTATGAAAGCTGTTCCCAGCTCGTGTGTGTTGCCGCAGCTCTGGTAGATGGTATGATTACCTCTAAACGTTCGCACCATTGATCCCTTCCAACAAACCTTCTGCAGCGCTACGATGCCGAATCCACGGTCCTTGAGCACATCGGCGAGTATGCGTGTGCTCCCGATGAAGTTGAGAGATTTGCAGTTCCACGAACCGAGTTTCCAATCGCTAGTCCCTTTTCGTCGCAGTGGTCTTCGCCGATGGTTCCGGTCCGTACTCTCTTGTTGATTGTTCGTTGCTTATGATTTTTAAAGGCTGGCTTGCAGGGCCTGACACCAAACCTCCTAAATTTCCGGAGGACCATTCCTCCTTATTTCCGGTGGACCATGGTGCACAGTTTCACTTAGAGTCCCTCGCTGGCACTCGGACGATGATCAGCCGCCCCTAACATGGGGAACAGACGCTGTTGTGAGCCGATCCTGACATGGAGAACAGACGCTCAATAAGATTTGCACCTCCGGAGAGGAGCAAACCCCCCCTTCCCTGTCAGCATACGACCATAGTTCCCACCGGGGTTCTTGGCTTGTACCACCTACGAATTTGTGCGAATTGCTCAATGCTAATGCTAATGCTAATGCTAATTGTCAGCAGAAGTTTCTTTTTGGCCGAGCTGTCTTCGCGACTGGAGTCAAAGACGTTTCTGTGTTCTGTCAGGAGTATGGTGGAAAGACTAACCTTGGAACCTTTGGAACCATTAAACGAGCTTCCAAAGAAGTTGAAAAAACTCGAAAATGGTAAGGATTTTGCTTCCGAACTGGCTGTAAACTTTAATAAAAGCTGTTCGAAATGCGCCAGCAGTTGGAAAAGCAAAAAAACGGGAGATGGAAGCGGATTTCGAGAAGGCGCAAATTGAGATGAAAATCGCTGAAACTGAACGAAATGCGAGAAGAGATGCAACGAGAAAGTTGAAGTAGTTGAAGGCTAGTAAATGTCAATTTAGTGAGAAAGTGAGAAAGAGACAAAGCAGTCGGTGCAGTGCTCTATAGTTTGCATAGATCGATTTTTATATAATTGTATTGAATTTAAATATTCTCTATCAAGGCGACTGAAACCTCTAGTAAAATTAGCTCATACAATGCCGACTTTGAGTTTGTTGACGTTAGTGATTAGAAAGGCACAATATTGAAAATAATTCATTCTAAAAAACAGCAGAATAGTTGAAAAATGTTCTGAATTTGAGTGAATTCACTAAAAATGAATTCAGAATACCGAAAGTGTGAATAATTTTCGAAATGTTGGTATTCATTTAAAACTCAGTGAACTCTTCCTGCCGACCAGGAACCATTCAACTGATTGCCGCCCTTGCTCTCCGACAGCGGAGATCGGATGGCATGAATTGGGCCTGCCCTCTTGCCACGTTGCTTGTCTCTAACGCGGTATTGTTGAGCTACTGTGGAAGGATAAAGTCTTTTGGAGCTCTTCTCCGATTTTCCACTAACCTTATCCAGCACTTTGCTGCGAGCACGTACCTACGGAGCTTCGTTAGATTCGGTAAAGATCGTTGCTAATGTTGTTCCGTCGGCTCGTGAACACGATGATGTCTTCGAGTTGAACCCCTCACCAATGAATGTCATGCTCGTCAGGACTTGATCCTATTTACCAATCCTATCACATAAGAAGTTCTCTCAAGTGGGGAAATTTCTTACATAATTTCTCAATTTTTGGTCGACTTCTATTATTTCTTTATTGAGGCTGACTCACAATCACGATAGTGAATTTTTGTGGCTTTATATCCAAAACAAGAATAACTTCATTTCTGAAAGGACCAAAAACGATCTTGAGAAAGATGTTCTGTTTATAGCTGTTAAATGTCATTTTGCAAATTCACCGACTGTGTTTTATAAGCCATTTTCAGTTCTGTGCAATGCACAAAATCTTGCACAAGTACCTAGGTATTTTGTTTCGAATCCTTCTTGAGATATGAAAAAAAATCTATTACCAGAATTGAAATAAAGTGGCCGTAATCTTCATTAATCTACACTCTAAAAATAGATTTGAGATAATCAATTGATTTTTTTTACTTCTTTGCTGCAGATGTTTATCTGCTGTCTAGAACACAATCAAACCGTGCGCCAAAAAAGATAAATTGCGCGTCAATCAGCAGTGTGTTTACTTTCAAAAGTATCTCCACACATGCGCTCACATTATCGTGATTATCTCTCCACCATTTGCGATTTTTACGTAACACCCAAAGTCAATGGCAGAATTTAGAGGGGAGCAGGTGCACCCCAAAACGTACAAGCCGTGGTGCACTGATCGATCCTCTTTGATCGTTCATTCTCAAAACACGTCTCATAGCGCACCACACGTGCCTTTGCCGCCCCATCCATGTCGGTCGCTCCGAGTCCCAATAAATAACATCGAGAGTGTTGTGAATTCACTGAAAATAAGCGCCGGAGGGCTCTCGTCAAACGAAATTTTCGGCATATCGCAATAACCGCAGCGCCACATTCTTTTCGTCATTCATCGTGCCGTATCCATCCTATCCATCCTCAACCAGCGGGATCGAAGATTAACGCAACAAATTTATGGGGCAACAACTCTCTTTGTTTCTAGAACATAACGCTGATCGTACACTTATTCGTTACTCACCGATCCCTAATCGACGTGTTTGCTTCTGTTTTCTTTTCAGATCAACTTGAATGACTCATGGAATTTGGGTAAGTTTTCACACCACCAGCAGGGTCTGACTGAGGCGGAGGGCGAGAGGTGTGTCGCACACTTGCACTTTCGTTCGACACGGCTCATCGCCCGCCGCCAGAAGCTACTGCGCGACGTAAACACGTACAGAATGCGTAATTCAGAAAAATGGTTCAATTTCGGAAAAGTGACAACTGAACACCATTGTCAACGCTGTGACGTGATTTTGGGGGGACCAAAAAGCCGCCGGGAGACAAAAATAATGACGGTTCAATTATTTTGTTTGAAATTAGGCGATGAACAAACGACGTTTTTCTACTGATTAACATTCCAGAATAGATTGGCGCCCAATGGAATAACATGCCTACTTATAAAGTATGGAAGATAAATTGCATTGCTATCAAAAAAATAGTTTAATTTTCTTTAATGGTTTATATGCTATTAATTTTTCGTATATTTTCTTTGTAGTTCTTTATTCGAAACAAAAAAATACATATCATGACTGACCTATGTTCCTACTGTATTTAGACTCTCTGCTGACTGCATAAATTGAAGAACCTCTCAGTATTTTTATATTAGTTGGAAAATTTATCGTTGTTTCTGTAAGAGGGGATTTAATTTTTACGAGTAAATTTTACAACTTTAATGAGATACTTTGAGTAGTCATTTTGGTGGAATAATGGGCTTTATTTGAGAATAGCTCTGGTAATTATTATCTCGATTTAGATTATGTGACTTAGCCATGTATGCGATTGATGAAAACGGCATTTACATATTTGGTTTATATCAATAGTTTTTATACGTGAAACCTTGAAAAACTTCAATGAACTTTCAAATTAAATATCATTATTAAAAAAATGTAGAAGGCTATTGAATGAGATCGAAGTTCTTTCACATTTTCTTCTCGAGTAACTTGTTTACATTTACGATGGTGAGATTAGAAATGGGAACGGTTTCTCTATTTCAAATTAAAAATTCGGAATTATTTACCATTGCCTTATTTTTTCATCCAGAACAGTTGGAATTTGACAGTTCAATTACAACACACCCAATGTCATGCCATACTCCACTTGCTTCCAAAAAGGGACAAATGCTTGTAAGCCGGCATATTCTCAGTATGATATGCGATATCTGACACCGAACCATAAGTACTGGATCGCAGCTCGTGGGAAATGGGAACACATCCCATTTTCGTCCAACATTATGCATTCGGGCAACCGCCGCAATGTTCTATCTATGATGACAGTGCATATGGCCTTCCCTTTCGTTATTTAATTCCCAAGTAACGAACATAACATCAGCTTCTCCAGTGCAGGGTTCTCAGCATTCAAGGGCTTGCTTCCCGGGAGAATCATCATAACAAGAACAACGACGAACGGCACGACATCATCAGAGAACGTGCTAAGTAGATGCGCTTTTCTTTCACAACTTCGCGATTGTGTGAACTCGTATGTGGTGAGAAAATCTATTCTTTCGAATCTCTTCCTTGGCGAGTTCATGGGACTCTTGTGGGGCGGTTCACAGAGTGGGTCATAAAAATGCAAAAAAGCTGATGTAGCTATGTACAGTTTAATGACTTTTTAGTTTAAGTCAAACTTATCTGAGATTGATTAGGCATAAATGGATGATAAAAGAATTTAATAAAACAGAGTTTTTTTATAAATATTTTGGATGTTATAATGAAGCTCGCAAGTATGCTATATATGATTAAAAAATAATCGTACATAATAGCTATCCGTTTAATATTTAAGTCGAACATTTTGACCAAATGAGGATAAAATTAAAATAAATTTTTAAATTCTAGGAAATCACATATTTGATATCCCATGTTTGAAAGGATCTCAAGGTTGAATTATAACATTTACTGCCCATAAATGCATAACAGTCTCACGTTTGCTTGGTTTCCTATCTACATGCATTTATGGGTAATTTAGGTACTCAATAGCTGCAACATTTATTTGTTTGGCACATACTGTATACGGGTCCATTGGGTTGGATGCTGCCTGGAGAAAATCCGACGCGTTGCGCTCTCTTCGAAATGTATTTTTATAACCCAGCATTTATAATATTGTAGCGCAGCAATGTTGGAGACTGGCTTGGCTGTATTCGTTGGAGTTGACATACGAATTTAGACCATCAATCGCCCGGTGGAAAAAGGCGCGCTTGTTACCATTTCATCAGTTCTATGTCGAAAGTCGTTCGCGTTAGACTTCTGTTTGTTTTTGAATCCGCACGCGTAAATTGGTGAAGATTGTTCGCACCCTGTCAACAGTCGAACGTAGTTTTCGTTCATTGTTCTTCTTTTCCGGGACCATTAGATACATCAAGTGAAAAACAAATTGAGTTCAAAGCAAACCAGAAGGTGCTGTTAAATTGTTTATTTTAGCGAGCAGATTTTCCCGTGGTCGCGGCATTCGTTTGAAAATGTGTACCAACAGATAAATGTTTTCGCGAGAGAAAAGTGACCTCACTCCTGATTTATTTGTTCTCAGAATTAAAAAGCATTCGGTCAGAACATTGCCTACATCCAGGCGCAACGCAACATTCAAATTCAATTTCACGCCGAGTTTCGCACAGTGCTGTTGTTCGTTCTAGTGTTGTATGTGTCTATATTTTCAAACATTCTGTAAGAAAACAAAAAAAAATCAAGTGAGGTGAAATTTACGCATGCGCTTCCGATTCGTTACACTTGTGGTCCAATAAACTGCGCGTGTTTATTTTCGTACCGAATTGAGGAGTTCTCTCGGCAAGAGATCATGCCGCTTCCCGCGGTTTCTGCTCGTTGAAACATTAGCAGCAGCAGCAGCAGCACCAGCATGGACGTGATCGAGCATAATGAGAACGAAGTCCATATCGAATGATGCCGGTTTGTGGATGCGTTTGCTTCTGTGTCTCTCGCTGATATGTGTAAACATATTTGAATTTCAAAAATAGCATTCCGCTGTCGTTGTGCTGTTGTAGGACTTAACTGGGTGTAACATCTCTTTTCCGCTATATGGAGCTCGAAGATGACCATACGAGAGTGTGACTTGCACGGGCTTGTGTATATCTGGAACCGCATTTCAAAAGGGCTTATATTGTTTTGTATCCAAACTGATATTTTTTGTTCATAGAAACTAACATCGTTTGCCAACAGGTTCGAACACATTTGATCGCAAAAGTTTGCTTTAAAAATCAGTAAGGCCCAATTGAAAGAATGGGATATCGTTTGTTGGAACGTGCAGTAACCAAACGTCGACGACGGGTGCATGTTGATTGCGTTAAAAAGAGCTCGTTTGTGTGCATGTGATTGGGATGATTTATGGGAAAATTAAGTATAGAGTTGGAGTTCTGGCATCTTGTGTTCCGAGTATAAACGGGAGCTGTTTGGATTAGTCGAGAATGAAATTGCGTCGATTGAGAGGATTAAATGGGATTTTTCATTATAACATATATTTTGAGAATTTTTTATCATATTCATATGTATGCGAAGAAAAGAAACTTTAACTGAAAAGTTTGTTTGGTCTTTTAATTTCGATTTATTGATTTTATTAAGCATTTAATCGTTGAGTTAGTCCCCAATCTATTCGTCTTGCCTTACCTTTTCATGGAAGTTTGGTGAGAGGAATGATCGTTACTAATTATGCTGTTCATCATCAGTCATTAGCATCTTTACAACAATCGTTAACGTCACACGATAAAGTTCATGCAATGAACCAAAAAGCAATTGAAGTAGGAAAACGATGAAAAAGCGTTAAATTTTACGAGATAAAATATGTATGCACAATATGCACCCTTTACAGTTTTGTCACTTTCTCAGCAAAAACGTTGGAATTTTCGTTTAATTACTGTTTAACTAATACAGTCAAACCTCCATGAGTCGATATTGAAGGGACCATCGACTCATGGAAAAATCGAGAAATCGAATCGAAAAATCGACTCCACGTAGCAAAACCTTGGAAAGCTCTTTGGAGGGACCATCACAGTAACCCAGAAAATATTTTTTAGTATGGAATAATTTGCTCCCATGAGTCGATATCGAGTCAAAGAACATCGACTCATGGAGGTTTGACTGTAGTATCCTTGCTGTGCGATTTAGCGTAATGGTATTGTTCAGGCATTTTATCAGTATTAAGCTTCGTTGCAGATATTCAGGTTAATGATCAATAACCCTAAAAATTTGTTAGGAAAATTATTTTGAGCTTTTTAGTGGAATCTCTTCACTTGTCATAAGACGAGTTTGTACAATCCCATTGAATTCCACCACTTAATTGTATCTTGACAGACTTAAGTCTTATGACAAGCCTAAAAATTTGTTTCTGTTTACAACATATATATCATTCTTCCATGTTCAGCAACATTCCTTCTGAAAAACTGTCTGAACGCCATTACAATTTCATTTATTTTGTTGATTTGTTTCGTTGAGTTGTGAGATAGTTCCAGCTCTCCTAAGGATCGCAGAAGAAATTTCAAGACAATTCCGTTTGCTGAGGGAACTACCAGAATTATACGCACGTCATGCTTCCACTCCTCCGTCAAGTCGTGGTACATACTTTATAATCTTGTTGATCTAACGGTACAGCAATGTCGATAAGAATGACCCGCTCCGTCGTTCGGTCATAAACCACAATATCGGAATCAGAGCTTCAAATAGCCGAATGTTTTTGGTGAAGCCCATCGGCCTTCGTAACATATTCATACTCAGACACTGTCAATTTTCGAAAGAATAACAGTCAGTGAGTATTAATTTTGATTTTGTAAACTACTAAATTTCTGTAAAATTGAACACTTATAGGGTTACTGTTCCTGGATTTCATCTCATAGCTCCGATAACTATCCTATGAAAAACAAAGCAATGAAAAGAAATTTGATTTGTTTCTTTTTTTTGTGATTTTTTTTTTCAGCAGTGAGCACGCATGTTAGCAAAAAAAAAGCAAACGAAATTGGTGCTCCTCAATATGCTCCTCCTGTCCAAAACTCTGGACAGTAGGGTGAACTGGGGTAATATGCACTCCGAGGTTCAAAATGCGAACTTCTGGAAAAACTGCCGAATATCTTTTTAAATCCCAAAAGGTCGTTTTGCCCTGGGGGTGTATATCACCCCCGAAACGTTGCCTTTTTTAAATTCTTTAATTTCGTGTGTTTTGACTCTGAGGTCAGCTCTTCACTTATCAGGGGAAATGGTATCCTTTTCAGGAATCCCTAATCCATATTGGGATTCGAGCAGAAACTCTTCTGGGATTCGAACAGAATCCCCTCCTGGAAATCGAACAGAATCCCATCCTGGGATTCGAACAGAATCCCTCTTGGGATTCGAACAGAATCCCTCCTGGGATTCGAACAGAATCTCTCCTGGGATTCGAACAGAATCGCTCCTGGGATTTGAACTCAATCTCTCCTAGGATTCGAACAGAATCTCTCCTGGGATTCGAACAGAATCCTCCATGGGATTCAAGCAGATTCCCTACTAGAATTCAAGCAGGATTTCGCCTGCGATTCGAGCAGAACCCCTTTTGGGATTCGAGCAGAATCCTTCCTGGGATTCAAACAAAATGCCTTCTGGGATTCGAACAAAATCCCATCTGTGATTCGAACAGATTTTTTCCTACTAGGATTCGATCAGAATCCCTACTGGGATTCCAGAGGAATACATCCTGGGATTCGACCAGAATTTCTCCTGCGATTCGAGCAAATTCTCTCCTGCGATTCGAGCAGAATCTCCCCTGCAATTCGAGCAGAATCCCTCGTGACATTCGAGAAGAATATCTCCTGAGATTCGAGCAGAATCCCTCCTAGGCTTCGAACACCCCCTCGTGGGATTCGAGCAGAATCCCTTCTGTGATTCGAGCAGAATCCCTTCTGCGATTCGAGCAGAATCCCTTCTGGGATTCGAGCAGAATCCCTCCTGGGATTCAAGCAGAATCCCTACTGGGATTCGAGCAAAATCCTTCTTGGGATTCGTCCTTGGATTCAAGCAGAATCCCTCTTGAGATTCGAGCAGAATCCGTTTTGGGATTCGAGCAAAATGCCTGCTGGGATAATCCCTTCTAGGTTTGGGCAGAATTCCTTCTAGGCTTGAGCAGAATTCTTTTCAGGTTTTGAGCAGAACCCCCACTGGGTTTCGAGCAGAATCCCTACTGAGTTTCGAGCAGAATATCTACTGAGTTTCAAGCAGAATCGCTACTGGGATTCGAGCACAATCCCTACTGGGTTTCAAACAGAATCCCTTCTGAGTTTCGAGCAGAATCCCCACTGAGTTTCGAGCAGAATCCCCACTGTGTTTCGAGCAGAGTCCCTACTGAAATTCGAGCCAAATCTTTACTGGCGATCAGAATCCCTACTGGGGCGAGAAGGTCCGTTACCTGGGGCCATATTTAGCCTCCCCTTAGATCAAGCTTAGTTTCCTTCCAAATGAAGAATATTGAAGTACGAAACTGACACTTCAAAATGGAATTGAAAATTTGTTTGTTTGTGCGGTTCTCAACCTTGCGGGGTACCCCTGCGTAACTCAAAAAATATTAAGTACATATATGAAAAATGGACCGGAACACTAACGAAATATGTATATGGCTTTTCATAAACTTTCCCGAAATTTTCATTTTTTGTGGAACTGTTCAAATTAAGCTCATACATCGAGCTCCCTTCAGAACTTTTTTGACTATTCAGGCTTCCGAGTCTTTTGAAAGTAGGATTCCACGCCTCTTGAAAAGAACCTTCCGAGCCTCTTGAAAGGCGGTTTTCGAGCCACTTGAAAGGAGGCTTCTGAAAGGACGCCTATGAGCTGCTTGAAAGTATGTTTCCGAGCCTCTTGGAAAAATAATTCCGAGCCTCTTTAAGGAAGGGTTTCCGAGCCTCTTGAAAGGAGGCTTCCGAACCACTTGGAAGAAGGTATACGAACCTTTTGAAATGAGGCCTCCGCGCCTCTTGAAAGGAGCCTTCCGAGCCTGTTGAAAAGAGCTTTCCGAGCCTTTAAAAAAAGAGAAAAGAAAAAGAAAATTTGAAGAAATAAGCTTAAAACTTTAGAAAAAGGCTTCTGGGCCTCTTGAAAAGATGCTTCCGGGGCTCTTGAAAGGAGGCTTTCGGGCCTCTTGAAAGGAGGCTTCCGGGTCTCTTCAAAGAAGGCTTTCGGGCCTCTTGAAAGGATGCTTCTTGGGCCTCCTGAAAGGAGGCTTTCGAGCCTCTTGAAAGGAGGCTTTCGAGCCTCTTGAAGGGAGGCTTTCGGGCCTCTTGAAATGTGGCTTCCGCCTTGAAAGCCTCTTGGAAGAAGGCATCCGGGCCTCTTGAAAGCAGGCTTCCGAGCTTCTTGAAAGGAGGCTTCCAGGCCTCTTGAAATGTGGCTTCCAGGCATCTTGAAAAAAGGCTTCCGGGCCTCTTGAAAGGAGTCTCCAGGGCCTCTTGAAAGGAGGCTTCCGGGCCTTTCGAAAGGAGGCTTCCGGGCCTTTCGAAAGGAGGCTTCCAGTCATCTTGAAAGAAGGCTTCCGGGCCTCTTGAAAGGAGGCTTCCAAACCTCTGAAGAAATAAGCTTAAAACTAAAAAAAAAAAGGCTTCTGGGCCTCTTGAAAAAAAGCTTCCAAGCCTCTTCAAAGAAGGCTTCTGGGCCTCTTGAAAGGATGCTTCCAGGCCTCTTGGAAGGATGCTTCCATGCCTCTTCAAAGGAGGCTTCAGGGCCTCTTGAAAGGATGCTTCAGGGCCTCTTGAAAGTATGCTTCCGGGTTTCTTGAAAGTATGCTTCCGGGCCTCCTCTTGAAAGAAGGCTTCCGGGCCTCTTAAAAGAGGCTTCCGAGCGTCTTGAAATGTGGCTTTCAAGCGTCTTGAAATGTGGCTTCCGGGCCTCTTGAAAGGAGGCTTCCGGGCATCTTGAAAGGAGTCTCCAGGGCCTCTTGAAAGGAGGCTTCCGGGCCTTTTGAAAGGTGGCTTCCAGTCATCTTGAAAGAAGGCTTCCGGGCCTCTTGAAAAGAGGGTTCCAAACCTCTGAAGAAATAAGCTTAAAACTTAAAAAAGGCTTCTGGGCCTCTTGAAACAAAGAAGGCTTCTGGGCCTCTTGAAAATAGGCTTCCAAGCCTTTTCAAAGAAGGCTTCAGGGTCTCTTGAAAGCATGCTTCCGGGCCTCTTGAAAGGAGGCTTCCGGGCCTCTTCAAAGAAGGGTTTCGGGTCTCTTAAAAAGAGGCTTCCGCGCCTCTCCAAAGAAGGCTTCCAAGCCTCTTGAAAGAATGCTTCCGGGCCTCTTAAAAAAAGGATTTCAAGTATCTTGAGAGGAGGCTTTCAGGCCTCTTGAAAAGAGGCTTTCGAGTCTCTTGAAAAAGGCTTTCGAGACTCTTGAAAGGAGGCTTTCGGGCCTCTTGAAAGAAGGCTGCCGGGCCTCTTGAGGGAGGCTTCCAAGCCTTTTGAAACGAGACTTCTGGTCTTCTTGAAAGGAGACTTCCGGGCTTCTTCAAAGGAGACTTCCGGGGTTCTTGAAATAAGGCTTCCGAGCCTCTTGAAAGGTGGCTTCCAGGCATCTTTAAAGAAAGCTTCCGGGCCTCTTTAAGGAGGCTTCCGAGCCTCTTTAAGGAGGCTTCCGGGCCTCTTTAAGGAGGCTTTCAAGCCTCTTAAAGGAGGCTTCCGGGCCTCTTGAAAGGAGGTTTCCGGGCCTCTTGAAAGGAGGCTTCCGAGCCTCTTGAAAGGTGGCTCCCAGGCATATTGAAAAAAGGCTTCCGGGCCTCTTGAAAATAATCTTCAAGGCCTCTTTAAAGGAGGCTTCCGGGCATCTTGAAAGTAGGTTTTCGAACCTCTGCAGTAAGAAGCTTCCAAGCCTCTTCAAAGAAGGCTACAGGGTCTCTTGAAAGGATGTTTCCAGGCCTCTTGAAAGGAGGCTTCCGGGCCTCTTCAAAGAAGGCATCCGGGCCTCTTGAAAACAGGCTTCTGGGCCTCTTGAAAGGTGGCTTCCGGGCATCTTGAAAGAAGGCTTCCGGGCCTCTTGAAAGGAGGCTTTCGAGCATCTTGAAAGAAGGCTTCTGGGCCTCTTGAAAGGAGGCTTTCGGGCATCTTGAAAGAAGGCTTCCGAACCTCTTAAAAGGAGTCTTCAGGGCCTCTTGAAAGGCTTCCAGGCATCTTGAAAGGAGGCTTCCGGGCCACTTAAAAGGTGGCTTCCAAGCATCTTTAAAGAAGGCTTCCGGGGCTCTTGAAAGGAGGCTTCCGGGCATCAAGAAGACGGGTTTTAGGCCTAGTGAAAGAAGGTTTCCGAGGAGCCATCGAGCATTTTGAAAGGAGCCCTCCGAGCCTCTTGAAAAGCAAAATGAAGAAATGAAGTTTAAAGAAAAAGCTTAAAAGAAGGCTTCCGAATCTCTTGAAAAAAGGCTTTCGGGCTTTGCGAGCCTCTTAAAAAAGGGGTTGGAACCTGTTGGAAGGAGCCTTTCAAGCGTGTTGAAAAGAGCTTTCCGAGGGTTTAAAAAAAGGAGAAAAGAAAAAAGATAGTTTAAATAAAAAGCTTAAAAGAAGACTTCCGAGCCTGTTATTGAAAGAAAGTTTCCGAACCTCTTAAAATTAGGCTTCCAGGTCACTTCCAGGCCTTCCAGGTTTTGATTGAAATTGTAATTTATCCGCCTTTACGCTTTTTTGGCCGAGGTACCCCCTTGGCCCGGCGAAGGTACCCCCAGGGGTACATGTACCCCAGGTTGAGAACTGCTATTTCAGGTGATAAAAACGCTGGACGACTGTAGCAGAACAATGTACATAAACCGATGCTTATGATGACTGCAAAAACTAATCAATCCGACGTATGGTGTAGAGATCAAGAAATTGGTTGAACGGGAACCGATTCCCGTTTTGACGATTACCGGTACTCCGCAAGGCCTCGGGAATCAGGCGAAAGTCATGTTATGGTGCTTAGAAGCGAGGACACTCTGGTTCCAGGGGCTCTTGAGGTGCTCACTCTGCAGCGCTAATATAATGCTAGCAAAGTCGGTGAATACTTGCAGCGGCTTTCTTGACGGGTATTACACTGATCCGGCAGGCTGTCCTAAACCGTCAAGTTGTGTCCAGTGACATTAATCCCCATTCCACGGCCAGAAACGGATCCATCCGTGAAGCTGTGTTCGTGGTCTTCGTTTTCAGCATTCAATCATTTTGCCTCTGACCTTCTGAGTGCCTCCGAATTATTGTCCCTGCTGAAGCGTAGAGCAATGGGGCTGTTTATAGTAGCTGTAGAGGGGTCCGCGACGTTAGGCATAATGGACGTTAGGCATAACGGACGTTAGGCATAACGTACCTTAGGCATAATGGACGTTTGGCATAATTTCGCCTTCTTTATGTCATGGGCTGTTCTTTGGGCAATTTTATGCCTAACGTCCATTATTCCTAACGTACTTATGCCTAACGGGGTATACCCGCTGTAGAGAAGTGCCAGTTCCGCGCTCCTTGCCAGTAGACCCGTGTCATTGGGAGAAGACCGACGCCGGCCATCGTGCGTAGCATCCGATCGTCTTCGACCAGGCGAATGAGGCGGCTTTGTAGCAGATGGCTACGGCTGGTCTAGATGGAAGCAACGCGAAAATAATTCTAACGTATTGGTTAAAGATCGGTGCTAGAATGTCGGTCAGGTTCCGTAGTCAACGCAGGTGAATTCTAAGCCGTAGGCCATTCTGATATTGATAATGGACTGTCCAATCCGCAAACGGAGCGCTTCGTTGTTTGCCCCGCCTCGTGAGGCCTGGAAAAGATTTTTTTCTGGTTTACCCTCGTCTTACAGCTTACCTTAACTGTTCGAAAAAAGGGCAGAACGGTGAGATCCCGATCGAACGATACTCCTCTGAGGGTTGGGATGCAAAGCTAGCCCAGCTTAATGCTTGGTCCAGATAGCTGATGCCTTGTTGTGCGGTTCCCAGAGTCAGTTGTCTCTGCGCATTTTCTAAATGCTATTTGTTAAGCCTTCAGTCTTTGCGATGTGTACTTACTTTGCGATCTTCCTCGATGAACCTACTCCGAATGGAGTATCCTTCTCCACTGGACTTGATCCTGGGCCAATCGCTTCATGTCGCCCTGATCGTTGAGCGCCCTCAGGTCCTCATCAACTACAAAAAGCCATCGTGTAAGCGGCTTTCCACGAAGCCTACGGCCTCTTCCGGGTCAGTCTGTGCGACCTATAGTCAAAAATTATTATCCTGGCCTTTTATTTATTTTCTGTATGGACTATACGAGTCTCGCTTGAATTCAGAATATTCATAATTACTAACGACACATTAGCATTTATTTATCTGATAATATTCAATAATTCTTACCATCTTTCCGTCTTGAAGCTATGATCATCTTGAGCATTGTATATTGAACTGCGTTTTACACCGTACCTTGAGTCCATAAGAGGTGCCACTGTTCTCCTCAAAAGGACAATCAATCGTCATACCAATCCACTTTGCTACGGACAACCGAAGCACGAACGATTCCACATGCAGTACTCAGTTAATAGTTTCCATTCGCAGTACTGCAGTGAATCAGATGGTCATTTCTTGCCTATATGTCCGGGAAGTAGTTAACTAATATCTCAGGTTCCAATTAATTAAATACTTTTTCAAACAAAGCAATGACTTGTTGGTTCGAGAACATGAAGCAAATGCGAATAAAACATAGTTCGGTTATAGAACATGCACTCCAAATCGTGTAAACAATATCAATTTTGCCGTTGCCATCAATTTAATCTCCGAGCGGGTTTCCGATTTGTAAAAATAGGCACAAATCCTACACGATCACTATAATAAATCCAACCGCAACAATGACGAAGGTAATAATTCAGGAACCGGCACCCATAACCGCCGCCGTTCTTGAGGCATGTCATAAACATTTGGTCGATCTCCTCAACATCGTTTAGCGAACACCTTTTTGCGTTTGCATTAGCTCTGCTACATGATTGATGTGACGACAAGACTTTTTCCCGCTCACAGGCCCAAACTGTGACATCTATTTCGGGACGGTGACATTTATTTTCCAACCCAACTTCTTCTTTGTTCGCTTGAGTGGAGTTTTGTTTTTACAATTCATCGATAAGCGAGCAGTTTTGCGTTTGAAAAACCGAATCTGTTTTCTGTCACGTAGAACAAGCGACAGCGAGGTAACATAGCTTATAGAGATTCGAATAAAACCCACTTGGCAGTCTTTCAAAAAATCGTATGCTGTGCTGCCTCTTCATACAATGCCGTTTTTTTATTTTGAACAATCAAAAGTGAAAGCAATATTGTATCTGATCCCACTGGATTTCCCATTCTGGAAAGTTGATTAAGATGTAGTAAGAGCGCAACTAATTTACATTCCACCGGCTAGTAATTCCTCCAACTATGAGCAGTTTTAAATAATGTGATTTACTTCGCCTCCATCGTGCACAGCAAGACAAATTGCATTTTTCTCGGATCGTAAGCACCCTTCCCGGGTGTCCATAAATCTCACTTCCCAGCCCGAACCAACTGCAGCAGCAATCATAAATCAATATCAGTTCAAGTTGACTGACTTGCGCTGCGCATGGTTCGCATCAACTACTTATTGGGGCAGCTGGGAACTCAATTTCCCAAGCACCGCATCAAAGCAAATCAGGTTGCAGTGGGCTTCGGCGGTTGAACAAAAAAAGCTACAGTACTTTGACCTCTCCAATTCGGAGTAGTTCATAATTGTATCGAGGTTTTCCACTTGACGTCTGAGAGCTGGGATTGTTTTCCAGTAAGAGCGACCCCAGATGGAAACATCATTAGCTCGATCCCCCTGTTGCTTTTTCCCCTTGGTTTTTGTTTTTAATACTTTCCACCGAAAACATTCAAAATTTATGACGAACCCTAATTGAAGCCCTAACCCGTTTCCAGTTCCATATCTCAATTATCACTTTAAAATTGTAATTAATTGTATCGGGGGAGAGCCGCCACTAAGAGTCATGACTTCCGTTCTGGTTCCCTTTGTTGAGCTGCTCATTCGAAACCGAGAACATAATTCAAAATATTACATCTGCGTGTGCTGCCGCGCCAGCACATGGATGGGGTTCGGTTTCGTTCCACTGAAGTACTTTTTCCTTAATAAGCAGAAGTAAACTGTTTTGGAATCCTAGTAGGAGGTCGAGGATGCACTTACCGGGGTTTTCCGGGATGCAAACGACCACTAATAAAGCACCCGAACGAATGTAAACAAGCTTCGTTGCGGTGCCTATTATGGCATAGTCGTGCGGGCAGATGAAGAGATGTAATTGTGTACTAATAATAGTTTTCAGCCATAGTACTGCAACTGGTCACGTACGTACGATGGGTGACTTCTGTGCGACTTGATTTTATTACCTTAACTAATGTAACATATTGGTCGGGGTTCTGCCAAATCGCACCAAACGGCTACACAAGTTTTCGATGAGCAGATTCCAATCCAATTCCAATTCAAATCTAATACGTACCTGATCCTAATCCAATCCAAATTCAATCCAAATCCAATCCAAACCCAATCCAATCCAGTCCAAATCCAATCCAATCAAATCCAAATCCAATCCAAACCCAATCCAAATCAAATACAAATCTAATCCAAATCCAATCCAAATCCCATCCAAATCCAATCCAAATCCAATTCAAATCTAATCCAAATCCAATCCAAATCTAATCTAAACCCAATCCAAATCCAATCCAAACCAAATCCAAATAAAATCCAAATCTTATCGAAATTCAATCCAAATCCAACCCAAACCCAATCCAAATCAATCCAAACTTAATCCAAATCCAATTCAAATCCAATTTAAATCCAATTCAAATCTAATCCATATCAATCCGTATCTTATTCAGATCCAATCCAAATCTTACCTAAATCAATCCAAATCAATCAAATCCCATCCAAATTCAATCCAAATGTGATCCAAATCCAATTTAAATCCAATCCAAATCTAATCCAAATCAATCCGTATCTAATTCAAATCCAATCCAAATCCAATCCAAATCCAATCCAAATCCAATCTAATCCAAATCCAATCCAAATCCAATCCAATCCAAATCTAATCCAAATCCAATCCGTATTCAATCCATAGCTAATTCAAATCCAATCCAAACCCAATCCAAATTAAATCTAATCCCAATCCAAATCCAATCCAAATTCAATCCATATCCCTTCCAAATCGAATCAAAACCCAATCCAAATGCAATCCAAATCCAATCCCAATCCAATCCAAATCCAATTCCAAGCAAAATCCAATCCAAACCTAGTACAAATTCAAATCCAAATTCAATCCAAATCGAATCCAAATTCAACCCAAACCAATCCAAACCTAATCCAAATCTATTTGTATAAACAACTCTATGGGAAACACAGGCAGAGATAAACTGATTCTAGAAAAGGTATGACCGGAAAAGGATCTGATTTATTGCAATAGGTTTGGTAAATATTTTCTCGAATCAAGTTAAATAATTGCATTCGATGGGAGACAAGGCCTATATTAGTTGACCATTATTAAATTTGTTTGAATTTTGTTCAAAAACTAAACGTAATATTGATGATTTGCATAAATATTTCCTTTGCACGCTCAACTCTCTGCAATTGTCACCGAAGATGCTCTAAAACAATCCAAACTGAAATACTGCATCATAAATAATCAAACCCCTTGGGAGGGCTGACCTATGGCGCTGGCTCCGACTTTTTCCACACAGTCGAAAGCTGCATCGCAAGGCACTCCTTTTCCAATTTCACGCTTCATCGGTAGGCGCACAGCGCAGTCGACACTACTGGCGACGCTCCAATCTCTTGGACTTGGACTATGGTCTCTGTTCGCCTCTCGGAATTGTAGGTTGGTACGACAATAATGTCGATTCGATATTTAGGCTTCATCAGCGATAGATAGCAGAGGGAACAACGCGTGTCAACTTTCGCTTTCGCTTCGGCCAACTACCAACGACTGCCATACAGATGAAAGATGGCGAGGCTAGTTAGCTGCTTCAGGGAGCTGTTGGTGGCGGCGGTGGCGTTAAGTCTACTGCCGGTGCTGGTTTGTGTACATTTCCTGCCTTGGGCACTTCGCTCAGACCTTCGATGGGCCTAGCACTCTGAAATTAGCGCGGCGAGGAAAAACCTGTACCAACCGGGTATGGTATTTTCTTACAGCATCGCAAAAGTACTTCCTCGTCATGATTTTACCTTTTTATGATGCTATCTGAACTCTTACACATCAGCGAGTAACTGATCACAATCTATGTCATGGGTGTGTCCCTAATCGATTATTGGAATCTTATCAACTAATTCCGGACAAAGGCCATTCATTATATTTATGAGCTCATCAAGTTCAGCCTTTTAATCGATTTTCCAACCGCTGAGCGTCGAGCAGAATATAAAAAGCCAAACAAAAGTCTTGATTTCGATGGAAGTTTGATCGTGGCGCTTTAACGACATAACCGGTTTCAACAATCAATTGCTTCATCGACTTGGTCGTCTCAAACTCGAACCGATTGACAAATTTGGCGACGGGTACCTATTTGCTCAATTATAAGCATAAGGCCTTAGGTACCGATTTTTATGTCGTCGACATCTACGATGAAGCTATTCGAAACGATCAACGCAACAAAAGTTGTTCATTGCCATCAAAATTGTACAAATTGGATAATTTACGGGTCCAAATCACCAGTTTTACAGCTATGATGTAATGGAATGTTGGAATTCGTCGAAGTTGATGGAGCTTCCCGTATTTTTTTTTGTGAGTTTTGTTTTGATTCAGACCTTCGGCGGTCGAACCCGCTAATGACAAACGCTCGATGACAAACCGGCTTGGGTCACGACTCAAGGTAGGTCCACCGTAGACTGGGGGCTTTTCTTTCGCGTTTATGTAACGGTCGGAAAGCGGGAAAACGAGAATGGGTAAGGGAGTGTTACTTGTCGTATCACACACGGTACAGGTACGTTTCCTTTCCTGGGTGAAAAGTCGATCGCGGCGATGTTGATGTTGCCGTGTGGCAGATTACGAAATCAGTATCGAGAGGTGACTGGGAAGATATAGCTACTATTAGAGTTTATTTGCGTGATTATGGTGTTTGATTTACGGTTTCGTCGTAGTCGTTTAAAATCGAGATAGTGTGACCGAGTTTCCGTGTTTGTCGTGCTCAGGTTATCAGAGATTCGGGAAATCGTGAAGACTGGTTGGTAGCAGCAGTAACCAATTACATAGCGTCGATTTTATACATAGATTTGATGAACTATTATGAAATCTGTGAAGTGTAAGAGATGCGATATATTTCTTTACGTAAATTTGGGTTTAGATAATGATATATGTACATCAATATAAACACCGTGACAGGCGTAGTCCTAATTAAGCGTAGTTTCCATTTAGTGTTCACTAGGGTCGCGTTTTACGCGGATGGATTTTGTTAACTTTTTGGTCTACCTCGTAGATATTTCGTGGCATCATGTCATTGTTTTGATATACCCAGAAGACCGTGTAACAGGGTGGCCACCGAACCGGGAAAAATGGGAAAAGCGGGAAAAAGACGGGAAATTGAAGTCACCGGGAAAAAAGCGGGAAAAACCGGGAATTCAGGACATGAACCGGGAAAAAAATAATTTTTGTCAACTTACATTCAAAATTCTTCAATGTTTTTAATGTAGTTAATATAAATGGGAAAGATTTACTCTTTAACATTCATTATTCAATCGCATTCTAATTTTGTTATTTGATTTTAGTACATAATGTGTGAGGTATAAAAATAAGTAGATCTTTTTCCCAGATCCAGTTTGTGTTGTCACTAGATAATTTTGATTCCAGTTTCGAATAAGCGGCTTTTGACTGACTTGTAATATTTTGTAGGTAAAAGGAAAACGGAAATTATTTCAAATCAATTCGTCTGTACATTTGTTGTAGGATATCCTCAGTTATGGGGTTGAGAGATATCCTATAAAATAGGACCTATACGATTTATGATCAATTAAATCTGTTAAACAAAAACTTGGGCAAAAATATGAGTAATAATAATGTAAAATATGAGCGCTTCGTGTGATTTGGTAGAACCCCGGCTATATGTCATAAATATTTTGTTATATGATGATGGTGATGATACTACCATCTATTGTAGCAAGGCACCTGCCATTTGATCATGCTTATATTATTGTTAGTATTCAATCAAACTCCTCCAAAAATGCGTGGGGTGGTTCCATAAGCAGAGACACTTATGCGAATCCACGGGATGAATAGAGAATCTCCTTCCAGAAGAAAGTTTGTACATACAATAATACAATCTAGCCCTTGTTTCCCAGATAGACCCAATAGATGGGGAGAAGAGCCTGACCTTTATCCACGAAATGTTAACAATAGGAAGTTTGCAATCCCACTCTTCCTATCCAAATCGCTTCAATCGGGTGATGTCATCAATATTATGTTATAAGGCATAAAAGCATAGAATCGAATATCGAAATATTCATTCTTTCGAATGAATGTTTTCAACTTAAGTTATTCTTCTAATGTCCAAGCTTGCCTTTGTACTTTTGTTATTTGTTGGTAATTTACAATTGCACAGCATTCGAAAAAAATGTATATGGTAAAATATATATTTTACGGCATGTTCAAGAGTTGTTTGGAATTAAATTTTTTAGAATTCTACAAATAATGGAAAATGGTAATTTTTTAATACTTTGCGAATATGTCTGTAATATTCTAAAGAGAAAAATATTAAAGATATTTAATTAGTATTTTTTCACAACTAATTTAATATAATAGAAGGTTACGATGGTGAAAGAGATACTCTAAGGTAGTTTTCTAACTTGTTACATGGGGATTAATGAATAAGTTCCAAAGCTTAGAACATTTCAATATACTAATATTGAATTAGGTTTTCAAAGTTTTCAATTAAAAATCCAAGATTTATTTTCTAGACATTATTTCTAGGAATTCAAAAAGTAAAATAGAATGTTTTGATTGCCTAAAATGTGTTTAAATCTTTTTAAGCAAACTGAATAATTATTTTGATCGGAAACGAAGATTGTCTTCGGGTTAAATCTGTGTTCAAATTAGTTGTTTAAAAATTCTGTGGATTTAAAAAAAGTAATGTCAATAACTAGAAGGAGGTTATACAGTGATTTACTTACTTCATTGCTAAGTTTAAAACTGTAATTGAGTTTAATTTACGTTATAAGAAAAAAATGTGTCTTTCCTAACATAATTTTGCGAACTTCAGTTACTCATGAAGGTATTCTTTGAAATAGTCTGAACTGCCTATGATCGCATATTTGTAAAACTCGCATTTTTGTTCATTTTGTAGAAAGCCTGTGAATCGTTCAGAAAGCTCAATTTACTGCATCTAATCCCACAACAGTAAAATAGGCTTTACTATCTTGCTTATCTGTGGTAAGCTGGAAATGATTGAGTTTGTGGGAAGGATTGACAAACGATTTACTAAATCAACCAAAATGCAAATGTTACAAATATGCGATCATGGGCAGTGAATAAGGTCAAACCGAGAGCTGAACATTTAAAAGATGTCGGCTATTAGATACAATACGTTTGAGTGCTTCCTGTAAACATCATCCTCTAAGAAGAGTGAACCACACTAGACTGACATGTAATTTCCATTGCCACTGTCAGAAACTAACGAAAGTTGTGCATCCAAGAAAAAATACGAATGTTTTGCAACTAATAAAAAGAATCAAATCATTGTAATTGGGTGCCAATGTAGTATTACAATACGATATTGGTTAAATGCCGGTTAACACTAACTACATGGCACAATTTCAGTGTTGCTTGTGATAAAACTATTTTCGCATAACACGTTGTAATTTAATGTATCTATTTCAAAGGTTCGTCACAAATTATCAGTTGCTTGGATATAAAACTGACCTCCAGTTTGGTCAGAAAATAAAATATCTAGTTAAAGTATAAAAACTCTTACCCTGACTTTTTTCAAGTTAAATTAAAACCGGGAAAATTTGACAAAAATTACCGGGAAAAGCGGGAAAAAACCGGGAATTCGAAAATCGAATGTCAGTGGCCACCCTGGTGTAAAACCTACCCCACAAAAAATAGTAGAAAAATCAGGTGGTGTTCAAAAAGATGTGGATATTGAGGTAGACCAAGAATTTGATAAAATTCATCCGCGTGAAAAGCGACCGCAGTTTAGCTATCTTTCTTCAATGTATACGTTTTGGAAGCTCATATATTTTCAGTCAATAGCAGCACCGGTCACGTCCTTATGTTCGTATTGGTCACTTTTTCTGGGTACGTCACTAAAAAGTCTTTTTTTTTTCGAGCACAAGTCACTAAAGCCGCTTTTTATCGTAAAAAGTCACTATGTTCAACTACTTTGATAAAAGTAAAAAGTTCTGGATCATAATTCAATTATCGTATGGTCCATCATCTTACCATAGGAAAGAAATATCAAATAATGTAACGCTTTGTGTATTCGTCGATATAGTTGCTTTATACTGGAAGAATGTATGAATAATGATCGCGTATTCAGATTACGAACATTTAAAAGGTATTTAACGTGATCGCTAATGAAATGATGAGAAATGAAATGAAAATAAGATGAGTGAACTATGACATCAAGATACTCTTTATCATGCCATTAAGCTCGTAATCTGGTTGACACTGGTAGACCACTTTTCCATACAGTGTTATGGAGAACAATCTACAAAACTGAGCCCTAGCTTAGTCCATTTTTCGAGATGGAGCAATAAGTTATGGTAATTAAGGTTTCAGCGTACTTAGTCCTCCCTAAATCTCAAAAATAAAACAGGCTAGGCTGAACTACTACTAGATTACTAAAAAATCGAGTTGATGGTTTAAATACGTACTTACTAGCTCTTTATCAACTGGTGAACAATGGTAGTGAGAGGAACAAACGAAAATTCTTGTTGTTGGGCAAATTCTTTAGCTTGAAATGATTAGGTTTTCAGCGTTTAATTGGTGATATTTTAGCAACAAGACAAGGATGTAGCTAGAACTCCGAATAGCAGTATTAATGTTCTGTTTCCTCAGGAAAGAACTGATTTCTTATTCAGATTGCTCTCTGTGAATAGTATAAATAACCTTGTCATGCTGCTCTTGAAAAAAACAAACAAAATAAATGCTGTATTGAAATTGATACTGTATCGCTTCTCAATAGTAATGGAATAATTCTACATGCACTGGCTGTCTAATAACTGGTCGCTGTGGCACTCAAAACTCACTGCCCAATTATTGACGATGGTAGGTCATTTGGCATAAGGCCGTTTGGCATGATAATTGTGTAATCATCAATTTCGAAACTTATGCATAATTAATGTTTTTTTGATTAATGATGTTTTAAATTGATTATTTCGAATTAAAAATCAGATTCTATCAAATCACTACTAGAAGGAACTTTGGTAGACTTTTTATTATCTGCCTATTTCTTTTAAAATCTGTTTACCTCTGGGTCAGCAGAAAGATCGTCGTTGACTAAAACAGCAAAATTGCTTTTCTTTGTCAAATTATGCATTTGTCAGGCATAACACAAGGGAGAATATGTATGGTTCCTATTCTCAATGTAGGGAAGATATAATTCCGCCTTTCAAAGGATGTATTTTCTTGGCGAAGACAAGGGAGATTTTATTCATTTGTACCGTTATGGCATTTGCTCGGTTTAAGGCAAAGTTAGATATGATCCCTTTTTTCAAAGTATGCATCTTCCCGATAGTTGCATCAGGGGAAATCAAGATATGGTTCCATTTTTCAAAGGATACATTTGCCCGGCAGATGGCGAAATAATATATGCTTCACTCTTCCAAATCAGGCATTTGTTCGGTTTAATGCGAGGGAAGATATGATCCCTTCTTTCAAAGGATGGCAGAAGGTCCAGCAGAAGGCAAAAGTTGATATAGTTCCTTCTTTCAATTCAATTATTTACTCGGTTAGAGGCAAGGGAACATGATTTCTTCATTCAGAGAATGCATTTGCTCGGCAAAAGGTAAAAGACGACATAGTTCCTTTATTTAAGATACAAGAAGAAGTTTTCCACTATCACTATTTTGCACGCCTACAGATAGCGGTGAATCGTAAATTGACAATCTTTGAAAAGAATTTGTTTAGAATAAAATATGTACTACTTTGAGTTACTTACAGAAACGCAAAAAAGGTTCTGTTTTATCAACATTTTTTTACTTTTCGTCTAATTAACTTTAATTATCATTCAACGCCATTATTTTCTGGAAATGTTCTATCCTACGAAATGGACGCATTTGCCCGGTATAAGGCAAACATAGGAGGTAATGTAAAAATAAACGCATTTGCCTGTTTTTTTTTAATGAACGCATTTTTCCAATAGAAGGCGAACAGAGGATAATGGTTTTAAGCGAACAGAGTTGATAATGCCTTCTATGGATGAACGGTATAAGGCGAACATAGAAGATAACGTCTTCTTAAAATTAATGCGTTACCTGCGGCATTATGCCAAACGGGGTACAATCATTGTTAACTTCATATAAAAGTCAATTTTCATAACTTTTTCTACAACAACAAGTGTTACTAATAAAATCATTCCAAATATTGTTCATCAAGCGTCGCGCTTGAGTTTTTTATTGCAAAATCGTTTCGTTTCACTCTTCTTCTTCTACGATTGCTCTACATTCCAACTGGCACTTGGTCGGCTTTTTCAACTTAGTATTCTATTAGCATTTCCTCAGTTATTAATTGAAAGCTTTTCTATCCTGCCATTGCATGAGTATGTATTTTGTGTGGCAAGTACAGTGGATACACTATGCCCAGGGTGTCGCGAAAGTTTCCAACCCGAAAACATCCTAGACCGGACCGAGAATCGAACTCGTCATCTCCGGATTGGCAATCCTACGCCTTTGCTCGCAGGGCTACTCGAGACCCCGTTTCGTTTCACTCATTTTACCGAAAATTAATAGAGGCTAAAATACAGAAAATCATAAGGTAAATCATTTGTAGGATTCGATTTATGCAGGATTTTGCCTTGATTCAAATCGTACATGCGTTTTGAAATCTTTTTCTCTTGACAATGACAAAAAGTCACTTTCTGCAAATGATAAGGTGCCGTCAGACGTTGCAAGCAAATCACTCGCAACCAGCATTTTGCTCGCAGAAAGTGACAACTGTCAAAAATTTGCCTGTCTGACTACACTGAAAGTGATTGCATGCAAACAAATGACAACTCGTAAGCAAACGCTCGCTTGCAATGTGTGACTGCTAAACGTTAAAAAAATTCAACTCGCAGAAACGAAATTGCGCTTGCTAGTGCAGCACTAGCAAATTTTTCGCTCGCAAAAGTGAAAACGTTTTCAGGTGGCAGTGTTGCATTGCAAAAATAGGAATGAAATTAGATTTTGTGGCCGAAAAACAAGTTTTTCGTTTTTGTTTATATTTGCATGAGAGTAAATCCGACATTTGCTTAAAGTAAAAAACTGCTACGTGTGACTGCAATTGCGAGTGCTCTCAGAAATCATTCACTCGCACAAGTGATTTGCTTGCAACGTCTGACGGAGCCTATAGTCACTATTTGGTCTCTTTTCTCGTCACCGTTGGTCACTAAAGTCACTATTTTGAGCAGCATTGATCGCTACCAGCTATGGAAAGAAAATATTTTTAATTCGACTCTTTGCTACTAGGGACCGAGTATACCTCTGCATCTCCACGATTGTCTTGGGATATGATATTGTAGTTATTAAATATATTTTATCTGAATCCACTTTGGTAAGCGATGCGATCAATGGGTTGGGATACATTAATACGAATTGAAAAATTACCCACAGAAAATGTATTCTAATTTTCAGGGGAAATTCATTCGAATATCCAGAGCAAATTCATTCGAATTTACAAACAAAATTTATTCAAATTTACAGAGAAAACTCATTAAAGTTTTCAAATGAATTTCATTCGAATGTTTAAAAGAAAATTCATTTGAATTTCCTGAGGAAATTCATTGGAATTTCCAGCGGAAATTCATTGGAATTTCCAGAGGAAATTCATTCTAATTTCCAGAAGAAATTCATTCCAATTTCCAGAGGAAATTCAATCTAATTTCCAGAGGAAATTATCATTCGAATTTCCAGGGGAAATTCATTCGAATTTCCAGGGGAAATTCATTCTAATTTCCAGGGGAAATTCATTCGAATTTCCAGGGGAAATTCATTCGATTTCCAGGGGAAATTCATTCCAATTTCCAGGAGAAATTCATTCGAATTTCCAGGAAATTCATTCGATTTCAGGGAAATTCATTCCAATTTCAGGGAAATTCATTCAATTTCAGGGAAATTCATTCAATTTCCAGGGAAATTCATTCAATTTCAGGGAAATTCATTCAATTTCCAGGAAATTCATTCAATTTCAGGGAAATTCATTCAATTTCAGGGAAATTCATTCGAATTTCAGGGAAATTCATTCCAATTTCCAGGGAAATTCATTCGAATTTCAGGGAAATTCATTCAATTTCAGGAAATTCATTCGAATTTCCAGGGAAATTCATTCAATTCAGGGAAATTCATTCAATTCAGGGAAATTCATTCAATTTCAGGGAAATTCATTCAATTTCAGGGAAATTCATTCCAATTTCAGGAAATTCATTCGAATTTCCAGGAAATTCATTTGAATTTCAGGGAAATTCATTTCAATTTCAGGGAAATTCATTCAATTTCAGAGGAAATTCTTTCGAATTTCCATAGGAAATTCATTCAAACTTCCATAGGAAATTCATTCGAATTTCAGAGGAAATTCATTCCAATTTCCAGAGGAAATTCATTCGAATTTCCAGAGGAAATTCATTCAATTTCAGAGGAAATTCATTCCAATTTCAGGGGAAATTCATTCCAATTTCCAGGGGAAATTCATTCCAATTTCCAGGGGAAATTCATTCGAATTTCCAGGGGAAATTCATTCGAATTTCCAGGGGAAATTCATTCGAATTTCCAGGGGAAATTCTTTCGAATTTCCAGGGGAAATTCTTTCGAATTTCCAGGGGAAATTCTTTCGAATTTCCAGGGGAAATTCATTCGAATTTCCGAGGAATTCATTCGAATTTCCAGAGGAAATTCATCTCAATTTCCAGAGGAAATTCATTCGAGGAAATCATTCGATCTAGAGGAAATTCATTCAATTTCCAGAGGAAATCATTCAATTTCCAGAGGAAATTCATTCAATTTCCAGAGGAAATTCATTCAATTTCCAGAGGAAATTCATTCAATTTCCAGAGGAAATTCATTCAATTTCCAGAGGAAATTCATTCAATTTCCAGAGGAAATTCATTCAATTTCCAGAGGAAATTCATTCAATTTCCAGAGGAAATTCATTCAATTTCCAGAGGAAATTCATTCAATTTCCAGAGGAAATTCATTCAATTTCCAGAGGAAATTCATTCAATTTCAGAGGAAATTCATTCAATTTCCAGAGGAAATTCATTCAATTTCCAGAGGAAATTCATTCGAATTTCAGAGGAAATTCATTCAATTTCCAGAGGAAATTCATTCAATTTCCAGAGGAAATTCATTCAATTTCCAGAGGAAATTCATTCGAATTCAGAGGAAATTCATTCGAATTTCAGAGGAAATTCATTCAATTTCCAGAGGAAGTTCATTCAAATTTCAGAGGAAATTCATTCAATTTCCTGAGGAAATTCATTCAATTTCCAGAGGAAATTCATTCGAATTTCCAGAGGAAATTCATTCAAATTTCCAGAGGAAATTCATTCGAATTTTCAGAGGAAATTCATTCAATTTCAGAGGAAATTCATTCGATTTCAGAGGAAATTCATTCCAATTTCCAGAGGAAATTCATTCAATTTCCAGAGGAAATTCATTCAATTTCCAGAGGAAATTCATTCAATTTCCAGAGGAAATTCATTCGAATTTCCAGAGGAAATTCATTCAATTTCCGGAGGAAAATCATTCAAATTTCCAGAGGAAACTCATTCGAATTTCCGGAGGAAATTCATTCGAATTTCCGGAGGAAATTCATTCGAATTTCCAGAGGAAATTCATTCGAATTTCCAGAGGAAATTCATTCGAATTTCCAGAGGAAATTCATTCGAATTTCTAGAGGAGGAAATTTATTCGTTATTATTATTCGTTATTATTCGTTATTATTATTCGTTATTATTCGTTATTATTAAATTCATTCGAATTTCTCGAGGAAATTCATTCGAATTTCCCGAGGAAATCCATTCGAATTTCCCGAGGAAATCCATTCGAATTTCCCGAGGAAATTCATTCGAATTTCCCGAGGAAATTCATTCGAATTTTTTCGAGGAAATTCATTCGAATTTTTTCGAGGAAATTCATTCGAATTTTCGAGGAAATTCATTCCAATTTCGAGGAAATTCATTCCAATTTGCCGAGGAAATTCATTCGAATTTCCCGAGGAAATTCATTCGAATTTCCCGAGGAAATTCATTCGAATTGCCCGAGGAAATTCATTCGAATTTCCCGTTCATTCGAATTTTCAGAGGAAATTCATTCGAATGATAAATTTCTTTTAAGAAGCTCCAAACACATTCGAAGTTCCAGAGGAAATTCATTCGAATTTCCCGAGGAAATCCATTTGAATTTTCCGAGGAAATCCATTTGAATTTCCCGAGGAAATCCATTCGAATATCCCGTTCATTCGAATTTCCCGAGGAAATCCATTCGAATTTCCCGAGGAATTCCATTCGAATTTCCCGTAGGTCGGTTTTATTGATTTTTCTTCGTAGTTATATTCTTTACAATGGTTTTAACTTATCCTTAGATTACACTTGAAATAATGATGCAACTGTACCAATAGTGGCGAATCTCATGAAAAATTTATGGTTATTTTTTAAATTATTTATTATTATTATTTATTAAAATTATTAAAATTGTTTTTAACACCACTAAACAGTATACCCATTACTGGTGCAAGTAATTTTTGGTAGTTGTTGATGTTAAGTAACATTAATTTCGTTTTTGTTTGCAAATGTATTAGTTTATCTATTGGCTAAGGTTTGACGATTCTACGGTTACAAATATGCAGTTCAATTCCTACCATCTCAGCTTCGATTAAAAACCTATAACGGTTTTATCCAGAGTTATATAATCTGTTTGACTGACACAGATTTTATGCAACGTAGCGGCTTAAAGAGTTGATCAATATCAAACTTGAATCAAAAACTCGTATTAAAAATGAATTATACCACCTTAAACCGAAACAGTATTATGTCTGCGGGCAGTTTTACGGCCCACTTCTGCCATCATCGGTTGTTAATAGTCAAACGTGTCGCACCACGTGCTTTCCCATGGCTTTTCTATCGAAATTTGTCATCACATTCACCCCCATAAACAGTCAAACTAATGGCACACTCTAGGTAATGAAAAAATCACCCAAAGTGAAAGGCATAATGAGGAAAAGAAAAACATCACCAATGTTTATGATGTAAATAAACAGCAGGGAAGCAGCATAAAACTCATCCCCCGGCGGTCGCACGTCTTGGCTTAGTGCACCACATTATGATGATGATAGTAAAATGAGATAGTGATGCTGATGTATGCGCAAACACTCGCAGGTCGCAGGTAGTATCACTTCAGTAATATTTTTCTTTCTTGGTGGGAACCCAAAGAAGGTTCATCCCTCCAGTCCAGGCACTTGCTTGAGCCCTTGGTTTGACAATTTTTCCAACTGGAGCAGATTACTTTCCGTTGTTTATTTCACTTGTCATCGATGCAAAGAGATAGTTTTCCCACAGTGCGTCAACTAACAACGCCCTACCCAAGTGCACCAGGAAGTCAAGTCTTACGGGAAATAAAAGCACTCAATCTGTCGGCTCGGAAAGTGTTGAAAATGGGGGTCTTAAACTGCAATCGGTTTAAGCCGGATTATGCCTTTGATGTTTGCTTTGGAATATAAAGCTGTTTACGATCTTCGAATGGAAGCACAAATTGACTTTGTTGTGGCGAGGATGATGGTTGCCCAACTGCTCATAATCTTCGTTGTTAAATAGGCAATTAAATCGACGGATCGGATGTCTTCTATGCCTTTTCCTCCACATCATCAATGCAGAAAGCTGAAACATTTGCACTATCCAAGCAAAAACATTATTATGCATTGGTCGTGTGTGCTGCTACCCCGAACGCGTTGTGTATGCATTTTGCATACAATAATGTTTAAATGAGGATGGTATGGTTTGAAGAATAAAATAAATCGCCCTGATAAATAGAAATTCAACGTCGACAGCAAGAATTTTAAATAAGCAATGAAAAGTACCACATAAGAAAACCAAATTCATGTGAACTTGAAGAAAATAGAAGCGGTAACGGCTATGGCAGGTTTTGATCTATTTTTGGTAGTTGGTCACAAGATGCTTTGATGTACAAAGAAGGCTCAGGCAAAATATGAGAAAAATTAGTCATAGAAAAACACATTGACAATAATTATATTCATATGTGGAGCACGATAATTGACTTTTTTGAATAATTTTGCATATTAATATGCCTTAAATTTATATTTTATTGTCGGACCTTCTTTTAGCTGCTCCATTCAGACCAATGCGATGTTACGGTGGATCAACGTCAAGAAAGTTTAATTTTACTCCGCTTCATTACAGTTGCCAGAGTGGGCATGCAGTCGCTTGAGATGCACCTTTTTTGAGCAAATTATTTAATAATCAACACAAGTATGCGGTGATGAATGGCTGCGCCCATGTCTCACTATAGTTTTGTGTTGCTTCGTCCAATTTGAATACAGCCAAGTGTAAACAACCTCCACTCCCTCATGTGAAACACTTTGGGAACGAAAAAAAAAACATGTCAGGAAAGAGAAGCGGCTCACGAGACGGCTGAGAAAGGGAAAGATGCGTTCGAAAAATAGAAATGTTACTTTTCTCGGTGTTGAGATTTGGTTGGCTGAGTGTGAAAAAATATCAGTCAACATTTTTTATTATTACAGTCCTCGAACTACGATTATGATGGGCGAAGAATACATCGCCATATGTGCACTATACCAACAACTGGGCAGCATGTGAGTGAGTCTCGGTAAGGGAGATGATGGAGGATGTATCCGATTTTAATAATAAATGAGATATTATTAGCTGTTGTTGAGTAGGAAAAATAATCAACGTTGCCTATCGCTTTGGAAATTCGAAGGGGGAAAGGAAATATTGGTTTGTATCCCATAGAGAGAGATGTCGAAGGTACTTATTCAACGAAGCCAATTGTGTCAATAGTGTAGTTGAGTGGAAAAACAAACATGGTTTTTACGGTTTAGTTTCATAACAATCCGTGAAGTAAGTACGACCATGGTTTAGGATCAGAAAAAAAAAATATTCGCCTATGCTGCAAATACAATTGCACCCCATGGATGGTCGTTAACCTTTACGTCTTAACCTATTGAGCGCATCACAATTTTGATTATGCTTTTGCTCTAACCCATTCAATTTTTGACGGATTTGTTTGAGATTTTCAGATATGAACCAGAAATTATCATAGCTTTAGAGGATCGATCGATTGGACATGGCGGTTTGACGGTTCGGGATTTTTACTCATGCCCATATAGGACATTTTTGGCTTTTATGTTTGTTATTCGTACCAACATCGTCTTTTCATACTCGTATCAGAAAGAAACTGATTTCCGTAGTCTCTAAACGAATTTGAAAACATGATGGCCAGTTTCGAACATACTGAAACCGGTGCCGGGGTTTTATCTGGGGACATGTAAAGAATACCTTCAAATGTATCAATAGACATATTTTTTGTGAGAGTCAAATTGAACCAAATTTTAGAATTCTGTCATCAATTTTGACCCATTTGCATTCATAGGAAACATCCCGGACACCCGGAACCGATTCCGGTTCGTTGTTCTTGATACTTATTATATGCAAATTTCAACATATTTGTAGTTCACTGCCAAAATTGCAGCTCAATCGGTCATTGGGGCACAAAGTTACAGCTTGTCAAAGTAAACCGCTGCTATTATTCTGAACACAGTTATGTCCAACATCACCAAAGCTAGGGTAGAGAACCATTTGGGCAGTACTCCCTATTCCCGACCACAACGTTCATTACTCGATCGCATTACAACCAAATTACTTGTTTTTTAGTACATGGTTAGTTTCTGTCGACATCTAGTGATGTACAAAATTGTACAGTTCCATTTGGTTGGAACGCGGTCGAGTTATTAACGTTGCGGAAGGGAATAGGGGGTGCTGCCCAAATGGTCCCGCTCCCTATATGCAGAGCTGTATGCACATTTCGACTTTTCAAAATCACATCAAGAAAAAACAATCATCATCCCCGAACTGGTTCCGTAGCACTAGCTGAGGACACATATCTGAATACCTTTAAACCATATCAATCTTCAACTTTTTTTTACGAAATACATGAAGGCTTGTATAACTAAAATTCATTTGGCTAAATGAAAGTTGGCCAAATAACACGTCATACCGAAAGTCATCTAGCCTAATTGAACGTTTGGAAGAAAAAGTTATTATGCTAAATATTAGTTGTCTGAATATTTTGATTGACTAATTAAGTGATTTTGGCTGAAGAAGCCATTTAGTCATTTGGCCGAAAGAGAGGTTTTGCGAAATAGCTCATTTGACCGAACATGTAATTGGATTGAAAATAAGTCGAAGCGTTCATACGGCCAGAAATGTCGTTTCGACGAACAGGTCATTTGTCCAAAAATGGCGCATTGCCGTATTGTCGGCATATTAAAGTGCCGATCTAGAGCTCCGAATTTGGCCGTTTTGTATGAAAAACGGCAGATAGGCGGGCACTTTATTATGCTGGCCGCAGTAGATGGTCATAAGGCCAAAAATGTTATTATTTAAACGTGCTATACGGCTTAACAGATCATTTGGTCTAAAATGTCACTCAGCCGAACAATATCATTTGGCAGAAAATGTTTTGCTCGAAAAAGGTAGTTTTGTCGAACAGCTCAATCGGTTGAAAAGGTCACAAGGTCGTACGGTCGAAAATGTTATTTAGTCGATCAGATCATGACCCGCGAAGGCCATTTGTACAAAAAGGCCAGCGGAGAAATTTGATTGGGTGATTTGGCCGAAAAATTGTAGAGCCGAAAAAAAATATGACCTTGACCATACCTTTGATCAAAGCAACTAACAGAATAGTCCATCTCGGCTAAGGTTGTACATGTTATTTTGTCGAAAAAATCTATAAGCTGATTGGGTCCAGACCAAATAAAAACAGACACATTAGAAAATAAATGGTGCAACATTTTAACATCACAGAGAGCAGATTTTTATCTTGTGTTCTTTGCACTATTCATTTTGAAACATGTCTTCATATCCCCGTCACACGGTGCTATTTAGTGTAACCATCGATTTGTTCGTATAGTTGAGGGCCATTTTGCCGAATGCCGTTCCTTATACTAATTGGTAGACGAGAAGTAAGAGGTGAGAAATCAATTAGCAGTGAGTAGTGAGCAGATGGAAGACAGATGTAAACAGTGAGGAGTAATCCATTTCACGTCTCACCCTTCTCCCTTCACATTTCACACAGCTCACATCTATTCCACTCTGCTCACTTCCCACTTCTCATTTCTCATCACTCACTTTTTGTTTGGGTGGAATTATCTGAAAATGTTAGGAATTTTCTCAACTTTTCAGCGAAACAGCATAGCCGATCATTGGATATCAACAATAACAACCTCTCTGACATTACAGTACCCGGGCTAGCAGTGTAGAAGGTCGATAACTTTCTGTAACACGGCTCAAGAAAGCTAGGAGGTTAATATTAATCAACGCACCAAATTTCGAGGGTACCAAAACCCAAAACCCATGAAACCAGCGTCAAGAATAAAGTGTGGCAGATTTCTACCAACATGTTTCAGCACGCTCACAGTGCTTCCATTCCCCTAGAAGGGCGGTCATAAATATAAATTACGAAAATTATACGGTAAAATGGTGTACTTTTAGTATTTTTCGGGTTAAACAGCCTATTTTTTAATTATTTGGTAGGCTCAGTCATTATCATACTTTACGGAGCCGATTTCAGTATTATATGCAAAAATCCAACAAACAACGTTCAATTTACATTCTTGAGGAAGATGCGTGGGTGGGAAGATGCTTGTTATTGTGAAAGTAGTAAACGAAAATAAACCTGATTAATCCACCTAGCGGTGTTAATGCCTTTCTAGTGCATATGAAAAAATAGTATTTTTGCCATAACTTTTAGACCCATTGTGCGATCTGGCCAATTCTTATTAGAAAACAAAAGGATATGATTCCACGTGGAACGCAACTTGTTCCGAACAAATCGGTTAAGTCTAGATCAACATTTGAAAAGGGCGTAACAGCCAAAATTTATTCCTTCTGATTCTTTGTCCACATATATAGCTAAATATGTAGACAAAGAATCAGAAGGAATAAATATTGGCTGTTACGCCCTTTTCAAATGTTGGTCTAGAAATATAAGTGCCTTAAAAATAAGTGAGTTTTTTTGCGCACATACATACGCACACATGCACACGCACAGACATATATCATCTGGCAGGGTCTCCGGGCGTCCTATAACAGTTCGTTTTTGGAACAAACGTATAGCCTTTACGTATACTTAGTATATGAGAAAGGCAAAAAGGTTTAATATATCAATTTAAAGTTAAATATAGTACTACCACGATATACTATTTAATAATCTGCACACAGCTCTTGAATAACAGAGACTGTCAGAGATGTCAGATGCTTTTCAGTCTCATAAAGTTGACCATGATAAAGAAAACATAATACTCGTGTTCATCAATTTTGGTAATTTTTTACCATCGATTATTTCCAAGCTTAGTCGCAGACTGCGGTAACTGAAATGCCATTTAGGCAGCAGTCAGAAATATGAATACACTTGAAGGATATTCAAAAGAAATTGAAGTATACGATTAAATTGAGCAGAAAATATGATATCTGTTGAACAAACATAATTTTGTTATTTGTTTACCCTTAGGTTTTTCGTGGACGGTTGCAGCTGTAATAGCCTTTAGATGAAAGATAGGAGTGTAAATATCTTCTTCGAGGATGTTTCTGGAGGGGATTTGAAGGAAACATACTTTCTTAGTGGATGCAGAGGATAACAAAATTGAGTAGAAAATTGTGTTTTCGTCAAAGAAACATAGTAAAGTTATTTGTTTACCATTCTTGGTCGCAAACGGTCGCAGCTGAAATAGCCTTTAGATGACAGATTAGAGTGTTAATATTTACTTAGAGGATGTTTCTGGAGGGGATTTGAAGGGAAAACATACTTTCTTGGATGATGAAGATAACAAAATTTAGAAGAAAATTGTTTTTCCGTCGAAGAAACATAGAAAAGTTATTTGTTTACCATTTGCTTGATCGCAAACGTTCGCAGCTGAAATAGCATTTGGATAACAGATTAGAGTGTAAATATTTACTTAGAGGATGTTTCTGGAGGGAATTTGAAGGGGAAACATTCTTTCTTGGAGGATGGAGATAACAAAATTTAGAAGAAAATTGTTTTTCCGTCGAAGAAACATAGAAAAGTTATTTGTTTACCATTTGCTTGGTCGCAAACGGTCGCAGCTGAAATAGCCTTTAGACGACAGATTAAAGTGTTAATATTTACTTAGAGGATGTTTCTGGAGAGGATTTGAAGGGGAAACATACTTTCTTGGAGGATGAAGATAACAAAATTTAGAAGAAAATTGTTTTTCCGTCGAAGAAACATAGAAAAGTTATTTGTTTACCATTTGCTTGGTCGCAGATGGTCACAGCTGAAATAGCGTTCAGATGATAGATAATAGCGTAAATATTTACTCAGGGAATGTTTCTGACGGGGATCTGAAGGGGAAACATATTTTATTGGTGGATGATAATAATGAAATTCAGAAGAAAATTGTAAATCCGTTCATCACACACAGTAGAGTTTTTCGTTGACCATTTGCTTGGTTGCGGATGGTCCCAGCTGAAATAGCATGTAGATGACAGATTAGAGAGTAAAAACTTACTCAGAGGATATTTCAAGAGGTAATTCAAAGGTAAAACAGAGGTTTCATGAGATATGCCAACATTTTCACGAATAGTTTATTTAACTGGATTATCTTAAATTCGAAGCCTTATACAGATCATATTAGCTCAAATTCTACAAAAATTAAGATTGCATCTTATATAGTATACCATAAAGTAGCAGTTTAGGGATAACTTGTTGAATTTCGATAAAGTCATGTTTTTAGATTTATGACCTATGGGGGAACCACTGTGGCGCTGTAACGATATGATGACAGTACAAAACAATGACAAAATGATCAATACAAAGTACACAACACTTCGGACTAAGGCAAATCATCTGTAATTTGTTTTTTATCTGTTCTAAACCTAATCGGCTAATAGATTTTTTCGACAAAACACTTCGACTCATTTAATCGTATGTTTGTTCTAGGTCAATTGATATTTATGGTCAAATGACATTTACAGTAAAATTGTGACGAGCTCGGTGGTCTAGTGGCTACCGCTTCTGCCTTATAAGCAGGAGGTCGTGGGTTCAATTCGAGACTCGTCCGTTTTCTAATTTGTATGTCTATCTTAGTTCTTTCTGCGTTTCAAGTTCTACCAAAACGGTTCCTACTGTTATAACCTTCCACACAATCCCAAAAACTCCCGTGGCATCTATGAGAGGTCGTATAGTTCTCTGCATCTTTCTTAAGTAGGTGTCCAACTAACCATCCTTTCCCTTCCTCAGTATTCGCAAGGGCGTGGGCGGGACAGATCTCGACGCATCCATCTAAGAGATACTGGTTAGTTACAAATCAATATTTTTGGTAACTGATAAAATTGATGCTACTCTCGTACAATAGTCTTGGCTTGTACCACCTACGAATGTGCGAATTGTTCAATGCTAATGCCAATGACATTTATAATCAAATGGCATTTTTAAAACGAAAATCTGTTCGGCCAAATGACATCTTCGACTGTAGTAGGTCCATTTCGGCATTAAATTTTCAACAAAACAACATTTTCGGCAAAATAATACTTTTGGCTTTTGGCTAAATGACACATTCAGTCTTATGACCATTCGATCAAGCGACATTTTCGGACAAATTACCTGTTGTATGACCCGTTCGACCAAATGACCTGTATGGCAAAGTTTAATTTTTGACCAAATGGCCTGTTCGGCGAAAGGACATTTTCGACCGTTCGGAAAAAAAAAGTCATTTTCGGTTATATGCATCGTTCGGCCAAATCGCGTTCGGGGTACGATCTGTTCGGCCAGATGATATTTTCGACCGTATGAGTTTTTGACTCGATCGGTCAAATGCCCTGGCAAGTATCTTGTTTGGTTAAATGACCTTTTCGACTGTAGGATCCATTTGACCTAATTACATTTTCGACCAAATAACATTTCGGCCGAGCGACATTTTCAGCCAAATGACTTTTGGTCAAATGATTTGTTCAGTGAAATGACATTTTGGGCTGCATGAAGTAATTTTCGGTCAAATGACATTTTCGGCCGATTGATTTGTTTGACTAAATGGCGTCATTGCTCAAACATTTGGCAACATTTGGCCGATCGAAATATTCTACTAGTATTTAGTATAATGAAACAAACATGATTGAGTATTGAGTATTGGAAACGACTGGAAATAGTTTTCATGAAAGAATTGCGGCTATCTCAGTCTTAAAAACCATTTAACGGTGAACGTTTTATTCTGCCCGACGTTTCGGCGATTGCATTGGATGTTTCCTTTTTCAAGGCAAAAACTACATCTTTAGAGAATTTTCAACATGTATACTAGACCATTCTGGGATGGCCTCAGCTCTCCCCATCTTAGAGATGTGCCTCATCTCAAATCACACTAACATCATCAATTACCGTACAGATGTTGAAAATCTAAACATAGCATATGCTGGGATACTGCATACAATTAAAAATCACAAGAGTAAAAAGCACAGACGAATAGATGAAAATAACAACACACAGAGTTTGAATCCGGGATAAAAGTTATGTACATAAATTCACCATTTTTAAAACAGTCGTTGTAATGTCGAGCACTCTGACCTTTCACAAAATAACTATTTTGCACCACTGCAAAAGTAAGACAATTTTTCACAAAATAATGTATTATAACTAAAAACTAATATTCGACAAATTTAGAAGCCCAAATTATGACCATACGACACCCAGAGCGACATTATATTAAAACGGAAACGATTGACCAAGTAAGATTAGATTTGGCATCTAAAACTGTAATTGAAAAATCTCTAAAAATATAGTTTCCTTGTAAAAGACTACATCCAATGGCTTAAACGAGGGGCAGAATAAAACATTACCCCGTATAATGGTTTTTAAGATTGAGATAGTTGCAATAAAATTCTTTAATAAATGAAACAAATATTGGACATCCTGGAAAAAAAAGGACAAGTGATTTGTAGTTGCGGACAATAAACTCAATTGTCATAACAAATGAGTCTATGATCTTGAAGCTCTTTTGCCTTAAAAAGGCATCTACTATTTATTAAAGCACGCAAAGGTGCTCTGAAGTTTTGACCATATTTAGCAAGTCTCCACTACAATTGACAGATACTTTAGTGGTTTCATGACAACAGACAGTTTGGATAATTTTAAGCTGAAGCCGAGAAAGTCAGGAAAATTTACTTGAGATGAAAAGATGGTTGAAAGCGTTCAAATGAATGAGATGGAATTTATCAGCACTTGCCCGAACGTTGGAATTAATTCTACCTATCAAATCCCATACATCATCTACTTCATATTTTTTACACTTTTTCATTCACTCTTACTTCAAATCCTTATCGAGATATCGCTGCAAAATTATTTTGTGCCTTGTTCATATTTTTTCCGAATTATTGTGTTTGAAAAAAAGTTTCCTTGTTTGTTGAAAACTGTGAGAAGAACTGCATTGAATGTTTACAAACTGAGTGGATACAATAAATCAAAAACTAAAAACTTTATCATTTTGTGGCATATCTTGGGCATATTTTGACCCGCACCCCCAGAAACTGGACGTTGGAGAAAAAAATAATTTATATAAACCGTCAGGGATGTTTTGATGCAGCGATAGCCAGGAACGGACATTACACATTTTTCTTCTTCGGCATGGGGGCGGTTCCTTAGATGAAGATGATGACCCACGATGTCTACATACAATTTTGCTTGCTATTTAGGCCCTTTCTCCTCCTTCTTTGGTCAATGTAAAGTGCATGGTTGTTCCGACTACGCGGATTTGGCGCGGACTTACATAACGATTTTAGGACTTCGCGCGGATTTGGCGCGGATTTAGTTTAAGGTGAAAATTTAATAAATAAAATGCTAGCGTTTTGACTCAAATCCAGAACATGACTCATATTTGTTCGGAATAACTGTCGACTGGCGTTTTAGCGCCCTAACACTATAATTTTCATCGGTTTTCCGAACTGAGTATGAGGATTACAAACGAATTCAAGCTCCCATGGATAAAAATACACGAAAAAAGCTAAAATGGCCTTTTTAAAACGAGTGTTTGGAATATGAGTCTCATTCGGAATTTGAGTCAAAACAATAAGTGCTTCCGCAGATATATTCCTGTAGAAATGCGGTAATTTCATGAGTATTTTTGCAATATTTTCGGATAACTCCGATGATATTTTCACAGGAATACTCACAGAAAAATTACGAAACCTCCTAAGAAATTTTGAAAAGGATTCTATGAAGAATCTCAATAAACAAATGTCTACAGGATTTCTGCAGCATTTAGAATCCGTTAAATTACAAAAAAAAAACAAATTGGGGAACTTCTGCGTAAATTTTTGAAGCGCTGACCGCAGCAATTACTGTAAATAAGGTTGCAGTAATGTTGCCTTGAATTTACGAAATAATTCTTGGAATGTTGTTCACTGGCATTCACCAAAGGAAGTCAGAAATTTAAAAACCAATTTCCACAGGAATTCATGAAGGAAACTCCAAATGTATTTCCGGAAGATTTTTTCTCAGATTCCCAGAGAAATTTCCGCAAGAATTCACGTTGCGATTTTGTCAAACATTTTGTTAGCGGTAATCACAGGAATATCTCGCCTCGAGGTGACGAAAGGTTTTTCGGAAGTTTTTACGTAGCAAGTCACTCGCAGTCTATTTCTGCATGAATTTCCAAACCGTTTTCCACAGGAATTAACGAAGGGAGGTCCGCATGTAGTCTCTAAAGATTTTCCGCAGGTTGTTTTTGAATAATGTACTTGAATTTTCATCAAATTATTATATTAAATTTATAACAAATTCCAGAATGAATTGCCGCATAAGTTCCTTGGAGAACTCTACGAAGCTCTACGCAAGTTTATAATTACAACAATGTTGCATAATTTGTTACTTCAGATTTTTTTTGTTTTTTGCCAAGGTCATCTATTCATCAATTATGATCTGCATCTTTGTGCCGAATTCTACTGACAATAACGGATCAAAAAATGTCAAAATCATCATCTCATTTAAAAAGCGGTGTGTATTGAAATAGTTTTGGCTGTTAAGTTCTTGTTTTCTTAGCTTCAGTATTTCTAGTGGTAAAAACTTAGATGGTTGGTGGAGGTTGTTAAATTAACTGCGATTTTCTTAGTCCTATTTTCAATTTGGTACAAACATGTGCAAAATTGAAGCTTTTAATCATATTTTAAATCAGGAATATTAAAAAACGACCTCGAAGAGAAGACGTTTAGTAGATTGTGGAAACCAAAATTGATATATCAAGGTTGCTTAAAATTTAGTTCTGGCCGCGCGGATTTGGCGCGAAATGGATTTCATGTCGCGCGGAAATGACGCGGATTTGATTTAGTCAGCGCGGATTTGGCGCGGAAAATATTTCAGGATCTCCGTAACAACCCTGAAAGTGCTCGGTAATTTGATCCTTGATTACTTTTTCTTATTTAATGCTTTTATTAAGATTTTCCACACATTTTTTTCTACCAACAGCTTAGAAATAAACTTTCTATTCCAAGCTAAATTTCTTTCTCTTTACCACGCGGGCTTTGAACAATTTTCATTCATCATCATCATTTCATAAGTTCAATGTTTTCACTTAACCTGTTCATTTCTAGATATCTTCGAGGTTGAGTTTGTGGCTACTACGAGTTGACTATTATTGTCTAGTTGTGCTTCAATTATTGGATATATATTGCAACAGTTGAAGTTTTTGCAGTTCATTGTCTTTAGATTTGCTTACACGGTTAGAAAAATTCACCCATTTTCTCAAAAAAGTGCCTCTCCCCATTTTAATAGGTAGAGGCACTTTTAAGAGAAAATGGGTGAATTTTACACGGTGGGAATAATATCAACAATAACAGAGCACCCATTAATGGGTAAAGTATTCTAACCGTGTAGTACGGCCTGCTTGGTCGAAGAATTTATGAAATTTTACGCAATCCATGTCGTCTGCTAGTCCGGAGCAGGATTGAACGCGTTCGTGTTAGGACACATAAGAGTCGCGAGATCCGGGTTTGTGCTTTGTTGCGGTCGGTGAGTGAACAAATTAGGGCAGAACGGTCTCGAGATCCTCGTTGTTCTGCTTTCTGCAGTTGAAAAGATAACTAAGTAGTGCGTGATCGATGTTTTTAGTGTGCAGAACGTGCTCGAGAGCCGCGTTGTTCTGCTTTGTGCGGTTGAAAAGATAATTAATTAGTGCGTGATCGAACAAGCTTTGGATATGCATAACGGTCTCGAGATCCGCGTTCTTTTGCTCTACGCGGTTCAATTAATATTTAAATATTTAATTGTGCAGAACGGTCTCGAGATTTGCGTTTTTCTGCTTTGTGCGGTCGAAACGATAATTAGTTAGTGTTTTGATTTACCAAAATGAATCTCGCTACACTCCTACCCTATATAACGGATATCCCAGTGATTTCTCGATGACTCGTCGGCTTCCATCAAAGCGAGTATTACGTCCATATATTCCTTCACATTCCTTAATTGACCTGCATTCGTATACGGCCGGCGCCGGTATTGCTCAATTTTGGGTCACCAGTTTTAACACATTGAGGGTGATGTTAATCCCAAACAGCATCTGTTGGTCCTCTATGTAACTACAGCTGACCTGGCAATGATGGAGTAGCAACCGTGGACGGTCAATCATGCTCATGCTCACTCTTACTTCAAATACAGTCGACGCGAGTTCCATTAGTTCTCCCTTCAAGTACGCTCATGGGGATGCAGAGGATTCATCGGTCTCTTGTAGCAATGAGCGTCGAACTAATTTCTCTCCCCTAATCCCAATTGACTGTGAGGACGTGACCGGCATCGTTATTGATCTTGAATTTGAGAAACTCCAAAGCATGTATTGCACAGTGAGAATAGCTTTCTAGTCCCAAGAAAACTATTCATTTGGTGAGCTGTGCATATTTGTTGTTTCTTGGCCAATCACGACTAGCAACTACGATGTGTACAGTCAATCAAGCTAAGCACTCTTACTTCAAATCCTTGTCGTATTTGAAGACCTTCATTGTTTTGCGGAGCTTGTTGATCATAATCACCTACATTTTTTTCTGTTGGGTGAAGTTTTGCCTCCTTCGGCACAAACACAACAACGCTGACTTCATACCACTCCAACACCGGTTTCCAATAATGACACGATATCAGATCCGACCAAACAGGCTGTCACCTTCGTGGGACCAGATGAAGAACAACAGGCCCTTCTGGAGGCAATTTTCTTTACATATTGGGCCTTTAATGGTGCCGGTTGTTATGTACGGCTTGCTGAATTTGTCGCACCCACAGATCGCCTGCCACACCAAGTACTTCTTGGCAAATTTGTCGACCATCTTCTTCCGGAACTTCTACGGAACATCCAGGCGGTACTTCCCAGGCCGTCCATAACGATGCATTTTGGCTGCACCAATCACTCGCGGTGCAGCTTCCTGGCTTGGGATTTGGCCGCCGTATTCGGTTCTGGGCCTTCCTTAGCCAGATGAACGGCTACAAAGCAATACCATGCTGAAGGTGGCTGGGTTCGATCCCTTGTCCGGCCTAGAAAATTTTCAGGTTGGGAATTTTCTCGACTTCCCAGGCCATAAAAGTATCAGTCTTATGATATACGAATGCAAAAATGGTAACATAGTGTAGAAACCTCGCAGTTAATAACTGTGGAAGTGCTGAATGAACACTACGCTGCGAGGCGGCAATGTCTCAGTGGGAGATGTAACGCCGATGACAGAGAGAGAGATTCGGTTCGGTTGGGCGCCCTCTTTGCCTTGAAGACATGAACTCCGGCCCGCTCATTGTCTGCGGGACGAGCCATACGGAATAATTGACCTTCTTGGCCACGTTCCGAATCGAATGGTTCGGATTGTGCTCAAAGTAATCCCTTATCTTCCTACCTATTTTACCATACGAATTTGAAGCACTTCTTGCTGTGAATTCTCGCTTAACTTTTCAAAAGGACCTAAGTAACATTGTTTTCATGAATTAATTTGAATAGCGCAATCAACAGAAAAACATGAAAGCTTTTGATTGCAGTACTCAAATTAATTCATGAAAAAATGTTACTTAGGTCCTTTTGAAAAGTTAAGCGAGAATTAATCTCAATAACCACTTTAAGTGGATCACAGACTGTTACAAAATGTAAATTTTAATGTTATACTATTTTCACACATTAATTTTACTCAAAATTTCATTAATTTTTACCTATGCAATAGAAAATTATACACAAAAGAAGGCGTTGCATTTTTATGTTCAGTTTTAATGCCGAAATTCAAAATCAATAAGCACAGAAGTTATGCTATTTTTTTTATATATATACATACATACATATTTCGATGTCATAATATTTGACAGTAAAGCGTTCATCCATCTTTGTTCTTTAAAGATCTTTCATGCAAAGCATAGAACTTTTAAAACAAAGTTTGCTTAATTTCTCATATTAGATTCAAAAGTTTTCGAATGAGAACCTCATCATTGTTATTTATCTCATAAATATCTCTCAACATTTGTGACTGAGTTCATTTGGATAAATACGTAACGCTTGTTGCTTGGTAGAAAGAAAAAAAAAACACTTTTCTTAATAACTGTATAGCCTAATAATCGAGTTGAAGTAGTTTCTAATCAGATTTTCTCTTTGAGTGTCCCAAAGCTGCCTAACAGATATATTTGTCTCAATCGATTCCAATCAGGCAGTGTTCGGTGACGTCATCGTAGAATTATTCCCATTATCCCATCGTATAAATTTGGACCAATCGAGTTTCCCTTTCTTTCATCGCCGGCTCCAAGTTTTCCGAACAGCAACAAAAGCAACAAAAAAAACCCTTCGATTAGTCATCACCCTCGACGCTACTCGTCGGTACATATTCTAGTAGTCACCATCTCGTGTGGTGTTCAGCAGACACTCACCAACAGCCACCACCGCACGGCAAGCGATAGAGCACTCGAATCTAAACAGTTGTGGCCCTCTCTAGACCCTAGAGTGTATTTGCGCGTGTCCTATTTGCACTTCGTCGAATGGGCTTGCAACATTGCGCACATACCTCTCAGAAACACACCAAACCATCGCCGCTATCAGTATATATGCGAATGGTTCCAATTTAATCACCTCCAATTGGATTCACGCGGACAGGAAAAAGTCCGTTAAAGTCGCCGATTTGTCGGCATTCGGCTTCGCCCTGGTAGTCTCGTCCACTAGAGCCACTCAGTATTGTACCTACTAACTGTTTATAGTCGGATGTTATTGGCCTGCCAAGCGGCGATGTATCGCACATATGTCGAATGATGTACCGTACTTAAACGACCGTTTCCGCTACGAAGCAAATGTGGTAGTAGTGTGAATCTTTCTGGTATGTTACGTTCCGTTGTTGTCGGGAAAGCTGATACGAGTCGCGAAAAAGATGTATCACAACGACTCACGAGATGCAAATGTGGGATATACCCTCACGCATTGACTTGCGAGTTGTCGTCCACAGGACTGCTGCTCGCGCGCGGTGTCGAGAACGTCCGCGCGACCAACAACCGTTCAATGTTTATAAATACATGCGCATCATAAAAATCATAGGGGTGTTTATGTGTGCGCGAAAATTTCTCGCGAAAAGTGCCTGATCATACGGTGCCACAGGAGGGGATGTTCTGCACGGGAACGAGCGAATTCTCGTGCACTTAGTTGCCGTTTGAGATTTGAACCGTGCGTCGTCTTAGTCGCCGTCGTCGCGATTTTCGTTCGATAGGGAAGAAAAGAAAGTTCTACTTTGCCAAGATGATAAGATGGAAGTTGATTTCTACAAATCGGTTCATTCGATGACGTAATCGGAGAAGTTTAGTATGTTAAATGGAAAACCTGGTACAAATCCGCTACTCGTGGTTTCGGTTTGACTGATGATAAAGTGAAATTGTTTATGAAGGTGTTTTTTGCGTTGAGCGAAAAAGTGGTGGATATTTATAGAATTTTTAGAAGGAAATTATTAAATCGCACCTACACGAGTGAGTGCTGTGTTTCAGCCTTGAGACAATCTGAAATACTATTAGTTAAAGTGCCTGAGCTGCCCGTCGCCGTGTTGTCATTCATTATCATCAAAGCAAATCTTTGTGTTCTTAATTCGAGAAAAGTGCCAGTGCAAAACCCAGTTGCTTAGCAATGGGCTCAAGTGTATGAAACGTTGCGTAAATGTCTATGTCACCGACTGAGCAGTGACTGAGTAAACGGAGAGGTTGGGACTTAATTTATTGCGATACAATGACACACATCCCGGGAGGAAAACGATGATCTAGAATGTTGTTTGCGACATTATGACGACGAAGCTGTCTACAAATATATAGAACAAGCAGCAGAAGTTTAAAATCTTCATTTTTCCGTCAGGGCTTGTAAATTTTCGGAAACAATATCTTACCATATATTTCCCAAACCCGCTTTGGAAATTCTGCACTGTTATCAATGGAAAACCATACTTACTTGATACTTGATGGGCTACTGCTTTTCGATTAACCTAGGCCGAATAAAGTATTCGCTTCCACTGGCTCCGATCCTGGACCAATCGCTTCCAGTCGCTCTGAACGTTTAGAGACCTCAGGTCCTCTTCTACTGCAAACAATGGCATTTAAAAACGCGAAGTGGAGATAAAAAAAAAATCAGAAGAGTTGTGTACAAGACACGACCGCAAGGTAGACGTTGGATAACGTAAGGGCATTGTTGCGAATTTTCTGCCGTAACTGGGTTTTGTGTTTTGTACATTGAAGATATTTCTTCCCGGATAAGCTATTTTTTGTATAGAAAGTTGGTCTTGAAAAGAACCGATTTATTTTCAATAATGCGTCTTCCGAATCACAAACAGCAGTATAACCAAATGAGAATCTTGAAAATTTCACTTGAATGCTACTGATGCCATCCATGCGAATTATTTTTTTAGCGTCTCCTTCAGCTAAGCGATTAATTTGCACTTTGAACAAAACTCGTATCGGCTCATATTTCCATTGTATAGAATGGTGGTCCTGAGAAGAACCGAATAGCTAAAAAAAAATTGCGTGTTTCAGCATTTCAGCGTATAACAGCAACTACTCAACAGTTTAGATTTTCAAGAAAATTGTGGCTTAGATCTGCTTCCAGTGATAGTCCAAATGTTGCGAAAAATTTCACTTGGTGCTGACGACGACGATCACACTACCCGCAAATTTTAGCTCAACATTCTGATTTGGTTTTGTTGCTGTTAGTGACTGGTAAGACGTATTAAGGAAAATAATTCGGTTCTTTCCATATCCACAATTTTATAGAAGAGAAGGTTCAACCGAGACAAATTTTCCCCAAAGTGCAATTCATAATCGCTTGGTGACGGCAGAAAGTGACGCTGACGCTGTGACGCTGCTGCCAAAGGCAACTTACTACGATCGCCAAGCGATAATGATTTGCACTTTAAAGACAATTTTTCTCGGCTCAACCTTCTCTTCCATAAAATTGTAGTTCTGGAAAGAACCGAATTATTTTCCATAAGGCGTCTTTCCAGATTACAAAAGCAACAAAACCAAATCAGAATATTGAAATCAATTTTCGCCTTACTGATACTGGTGTCATCCATGCGAGTACATTTTTGTAGCATCTCTCTCTGACGCTCGCTTTTGATGCTGCTACGGACGGCAACTTTCTGCGGTCACCAAGTGTGTAATTCAACATCGCGCATATCAATCACCCATCATGTTTGCATTGCTTGCACTCGCGACTCACCTCGCTAGGAAGCTTGGATTGAATCACTGCGAATGTGTAGCTTGTACGATGGCTGATATGATCTGTCATGTTGCTGAGGAATAGAGTTATGTTAGGAATGTTCATGTTAGTAGGCTTGTCCAATGCCACACGTCTTCCATCTTCTCTAAAAAAATGCTAGAATCTTGTACTTCTGTAAGAAAAAAACCCTTCCGACATATTATGTATAATGGGGTTACTATCTCACTTCGATACAAGGGCATCTTGCAGCAAACGAGTACTTATGGCATATTAATGAACTACGAGCGGTTCATTTTGTGATCGGTAAGATGCGCTGGGCTGGGTTCAATTCCCGGTGCCAGTCTAGATAATTTTCGGATTGGAAATTGTCTCGACTTCCCTGGGCATAAAAGAAATCATCGTGTTAGCCTCATGATATACAAATGTAGAAATGGTGACTTGGCTTAGAAACCTCGCAGTTAATAACTGTGGAAGTGCTTAATGAACTCTGCGAGGCGGCAATGTCCCAGTGGGGGATGTAATGGCAATGAAAAAGAACACTTTGGATTCACCATTGTGGATGCAAAACCTAAATATCAATACAAATCTCAGATACTCCCGTGAAGTGAAGTCTCGACTCGCAATTAAATTTGGTTTTCTTAAAACACTATTTCACTTGTATTATAAATCATGCCTACTAATACTATCTCTTCTCTCTTTGAACAAACGTCTATTTCACAGTTTTGAAATATAATAAATAAATAAAAACTAGTAATGGTAACTGAAAAAATATTGTTAAACAGCCTTTAATAATAGGCTACTGTATATTCACAATGAAACTAAGTTTCTCGTGCACGTGCGACTTGTGGGCTTCGTGGCAGTGTGGTTAACGACGTCAATCGTCTAGACGCATGTGCTGGAGCGTGGATTCGATTCTCGCCCAGTAAGGAGGAAACTTTTCGAGATCGAAAAATTCTCCTCTGGTCCACTGGGTGTCATGTGTCCGTTGTCTAATGCTAGGTGTTATGAGTTCAGTCTGTACGACCTCTGAAAAAGAAGAAGGTGTCGAAGACGGTGTTCCTGTCTTTTTTTTTATTACTGGGCCACTTTTTAGTTGGGCCTCCGCTGGTTGGGTCATGGCCCAACTAAAAAGCAACCTTATGTCAAAATTCAATGTAAACTATCGAAATACACGTGTACAAATAGCTGTCAGTTGACCCAACTAAAAAAACTGAATTCGTTTGTTGGGTCGAGGTTGTGGCCCAACCAGCGAATCGTGACTGTAACTCCATTCTTCTAGCGGGCGTCCCACCAACACAAAGGAAGAAACTCTTAAGTGCGGTCGTCCCACCATGCACAATTGTGATGATTCCGATCCACAATAGCACTATTCTTCATGCGGGCGTCCCATCACGCAGAATTGTGATCATTCTGATCCACAATAATACTTTTCTTCTTGCGGGCGTTCCATCAACGCAGAGGAAGAAACACTATTTATGCGGGCGTCCCACCACGCAGAATTGTGGATCGGCCACAATATCACTTTTCTTCTTGTTGGCATCCCACCAACGCAGAGGAAGAAACATTTGAATGCGGGCATCCCGATCCACAATAACACTATTCTTCGTGTGGGCGTCCCACCAACGCAGAGGAAGACACTCTTGAATGCGGGCTTCCTTCCACGCGGAGTTGTGATCAATCTGATCCACAATAACACTATTTTTTTATGCGGGCGTCCCATCAACGCAGAGGAAAAAAACTCTTGAATGTGGGCTTCCCACTTCGCAGTAATGTGATCATCTTGATCCACAATAACAGTATTCTTCATGCGTCCCCACAACGTAGAGAAATAAGCATTTGAATGCGGGCGTCCCACTATGCAGAATTGTGATTATTCCGATCCACAACAACACTTTTCTTCTTGTGGGCATCCCACCACGCAGAATTGTGATGATTCCGATCCACAATAACACTTTTCTTCTTGCGGGCGTCCAATGAAGAGGAAGAAACACTTGAATGCGGGCGTCCCACCATGCAGAATTGTGATCCATACGGAGCTAATCAAATCAAACTATCTTTGTTAAAATCCTTCATCGCACCTTCAGAAGAAAACAGGCGAAGACGATTTGTTTTTCTGTTTTGACTCTTATTCTTTTAATCATCACAATTGGTCATCGATTTACAACTGTTTCTCTTAAGTGTCGCGTAGACTCTCCATAGCGCTAAAAGTGTAAGATTAAAATCATTCGAACAATACTACAATCTTTCGAAACTTTGCAACACTAGTTGTTTGAACAAAATTCATCTAATTCAAATATTGCTTCCTAACTGCAATTTTCCTAATTCGCGGGTTAGTAGAAGAAACCTTCTAACAGTATTATTCTAACAGTATTATTCCATATCATTACACTTAGATTCAATGAACAGTGTAAATTTGTTTTATTGATAGATCAAACTATTTTGATTGGAAGAAAACTCTGGAATACTTTGTTTTGGAAACGAAAACACTAAAATTATAACACAAAGTTTTGAAAATGAAACTCTTAACTCTTACTCGAACTACTTAAAAGGAGGCTTTAGAGTTTGTTTTTAAAGTGCCTCTTGAAAAAAGAAAACCGAGCCTCTTTAAGGAAAGCTTCTGAGCCTCTAGGAAGGAGGCTTCAGAGCCTCTCGGAGGAGGCTTCGGGTGCTCTTGAAAGAAGGTTTCCAAGCCTCTTGAAGAAGGCTTCAGGGCCTCTTAAAAGGCAGTTTTCGAGCCCTTGAAAGGGGGTTTCAGAGTCTCTTGATTAAAGGCTTCCGATCCTCTTGAAGGGAGGCTTTAGAGTCTTTTGGAAGCGGCTTTCGAGCCACTTGGAAGATAAATTTCGTGCCTCTTGAAAGGAGGATTCTGTCTCTCTTGAAAGGCGGCTTTCGAGCCCTTGAAAGGGACTCCAAGGGAGGCTTCAGTGCTTCTTGAGAGGCGGCTTTCGAGCCACTTAAAAGACCTTAAAAGCGGGCATCCGAGCTGCTTGATAGAAGGCTTCCGATCATCTTGAAGAAAGCCTACCGAGCATCTTGAAGGGAAGCTTCCGAGCCTCTTGAAAGTGGCTTTCAAGGAGGCTTCTGAGCATCTTGAAAGTACGTTTCCAAGCCTCTTGGAAGAAGATTTTCTCTTCCTCTCTTGAAGGGAAGCTTCCGAGCCTCTTGAAAGGAGCCACTTGAAGAGAGACTTCCGAGCCTCTTGAAAGGCGGCTTTTGAGCCACTTAAAAGAAGTCTTCTGAGCATCTTGAATGGACGCCCCTGAGCCTCTTGAAAGTGTGCTTCGAAGCCAAAAAATTCCGAGTCTCTTGAAGGAAGCGTTCGAGCCTCTTGATAGGAGGCTGTAGAGCCTCTTGAAAGTAGGCTTCCGTGCCTCTTAAAAAGCGGCTTTTGGGCCACTCGAAGAAAAGCTTTCGAGCCTCTTGAAAGGTGGCTTTCAAGCCATTTAAAAGGAGCCATCTGAGCCTCTTGAAAGGAAGCTTACGAGCTTCTTCAAAGGAGGCTTTCGAACCTCTTGAACGAGGTTATCGAACCTCTTGAAAGGAGGCTTCCCAGCTGTTTGGATGCAGGCTTCCGAAAAGCGTAGAAGAATGCTTTCAATTCTCTTGCTACGAAGCAAATGAGCTTTTCCGAAAAAAAGCCTTCATGTCTCTCAAATGGAGGTTACCGTACCTTCAGACTTTGATTTCAATTCCGGTGCATGTTGTTAACATATTATTCAATATTTTGTTTCGAATAGGTAGATTGCATTTTTTTAAATTTGTTCATTAAACGTTTTTTCCTTTTGATCGTTTGTCGAACAGCCCTTCATACACTATGCCTGTTTTGGAGGGCAGGATTCAATAGGCTTTGATTTACTAATCGCCATGCATATTATGTACAAGACCAGGTTTAAAAATAAAAAATTGCAGGTATTTTGTCTGCGTTTTTATTTTCATCATAGTCTCGAAAACCAATAAAAGTGACACTTTTTTGCCAAACTCATTCGTACCAAATCGTAAGCTCAGGAGAAACGTTCTGCTATAGTGGAGTTCTTGCAAATGGACGCTGCTTTCGTTGGTTTTAGTCCCTACGAGCATGGAGGGAAATACCTGCCGTGTCCCTACAGATGCAGAGACCACCGCCTTCGTTGCTAGGATCACTACCGACGCCATTGCCCTAGTAGCACACATGTATCACATAGGTTACTGCAATTCATATATGACCAGATTTGGTCACAATCAAGTTGCTGCAACCATTTTGTCTGACTTGTGTTGCTCGGGTGTTCTGTCCGCTCTCCGTGACCACTCACCGTGGTCATCATCCTCGACCAGAATTGACGTGCGATCGCAAAACACATTTTTATACCCAGAGAAAATGAAACGGTGGGTCAAAAGGTCCATCATTCTGATGTCCGTGTTGGGAATGCATGAACGGGATTAGTTGGTTTGGAAATTTTTACTGGGTAGGACAAGAATAAAAATTTACAATAGTTTATCGTAAATAATCAAAAGCTTCAATGGTATAGACAAATTGCTGGAGAGTTTCCGAGCCGATTAATATATTAATCTCCAAAATCTATCGAAAGTTAAAGGCTTTATTAACGTTCCAAATTTTTGGTTATTTCGTGACGGTCCCCAATTTTGGATTCTGGTTTGACACCCAGTACCTTCGGGAAAAACGTTGTCCAACGTCTAAAACGCACTCTGCCATTCCTTATACATGACCCTGTGAAGTTTTGACCAGATTTGGCAAGTTGCATCTTCAGTCGAGAGGCAGCTCAGTGGTGATACCGTGACAATAGAGGGTGGGTTTCATCGAAAAGGACCTTAACTCATCCCAAGTTACTTCAACTATCGGGAAATATTGGGGGATTTTTGAGCGGAAACTGCAAAAGACTACAGACAAGTAGCTCAGGATGTTGCTAAAATAGAGAAATGGTTAACTTCACCATTTCAAAATATATCTCTCATGAATACGTTCTGCTATAATGGAGTAAAAGAACAAGAATTTTGCTTTTTCCGTTACTCTTTCAATTGTCGAAAATATCCGATTTTTTTCAGTGCACATTACACTCTTCAATAGTTGTCATAGATATCGCGTCACTGTACTAATCAATTCTAATACAAATTTCTCGGCGCCATCCTAATCAAATCTAATTGCTCTCATTGGCGAATTTGGCTGCACGGACCCACATATCTGAAGACGCCACGCATGTAAATAGAATATTTTTCAACACAGATCCAATTTTGAAACAGAGCATACGAACACGTAATCAGAAAACTGTCCAGGGACTCTCGTAAACAGATTAACTAATTTCAAGTTACGTTGTTACATCTAAATCCGTTGTAGTTGTTCAGGCAACATTATTGCAAACTTTTTGTTTTCGACCTGTGGTCGTAAAAACAGGAATCTTTACCGAGAGCAAACTCATTGCGAATTCGCTTCGTTATCGCCCTCCCGAAAGAACGGATATACTTCTGCCGTTTGGTGATGGTAGTTAACTGTTTATCAACGACAGCGTGGTGAAATATGTTCTTCCGAGTTTTATTTTTTACGTTGGGCATAGTATGGCGTGTTACGTGCCATGAATTTGTAATGGCCTCACGTCGGACCGTTACTGAGAACTTAGCGCTCTGTTTGTATAGGTTCTCAAGGATTGGGGCAACCTCAAGGTGAAGGAAATACGGTACCCTATAACTAGTAAATTGGTTGAAAGTAAGGTGATTCAACCGAAAAAAAATCCGAACCGTGCAAAAAACACGGTTAAATGTATGAAAGTGTTGATTGATATTCGAGAATTAATTTACCCGTTCCAAACGGCTTAGGAACGACGGGTAAGCGCAAGATAAATGCGGGGTGATTCATCGTTTGTTCAAACCCATCAACAAAAATCAGAACGCGCAGCAAGGCGTTGGCGTTTGTTGGCAACTGTTTTACGTCAAACATCATATTCCAGCCCTGATGGGAAACTGTTGGAGCATTTCGTTGAACAGGAAATCCAAAGAGAGAAAAGTATTCGATGTCAGACTGCCTTTAATTGATGCAATCGGGTTAGGTCAGCATGGGAGAGCTGCCTTTCATTCACTCTTCCAGCAGAACATTAGTGGTTCGAATTGGGCTGGAACGTATGACAGACTGCTGAATGCGGTGGTAGATTATGCATATAGAAATAATCGGCTCAATTGATTTGACTTTCAGATGATGGCGACAACGTCGCCTGTTGTGGCTCTAAAATATAACACAGAAGTATGCTGGAATTCAGTTCTCGCCGCGAATGGAGTGATAGTGCTCTGCTACTAACACTTACAGAAAAGAACTTCAGTGGTGGTTGCACTACTTAACCCTTTCATAGACTGCGGGTTGATTCAAAGACGGCAAAAGGAATTGTAGACATTTAATAGATAATAAAAATTTACAAAGCTGTTGATGATTATCAAACTATTTCAAATAATTTTTCAAACCAAATGTATGATTATTTGTGAAGTGGGTTGAGAACTTCTTGATTTAGATAAACAAAGTAAATATATGTTCTTAGATGAGTTTAGTTATCTTAACAAAATAATAACACGTGTAACTTTATTTCTATACAAAAAACTAGAATTTGATTATTTCACTTATACTGTCTTAAGATTAAGAATTGAAATATGAATTGTATTGTAATTGAATACCATGCATTACATTTGACTCAACTTTTGTCCTATTAGTCATCCAACCAAATACTTGGAAACGAAACCTTGCGTTGTCGGTTCATTACCTAATTCTTGCTTGTTTTTTTATTGATGAAGTGCAACACAATAATAAGCCGGTTACACTTTTTTTTTAAACGCAAATGCTTTCCCATTTGCCGTCACTGATTGCACACGTCGTAAAACTGATAACAAATGCGACTTACTCGAACGAAACATATCTTCTGCCACAAATCAGACAGGTAACTGTAAGGTTTCAGGGATGAAGTTTGCGTCGCTAATAGCGGTAGCAAAGGTGAATTTATGGGAATTCTCTTAATTTCTGACGACGGCACTCCGAAGTGGATGCTTTCCCTAGACGAAGACTGATAACAAACCACACAAAACCGCATTGTACTCAATGCATGTAGCTGCTGTTGCTGCTGCTGACGCTGATCGTCTTATGTTTGAACAGCATTTTCCTTATCGCAAATTCCAACCAGCAGTGCCCATGTATTCAATTATCATATTTGAAAAGAAGACTCCATCCTCCCTCTGATAGGCTCGAAAGTGTGCGTGAACTGAGTTTACGGTTTCCAATCCAATAGTGACTCAACAGCTCAGTCGAAACTGCATAATTCCATCGGAAAGAACGCGAGTGTGCATGGTGAACCATTTTTCACCGAAGAAAACTGACGAGAAAAGAACATGAAACAGTGCCAGTTCTGAATGTTCTGAACAGCAATTACCAATCAGTGCCTACTCTAATGCTCCTGTGTTTGTTTGTGTTTCTGTGGAAAATCCTACGAAACATGTCCACCATATCGGCGACGATACAGCAGGAGCAACAGCTGGAACTGCTCCGGCTGCAGTTGATAGAACATCAGCGGAGAAAGTTGCGACAGTTGCAGCGCGCGCAGCTGCACCAGCAGAAGCAGGGTGGCAATAATTATCAAAAACTTCATAAACTGTGTCGTGATAAGGTGTCAGTGGCCGTGCCGACGACGGCGTCAGCCTCAGCTACCAAGGAAAACTTTCTGCTGCATAGATTTTTGTTCGGGTCGGACACGATTCCGGAGGATGGGACCGTGAGTGGTGGAGCTGGCGGTGATGGTGACTGTGATAAAACGGATTACTTGAATGATAAAGGTATTTATATTGAATACTGTTGCCCTTGTTTTGCCATACTAACAAATAGGTTGCATGCTCGTTTTGCTGCTGATGATTAACATGGAACGGGGAATGTCAATTTTGAAATCAGTTACCGAGAAAAGTGAATCGGAAATTGTCAATCGTTCGACGCTGGGTGGAGTTGGTGTTGCATGAAAGGCACACGAAGCATTCGGCGAGGAAATTACCCTAATTTGTTGATATAACTTGTTATTGTCATAGCGATGAAATGAGTTGAACATACAGCTGATGTTTTTAAATTCTACACAATTATAATATCCGATGCATGGCGTCATTCGTTGGATAATATAAATATATTGACATCATTCCTAATTTCAGCTGGTTGTGGCATTGTAAATGGCTACAATGTCAATGTTTTCAAATCATGAACGTAGTCGGATCTGATCAAATCATATACGACAGCAAAATGAAATTTCCATAATGTCTATAACAAATTAAGAAATTTCCAATAAAGACATTAGTAATGATGATGATGATGATGGTCCCGCCACATACCCCTACAAAGGTTTGAGCTAGACGATTTATCTTTAAGATAATTAATTGAATGATATAATAACAATTTAATCACATTTGCAAAAAAACAAAAATGATCTGATTACCATCACAGATATGAATTACATAACTTTTCATTACTATCCAGCAAAAAAGGTAAATTAAGAAAAAAAAAACTGTTGTTTTCATCTACAGATTCTCATAAGCATCGGTAGTGATACTTCGAGTTTATACTAAAATGCAAAACTTGTGATACCTCTCGCACAGATTTCAAAAGTTCCACCAAGAACTTCCACTTCCACCAAGACCACTTAACGATTATCACTCGTAAGCATCAATAAAATTTGTAATCTAAGTCGTCAACAAAACTAAAACTTGTTTTACCGCTCCGTCGATATCAAAAGTTTAGGTATCAACCACGAGAACAAAAGTCTACCAGATAGCCCCTTACTAATCCGAAGAATCATTCAGACAGTTGAAAATGAGCAAAACTGTACATAAATTTTAAAATCATCCATATCTGCTTTGCGCACGAGACTCAAACTTTTGTAGACTACACAAAAAAAGGTCAAATTACAATTACGTCAATATATATAAAATCCATCATCATCATCGAGGCGAACAAAACAGTTTATCAGTGCCTCAATAAATGAAAAATACAATTGTCCAAACAAACAATCCGTAGGTCAAACTTCGTCAAGATACAAAATTTATTGAATTATAAAAAGTCAACTAAGTAGCTGCTTAAAAGGCAGCTTTTACGTGTGAAACACAAAGCTCTTAAACTGTGATAATGTAGTTGCACGTTTGATATGTGTAGGCATCGAATTGAAATAATTGATACCTTTAAAAACAAAGAACTTTGTGAAGCTCCATGCAAATAGTAAGATGTTCTTATATCTTCCGCGTTTCTAGTGTTATATCTATGAATGTCACTTCCTCTTTCAATTCGATCACACAAATATCGAGGCAGCAATCCGTTAATTACTTTAAAAATGAACACCATTGTCAAAAAATGAACAGTAGGGGAATGACGGCTTTAGCAGGTTTTGTTCTATTATTGTCCGGGGGATTTTTTATGACTGATTATGCTCAAATTTGGCCTAAACATTCTTTGCATATCAAAGAATATTGTGGCCAAATTTCTTTAAATTTGGTCGACAAAAACCCCCCTGCCAATAATAGAACAAAACCTGCCAAAGCCGTATCTTCCCATATATAAGCACAACACATAAATGTAAAATTTCTGTACATAATGTTTATGGAAATAAAAAATAAAGAGTTTTCCACAAAAAGAAATAGCACTTATAAAAGCATAAATTGCAATTATAAAAGAAGAATTTTCCATAACGTAATCAAAAGTTTTCATCGAAAAAAAAATAGAAATTTTCCATAAATAAATCACTATTAACAATAAACAATTACATAATTTTCCACAAAATAAATATTTTATTCCCACAAAAAATTTAAAACTTTCCACAAAAAATCAATAAATAGCAATAAAAAATATGAAAATTTCCATAAAGAAAAATAAAATTGCAATGAAATTGATTTAATTTTCCATGAACCATTGAACCCCGAATGCATTTTCATTTCATTTATTCAGACTAAGGCCGAAGTGGCCTGTGCGGTATATAAGAGTCTTCTCCATTCGGCTCGGTCCATGGCTACACGTCGCCAACCACGCAGTCTACGGAGGGTCCGCAAGTCGTCCTTCATCTGATCGATCCACCTTGCCCGCTGTGCACCTCGCCTTCTTGTTTCCGTCGGATCGTTGTCGAGAACCATTTTCACCGGATTACTGTCCGACATTCTGGCTACGTGCCCGGCCCACCGCAGTCTTCCGATTTTCGCGGTGTGAACGATGGATGGTTCTCCCAACAGCTGATGCAACTCGTGGTTCATTCGCCTCCTCCACGTACCGTCCGCCATCTGCACCCCACCATAGATGGTACGCAACACTTTCCTTTCGAAAACTCCCAGTGCGCGTTGGTCCTCCACGAGCATCGTCCAGGTCTCGTGTCCGTAGAGGACTACCGGTCTAATGAGCGTTTTGTAGATTGTCAGTTTGGTACGGCGGCGAACTCTATTTGATCGGAGCGTCTTGCGGAGTCCAAAGTATGTACGATTTCCAGCCACTATGCGCTTACGAATTTCTCTGCTGGTATCATTTTCGGCAGTCACCAGTGAGCCCAAGTACACAAATTCGTCTACCACCTCGATTTCGTCACCACCGATGCCAACTCGTGGTGGGTGGCTCACATTGTCTTCTCTTGAACCTCTTCCTATCATGTACTTCGTCTTCGACGTGTTGATGACTAGTCCGATCCGCTTGGCTTCCCTCTTCAGTCTGATGTAGGCTTCCTCCATCTTCTCAAAGTTACGTGCCATAATATCTATGTCGTCGGCGAAGCCAAATAGCTGGACGGACTTATTGAAAATTTTTTTTTTTTTTTTTTGTCTTTATTAAGGAGACTTTCAGCCCGAGGCTGGCTCGTCTCCGATTATTGAAAATTGTACCACTCGTGTTAATCCCTGCTCTTCGTATTACCCCTTCCAAAGCGATGTTGAATAGCAAACACGAAAGACCATCACCTTGCCGTAACCCTCTGCGGGTTTCGAAGGGACTCGAGAATGCCCCTGAAACTCGAACTACGCACATCACCCGATCCATCGTCGCTTTGATCAACCGTGTCAGTTTATCCGGAAAACCGTGTTCGTGCATTAGCTGCCATAGCTGGTTCCGATCGATTGTATCATATGCGGCTTTGAAGTCGATGAACAGATGATGTGTGGGCACGTTGTATTCGCGGCATTTCTGCAGTACTTGGCGAATGGCGAACACCTGGTCCGTGGTGGAGCGTTCGCCCATAAAACCCGCCTGGTACTGCCCCACGAACTCCCTTGCAGTTGGTGCTAGTCGACGGCATAAAGTTTGGGAGAGTACCTTGTAGACGGCGTTCAGCAATGTGATTGCGCGGTAGTTGCTACAATCCAGCTTATCGCCCTTTTTGTATGGTCAAATCAAGTCATGTACCAAAAAAATAGACATGACGACGCTTCTTCGCTAAAAAATTCCTGGTACTCGGACGAAAAATGAGCCCACACGGGTTATTTCAATTTTAATTTCTAGGTTAGACCGAAACGGGTTAAAGATCGATAAAAATAACATTCATTATGTGGTGAAACACCCACTGAAGAAGGGACACATTTACATTGCATTATTCCGAGCAGATGCATTTTTTTAAAAGAAGGAATCACATTCACCATTGGCTTATTATTTGAAGAAGGTATTTTTTTTTCTTTATTTAAGAGACTTGCAGCCCGAGGCTGGCTCGTCTCTGTAAAAGAAGGTATATAAAGGACAGGAGTTTGATTCCGAAGATAGGAAAAATATTTACCAAAAGGCTTTCAATCTGAATTGCAGTTTGATACTATTTGAGGAAAAAACTACCTTAGAAAACACTGTACTCTGATATCTTTATAATTCAACAACACATCTTGGAGGATCAAGAACATGGTTGTTAACGTTAATCAACGGTTAATGGCGTTACGTTGAAACGCTGAACGTTAACTTCAACGTTCAACGCATACTCCGTTTGTTCGCTAAAAAACAGCTAATTAACGTTAACGTTAACGAATTCCGTTGACTAACGTTGTAGTATTGCGTTTATTCCACCGTTGATCGACGGGAATCAAAGTTGTGTAGCCCTCCACTATCACCATAGCCTCCCAAATACAAATCCAAAACTGAGAACTGATCCATTTTCACTACGTTGATTGCCGTATTTCACCACCATGGCACAATCACTTTCTTGATAGAGAAGGTTAAAAATGTAAATACCTACAACAGAGGAATAAGTTTTGTTCTATGAGATTTTCACTTGTTGATACAACTGTTGGCCATGACAACGCCTCCGAAAGTTATTCACTCCTAGCAGAAAATCAACGACTAATCAACGTTGGCGATGACGTTGATTCAACATTCTTCGTTTACGTTGACGTTTTAAAAGTAAAAATTGCAATTGCAGAATTATCCATAAAGAAATTAAAATTTTCCATTGAAAAAAAAAGGACATACAGCCGATTCTTTTTTACACGGCTGATGCGTTCCGTGTAAAAAAGTTTAACGATTTCTCGACGAATCATGCAGAATGGAGCAACTTTGCAAAAATTTTGTATGGGATTTTTTTACACGGCCATGTAAAAAAAATCCGTGTAAAAACAGAATCGGGTGTAATTTCCATAAATAAATTAATATTAGCAATAAACAATTAGCAATACAATACAACCTCTTTTTTTGTTGACGTTATTTTTCGTTAACTGCCGCATAAATAATCAAAGGGCAGAGACTCATGTGCACCCACCCCAACAACTATTTTCAAACTAACAAATTTCATTCTAAACTAGCAATCAGGGCATAACCCTTCACGATTTTTCAAAAGATATAGAATAATGATTTTGAAGATATTGACCGCACTGAGGACATCCATCCGATTTTCAAAACCTTTTTCACAATATGAAATTTCCCCGAAGATAATATTTCCCCGGAATGAAATTTATCCTAAACAATCTATTCCAAGAAAATTACATTTTCCCGAAAATAATACTTGCCCGAAAAATACATTTTCCCAAAAAATAATATTTTTGTGAAAATATCATTTGCTTGGATATGATATTTCCCGGAAAAAATATGATTTACTCGAAAATGGCATTGCCCCGAACATAACTTTTCTCCAAAAATAACATCCAGTTGAAAAATTTTCCCAAAAACTCATTTCCTTGTAAATGATATTTGTCCGAAAAAAAATATTTCCCCGAAGATAACCCTTTTCTCGAAAATAACATTTCCCATAAAAAAAAATTCCATGAAAATATTTTACTTCAAAATATTATTTCCACCCAAAAATAACATTTTCATCGAAACATATGTTATTCTAAAATAACATAATACGGCCAGTTCTAAAAGACTGAACCACACACATTTATATCTGAAAAAGGTTGCGAAACTATTAGGATTCAATGACAACCATTTTCTTTGAATGTAACAAATCCCCGAAAATCAAGTAATAGATTTTCAGAGAAATAATTTCCGGGAACTTGGTATTCGGAGAAATGTTGTACAATCATCATTTGGTGCATTTTATGCCTGACGTTCATTTCATTTATTTAGTTTACATCTATACAGATAACACTGAATCAACAATTTGACGCTACAATACAATACACGGTTCGAGGCCGCATCTCTCCTTCCTCGAATGCGCCCCACGTTCGCCAAGTCGTTTTGTTCCTGTTCAGCCCACCTCGCTCGCGAACACCATCTTTGCAGGGTTGCTGTCCGGCTTTAGCTACCTTCTAGATACTGGGTTCGCCGTAAAGCTGGTCGAGCTCGTGATTCATTCTTCGCCGCCACATACCGTCTTCTTGCACACCGCCAAAGATGGTCCTAAGCACCCGTCTCTCGAATACTCCGAGTGCTTGCAAGTCCTCCTGGAGCATTGTCCATATATCATGTCCGTAGAGGACTACCGGTCTTATCAGCGTATTGTACATGACACATTTGGTGCTGTGGTGAATATTTTTAGACCGCAATTTCTTCTAAACCTCGTAGTAGGCCCGACTTCCACAAATGATGCGCCTTTGTATTTCACGACTATCATTATTATCAGCCGTTAGCAAGGATCCAATGTAGACGAATTCCTCGACCACCTCGAAAGGCGGGCCCTGTCGCGCTCGGTTCCGCCCACAAGCATGCACTTTGTCTTCGACGCATCCACCACAAGTGCAACTTTTGTTGCTTCACGTTTCAGGCACTTCACGTTTTTGCAAATGTTCGGCCGACAATGTCCATGTAATCCGTGACTGGATCTGTTGAAAATCGTACCCCGGCTGTTACACCCGGCTCTCCGCATGACACCATCTAGAGCAATGTTGAACAACAGCATCGAAAGTCCATCACCTTGTCTTAGTTCCCGACGCGATTCGAACGAACTGGAGTGTTCACACGATAACTTGATAACTTCCCACGAACTCATTCACTAATGGTGACAGACGACGGAAGATGAAATGGGTTATCACTTTGCAGGCGGCAATAAGGTCGCTCGATAGTTCTCACACTCTAGCTTGTCGCCTTTCTTGTAGATGGGCCCTTCTTTCCACTCATCCGGTAGCTGTTCAGTTTCCCAGATTCTGACTATCAGTTTGTGCAGGCAAGTGACCAGCTTTTCCGGACCCATCTTGATGAGCTCAGCTCCGATACCATGCTTACCAGCTGCTGTATTGGTCTTTAGCTGTTGGATGACATCCTTAACTTCCCTCAAGGTGGAGGATGGTTGGCTTCCATCGTCCGCTGAACTGACGTAGTCATTTCCTCCGCTGCCTTGACTTTCAGGGTGGCCACCGAACCGGGAAAAACGGGAAAAGCGGGAAAAAGACGGGAAATTGAAGTCACCGGGAAAAACCAGGAATTCAGGACATGAACCGGGAAAAAATAATTTTTGTCAACTTACATTCAAAATTCTTCAAAGTTTTTGATGTAGTTAATATAAATGGGAAAGATTTACTCTTTAACATTCATTATTCAATCGCATTCTAATTTTGTTATTTGATTTTAGTACATAATGTGTGAGGTATAAAAATAAGTAGATCTTTTTCCCAGATCCAGTTTGTGTTGTCACTAGATAATTTTGATTCCAGTTTCGAATAAGCGGCTTTTTGACTGACTTGTAATATTTTGTAGGTAAAAGGAAAACGGAAATTATTCCAAATCAATTCGTCTGTACATTTGTTGTAGGATGTTGTAGGATGTTGTGATTATGGGGTTGAGAGATATCCTATAAAAAAAGACCTATACGATTTATGATCAATTAAATCTGTTAAACAAAACTTGGGCAAAAATATGATTAATAATAATGTAAAATATGAGCGCTTCGTGTGATTTGGTAGAACCCCGGCTATATATCATAAAATATATGATGATGGTGATGATACTACCATCTATTGTAGCAAGGCACCTGTCATTTGATCATGCTTATATTATTGTTAGTATTCAATCAAACTCCTCCAAAAATGCGTGGGGTGGTTCCATAATAGATGAATGAATAGAGGATGAATAGAGGATCTTCTTCCAGAAGAAAGTTTGTACATACAATAATACAATCTAGCCCTTGTTTTCCAGATAGACCCAATAGATGGGGAGAAGAGCCCGACATTTATCCACGAAATGTTAACAATAGGAAGTTTGCAATCCCACTCTTCCTATCCAAATCGCTTCAATCGGGTGATGTCATAAATATTATGTTATAAGGCATAAAAGCATAGAATCGAATATCGAAATATTCATTCTTTCGAATTATTTTGATCGGAAACGAAGATTGTCTTCGGGTTAAATCTGTGTTCAAATTAGTTGTTTAAAAATTCTGTAGATTTAAAAAAAAAGTAATGCCAATAATTATAATGAGGTTATACAGTGATTTACTTACTTCATTGCTAAGTTTAAAACTGTAATTGAGGTCAATCAAAGTTAATTGCCTATTTCCGGGGATTAAACCACCCGACTTGGACGTTAATTTACAATGTTATGAAAACTCATATGTGAATATGCACGTTATGTGGAAGATATTGATTTGGAAAATGTATTGGAGGTAACCACTTTCCCTTCGATGGGACTCGAACCCATGACCCTACAGTACGCTAGACTGGTGCTTTAACCAACTAAGCTACGAAGGACTTCGCCACCTAGCGGCTACTGAACGAGCTCGAGATTCCCAAATTGGACGCATAGTCAAATCACTCGCAATCCATTTCTCAAGCCAATACTTCCCCATGTGTATAGTACACGTCCACATTAGAGGAGCGTGAGTATTTAGAATGTCTGGCAGCTATACACATTCTTCATCAGTAACTGTACTGATCAAGTGAGGTTGTGTAAGCTATTTGCCAGTCGGTCGTCAAGCTCAGACCCGACCGCTTTGGGTTCGAGTCCCATCGAAGGGAAAGTGGTTACCTCCAATACATTTTCCAAATCAATATCTTCCACATAATGTGCATATTCACATATGAGTTTTCATAATAAAATATCTAGTTAAAGTATAAAAACTCTTACCCTGACTTTTTTCAAGTTAAATTAAAACCGGGAAAATTTGGCAAAAATTACCGGGAAAAGCGGGAAAAAACCGGGAATTCGAAAATCGAATATCAGTGGCCACCCTGATTTCACTGCCTGTACTCTTAGCGCCATTTAAATGTCCCTCGTTCCCCACCTTTCGATCACAACACGTTCGTCCGCCAAGATGCTCCCATCCTTATGCCTGCACATTTCGGCTCGCAGCACGAAGGCTTGGCGGGATGCGTTGAGCTTCTGATAGAACTTGCGTGTTTATTGAGAACCGCACAACTGTTCCATCTTCTCGCACTCCGCTTCTTCCAGGCGGCGTTTCTTCTCCTAATAAAGGCGGGTCTGCTGTATCCGGTTCCGTCAATAACGTTCCACGTTCTGTCGGGAACCTTGCTGCAGCCAGCGCGGCCACCCGCGCTGCATCCTTCTCTCCCAGAATCTGTCCGCACTCTTCGTCCAACCAATCGTTCCGTCGACTTCGTCTCACATACCCGACGTTGTTCTTTGCTGCGTCTTTAATGGCTGCTTCAACTGTATTCCAGCAGTCCTCAAGAGGGGCCCCATCGAGCTCACCCTCTTCCGGCAACGCTGCCTCGAGATGCTGCGCGTATGCAGTGGCGACATCAGGTTGCTTCAATCGCTCTATGTCGTACCGCGGAGGTTCTCGGTACCGAACATTGTTGATGACGGATAGTTTTGGGCGCAGTTTAACCATCACCAAATAGTGGTCAGAGTCGATGTTAGCGCCACGATATGTCCTGATGTCGATAATGTCGGAGAAGTGCTGTCCATCAATCAGAACGTGGTCGATTTGTGATTCTGTCTGCAGTGGTGATCTCCAGGTGTACCGATACGGAAGGCTGTGTTGGAAGTAGGTGCTGCGAATGGCCATATTCTTGGAGGCAGCGAAATCAATTAGTCGTAGGCCGTTTTCGTTCGTCAGCCGGAGAGCGCTGAACTTCCCAATAGTCGGTCTAAACTCCTCCTCTTGGCCAACCTGAGCGTTAAAATCTCCTATGATGATTTTGACGTCGTGGCTTGGGCAGCTATCGTACTCACGTACCAGCTGCGCGTAGAATGCGTCCTTATCATCATCAGTGCTTCCGGAGTGTGGGCTATGGATGTTGATTATGCTGAAGTTGAAGAACCGGCCTTTGATCCTCAACCTGCACATTCTCTCGTTGATCGGCCACCACCCCATCACTCGACTTTGCATGTCGATCATCACTATGGAAGCTGTTCCCAGCTCGTGTGTGTTGCCGCAGCTCTGGTAGATGGTATGATTACTTCTAAACGTTCGCACCATTGATCCCTTCCAACAAACCTCCTGCAGCGCTACGATGCCGAATCCACGGTCCTTGAGCACATCGGCGAGTATGCGTGTGCTCCCGATGAAGTTGAGAAATTTGCAGTTCCACGAACCGAGTTTCCAATCGCTAGTCCCTTTTCGTCGCAGTGGTCTTCGCCGATGGTTCTGGTCCGTATTCTCTTGTTTATTGTTCGTAGCGTGAGTTTTTTTTGGCTGGCTTGCAGGGCCTGACACCAAACCCCCTAAATTTCCGGAGGACCATTCCTCCTTATTTCCGTTGGACCATGGTGCATAGTTTCACTTAGAGTCCCTCGCTGGCCCTAACATGGATGTGAGCCGATCCTGACATGGAGAACAGACGCTCAATAAGATTTGCCCCACCGAAGAAGAGTAAACCCCTCTTACCTGTCAGCATACGACCATAGTTCCCACCGGGGTTGGTTACCCGATCTTCCCTAAGGTTGCTCGTATCCCGGCCAGCACCACGGGGAGGTAGGGATAGGAGTTGCTGGGTAAGAGGCTAAGGACCGCAAGATGGGGTCTATTTTATTCCTTCAGGTACGCGAAGTACCAATGGTACGCTTTACCCAGCATTTGCCGTGCCAATTATAGTACATGTGATATCTATCAAACCACGATCTTTATCCAAAATATAACTAAAGTCTGAAATGTATGATTAATTAGGAAGGGTTTTTAATTAGAAAGGCTTTTTATATTGTTAATTCAAAAGTAAGTTAAGCACCAACATTTCGAGATTGTATTTTCAAGTTCAAATATATAAAAAAAAAGCTTATTACAACACGAGAACCTGATTTTCTACTCATGTAGATTAAATAGCTTCCTTTTAAACTACATCAGACGCTGGATAAACTTCTAGAAGTGTCATTTGAGGTGTCTGGCGCTGAGGAATCTTCCACTAGCTCATCTCAGATCTATTTTTTAATAGTTCAACTCTGTTGACTGTAGTATTGAACTACGAAAAGAATGTGTAATACTGAAATTTTTTAGTTGAATTGTTGAAAAAAAAGTAAATATTTGCTCATTAATGTCAGTTTTCGAACAATCATTAGTTCGAGCTAATCTTTTTGTCAAGCCAGGAAAGGCTTCCCCAGAAAACCAATACCAAGGATTTTTTCGTAAATTTTGAAAGTATATTCAAAAGTCCTAGGAAAAATTTAGAAAAAAAAATTCTGGGTAAAATCAAGCGGGTTGCTGGTATAATTCAAGCATATTCAGGCTTGAAAAAAAGTTTTCTGTTATTCAATAGTTTTTAACGTATTTTTCGGGTATTTTTTGCGTTATTCACAATATTTTTGTAGCAATTATCATTTATCTCCGGCGTGTGAAGAATATTGTATAAAATATGGTAGGCCGACAATGGACTGGACTGCGAATATCAGAAGAAAGAATTACGATAATATAACATTCAACAAAAAACCTTATAAAGACCGGAATGAATTATAAATGCCCAAAAAAAAAAAATCGAGAAAAAAATAACTACAACCCAATGTTTTAAAAACACTTGAATTACAGAAAAAATAGATTTTCCAATATTTTAGATTCGTTTCAAGAAAGATTATTCTCACGAAAAAGGCTACAACTAAATATATATTTAGTTTTGAGGGTTAATTACCATGATTTATCCATTGTTAAATACACTGTTTATCACTACTTCATAAAAAGAAATCACTTTCTCATCTGCATAATACCGACAAACTGCCCAAGCAAAGTCTGATAAGTTTCATAAATAGAATAAATTGAAAACATATTTTCTTTGATTTCGACATCAAATTGAAATCATAATTTGTTTTCAAATTCTTATTTTCGTGATTGATTACATATTTTGATTTCATTTTGCTGTAGATTTCTAATTTTTATGATATTTTTGATGAATGATGATGAATTTTGGTGAAAAACTTTACTGTTCAGAAAAGTGGCCCCAAGAACCGGGCACTATTACATCATGTTCCAATATGATCAAGTTCCTGTTACATGAGTGAAGACATCATTAAGAATAGAAATATTTCTCATTTGTTTTAAGTTGTAGATATTTAAATGTGTTAGTAAAGCTTATTTGACTTGTTTTCATATGGGATTCGCAACCATAGCAACACTACCGCAACTATTGGTGCAAAGCAGAGAGAAAGATACGGTATTTTAGTTATACTTTACCGATTTTGATGCAATTCTCAACCTGTTTTTTTCTCTATTTCGTGTTTTAACAGGTCAACAAATAGATAGACTATATGGGTTGCTGTGATAAAAACGTAGATTGTGCAAAAACAACACTACCGCAACTATAGGAACACCCACGACTAACAGAACTTTATTTAAAATTATTTAAAAGTAATTCAAAATATGGCCAATATTGACCATCTATACATAATCGTAATGCATTCGATTGATTTTAATATTGTTGATCCAAACCTCTGAAGTAAGGCGAAGCATGAAATTTTCTGGCATTTTTGTTTATTTTCAAATTTCGTACAAAGTGTACAACATGAGGGTCTGATATTCTATACAGGTAAGATACTTTTTAACAGCTTTTTTTTGTACTACATAAGATGATGGAGGAACCTCTGCTAGTGTTGTTTTGAAAAGTGTCCGGTATTGGGAGGTGTCCGGCGCTGGGGGCTCTCCCCCTTCTAATTCTGTTAACGAACAGCAACATCAAAATTATTAAATTTTCATTTATCGACAGCAGGAATAGTTATTGATTTGATGTCACAGTAGTATTTTTCTGCTATAGATTTTGATCTTTTAACCGTTAAAATGACCAAAAGGATATTAACCTGTGTTATCAAAATTAGGTGATTTCACAACAACAAAATTAGTTATTGATTTGCTCTCAAGCTTTTCTTTACTTTTGAAGGTTCAATCAAAGTTAATTGCCTATATTCCGGGGATTGAAGCACCAGTCTAGCGTACTGAGGGTCGTGGGCTCGAGTCACATCGATGGGAAAACTGGTTATCTTATCTCCAATACATTTTTCAAATCAAAATCTTCCACATAATGTACATATTCACAACTGAGTTTTCAAAACATTGTAAATACTTTTAAAGGATAGATCACATTCACCATTGCCTTATTCCAGGCTTATGCGTTTTTTTAAAGGCCATTACCTTACTCCGAGCAGATGCTTTACTTTTAATGAATAAATCATGTAATAAAACTTTGCAGAATCACGAACAAAAATCAGCTAAGTAGCTTACTGCAAAAAAAAAAATGCAGCCTTCCGTATCTGCAACAATGCTTAAGTTCGAAGGGATATAACTCACGAAAGATGTAATTACAATTGCCTATTCAATGTTTCCGATGTCTTATAGAAATTCCATAGGAATCATTGAATAATTTGGATTTAGTTTATTACTTAAAATCCCATCGTAAACTGAGTATTTTGTATTAGATTCTCAAGAATTATATTTACATTTTTTCCATGAACGAATTTTAAGAATGTTTCTAGAATTTAGTCTTGATCCACAAATGATCAACTAAGTTCTAATATACTTATCATTTGCAAAAAAAATCTATCGAGACTCTTGGATTTGGTCTGGCTGGATAAGAATAATTGAGGAAGTTATTCAAATTACGCAATTTGCTCAACAAATTCAAGGTATACCGGGATAAGTGAGGATGGGTCAGGTGGTATAATTGCTACCGTTGCTATCTCTTGCGCAAGAGGTCGTGGGTTAAATCGCTAAATATCTGATGGTGCTTCCTGTTGCCGAACTTAGTGCCGATGGCATATACTTCGCTGTGCTGCCAGTCCCCTCGTTAACCTATCAAATAAAGCAAATTTTATCAATCAGATTGGAAGAAGTGCTTCTGAAATCAGCGTCGATAAATCCTTACATGACCATTTGCCGATTTCGGCCAAATTATCCAGTCATCGTCATCCGATCCATACACAGCTATCCAACTTCACCATTATTCAGCCAATCAATTGAGCACAGATCTCCATTATTGGCTTGGCGAATGCCACGACCGCCTTCTTAGCTGCACACTTTGTTTACAATCGTCTGAAAAGAAGGGAGTAATAAACCAACAATCCGTATTCGAAGTCAAATGCGGAATCCATTCCGGGTGCCAGTCAGGTGTAGGCGAGCTCGTTCTACTGTTGTTGTCTGATGACTGCTTTCTGAGCTGGGTGTCGCTTCGTCATTGGATCAATTTGTCGAGATGTTATTTATTCTTCTCGGCAAAAATCATATAATAGGTATCATACTTTTTTTGTGAAAGCGAAAACCGAATATTTCTCGGCTCATGTCAAAAGTTGAATGAGCACAAACAGAGCTAATTCGTTCCAGCTGTTTTAAGATTATTGAAAAGATCCTAGACTGGTTCAAGAAATTGGATTGGAAATCCTACGCCTTTGGACTTGTGCCAACGTCGAAGAAAAAAATCAAGGCTTTTGTTGTTTTGTTTTTTTTTTCACACAATAAAAGGAAAATGTGGCAGCTAAATACAGCGGCATGACACGACCAAAGATCTGTCCTGTTCAGGTTTGATTGATGCCCGATGGTTGTCGTGTATCGAAACCAACAATCACTCAACCGCAAATTAGACACTTTCATCGCAGATAATTTCTGGGCCCATCATTCGCACAGTTTTTTAACAGAAGAAACCAATGAACGTTACGTACTCCTACGCTGTTTTTGTTCTTCGTTTTGGAGAGAAAGCCGAGATGGTTTGACACGATGAAGGAACCTGTTTATTTTTTCAACAGATGTCAAAAAAAGAAACATGCTATATGTTATGGCTGTTATTGATTAAAGATCTTAAAATCACGAGTTACACTGGATACCAATTAGGAAATCGTTGCTAATTTTGAATTCAGAGAAAACGACATTACCTCAACTAATGGAATCAAATACGTGTTCTCATTTTGCGGTGTTAATAAAATTAATTAATTTATTTGAATCAAATCATTGTGGATCGATCGATTTTCAAATAGAAATCACGATGCATTAAGCCTCACGGAATCGATCTAAATACGGTTCCTGCCCACGACTTTGTCGCGGTGACGACAAGTGTGTGTCAACTGTAAAGCTATCTCTTGATACTGCTGCCACTGCCTGTTTCGTTCGAGTGTCGATATTTTTGTAAACCCAATATGTACTTTGGACCGATGTAGTAGCGGAGAGTGCACCTTTGATGCACACAAGTTGGTAAACGATTCCACTAGCAGCAGCAGCAGCAGCAGCGATGGTGACAACGATGACGGCGCCCGACAGTGACCTGCAGTTGACTCAAGAACACCGCCCCTGCAAACCGAACCGGGATTGCTATACCAGAGCGAGGTTATCTGGTGTTACTTTTTTTTTTGCAAATGTAAACGTTTTAAAAGACAAACTCCCCCTCGTGTTTAATGTCGGTTTAACCTTGGAATAAAGTCGAGCGAATGAGGAAGCAAGCGGTCGTCGTGTTTGATTTACGCCATGAGTGTGGATGCTACGATGACCGCTCGGGCGACTAAAGATGATGGCAAAAACAAGACTTGGAATATTTATTTTTATAGATTTTATCCACATTCTATGAAAATTTTCAGACATAGAAAGGAAAATAAACAAACACTTGACTTATGAATTGTTCAGCAGAATATAAACTGAATTCATTTAAAATATTTGATTCACACTTTAATTTAAATAACATTCCATTACATACCATTTCTTCCGAATCTTCATTCGTAAAAATAATCAAAAGTATATATTGACGACAGAAAAATATATATCAGCTGGAGGCGACTGTTGGGGTAATTGGATGTTGCTAATTTACAATTCAACAGCCCATTTAATGTAGCCATTGCCACCGGAATGGATATGGTTCAACAATAATACAGAGCCGTAACGCTCGAGAGCTGCGTTTAAGTAGAGACGAATTCCAGTGCCCCGACAAATCAATAAACAACAGACGATCTCATTTCTTTTCATGTGGAAACCTTCTGCATTATATGGGTAATAATCATAAGTGGTTTTTGTTGATGATATGTTGAAAAAGACTTGAGATGGTTAACTAAGGTATTCATTAAAAATATTAATCTTCGTTTGTTTTGAGGTAAGGGAAATTGTGACTATGGCTTGAATATTTTTTAAGGATCGAACCTTCTGATATTCACAATATTCTTTGATAGTCAAAGAATCTTTCTGTCAAATTTGAACACTTGGTGTTCAGATACGTTAGATTTATGAAATGTTATTATTTCATTCGTGATCCATTATTTAAAACGCCATCAACTTAAACATTATCTGGAACAAAAATTCTAATTAACCACCTGCATGCATGGTTGTAGTGAATGCATCGAGAAAAGGGAAACATTATATCCCTGTGAGCCCGGTGTGCACACGACCTAATTCAGAAACAACATGACACCACATTAATCTCTGACTCAAATCAAGTACAACGACGCCGCTCTGCATACATATGGACCACGAGGGGGGCACTCATTGGACGCTGTTGAGCAGATCACTGCACTACGCACGCACCAGCAACGTGTAGGCGGCAAAATCTAATGACCGAAACAGAGACACCGTGGCTGCGACTTTAGCGCGGCACGGCAGTCGATTCCCCTCCGTCTTAAATCGAGGAGGGCAGCGAACGAACCATAAACCACAATCCTATTCAATCACGAAACATTCCAATATTGCTCACGCTGCGCTTCGTTTAGATTTGAGTTCTCCCCTTGGTGACCTGAAAGCCAAATATGGCTGGCCGTTGCGAAATTCAGGTAACATTACACAAATCAATCAGTGTCACACGGCTCGACTGTTTCTAACCATTAGGATGCATGCGTGCCGCAAGAATTCAAATTATTCGCTCCGAAATGGACTAATCCATTTGACATTTTAGACGTTAACTAATCTTCGCCCCATTCCGTTCTCTCTTTCCCATTTCAGAACTTAAAATTCTTCGTATGTCAGAGCACCCAAAACGCCAACAGCAGCAGGGGAAGTTTGTGTTGTCGCAGCAGAATCAGTCCCTCCTGAATCATAATCATAACAACAATCATCACCAGAAGCAGCAGCAGCTCGCTGGTCGTCCGCTCCTCAGCAAACAGAACTCACCCATCCGTCGTCCATTGGCTTCCAACGCAAACTTCTGGCCGAACAATAACAGTTCTATTAATAATAACAACAATGTTCACACAACTACACCGACCGGAGCGTTGTCAACTGGACCGTATGGCTTCTTCGGGGCGCCCGTGGGCGGTGGAAGTCCGGGCCGTGATAGTCTGTTGAACGACGAAAATCTCAAATCCAACGTACAGATTGTGCTGGACAATATCAATCGGAATTATCATGCCCTGCGGGAGCAAATATTGAGCAAGAGCAACATTAATCATAGTAATATCATCAATAATAATAATAATAACAGCAACAATAACGGTAGCACTAACCCTCACCTAGTGCTACTGCAAAGATTGCAGAGCGTTAGTCAGCAGCTGAAGCGGACTTCGGGCGTTGGACAGCAGCTGTACCAGGGAAGCGGTTACGGCAAGATGGCAGCCACCAGTCCCGACTCGGACACCAACTGCAATCCGTACATGCCACCGTTGAGCTGCTCGATAGCGTCGTCGCAGGATTTCAGTCATGACTACTCGGACTATCAGTGGTTCATGGATTACGGGTAAGTGCGGATTCTATTTTTGATATCGTATATGATATGGGTGAAATCGAAAGGAATCAATATCTCGAACGGTCTATTGTATTGTGATTGAAAAATGAAATTTGAAATTAGTTTCTCGCAATTTTATTCACTTGAATATTTGTTCAGTCTTCGTAAAGTTGACAATTATTTCACAAAGTGAATAACTGATCCCTTTATCAAAATTCACGGAAATGAAAAATCCTCCTATTTTCATTCTAAGCAATAAGACAAACAGCTTTATATTTACGGTTTCCATAATTTTTCAACTGAATATTTATGTTAGAGTGATGTAAAGATTGAAAGATCACCATCCTGGCAATGCACAGCTTAATATATTGACTTGCTTTACCTAGAATCAAAGTAGTTTTGTTTCGTGGTCTATGTTTTACTATAGACACTATAGTGGGGCCTTCCTTAGCCGTGCAGTCAGATAGCGTGGCCTCAAATAGACCATGCTGACGGTGGTTGGGTTCGATTCCCGGTCCAGACTAGATGTTCGGATTGGACATTTTCTCGACTTCCCTAGGCATAAAAGTATCATCGTGTTAGCTTCATGTTATACGAATACAAAAATGACAACTTGGCTTAGAAATCTCGCAGTTATTAACCACGTAAGTGCTGAGGCAGCAAGGTCCTAGTGGGGGATGTAATACCAATGAAGAAGATAGGGACCTATTGTAGATTTGTAAGCTAACTTATAACTTATTAAGTCATTCTTGAAGATGAGGTCATTTTTCCCCGAAGAGTTTCTAACGGAAATTTCAAAGGTATTTCTAAATGAAATTTCGGAAAGAACTCTTGAAGTAATTTCCGTATGATTCCTAAAAGAATTTCTTATATGATTTCCGAAAACAAAAAAAAAAATCTTTAAGGAATATTCGAATGTCTCAAGAAATATTTAATTGAATTTTACGAAGGAATGTCCGAAGGGATTCCTGGATAAAGTTTTTTAGAAATTCTGAAGGATTTCCAAGAATTTCTTCCTAGAAGGATCTCTTAAGGAATTACTGGAAGAATTTCCTTAATAAATTCCTGAAATAATTGCTGAAGCATTTTGTTAAAAAGGTTCGAAGGAACTCCTAAACCAATTTCCAAAGGAATTTCTAAAATTTACAAAAAAGAATTTCGGGAAGTTTCCCTGATACAGGTTCTTCCGTATATATTTCCGAAGATTTTTCCGTAAGATTTCCGACCAAATTTCCAAAGAAATTCTTTTAAAAAAATCGATTTTTTAAAAAGATTTTGGAATTTTTGAAGGAATATCTTGAATTTCTGTATCTATCTCCGAAGTAATTTCCTGAGAATTTGCCGAAAGAATTCCTGGATGAAATTTCGAAGAAATTCTTGGGGGAATCTACAGAGAAATTCAAGAAATTCAAGTTCCTTTTTAAATTCCTATAGGAACTTGTTTGGTAATTCCTGAAAGTAATTCCGGCGGGATTACGGGAGCCCTGGGAATGGAATATCTGAAAAAATTTCTGAGCGTATTGCTAAAGGAATTCCGTGTGGAAATTCCTGAGGATTTTCTAAAAGAATTCTTAGACAAATTCTGAAGGTGTTGCTAGATTTATTTGCTGAGGATTTTTGAAGAAATTTCATGAGGAATTTAGTAATGAATCACTGGAGGAATTTCCGAGGGATTACTGAGAGAAATTTACAATGGAATTCTTGAAGGATTTTTTGAAGGTATGCACGAAGGATCTTCTGGATGACTAATTGAATTAATTCCTTTTTAAAATAACTGGATTATATTCCGAACGAACTAATAAGTTCATGAAATATCACCTGGAGAAATTTCCGAAGCAACTCCTGAAGTGATTTCCTATGAAATTCTTGAGAATATCCGAAGAAGTATGATGATGGATCGACTGCTATTTTTGAATTTATATTTTTGGCATGAATTCTTAATTCCAGATTCAAAACAGGATTTTGTTTTACTACTGTCCGCATTTTCGCTAGAATTTCCGAGAAATTCCTTCAGAAGTCCCTGACGGAATTCTTGCGAAAGTTTCGAAAGTAATTTCCAATTGAATTCCTGTAGAAATCTAGAAGTTTATATAAAAATTATAGTTGGTATTTGTTTGAAAATTCCATTGGAAATTCTTTCGTGGATTCCTTTAATAGTTCTTTAGCAAATTCCTTCAGAAATTTCTTTAAAAAGTATTTTTGAAAATCTATTCAGGTTACTAATTAATGATTTACTTCTACGTGAATTACTTCTACGTATTACTTCGTATATTTACGTATTACTTCTACGTGAAGTTAAACGATTTACAATGATATGGAAATGCTAATATCATCTTCCAAACTTAGACGTACATGTTCATGATAAAATTAGAGGCGAAAGTATAGAATTGATAGTTCTGTTAGGATACGGCAAGCATGAAGAATGTTTTCATAGAAGTCGATTTGAAAGCGAGCGGAGGGCAATATTTGTGATGGCACATATTGCACGACCTTCCTTCTGCCAAATTCCCGTATGAAGGGGGAGGGAAGAATATCATACATACATTCATACATTATTCATGCCTGCCGTATCCTAACCTGGGACGGGACTTGCAAAGAGGAAAAAATGTAACTTCATCTGCTTCCAGGCAATCGCTGTCACGAACTGTCAGGTGCAACCAGCACCTTTTTCGTGTATTTCGTGTGATTTTGTTTTACGAGTACTTTTTCACTTTGAAAAGTATTCTAAAATAGCCGGACAGCTCAATATTGAGCAATTATGAATATGTGTTTTATTCCCGATATAGAAATCATTACGAAAACAAGTTTACAAATCCGCAAATTGCAAACAATTTTATTGTGCTCAGAAGAGTCCACTCGGGGCTTAGGTGAAACAGTCAAGGAAACAGTTGAGAACCGTTGATCAACTGTGATTAAAAGAAGAACAAGTGTCAAAACAAGGAAAAAGAAGCAGCGTCTTTGCTTGTCCCGTCCCAGATCCTAACGGAACTATCAATTCTATACTTTCGCCTCTAATTCTATCACGAACATTAGACGTACATGTTTGGAAAATGATATTAGCATTTCCATATCACTATTCAGGTTGTTCTTCGTAAATTCATCCAAGAATACTTCCTGAAATACATTTGGAAACTCCTGCAAAAATTTCTACCAAGATTTATTCGGAAAATCCTTCAGAAATTCTTTCGGGAACTCCTCCAGAAATAACTCATAAAATTCACCCAGTAGTTCATGTGAATATTCCTCCAGGGATTCTTCCGTAGAACCTCCCGAAAGGTCTTTATGAATTTCTCCAGAAATTCCTTTAGTAGAACAATGTAATATTCCTTTCAAAATTCCTGCAGGAATTATTCCGAAAATTCTAAAGGAGTTTTCGTAGAAGTTTCTAACGGAAATTCAAAAGGATTCTCGAAAGAATTCCCAAAAGAATCTCCAAATAAAATTTCCGAAGGATTCCTAAAAGAATTTCTGAAGGATTTTCTAAGAGATTCCAGAAAAAAAGCTCAAAGGAAATGAAAGGAAAAAACTGAATCTCCGAAGCTCTAAAGGAATTCCTAGAAGAGTTGCTATAACAAATTTGGAGGAATGACCAAAGGAATTACTGTAAGAATTTTCGAAAAAAAAAATCCTGGATTCGTGAGGAAAATTTCCAAGAATTTCTTCCTAGAGTTTCCGAAAGGATTTCTTGAGACAGTACTAGCAGAATTCCTAAAATATATTCCCAAGAAATTCCTAAACCAATTCCCGAAAAAACTACTGAAGAAATTTTCAAAGGCATTCCCAAAGAAACATCGGAAGGACTAAAGAAACTTCCGCAGGTATTCCTTAAACAATTTCCGTAGTTATCCCTGTTATCCTTTTGCAAAAGAATTCTTAAAGAAATTTCCGATTGACTTTCGATTTTTATTATTTATTAGCAGACTAAGGCCGGAGTGGCCTGTGTAATACATAAAAGTCTTCTCCATTCAGCTCGGTCCATGGCTGCACTTCGCCAACCACGCAGTCTGCGGAGGGTCCGCAAATCGTCCTCCACCTGATCGATCCACCTTGCCCGCTGTGCACCTCGCCTTCTTGTTCCCGTCGGATCGTTGTCGAGAATTATTTTCACCGGATTACTGTCCGACATTCTGGCTACGTGCCCGGCCCACCGCAGTCGTCCGATTTTCGCGGTGTGAACGATGGATGGTTCTCCCAACAGCTGATGCAACTCGTGGTTCATTCGCCTTCTCCACGTACCGTTCGCCATCTGTACCCCACCCTAGATGGTATGCAGCACTATCCTTTCGAAAACTCCCAGTGCGCGTTGGTCCTCCACGAGCATCGTCCAGGTCTAGTGTCCGTAGATAACTACCGGTCTAATAAGCGTTTTGTAGATAGTCAGTTTGGTACGGCGGCGAACTCTATTCGATCGGAGCGTCTTGCGGAGTCCAAAGTACGTACGATTTCCAGCCACTATTCAGCTCCGAATTTCTTTGCTGGTATCGTTATCGGCGGTTATCAGTGAGCCTAAGTAGACGAATTCTTCACCCACCTTGATTTTGTCACCATCGATAGAAACTCGTGTTGGGTGGCTTACATTGCCCTATCTTGAGCCTTTTCCTATCATGTACTTCGTCTTCGGGGCCCTCCTTAGCCGTGCGGTAAGATGCGCGGCTACAAAGCAAGACCATGCTGAGGGTTGCTGGGTTCGATTCCCGGTGCCGGTCTAGGCAATTTTCGGATTGGAAATTGTCTCGACTTCCCTGGGCATAAAAGTATCATCGTATTAGCCTCATGATATACGAATGCAAAAATGGTAACTAAATGGCTTTAGAAACCTCGCAGTTAATAACTGTGGAAGTGCTTAATGAACACTAAGCTGCGAGGCGGCTCTGTCCCAGTGTGGGGATGTAATGCCAATAAGAAGAAGAAGAAGAAGAAGACTTCGTCTTCGACGTGTTGATGACTAGTCCAATCCGTTTAGCTTCGCTTTTCAGTCTGATGTAGGCTTCCTCCATCCTCTCAAAGTTACGTGCCTTGATATCAATGTCGTCGGCGAAACCAAATAACTGGACGGACTTCGTGAAAATCGTACCACTCGTTTCAATCCCTGCCCTTCGTATTACTCCCTCCAAAGCGATGTTGAATAGCAGACACGAAGACCATCACCTTGCCGTAACTCTCTGCGCGTTTCGAAGGGACTCGAGAATGCCCCTGAAACTCGAATTACGCACATCACCCGATCCATCGTCGCCTTGATCAACCGTATCAGTTTATCCGGAAATCCGTTTTCGTGCATTAGCTGACATAGCTGGTCTCGATCGATTGTATCATATGCGGCTTTGAAGTCGATGAATAGATGATGTGTGGACACTAGGGTGGCTCAAAAAACACTTTTTCCAAATGTTCAATGGGCCGCCCTCTTATTCGGTTCTACTTGATACCCTGATGCTCTGGACAAAATTTCAGCCAAATCGGTCAACGTTTGGGCGGTGCTAAACTCGTTGAAAATTTATATGGACAAATGTATGCAGAAACATTCAAAAACAGTGATTTGCAGTTGGACGGCACAATTTACGATCAAGAGTCATGATACTCATTCAGTTTTTGTAGAATTGAATACAGAATGTTATGCTGAAAACCGCGAGAAGATTAGAGTTTATTAGGCAAAGATATTAGCATTTTACTGGAGTGTTGTAGGGGTGAATTTATTTCTTTTCAAAGGTAAAAGAAACGAAATTTGCTCAAACCCCACTTCAGAGAAATGCGAATAACTTAGCCGGGCAAACTCTAATCTTCTCGCGGTTTTCTGCATAACAATCTGTATTAAATTCTTCAAGATCTGAATGAGTATCAAAGTTCTTCATCGTAAGTTGTGCCGTCCAACTGCAATTCACTGTTTTTGGATGTTTCTGCATACATTTTTGCATATAAACTTCCAACGAGTTTAGCACCACCCAAACGTTGACCGATTTGGCTGAAATTTTGTCCAGAGCATCAGGGCATCAAATAGAACCGAATAAGAGGGCGGCCCATCAAAAATATTGAACAAAGTTTTTCCCATATTAATTTGAGCCACCCTAGTGGACACGTTGTATTCGCGGCATTTCTGCAATGCCTGACGTACGGCAAACACCTGATCTGTGGTAGAGCGTTCATCCATAAATTCCGCCTGGTACTGCCCCACGAACTCTCTTGCAATTGGTGTTAGTCGACGGCATAAAATTTGGGAGAGTACCTTGTAGGCGGCGTTAAGCAATGTGATTGCGCGGTAGTTGCTACAATCCAGCTTATCGCCCTTTTTGTAGATGGAACCACGACACCTTCCATCCACTCCTGCGGCAGAACCTCATCCTCTCAAACCTTGGTAATCACCCAGTGCAGCGCTCTAGCCAGTGCCTCATCACCGTGTTTAAACAGCTCTCCTGGTAGTTGGTCAACTCCAGGGGCTTTGTTGTTTTTCAGCCGGCCGATCTCCTCCTGGATTTCTTGGAGATTCGGAGTCGGAAGTTGCATGTCCTGCGAGCGTGCTCCTTGGTTCATTACCATACCGCCAATGTTGTCTGCCCTATCGCCATTCAGGTGCTCTTCGTAGTGCTGCCGCCACCTTTGGATCACCTCACGCTCGTTTGTAAGAAGGTTCCCGTTTATGTCCTTACACCTATCAGGCTGTGGCACGTGGCTCTTACGTGAACAGTTCAACTTCTCATAGAACTTTCGTGTGTTATTAGTGCGGTACAGTTGCTCCGTCTCTTCACGATCTTGATCTTCCTGCCGGTGCTTTTTCCTCCGGAAAATAGAGTTTTGTCTGTTCCGCGCCCGTTTAGGGTAAGACGGTATAATATGCCCCCCCTAAGGCAACTTCTTGATAAATTTTTACTTTTCAACGCAATTTATGCAAACTTTGTGTTATTTGGTAGTCCAGGAAGTCGCAAATGCATTGCCCGTGAGTAGTCACATAAAAATATTACAGATAACACGTAATAAAGCTTTTTTGAAAAGTCGTGAAAAAACGGATTTCAAAAAGTGCCTGGGCAATACGCCCCACCTTAACCAAAGACGTTTCATAGCCCTTCATTATTATTTTATCAATCCCATAATAAAAAGGTTACAACTCCTTATGTGCTTGACATTGGAAAACCAACATAAGTCCATTTAAGCAGGATTGAATTACTTTTCAATAGTTTTCATATATAATTGGGAAGCAACTGCTGCAAGCTCGCCGCGCTTGTGTCCAGTTGGTAAGGGCATATTGTCCTGCCTACACTGGGGCGTTTTGACCAGTAAAACATATTTTTGAAAAACGTTACATTTTTTAAGATGGAAGCAATTTTATATCATATTAACCACTGAGAAAAGTTATTTTGTTGCCCAACTGAGTGTTCCAGTGCAAGTTTTGCGGACAGTATGCTAGCGTCGCTCCAGAATGTTGAGCAAACAAACATTAAACGTTACATCAAAACTGTAACTTTTTTTTTCAAATATTTTCATTATGTAATACAAAAATACTTCCTCATTCACATAGTATGATGATTTTACAAATACTTAAGGACTGTTCATTAAAGAAAGTGGACACCGGTTTTTCAAAGGAACATGTTTATTTTGGAACAAATTCATAAGGTTGCTTTATATAAATGACAATCAACAAGCATATGAACGAATTCACATGATTTTGAATATTTACTTCTCTTTTCTAAAGAATGCTCGGACTTTTCTCTTGACAGCTCCCATTAGATTCTGCACAACTTCTTCCGTAACTTTTCATTGTGCGGCAGACCAAATTTTCTTGAAGCAGTCAACAGAGCTTGCTTCTCTCCCATCTACCTTAAGATGCCGCGTAATTATTGCCCTGTATTTTTCGATAGGACGCAGTTCAGGGCAGATTGGTGGATTCAGGCATTTTTCGACAAGATCGACTTTTTCCTTCTTCAGCATCTCCAACGTAGCAGAAACGTAGTGAGCCGATGCCAGATCCGGCCAAAACAATAGAGGATCCGTATGCTTTCGGTAGATGGTTAGAAGTCGTTTTTTGATACATTATTTTCTTCAATTTTCACCGTTGTCTGTGAAATACGGAGTCACATTAGCAAATTGCTTGCCATACCAAAACATTTTCCTAATTTTTTCCGGTTCGGATATATCATACGTCATCAGGCACATCTGTCCTCTGTTCAGCGTTGAAAAAATGTGGCCCTGGAAGTGTACTGGTGTCCAATTTGACGTATATCTCGTCGTCCATCAAAATGCACTGTACCAATTTGGCAGAATTAATCTGCGAGTTGATAAACTGATCCGACCTATCGTTCGGAATTTTTAAGGTTTTTCTAAATTGTTCAGGTGTGCTGCAAAAGTAAGCAATTTCTTTACACACAGAGCGAAAATTACCAATTTTTCTTTAAGTTCTAACCTTAAACCATTCATAAAAAGGTGTCCACTTACTTTAATGAACAGTCCTTATAGGTACCAACTGATTTTGACCCTTAGCTAGTTATAGTTTTCTAGAAATCAAAGGGGGGCGTTTTGGCCAGGTGGGGCGCATTATACCGTCTTACCCTATATCGTGCCTCGTTCGCCCTCGTGCGGTGTTGCAGCATTCTTCTTTTCCACTAACTGCTAAAGTTTATCGCTACCGGGCCTAATATTTTCATCAGATTCTTGAAGCACCGGTGGGCGTGTGGTGTAAAAACCAGCCTCCTAATCACGACGTCCATAGTTCGAATCCTGGTTCCAACTTTTTTGAACAAACTGAAAATATTTCAAAAGATTGTCGTATGAAATGTATTCCATTAGAGAATCGTATGAAAATCAATACATTTTTTCGTGGTGAAATTTATAATGAGATTCTTATGATCAGTGGTGCAATTTATCAACAATGCCTGCTGAGTGTGATTCTTTTGTTTTGTATTTTTCTCTGCTGCTCTTTGCCTATGATGATGCCTTTCAGTCAGAAAGACAAAGCAAGCAGAAATAGCTTAGCCAACTCTGTTAGCCAACAGCGGGCTGAAGCGATCATTCGGCACAAATTTCCTGTCTTTTTCTTTCAAGTGATAGCTTTCACCCATGCATTTATATAGGGCCGTCACATTCACGCACCAGCGAGTGAACTGAATGGCTAGGAAGTGAGACAATGGTATCAATATCCTACAAATCTCAGTCACTGAGATTGATAATACAGTGGTGCACTTATGTTTTGCCTTTCTCGTACAACTAAGTTGTACCGAAAGGCTATCATTTCACTCCAAAATCGAACTTTTGATAGAAGTCCCGGAGACCCATAGTGTTATATACCATTCGACTCAGCTCGATGAGCTGAACAAATGTCTGTCTGTCCGTGTGTGCGTGTGTGTGTGTGTGTGTGTGTGTGTGTGTGTGTGTGTGTGTGCACAAATGCCATAAAAACATTTGCCAAATTTTCACATAGAAACTCTTAACTGATTTTCTTGCAACAAGTTGCATCCAACAGAGACTAAAACGCTGTTGATCACTATTGAATTTCATAATAATTGCAAATTGCAAAAAATAGATAATATTAAAATAGTGATGAGACATAGTCACATAGAACAATAATGTGTTTATCCGTGGCTTCCCATTAAGAGTTTCATCGTACTATAAAGATGCTCGTGTTGCATGCATTTAGGCGTAACTATGCTCTTCGTTCAGTTTCATAGTGAAATTGTCCGAAAGTCTAAATTCGAACATAGGAAATTCGAGAAACTTTTGGCAGCGCCATCTGTCGTCTACTAGTGTAAATTTTCTATCATAACATTAGACGGTGTAACTGTTTTGCCTTTCTTGTACATCATCGAGGTGTAAGCGTAAAGGCTACATTTCAAGACAAAATTTTCAAAACGACTTATCTGCTTTTGTAAACAAAGATTCAAACGACGATTTGACGAATCTGATAGCTCTCCCACGCAAACCAACACCACCATTAGGTAGATGAAGGTTTCCGCTACCTGTTGATGGTGTTGTTTTGCGTGGAGGAGCTACAGATTCGTCGTTTTGAAAATTTTGTCTTGATTTATTACCTTTTTGCGCGAGAAAGGCGCCATCGCCGCTAGGTGGAATAATCTGGTTTTTTTTAGTGTATGAAAGAATGTGAAACGAATATTACAATACTCATATATCACGCAATCATAACTAAATTAAAATTATCTTCCCAGAATCAATTTGGTAGCACAAAAACTATGCAATGAAATATAAATTATGTTTATGGGTGATCGGGGCAATATAGGCCACCTAACGAAATCGTTCCGAAAAGCGCTGAAAAGGTCAAAAAATCGTCACTCAAATGTAGTTAACTTATACTAGGGAGTCTTACTTTTCATATTACGTCGATGAATGATGAAATGATGAAAAATGCGTTAAGAAATTGTTGGAATGCACTTTTGAAAATGTGTTGTTTTTAATGTGTGTTCCCTACTATACGGGGCAATATGGGCCACCATTTGGGGCAGTATGGGCCACCCATCCAAAACGTTCTTTTGGGAGACAAAAGTGTCGTAATGTGGATGAATATGATATTCCTACAACAGTTTAGTGTATTCCATACAAAATGAGATTAATAAGCCGCGCAACAGCGGACCGAACCGATTTGCCACTCTTCACCGTTTGCGCAGACACATTACAATTGGTCTATGGTCATTTTGTCTGTTCCGATCGCAGTGATACGATATTGTAATTTATCCGTAATGAATCTAACATAGATGATAATGTTCTTGTATTCGGCAACTGAAATTTGAACTTGTTCGCATATTAGTACCTAATATGTTGCTCTGTGCAGGTATTTACACACAGTACATTTTAAGTGTATTTCCATGTTTGAATTGAATTTTAATGCGGTTTCCACGTTGAGGCTTATGTGGAGCATTCTCTTAAAGATCATACAACATTGAGATGATAAAAATTGTCAATAAGCTCAAATTGAGGGTGGCTCATATTGCCTCTACTGCCCCTACATAGTATGAACTAATATTCAAAAAGCATTATCTAAGCCACAATTTTATGGACAAAATAAGAGGACATAGCAATCCAACTGAAGAATGGGTATTGACGGGCGTTTGATGCCATTATCTGCATATGTATCCATTTTAACAAGGGATGTTTAATTTTATTAGGCAGTCAGCTTATCTATTAATTTAATTCATTTATTAATTTAAGTCATTAATTTCAATGAGAAAAATTAGAACCTTTTTTGCGCGATATTAGGAATCATCCTATTTCAGCAGCTGATTCGATTGCTGTTGGGCATCCTTTCTTGAATAATAAAAACTGTTTCCCTTATCGATTTCCAGAAGCTACCGCGATGGCATCACACACCAGAGCATCCTGTCGGCTCTGTCGGCCTCGTACAACGGCATCGGAGAGTTGTCCTACTACGAGGATCTGGCCAAGAACATCGACGCCAATCTGGCCGAGGTGGATATGGAGAACTTCCGCACCGAGGACATCCATTCGCTGCTCACGACGCTACCGACACTGTGCAGTGAAAGTGCCGAACTGCGACGCAATCGGAACAACAACCGGGGCGATCTGATCCTGGACACGTGGGCCGATGCAACGGGAATCGGAGGGGGCACGGTAGGCGGAATGACAACGGTGGCCGATTTGGAGAACTCGATCTGCAAATCGAAGCTGCTGTTTTCGCCGGTGAAGGAATCGCACATCAGTGTCGATTCGTTGGATATGGATGGGTATCCGGATGAGGATGATATTATACTGACGTGCCAGGCGAATAAGAATAACTATACCATCGCGTTCGAGCAGAGCGCGCTGTATTCGGATGAAAGTTTCTATGGTTTGTTTAAAAGTTGTTAAAATATCATTTATTGAATTATTATTGAAAATCGTTTTAATTGCAGATGGCCCAGAAAATTATGCCAAATATAAACATTTCAATGTGATGAACAACTTGGACCACATTATCAGAAGAAAGTCCCAGGAAACGGCTATGTCCGTTTCAGAAGTGGGTTATACGACTTGGAGTAAGCTCAGGAAAAATGGACCGGCTCAAAGGTTTGTTGTGAATGATGGAATATCTTATTCTAAGGGTTTGTAAAGATATAGCTCAAACTATTTCAGACTTCCAATTGTGGCGACAAATCCGCTGATCAATCATATTTCGCGGCATGCACCGACCTGCTTCGTGCGGAAGAGCCTGAGTATGCCGGATTTGAAGAGTGATGAAGCGGATATGGTTGACCATGCAGATGAGGTGGATCACGTTGCCGAAGTAAGCGATCAACAACAGGAGCAGCAGCAGCACCACAGGCATCAGTTGAATGTATCGCAAGCGGCCAACTCCGCTGCAACTTCCGGCGAGTCGTTTGGAAAACAGATGCGAACACTACTACCAATGTATCCGGTGCCGACGGACTCCGGTAGTGACAATTCGGTTCCGCTGAAGGATTCCAATTTGGAGTAAGTAGCTTCTGCATGGAAGTAACACATTTTAGCATCAATATAATCAATTTTGTGATTCCTACAGCAACAATGACGATCAAAACCAGCATCAACCGTCGTTCAATCTGGTGAAGCTATTCATCAAACAAAAGAGCAGTTCGACGGACACCTGTATGGATGTTTCGTCCGGATGTTGGCCCAGCGATTCCACCAATAGTGCTTCCGGTGGCGAAAACAATAACAACAGCAACACCAATTTGGTCGTGGCCAGCTCCAAAGATCGTTGTCGGAAGAAAAGCATGAACGATTCGGGCAAATGTTCGAACCTGGGAAGGCACGACGAAGAGGAGTTTCAGTTTGATAGTCTGGATGCACAAATCAATAACAACAACAACAATGATGATGGGACAGCGCCGTCCGCTGCCACCAACGGAGACGAGAGACTGGAACGGACGAGGCTGAATGATTTTAACTCCCCGGTACACAAGCGGAATTACAAGGCGTACAATCTGAACATCGCCAACAAGAACCTACCGGCCGTGAATCCAGTGGTGTATAATCTGATGAACAATAATAGCAACGGCGGAGCGAGTAACGCAAGCAGCGGAAGCAATCCGAGCAGCAACAGTATTAACAATAATAATAACAATAACAATAGCTTTAAGGACACCAACTCGGATGCTAGTCGTACGTCGGAGAATCTGACGCAAATCTTCAACAACAATGGCAACAATGACAGCGGCGGTAACAACAATGGCGCCAAACGGAAGGTGCCGATCGAGATGATCACCAAATCGATGCAGACGTCGTTCATCGGAACCAAGGAGAAGGTGAGTTCTGGTGGAAATTTTTCCAATCAATATTACCATAATCGAAATTTTCAACGTTCTGTTTCAGGTTCGTGTGGTTCCACCATCGTTCCTCGAGCGGCTTAACAAACTCGGCGACAAACAGAAGGCTCCGGTCTTTGTCGTATATCCCAACTACGTTTTGCCGGACCTGGGCTTCCTAAAGTCGCAGAACGATGTGGTCATCTCGCCGCTCTCGTTCAAGGAGAACTTTGCCCAGCGGACACACCTGCGCAAAACGCGACCCGTTTCGATGAACGACATCGAGAATATTAAAGCCAAGGAGTACAAACACGTGCTGGACTGGAAGTCGTTGATCACGCTGCTACCGCAGGAGTACCGAAAGTTGCTGCGAAATGTTCCGGAGGCAAATGCTTGCAGCGCGGCGGAGGACAACGCACCGCAGAAGCCGCTGTTTTGTATGACACCGCCCTTGAGGCGAGGTCGGGGAGTTACCTGCGATTGCATAAACATCCTCAACACACAGACCTATAATAGCTCCAGTTCCGGAGGAAGTTCTAGTCAGCCGCCTAGCTCGGGTTACCGTGGTTCCTCCACGATTTTGACGGATTCCGAAATGGATCTGTTGGGACCGAGCGGAAGCGGCAACCTTAGTAATAATTTGTACGTTTATCAGTACGACAGCCCAGCGGAAGTGACATCCGCGGAAAGGCCTCCTTCGGGACGGGTTGCGCCGAAAGGAATCCTCAGGAGAACTACAGTCCAAAGGGCACCAGCCAAAGGTAAAAGAAATAGCATGTTTGAGGAGAACCATAAAGCTGGCCAGAACCTCGAAAAGCGTCGGTCCCTTCAGGAGCCGTGCTACAATTTCTCCGAGGAGAACCTTATCATAGAGGATTCGATCAACGAACTCGCAGACAGTGGCCTCCGTAAGGTGAACAACTCCCCAAACATGTCCCAGCACCAAGCTCGTCTTCCCAACACACCAAAACTACCCTCGGCCGACGATTACCATCGGTTAAATAAGTTGAACGAAATGAATGATCTCGAACTGAACAAAGCTGTTAGCAGCAAACTGAACCGTGCTCAACACCAGCAGAGCATGGAAGATGATCTGGAAGCTCGCATGCGTGCCGAACACTTCCTTTCCAATGTCCCGAAGTCAGAACTGAAGCACTATGCAGAGTTTGCTCATTTCCTGGAAGCAACTACTACAGAAGGAATCGTCATTGGCCAGAACGAAGAGGTGTACGATCGTCAACGACTGAGGCACGAAGTAAGTCGTGCCTTAGCTCAACGCAAAAACGTTTCCTTCAATCAACCCCAGGCAGGCCCTATCAACACCACTCCGGTACGGCAGCAAGCTCAGCTATTGCGACCAACAGAGATCAAGTTTTCAACTCCTCCAAACTCGCCAAACATGTCCGTCACGATGGCTCAAAAACCACCGCAAAAGCCTACTCCCTCGGCGGTGCAGTCGCCATCCAGTACCGAACGCGAGAAGCAGGATAAGATTCAATCGAACCGCTTCAAGCGACTGCAGATCCAATGGGAACTGCTGAGCAAGGAAGGCCAACAGTTGAAGCAAGAACTGCAGCAACCGCGTAGCGGTGGCAACACTCCAACCGGGGCCACGATGAAGTCCCGCATTCCACGACCTGTCAGTTACCCGACCACACGGTGAGTTTTTCTTTGTTCATTGCTAACAAGAAGACCAGCGAATATAAATTAATTTTATTATTTTTGACAGGGCAAACTCGGATCCAATGGTGAGCAAAACGTTGAGGTCACCGAGCCGGATTGTGCCACCCAAGCGGTACAATGCCGGCTCGCTGGGAACGGTAGCAATGATTGGTGGTCATCAGCAGGCGACCACTCCTCCTACTCCGGCACCCCGGACACCGAACAAGCTATTGCATACGACTCCAAAGAAGGCCGCCACCGTCGGCACACCAAGGTGAGGGTTTTTAAAGTTTTTAGGACACTGAGCTATTTGCCCGTTTCGTTGGGATATATATCTATAGATACTCTGTGGTAGTGTGTAACGGTGTAAATCTGGTCATATCATCAGGCTCGGTTTAATACTGAAGCTGAAAATAAGACGTCCCACACCGGGAGCGCTGAAAAGCTCATAAGGACTGATGCCAGTTATGTCTCAATTATGGTCCTGGCCGCGCCGCAATGGACTAAGCTTTGATCATATTTTGAATGCGAGGGCTGAAACGGCGAGTGGGCTTATGGTTAGGCTGTCTTCTTTCCCATGGAACCGCAACACGCCTTGGCAGGCCGTCCAATCCTGCCACTCCGTTTTGCCATCTGGGTAGGAGTAGGCTCAGATGATAATTCCTGACTGGCGCTGATCTAGCTCTGAACACGCAAGCTAGTTACCACAGCAAGCATAGATAACCGTGGGATTAAAAGGCGACTACTTCAGCAGGATTCGACGACAGCTGGTGGACCAATCGCTATGAAGTATTTTCTCTATAAAAAAATCAAGTGAAGCGTCCAACAAGGTGGATCTTGACCTTAATCGCTTCATACACACTTAAAATAAATCGCCGACTTCGGTAAAATTTTACCGAAATCTCAACCGCTGAACTGTTCGGTAAATTATTTTACTGATTTTCGGTGATTTTGACAGTTGAGCAATGGAAAAATTACAAAAAATCTGTAAATTATTTTACCGAACAGTTCAGCGGTTGAGATTTCGGTAAAATTTACCGAATACTGTAAAATGAGCTAAGTGTGTAGGTCGCCAGGAGTAGGCGAAAGAGAGGAGCGTCGTAAGGTAAAGGAAGCGTCAGTCAAGTTCAAAATTGATGGCGTCACCCTGACCAAGGTCAATAACAAGGATATGACCAGCCACCAGGAGGATGGAGGCCAGAACATGAAGCTGAGTACGAACATCTCGGAGGTCTACGGGTGCCAGGAAGGAGGCTATTGCAATTGTCTCCACCAAAAAGGGTGCTGAAATTCGCCTGGAGGGAGGACGTAAACCTTAAAAAAAGCAAACGAGCACAAAGAAAATGGCTGAAAAAGAGAAAGAAGCGGTGGCCAAGAAGAGTACCGCCCAATGGCCGTTAGTTGAAGAGGCAGAAGACGTGCTGGGTAATGGGATTCACGTTAAGGCCTTACGACCAGTAGAAGTAGTCCAGTGTCAAGGCCTGGTTGAGATAACTGTAGCCGGACACCTGGTGGCTGCACTGAGAGATCAGTGTGGTGTCGAAATCCAGGACATCGCTATTTGGTTAAGAAGGGTCGAGCGAAAGAAGGGTCGAGCGAAAGGGCACACCTTCCAATGGCCGTTAGTTGAAGAGGCAGAAGACGTGCTGGGTAATGGGATTCACGTTAAGGCCTTACGACCAGTAGAAGTAGTCCAGTGTCAAGGCCTGGTTGAGATAACTGTAGCCGGACACCTGGTGGCTGCACTGAGAGATCAGTGTGGTGTCGAAATCCAGGACATCGCTATTTGGTTAAGAAGGGTCGAGCGAAATCGCCGGTTGCCTCATTCCAAGTACCCTTGGCTGTTGTCAAGAAGAAGCTGAATAAGGCCAATAAGAAGGTGATTTGGTCAGTATGCCTGATGAGCATGAACCAACGAACTCAGGCCTGCTTTAAGTGTTCCGTTTTTCACATAAGTCATATGACTTGAGTAGAGTACGCTATGCCAGGAGTGTGGAGCTGAACAGTGTCAATCTGGACATGCAAGAAATACCCAATCCAGGAAATAACTTCATCCCCTGACGATGGGGGCTTCGTAATAGCCAATGTTGTTTTAACGGTACTTTTGTAGCTGCTACTGTCCACATAGATGGAATACAGAGCAGTACACTAGGGATTTCGATAGTCTTATATGCGCACTAACTGGTCTGAAACGATTACTAGTAGTAGGTTACTTCAATGCGTGGTCAGTGGACTTGGGATCCCGGTTCACTAACGTCTGAGGTAATATCCTGCTAGAGTCGGCAGCGAGACAGAGCAGATATCTACGTTGAAAGGTGACGTAGGATGGCGTACCTCGCAGTTCAACCCGGAACTGTCAGAGGAATCATTGCGATGGAAAAACCCGCTCTTGGCCTATATGGCGAAAAGTTATCCGATGTCATGACACGAGCTTGTGGCGTAACAACTCCAAGGAAAACTAAGCCAATCGGCAATCGCCAACCGGTTTATTGGTGGACGAATACGATTGTTGAGCTTCGTAGCACCTGTCTTTGAACTAAAAGAATTGAAACCTAATGGCGACGTGCTAGAACCGAGGTGAACAGGATCGAAAGACTCCAGGTGTTCGAGACAGCGAGGAAAGCTCTAAACTACGAGATGAAACGAAGTAATAGAGCCTGCTTTTAAGAGCTGCAACCAAGTGACCATCGAGCAAACTAAGCAAGTAGCAGATCTTCGTGCCAAGTTCCCTAACGTTTTCACCACGCAATTGGGGTTTTGCAACAAAACTCCTGTTCATCTGATGCTGAAAAATGACCCCAAACCGGTGTTTCGGCCCAAACGTCCGGTAGCATACAGTTTGGAAAGTGCTGTGGAGGAGGAACTTCTTCGTTTGGAAAGGTTGGGAACCGTGAAGCAGGTTGAATTTTCCGATTGGGCTGCCCCGATTGTTGTCGTCAGAAAGCCAAACGGGACGGTTCGAATATGCGCTCAACCGGCCTGAATTCAGCATTGGAATCGAATTGCTACCCTCTACCATTGCCCGAAGATATTTTCTCGAAAATGAGCAACTGTAGATATTTCAGCCACATCTATCTATCTGATGCCTACGAATAAGTTCCAGTCGATGAAGAAAGCCAGCAACTTCTCACCATTAACACTCACAAAGGTCTATATCAGTTCACGCGATTATCACCCGGTGTGAAATCCACTCCGGGAGCCTTTCAGCACATAATGGACAATATGATTGCTGGTCTCGACTTTGCCGTTGGTTAGATGACGTTTTGGTTGGTGGACAGGAGCAGGAGCATCAACAAAATCTGCAAAAAGTGCTCAAATGCAGTTTTGGGACGCGTCAAGTGAAATACTTGGGTCAAATACTGGATGCAGAAGGCATTCGACCTGACCCAGATAAGGTGGCAGCTATTATCAACATGCCACCCGCACACGATGTTTCAACTCTACGTTCGTATCTGGGCGCCATAAACTATTATGGAAAATATGTTAGGGAGATGCGTACGCTCCGGCAGCCAATGGATCAATTGCTAATGGTCGATACCAAGCTCGATTGGTCTCCCGCCTGTCTTTCTTTGAAGTCTTTTGACCGTTTTCGGGAATTGCTACAATCACCGCTGCTGCTTACTCATTTCAATCCATCCATGGACATCATTGTTTCGGCAGATGCATCATCTGTCGGTCTGAGAGCGCGCATTGCAACAGCTTCCCTGACGGAACCGTGAAGGCCATCTACCATGAAACAAATTATAATCAGATCGAGAAAGAAAGTCTAGCGCTCGTGTTTGCAGTAACCCGGTTCCACCGAATGTTGTTTGGGCGAAAATTCATTTTGGAGACCGATCACAAACCGCTTCTGCAAATATTCGGTTCGAAAAAGGTCTTACCTATCTACACAGCCAACAGGCTCCAGCGGTGGGCCCTTACGCTTCTACTCTACGATTTTGAAATCTACTACGTGTCCACGGACAGTTTCGGTCATGCCGATGTCTTGTCGAGGCTCATCAATAATCTTGTCCGCCCTAAAGAAGATTGCGTGATTGCCTCACTTGAACTAGAGCACAATGTTAGAACCATCATCAATGAAACATTGCAAACATTCCCCCTCTCATTCAAGGTTATTCAGTGGGCAACCAGAAGTGATGGCCAACCAGAAGTGAAAATTGGCCACCAAAGAAAGAAACCATCACTGATCCTGGAATCCATCAGTTTTTCCTACGTCGTGAATGCCTTTCCGACGTTGCTGGATGCCTCATGTATGGTGAAAGATTAGTTATTCCGTTAGCTTGTAGAAAGAAAGTGCTTCTTCAGTTACACAAAGGACACCCTGGTGTTGAACGTATGCGATCCATAGCTCGTCAGCATGTATAGACAGGGGTTAGACAAAAGGATGAGATAGTTAAAAATAAGTCGAAATTCAAATCAGCATAACTTTGCATATAATAATCCGATTTTCATAAACCCAGGACCATCAGAAGCGGACACTCTTCTAATATATTGTCCTCCTGCAAAACCTGAGATTGGTCCTTAGCCACCGGAAATGTTTCAGGTTTTCCGAGGGTATGTTCATGATGCATTTTTCCACTGCTTGTCATTTTATGTGACGTTAACTTTCATCGTGTTTTATGCTTTCTCCGAAAACTAGAACTAATATGCCGGCCAATGGTGGCTGTAGATCGAGAATCCATCTTAACTACACAGAGATACGGCCATTTCCGTAAAAACGGTACCGGGAACATGATGAAATGATAACAGATCGGAATAATGCAAATATGAGTATCTGACTTCATGGCTTTGCGAAACGATGACTACAGAAACATTTCCAGAATGATAGTGTCCACTGCCACCCTTACAGCAGGTTCCATGGGCCTTCCAGGAGGGCCCGGTTCGGCGCCATCTGGAACCATGCATATATGGGTGTCAAAATTAATGTTTTCCTAAGCCGATGAATATAGGATCTTTATTAGAGATATATTTTGAGGTCTGCAAGACTCTTTTGGCCAGTAACAGGTTCCGGAAGTTCTGCGAAACTGACATTTGTTCAGGCTGTATGGCCAATTCCGTATCGTTTTCACGAAAATGCCCATATCTCTGCGTATACCTAACGGATTTTCGATCTGCAGCCAGCATTGGTCAGCATATAAGTTCTAGTTTCTGGGGAAAACATAAAACATGATGGCAGCAAACGTCATATAAAATGACATGCAGCAGAAAAAATACATTTTTAACATACCCTCGGAAAACCCGGAACACCACCGGTGGCCAAGGCCCAATCAGAGGTTTTGCATGAGGACAGTATACTAGAAGAGTTTCCGTGTCCGATGGTCTCAGTTTCATCAAAATTGGATCATTCTACGCAAAGTTATGCTGATTTGAACTTCGACATTTTTTTGCCTATCTCAACCTTTTTGTCTAACCCCTGTATATTGGCCAAACATCGACGTCGACGTTACAAATTTTGTGCGTTCCTGCATCGAATGTGTCCGGAAAACAGACCGGAAAACCAACCTAGCATCTTAGCCCAAACCAGCCAAACCATGGCAACGTTTGCATTTGCATTATGCTGGACCCTTAGACGGAATTTCTTTCTCATCCTGGTTGATTCCTACACAAAGTGGCCAGAAGTAATTCGAACGAAGGAAATCACTACAGCAACCTCCGTACGACTGCTCCGGGGGATTTTCTCAAGGTACGGACAGACAGAAACTCTGCTTACCGATAATAGGACTGACAAGCGAAAAGTTTGAATCGTTTTGTGTAACAAACGGGATCATCCATCTGAAAACTGCTCCATACCACCCGCAGTTAAATGGACTTGCAGAACGGTTTGTAGATACGTTCAATCAATCAATAAAGAAAATCACCGCAGGGGAACCCTTGACGAAGCAATCGATAGCTTTTTGCTGTGCTACAGATCAACGCCTTGTCGCAGTGCTCCGGATGGAAAATCGCCAGGAGAACTCATGCATGGAAGGCCGATGCGAACATTCTTGGAACTACTTCGACCACCAACGGTGTATAACAAGCCAACTAACGACCAAGAGATGCAGTTCAACCGCAAACACGGTATACGAAAGCTAGTAATTATCTTCCTCAAGATCTCGTCTGGGCTAAGGTTCATTCAGCTAATAAGTGGAATTGGCAACCGGGCAAAGTAATCGAGCGTATCGGTGGCGTAATGTATAACATTTGGATCCCTTCGAAGAAAGACTTGATACGATCCCATTGTAACCAAATGCGAACACGACATGAGAACAGCGCAGAAAGCAACAGTGAATCGACAAGTATGGAGGTTCCACTGTCAATACTCTTGGACAGTTAGGGTCTGCGCAACACCACACTTGAGCCGGAAATGGAAAGCAGTCAAGCACTTTTGCCGGCTGGTCTACTGGAGGACCTGCAACCAGTTAAACAACAGCGTCAACGAACTCCCCAGACTAATACCCAGCAACAATCGACTCCTACTCGTCAGTCTTCAAGAATACGAAGGCTGCCTGTGAGGTACGAATCGCAACCGAAACTAATGAGGCTCTACTGCTGCCAGCCGTTAGCGTGTGACAGATGTCATCAAGTGTTTTGGTATGCGCCGATTCATCGTTGGCAATCGTCAGAATAGTGCGATCGTCGGCTCGTGTGTGGTTTGACTTTTAATCCGTTACTGTTAATAAATAAAGTTATATTTCAATCATATTCGGGAGTCGTTACCGAACAATATCACGAATCGTACCAAATTGAAATATGAATTGTATTAACACAAGTTTTCTACTTATTCTCATTCCAGGCCAGCAACACGCACACGGTGAAGAGATTGAACCCTAACCGCAACTTGAGCCATTATGTTAACCGATTATTTTTGATTTTTCTCCCACAATTTTACACTTTCTCTTTCTCTCCGTGCCTATCTGTCTAATTTTTATCTACGTATCCTACATCTATCCATTTCTACTGTATTTTGTGTTTGTCTATCGTCATTTTCAAACCCTCACCGATCAAAATCGACCAAAAACAACCACAATAACCACACCAACAGGATACCGGTAGGTTCTGGTCAAACCCAAGGCAAATCTGTCCCCTCGTCGAATGCTGCAGCAGCAGCATCGAAGGTAACGCCGAAGAAAGCCATCAACCACCAACAAAGCACTGCTGCTGCGAGTCCGAAGGCAACTATTCGGAAACCGGTCAGTGGTGGAGTAGCCGGGAAGTCTAAAAAATGAGTCGTTTGAAGTCTGATAAAGGGTGACTGAGAAACTGTAAGTACCGCAAAACCCATGCTTAGTTACATCCCCCAACTGCTCGTCGTCTTAGTCGGATGAAGGTGAGTTCCCTTGCCTGCCTTCCCGTCTTAGAGTTACTGTACAGTAGGTTTAAGTTGAAACAATGAATACAACAAAGTGTAAAACAGTCAAGGTCGCCATGTTGCAGACCGCAATTATATTATCTTCCTCTCGAAGTGTTGATGAAAAGAGAAAAATAGGTTTGTGAGAAACGGTATACAGCTAAAGTGATTTTTATGTATAAAATTAGTTGAAAATATCGAAGAAATGTGAGATAAAACGTACTGAAATAAGTAAGCGAAAGGAGCGCGAAAGCAACAATAAAACAGAGAACAAAACAATGGAAAAACAGAACACTGTAAATGTAAATGTAAGCACTTTAGAATTTTCGGATTGATGTTTTCCGGGGTGAAACAACTGGATAAGATGTGAATATTTTTTGGTTTAAACTTAACTTCGCGCTTATGTTACGCAATTTACCGTTGTTCTCCTAAGAATAGTTGCTTAAATTATTCATTTTTTTTATCTAAACAATAACACGCTGATGAAACTTATCAAACTCCGCCATCTACTGAAAAATGGGCGTCCGGAGAGGAATTATTATACCGTAAGAAAAACAGTGCATATACTCTCTTGTAATAGTGTATAGAATCAAGTAAAAGCATACCAACACATACTCTTACGGTTATGCAATCATAACATCGCTTAGGGCAAACAAGTTGTTAAACAAAAAAAGCTTCAAAACTATTGCCAACCATAGAACGCGGTTTGAAAAATTGTACATGCATATTTGGTGAAAACGGCACATTGTACTGGGCCAATAATAAATAAAACCTACATCCAAATCGCAAACAAACAAACACACACACGCAAAACAAAGCTAAGTCATTAGATTTAAGTAATTTCTGCAATCGAAGGTATGGATATAAAAAAACAAGCTGAGAGTGAGACATTAGCGAAAAGGTGATGATGATTAGAGCAAGGAAAGTGTAAGATAAAAAGTGCTATCGAATGAAAATTTATCTGATTTTTAAAACGTATGACTTTTGTGTTTTTTTTTTTTGTTTTTATCATTTTCATTTATCATTTAGAAGAAGAACGAAACGACTGGATTAGCCATGGAATTATCAAAAAATCGACAACCTTAAACCTACCATCGAACCAACGAATGGAACGGCTGATATGCCCCCCCTTATTCGCGTAATAATTTTTAATTAAACTGATTTGACGTTCCTATATACAGTTACTTTAACGCAAAGTTAAATTGAAAAAGAAATCGAATTTATCCTAAAAGTAGTAATATTTTTATAATGAGCAAATTGCATGTACTACAAGAAGTTTTGTATGATTCCATGATTGGTATTAAAGACACGACAAAACTTTCCTTATTACTGTATGGAGTAGTGCGTCGTTGGGTGGCAACACTCTTCACAATTCTGTCTGCACTCTGCAACCATGTACTTTTGTGTCAGCAGGGTGGATTTGTTAAACCAATGTATAGGGTTGTATTCATTTATTTCCGCGATGGATCGATTTCATGCCTTCATATGCTTCTAAGAACGGTCTATGAAATCTATGCCAGCCCAGTCACATTGGAATAATTAAACATAAATATTTCTTCAATAAATATGAACAGCGTCATGAGCCGTCTTTCCAGTCATAATCATAAATAAGTTCGGTAAAAAGGTTTTCCAAAAACCCATCGCAGGCAAGTACGCATGCAATAAGAGCAACTTCGAGGCCAAACAATTAACGAAATTCATGTTTCTCGTTATACTACCAAAATATGAGAGGCCTGCGCACCAAAATTGCTCAGCTACGGTTGTGATGTGCTGGTATTCACGAAAACTTGGCTACGAAAGGATATCAACAGTGCTAAAATTTCATCCGAGTATGTGCTGTTTGGTTGCGATCGAAGCATATTAACCAGCCAGCATTCACGCGGTGGGGGCGCTGATTGCTTTAAAAACACACATCTGCTGTGACTCTATTCAATAGGATGTCGTCAGTTGCATTCTACCAAAAATTCCTCTTGTGGCCCTTTCAAAACATTTTAATAACAGCTACTACACCTGATGGTATAATTGCAATACTTCCATTATCAAGCGACAGGTGGTGTTGCTGCGTCTTTGTATTAATGTAATATTGCATATACACTAACGACATCTGCTGTTCGATATCGTAAGTTTTCAATGTTCCTTCCACACACACGAGGTGGAGAACAATCCTGAAGAAATTTAAAGTTAACAGCAAGAATTTAATATGAACTGTAAAACAAGTCGTGGGTACAAACATGAGCCTGAGCATGAGCAGGATAACCGTACAATTCGTAGTTGCTACTCCGTGATTGACTAGAACTTGCGAAATTGCACAGGGAACCAATTGAATGGAGCTTAGGTTTAGCTATCATTCTCAATGTGCAAATTTCGGAAATTCAATGCATTTTACTAAGTCAATTACGGCGCCGGCCACGTCCTTACGGTCATCAAGGGAAGGAAGGATTATTAGTTCAACTCTCGTTGCTACTAGAGACCGAGTATACCTCTGCATCTCCACGATAGTCTTAGGATAGGATATTGTGTTAGTATGAAGGGATATATTATCTGGATTCACTTTGGTAAGTGATGCGATCTATGGGATAGGAATATATGAATGAGAATTAGAAGTACTAGAGTAATGAGAAAGTATTAAAGTGAATTCTAATGGGATTCATTTTTACAATTAGAATTTGAATGCTATTGGATGCTAATACCACGCACACGTCTACCACACCATCACTACCCGCACATCAACTTCACACATTCTTACTTGTATGAGGCCTGCACGAGCATAGCGACCGTATATAGCATTCGTATGTGGGTACAAATGAATACCAATCTATTTTTACATTTTATTTGCTGCTACTAAGTAACAGGCAGCTTTTTTATAACAATTCTATATTAAGAATCATACTTGCTAGCAATGATAATTTGATTTGCAAAGAGATTGAGTTATATGATTAACGAAATTATCCAATAGGAAATTGGAAAGGGCCAGGGATCAAACCCTTAATCTCCTGCAGGCAGAGGCAGAAGCAGTGACACAAGGCCACCAAGCACCCCATTATAAAACAAGTCGTGGGTACAAACAATCTAAAAATTATTTGTTGCTTTTTCACCTAGCTTTTGTATTAATGCGATGGTTAGTTGATGAGAACGGATGATTTGTCCATACAAGGAAATTCATTTTACTTTAAATGTTGTGGCGCCATCTCTTTCAAACAGTGTGTGAAGTTGAAAACGCGTTCGATTTACATTGTCGCTATTTACCTTCCACCTAACTCGCACGCTGATTTGTATGCCGCTCAATGGCTACATACCATCAAATACTGTTTTCGATAACGAACCATATCTGGTCCAGTCCATGTTTGCATCGGGCCTACGCTGAATGAATAGTTTCGTGCAGAATGTCAACGGAAAACTCCTTGATATTTGCTTCGTTAGTCTGTCTGAGCTAATGGACACATTTGAGCCTGTAACCCTCTTTCTACTCGTGGACAAACATCATCCTCCAATCGGATTACTAATTGATATTAACGACCATAACTTAATATCGGCACCGATTTTTTTTTATTCCTTGTTGGGTATCTTCATCACTGCGACCAGTCTATTGATCTATTGTGATTCATTCCCCTTCGTCATCGAATATCTGAGAGCATTATCCCAGTTCGACACTACACTTATCATGAAATGCAATACCGCGTAGGGATTTGATCTTCATATTTTAAAGGTTTCTATTAGCCCCTTGCTGAAGAACTTACGTCTTTGATTAAAAAGTGCCGGACATTGGCATAATAGATGTTCAGAGTCTTTTTTCTGCATGTCATAAAAGCGACAAGCATCATCTTGAAGTTTTCCTAACAGCTTCAAATGATAATGGCTCGGACAGTGGCTGCAAAGACATGCAAAGATCTTTTTTAGAAAGATTTATGATTTTGCGAGTCACTGAAACGTTCCGAGTGATAAATCGCTTCGATTGCCTAGCAATAAACGCGCTACTCCAATTGGTGGCATCGATAATTTCGTTAGCGATTTCATATCGTGCGATTACACTCTCTTGAAAGCAGCTTCCGTTGAGTACAACGTGAAACAGAATGTATCACGTTTCTGGGACTTTGTAGAAGAACAGAAATCATCAGCCAGAATTCCTTGTAATGTGTAACTGCCGGTGACTTCCACACGTCTATGCAGTGGACGTCCACACGTCCCAAACTAGCTCGCCTTTTGGGGAATTGGTACTCAGGGTCGGCTTACTACCTGCTCCAGGGACACACAGACTAAAAATGTAGCTGTAAAATGTAGCCAACGGACTTGTATGCACCAAGAACCTTTCAATGATCAGGAAAAAGAAATGAGATGTATTTTTTTATCATTATTTATCATTTATCATTATCATTATGTATTATTTTTTATCAGTATAGCGTTGCGGCCGATAGATGGTGTTGTTTTGGGCTGACGTGGACAAGCGGCATACCTTTGGATGTTGGGATTACACTTCGGGCGGGGTAGGATTGGTAGCATTGCAGATCTTCGGTGCTGTCGCTGAACTGTCGATGAATAGTGTGGGTAGTATCCGGAGGGAGCGTGCCGTAGATTGATTCTGTTCCTTAGGGTGAGTTCCGTCCGGCGGAAGCGGGCAGCGGGCTGGTAACGTTCTTAGCGTCTACTTCCACAGCGATGAAAATGAACGGTCGACGATACGACGACGAATGCTTGGAAAACCTCGTGGAGTTGGGTAGGAATGGCTAGATATGGACTTGACTTTTTTATTCTTTATTAAGATGTTTTTTAATTCTAGATTAAGTTCAACACCGAGATGGACTAGACTTGATGTGTGGAACTCGCCGATGTATCCGGTGTCGACGATCCGATCCGTTCCAGGGTTCGAAACTAACAATTCGTCGATACACGTGGCACTCGGGATTTCGGGTCTGATAGGTAGGGTAGTGCACACCTAGATCTCTCGGCAAAACTACCGGTAGCTTCCGTGCGTCTCGCACTCGGGTTCAAAGCCACCACTTCCTCGGCCTAAATTGTAGAAAAACGTGCCGACTTCAGGAAAAACTTTCTAGGAAACTTGCTCACTACGGAAAAAAAGGTTTTCCTTCTTCAGTGTCTTTCCCACGACTCCCCGTCCAGTCCAATTTTTCCCACTCTTCTCGTGCTCTCTTTTCTCCTACATTTCTTGCTTCACCAGACGGGGTGCCATCGTCGTGTTCGAGGGCGAGATGTGAGCCATACGATGAATTTTAGTATTTACACGATTAAGGTAGAATAGGCATTATAAGTATTTCACTTAATACCTATTCTACCTTTGGGGTACTTCATGCAATAGTTTCACAATGCTTTTTGTATTGTTAATTTGATTAGTATATTTTTGTCCAAGTAAGTGCGTCGACCATTGTTACCCTGCACGGTAACAAATGTCAGCTACAACAATACGCAAGCTTGTTCAAATGATGAAGCCGCCAACTTCTTCGCTCTGTTTTTCGAGAGCATATTCAGCAAGGTATCTCCAGTTATTCGTCAAGATTGCTTCGCCCATATTCTCTCGTACAACATCATCCTACCCGTCACACAGTTCTCTATAGATGAAGTGTTGGTAGCCATTGAAGAGCTTGAGTCTAAGAAAGGATCATGTACGGACGGATTTCCTCCAAAAGTGCTCCACTGAACTAGCAACTCCGATCACGGTTTTGTTCAACCGGTCGCTTTATGAAAGGACATTCCCAACACTTTGGAACACAGCTTTCATCATTCAAATCCGTAAATCTGGCAACATCAGAAATGTGGCGAACTATCGGGGCTTTTCTTATTATGCTGTTAGAGCAAAGTATTTGAGAAGCTGATGCACAACATTATTTATATCATTGCATCACCAATTATCTCGATTAATCAACACGGACAATGTAAAACAATGTAAACAATAATAGGGGAAAGTGGGGTAAGATGGCCATATGGGGCAAGACAGCCAAAGTTAATTATGCCTTAAGTGAGCATTATATTCACATTATTATTACAAGGGATGGTTCACAATAATATAAAAGGTTTATAATACAACTGAAAAATGCACTTTGACAACCTCACTTGTTCTTGTAATATTGATTTGAAGATAATTTAGTTGAAGTTCGAATTTTCTTATAATTTTCTAGTTACATAATTTAACAATTGAAGCCTAAATTACTCATTTTTCAGGACAAATTATTATTTACCGAAACTTTTATATAACTATTATAGCCTATATACAATCATAATTTGAGGAGATTCACAGTAATTAGGTTCGATAGGACATAAATCTTTGGCTATACGTCGGCTTGGGGCGGTATTGTCAACTGTATAGGAACAAGGTCATTTCCAGGATTAAGAGTCGCCTAACCCTTAAATGAATTAAAAAATGATCAAAATAGTTTCTACGTGAATCAGAGATGATTTAAAACAAAGGATATGGTTTTAACAGTAGGAATTAGTTTTAGGCAAATTCTGATATTGTCGTAGTGCCCAGTTGTCAAAAATCAACATGAAATACGACATTTTAAACGAAGCATCATTTGAGCATAATCCATAGAAGTACAAGAAATGTGTCCCCTATTCTAAATAAATTTAGCACACTTTTCATATAGTTTTTGGTCCATGCTCGTCTTGCCCCGAGGGGTGGTCATATTGCCCCTATATGGTAAATATAGACATCATAAAAACAGCTTTTTAAAACCAGTTTATAAGATACTGAAACGTTATTAATCAATGTTTATTGATACTTATGTCAAAGACAGGTCATCATAAAGGTGTTTCATGGACAAATCAGCAGAATTTGAAGGAGTGTCATTATTTTACAAGGGTTACCGCTCAGGATGGCCATCTTGCCACACTTTCCCCCTAAGTGCAAGGTTATATCGTTCACTCGTTTCAACAACTCAATACACCACCAATACACTTTAGGAACGGAGGATGCAACGAGTTATTTCTCTCTGCGATCTTGGAGTCATCATCGACAGTAAGCTTCAATTAAAGGAGCATGTGGGGATAACGACTGCCAGAGCTTGGTCAACTTTATGGTTTAAGGACATCCTCGAAGAATTGGTTGAGGAAGAACATTCTCCTGCTAGTCAACAACGCAGTGGCAGTTGTTAGCTAAGCAATCGGCTATGCCCGTGTAATGAGCGGTTCAGCCGGACGGACAAAACAGTTCGAAAGTGTCCCATACGTATTGATTACCATCAATAAACATTTCTTCGATGAATCTAAACAAATTGATGAGTTTAAAGAAACTCTACATGTCTGTCTACTATCCACATACTACGCTATGTCAATCCTACCCATAAACTCAATCATTTCCAGCTTACCATAGATCAGAGCTTCCCAAACCAAACCTAGCAAAATTCTATATGTCTCGCGACCCACCTATGAAAAAATGCATTTTACCAAGTAGTATTAAGCATTAATTGAATCAGAATGTCATCTGTTTCGGCTTCTTCCACATAAAAAAATATTCACGTTACCTTACATGTACAAATGCAAAAAATGACGAACATGGTATTGTTTGTCGTTTTTATTTTACTTTATTAAGGGGACAGCTTTTAGGCATAAATGTTTGAATAAAATAGCGTGGTGATGGATATTTAATATAAAATGCGGTTTGAACTTGAAATAATGTTCCTGAAAAAATGATCAAAGGTTCGGCATTCGAGCTGCAATTAATATTTGTTCTGCGCGACCCACCAACAATCCGCTCGCGACCCCCCTGAGGGTCGGGACCCACAGTTTGGGAAACCATGCCATAGATACTTCGTCACATTCACTTTAAACTCACTGTAGCTCTAGACGAGGTGGTTCAGTAAGAAGACTATCAAGGTCGCGATGCTTGACTGATCTATCCGACCTAGGAGAATATGAATAAGAACCCACTTGTACTCTGTTTTCTGGGGAAGTAGTCTACAACGATATGCCCACGTTAAAGGAGTTGATGGAGTTTACCGAAACACAAAGCCAAATTGAGTCGTGTTCAGAGTTTTCAAACAAGTCATCTGGAGGAACAGTCAAAGGTGAGTCAGAAAATACTGAAAACATTAGTGACAACTAATACGGTTCAAAAGTAGGCGAAATGTTCCAATGAGCACGCTACGTTTGTAAAAATGCTCAGGGGGTGGATTTTTTTTTTGGAAATTCAGCCATCTGCGCGAGTCACTTCACAGTTTTCTTTAACTTCTGCTTGATGATTGCCCAATACTTTTCGTTTCGCTTGAAGTGCAGTTGGATTAACGGAATCCACTTAATTGTCGCGGTGCTCCCAAGCACCTCCCAGATTTAGTGAGTATGGCAGACTAATAGATCTGGCTAAAGCTTCACTAGATCTTTGAGAGGCTTAGTGAGAGCTAGTTCACATTTCTTCACGAATTTAGCTTATGAAGCATCGATCGTTCAGTTGGTGATGAAAAGTTTGCTTTAAAGTCCACAGCAGAAAATTCCCTTTCCAGAACATCAGTTATCGGACGAATATATTGACGAAATAAAAACGGAATTTGCTAAAAACATTATCCCGTTTTGTGACCAGATAAAACTTTTATACGGAAACGTGTCTGAAACCAATCTTGATTTTATTGTCTATAAGAAGGCATCCTTTGTGCTTCGTTAGATGTCGGGCGCGCTCGATATTACCACTAAATAACTAATTTGCCATCTACACCATGCCTTGAATGATTAGTTGTCCTTTTTCAATCACAACGAAAAGTGATTTCAAACTTGTGATTCAAAATTAAACTTTGATTTTGGTCTTTGATTCCGCTGAACTCTAAATTCTGATAGTGTTCCGTATCGAAAAACTGTCTTAGTGGTTCCTCCGTTGGACTGCATGCGAGAAGATTGTTTCACGGGCTGATTTCGAAACTCACGGAACAAGTAAGATGACTTCCCTTTAAGGGACTTGTTTCTTGAGTAAAATATTCAGCAGAGCAGATAATAGATGCATAGATCAGAACGCGTGCGTTTTTACTGGCTCGCTCGTATTGTGTAGCACAGGCGATGTTTTCCACTAGCACACTAGCACTAGGCTGTATATCATTTTGTGAACATCACTTTGCGAGCATATTCCTAGTTTTCGAAAATAGCGCGAGCAAATTCGAGATTTAATCTTTTGTTTGGTTCCACGACAATTGAACACAAATCGAAAAGTACTCAAAGGATATTTTTTTCATACGAAATAGTGCAATGCAATAGTATCGAAACCGAACTCCAAGGAGTAATTCCATTAGTATTAAACCGCAACCTTACTCTAAGCAATTGCTACCGGATAATGTTCATCCACTAGTACTAGGATGTGCCATAATAAAATTTGAATTATTTCCCTGTTACTTTATATTACTTTAAGACAGTTTCAACTTGCTTTGATTTTACCATTTTTTTTCTTTGCTGAGGGAAGAATGTGTGGAGTTCCAAGGCTCAATGTAAGTACCCCCCGGGATAATGATACAGTGGTAGGAACGAATTTGAAACGTGTGAACAGTTTTGCAAAAACCACCGCTTTAGAAACAGTCATGCATTTTTTGTTTTGTTTTGCGTGAATCATTATCTCACAGAAAGGCTCACACTCATATGTAAAACTGTGTTTGACCGTCGAAGCTTGCCGTTTTGTGGGCGAATTGTGCTTAATAAAAGAATGAAACAACATTCCGGTTATGTATGTGTACACATGTTTGAAGTTTTCACTATTTATTCACCACACACGACAAAATTACAAACAGATAAACGGCAAATCAAAGCATGGTAAAGCCTAAAGTAGTTTCAGACAAAGAACGAAAATAAAGTCTCATTATATTAAATGTTGAGAAATTAGAGGCAGCAGAAGAAACTGTTTTACGTTATCGAAACGAACATAATCTGAACAAGAAACCATCTATTTATTTGTCAATCATTCGCGTAATCCATCACCCATTTTCATTTTCCAAAAGGAAAATCTCTCGAAACGACCAAGCACATTTTCTAAACTTTTCGAATCGCTTTCGGCAGATCGAACTCGCTGCTTAACTCTAGTGTGTCAATCGACTTATTTACCTATACTCTATTATAATAGTGCAAACGGAATGATACGGACGCTTAAGGCAAAATCGGTTTACCATAAACGATCATCCCCCGGTCTATATTCGAATTGAACAGTCATCATAGCTCTATGTATTGTACGCCTCAACGCCTAGCATATTGTGAACGCTTTTTGCCATTGTTTGTTCATATTTTGGAAAATCGTTTTGCCGCTTGCTTCAAGAGAAAAATCCATTCGAATGTGCATTGATTGGTTACTTATAAACAAATATATATAAGTATAGTATATATCTATATACAAACAATACACTCACATACACACCACGATAAAAAAGGCAGACATATTGCATTATATACACCTGGAAAATTATGGTTAAACAAAAAGAAACAAACCAGAAAAATAATTACTGAAAAATTAATAAAAAAGAACAAATGAAGATATTATTGTCTATAAAATGGAGACTTATTATCATCAATGAAAATGTATCCGAATTCCATTTCACAATCAGCCCAATGTTTCAGTTACTGTGACCATCATGAATCAACCCTAGATATCCGAATTTCGCATACGGAGTTTGATCAGTACCTTGAATGCCATATTTATTATTTTAGTTTACAGCAAGGTTTGTACCTGTCGGTAGATTTCCAAGCTCTCAGCCACATCAAGTTTCAACTGTGAAAAGACGATTCTTAAAAATTCTAATATTTGATGTCGTTGTGGTGTTCGATCGAACAAATGCAACCCTGTTACCTTTTTTATAAGTGTTATACGCAGCCTAGAGACTTGAATAAAGGGATCGATGTGGGCCCGGAAAAGCTGGCCACTTGCCTGCACAAACTGATAGTCAGAATCTGGGAAACCGAACAGCTACCGGAGGAGTGGAAGGAAGGGGTTATATGCCCCATCTACAAGAAAGGCGACAAACTGGAGTGTGAGAACTTTCGAGCGATCACCATCCTTAATGCCGCCTACAAAGTGATATCCCAGATCATCTTCCGTCGTCTGTCACCATTAGTGAACGAGTTTGTGGGAAGTTATCAAGCTGGCTTCGTTGACGGCCGCTCAACAACGGACCAGATCTTTACTGTACGGCAAATCCTTCAAAAATGCCGTGAATACCAGGTCTCAACGAACCATCTGTTCGTTGATTTCAAGGCGGCATACGACAGTATAGACCGCGTAGAGCTATGGAAAATTATGGACGAGAACAGCTTCCTTGGGAAGCTTACCTGACTGATCAAAGCAATGGTGGATGGTGTGCAAAACTGTGTGAAGATTTCGGGCGAACACTCCAGTTCGTTCGAATCGCGCCGGGGACTAAGACAAGGTGATGGACTTTCGTGCCTGTTGTTCAACATTGCGCTAGAAGGTGTTATGCGGTCAATTTATTTGCTTCGCGGATGACATGGACATTGTCGGCCGAACATTTGCAAAGGTGGCAGAACTGTACACCCGCCTGAAACGTGAAGCAACAAAAGTTGGACTGGTGGTGAATGCGTCAAAGACAAAGTACATGCTTGTGGGCGGAACCGAGCGCGACAGGGCCCGCCTGGGAAACAGTGTTACGATAGACGGGGATACCTTCGAGGTGGTCGAGGAATTCGTCTACCTCGGATCCTTGCTAACGGCTGACAACAACGTTAGTCGTGAAATACGAAGGCGCATCATCTGTGGAAGTCGGGCCTACTACGGGCTCCAGAAGAAACTGCGTTCGAAAAAGATTCGCCACCGCACCAAATGTGTCATGTACAAGACGCTTATAAGACCGGTTGTCCTCTACGGACATGAAACATGGACAATGCTCGAGGAGGACTTGCAAGCACTCGGAGTATTCGAGAGACGGTGCTTAGGACCATCTTTGGCGGTGTGCAAGAAGACGGTGTGTGGCGGCGAAGAATGAACCATGAGCTCGCCCAACTCTACGGCGAACCCAGTATCCAGAAGGTAGTTAAAGCCGGAAGGGTACGATCGACAGGACATGTTGCAAGAATGCCGGACAGCAACCCTGCAAAGATGGTGTTCGCTTCCGATCCGGCAGGTACGAGACGGCGTGGAGCGCAGCGAGCGAGATGGGCAGACCAGGTGCAGAACGACTTGGCGAGCGTGGGGCGTATCCGAGGATGGAGAGATGCGGCCTCGAACCGTGCATTGTGGCGTCAAATTGTTGATTCAGTGTTATCTGTTTAGATGTTAACTAAATAAATGAAATGAATGTGTGTCTTTCGATTGTAGACAGTCAACAAACTAGACGTGTTTAGCGTTGAGTGGATAATCCGAAAAACTTATAAATTATTTCAAAACATTATAGTTGTAATTGGGTGATTTTCCTTATATACATGTTCTGCTACCTTAGATTTAAATTCGTAATGCAATCCCTTATCATTTTCCCTTGTCGCCTTGGTTTCTTCCACCATATGCTCCTTGAATCTTACATCTAATGTTCGGCCTACACAGATTTTTTCGCATTGAGAGCAACTTATTTTATAAACGCCCGCCTTATTCAACATTTCTACTTTATCGTTCGTTTACCCTAGTTTGCATTTTCCCAAGAATAAAAAATTGGGCTACTATGATGAAAAACAACGATGAAGGACATCTGACAATGAAGGTACCTACCGCCTTGAGCAAAATATGTTGATCACAAGAGCTGATTCAAGAAATGTATTGTTAAACTTGATTTCGGCTCCGTAACGCTTCACGGCAATTGAGCCTTCCAAATAAACGAAAAATTAAAAAAAAAGAGTTGATTCAAAAGTACAAGATTGCTAATGTCGTTAATGTTCGCGTGACTAACATCTAATTGATCTGGCTGCCAAAGTACCGGTACTACAAGTGTCAAGCCGATGTTGTTGATGAAACCAAACCAAACAAACACTTCAATATGATGCATAAATAATGGCCAATTGAAGCTTGTTGAAGCAAAATTGGGGAGAATAATTTAAATGACTACAGCGCCACTAGCGTTTTAGTACTTATGCTTCTAGTATCACAAGATATATGTATATCACCATCAGCAAATAAATTGTTATGTATCTACCTACCTGGATACCTGGTTAACTACAGCGTCAAAGCATTGTAAAGTTTCACAATAGTCGGTATTGGGAGGGGGAAGCCCATATGGCATAATGCCATTTGGCATAATGCCGTTTGGCATAAGGCCTTTTGGCATAATGCCATTTGGCATAACGATTTAAATGTCTAGAAGCTATTTGGCATAAAGACCATTCGGCATTACGACCATTTGGCATAATTTGTAGGGTACCTCGAGGCCATTTGGCATAACGACCGTTTGGCATAATGACCATTTGGCATAATCCTCGAAAAATGAATTAAATACAACGGGCCGTTTAACAAAACTACCATTTGGCACAAAAAAGGTTAATCGTACACAGAAAAAAATTCCATGGTAACGGTTACTATTTTGTAGACTACGCCATGTTTTTAAAACAACCACAAATTTTCAGTTAAATTAACCACGCATTTGGACAAATTCACCACTGATTCAGTTCATGCAACAACATTCCACCAGAACCACAGTTGATTTTTACTGCGCGCATGGTAAAATCAAACGGGTTTGTTGCTGCTGAAAATCGTCAGTGCGTATTCTTAAATTAACCCTCGAAATGGTAGTTTCGACCGCAACATTTTTTTGCGTGTAGGAATATATCGACATCGTTGTTTGATAAGGGCGAAAGTCGCAAACGTAAACATTGACTTCTTCTGCTGATTTCAGGAAGATTAAAGACTTTTGGCGATATTTTCCACTTCTGTTTGATAGAAGGCGCGGAGCGCCACCAGTTCAAGTGATTGTTAGCTGGGAGCGGTCCTAGTTGTTGAGAAATTTTCAGGAAAAGGCATTGTTTACGATTGCGAGTATGCATTTGCCCGGGATAAAGTAAAACAGAAGATAACTCCTTCTTTAAAAGTACGCATTTGCCCGGAATAATGCAAAAGAGAAGATGACTCCTCCTTTGAAACTATGCATTTACCCGAGATGAAGCAAAAGGATAGATGACTCCTTCTTTAAAAGTACGCATTTGCCCGGAATAATGTAAAAGAGTAGATGACTCCTTCTTTAAAAGTATGCATTTGCCTGGGATGAAGCAAAAAAGAAGATGACTCCTTCTTTAAAAGTACTCATTTGCCCGAAATTAGGCAAATGAGTAGATGACTCATTTTTTTTAAGTACGCATTTGCCCAGAATAAGGCAAAAAAGTAGATGACTCCTTCTTCAAAAGTATGCATTTCCCCGCAAAAAAGAAGATGACTCCTTCTTTCAAAGTACGCATTTGCCCGGGATGAAGGAAAATAGTAGATGACTCTTTCTTTCAAAGTACGCATTTACGGCAAAAGTAATATGACTTTAAGAATTGTCACACACACACACTTTCACTCCAACACTACTGTAAATTATTCAAGCGAACAAAGATCATGGGAAAAGTACACGGTCGAACATTTTAAACGTGAAAATGTTGTGAAAACTGCCAAAGCATTATTCTAGACGATTTATCTTTAAAATATTATTAATAATGACCAATTTTAATCAGATTTAGCAAACAATAAACGATCTGATTATTTCCACAGATGTAAATAACATTAACATATAACATCGCTTACAGCAGCGGTTCTCAACCTTTTTCTTGGGAGGTACCCCTTCAAACTTTTACATTAATTGAGGTACCCCCTCTCGGGTACTTCGGGTACGGGTGAAAATCTTGAAAAAATAATCACGAGCTTCCGAGCCTCTTGAAAGAAGGTTTAGAATCTCTTTAAAGTAGGCTTCCGTGCCTCTTGATAAGCGGCGTCTGAGCCTCTCGTAGAGAGGCTTCCGAACCACTTGAAAGAAGGCTTCCGAACCTTTTAAAAAAAGGGATCAGAGCCTCTTGAAAGGTTGAAAGGAGGTTTCCGAGCTTCTTGGAAAGAGGCTTCAAATCCTCTTGAAAGGAGGCATCTAAGCCTCTTGAAAAGAGGCTTCCGAGTCTCTTGAAAGTAGGCTTCCAAGCCTCTTAAAAGGAGGCTTACGAGCCTCTTGAAAGAAGGCAACCTAACCACGTGACAGGAGGCTTCCGAACCTTTTGACAGTAGCCTTCCGAGCTCCTTGAAAGGAGGCTTCCGAGCCTCTTGAAAGGAGGCTTCCGAGCCTCTTGAAAGGAGGCTTCCGAGCCTCTTGAAAGGAGGCTTCCGAGCCTCTTGAAAGGAGGCTTCCGAGCCTCTTGAAAGGAGGCTTCCGGGCCTCTTGAAAGGAGGCTTCCTGAGCCTCTTGAAAGGAGGCTTGAGGCCTCTTGAAAGGAGGCTTCCAGGCCTATTGAAATGAGGCTTCCAAGCCTCTTGAAAGGAGGCTTCAGGCCTCTTGAAAGGGGGCTTCCAGGCGTTTTGAAAGGAAGCTTCCAGGCCTCTTGAAAGGAGACTTCCAAGCCTCTTGAAAGGATGCTTCCAAGCCTCTTGAAAGGATACTTCCAGGCCTCTTGAAAGGAGGCTTCCGGGCCTCTTGAAGGAGGCTTCCAGAGCCTCTTGAAGAGAAGGCTTCCTAGCGTTTGAAAGGAGACTTCCAAGCCTCTTGAAAGGATACTTCCAGGCCTCTTGAAAGGAGGCTTCCGAGCGTTTTGAAAGGAAGCTTGAGGCCTCTTGAAAGGAGACTTCAAGCCTCTTGAAAGGATGTTTCCTGAGCCTCTTGAAATGAGGCTTCCAGAGCCTCTTGAAAGGAGACTTCCAGGCCTCTTGAAAGGAGGCTTCGAGCCTCTTGAGAGGAGCTTCCGAGCCTCTTGAAAGGAGGCTTCCAGGCGTTTTGAAAGGAAGCTTCCAGGCCTCTTGAAGGAGACTTCCAAGCCTCTTGAAAGGATGCTTCCAAGCCTCTTGAAAGGATACTTCCAGCCTCTTGAAAGGAGGCTTCCAGGCCTCTTGAAAGGAGGCTTCCGAGCCTCTTGAAAGAAGGCTTCCTAGCGTTTTGAAAGGAGACTTCCAAGCCTCTTGAAAGGATACTTCCGAGCCTCTTGAAAGGAGGCTTCCGAGCGTTTTGAAAGGAAGCTTCCGAGCCTCTTGAAAGGAGGCTTCCGAGCCTCTTGAAAGGATGTTCCAGGCCTCTTGAAATGAGGCTTCCAGGCCTCTTGAAAGGAGGCTTCCAGAGCCTCTTGAAAGGAGACTTGAGGCCTCTTGAAGGAGGCTTCCAGGCCTCTTGAGAGGAAACTTCCGAGGCCTCTTGAAGGAGGCTTCTGAGCCTCTTGAAAGGAGGCTTCCAGAGCCTCTTGAAAGGAGGCTTCCTGAGCCTCTTGAAGGAGGCTTCTAGGCCTCTTAAAAGGAGGCTTCCAGGCCTCTTGAAAGTAGGCTTCCAGGCCTCTTGAAAGTAGGCTTCCAGGCCTCTTGAAAGAAGGCTTCCAGGCCTTTAGAAAGGAAGCTTCCAGGCCTCTTGAAAGGAGAGTTCCATGCCTCTTGAAAGGATATTTCCAGGCCTCTTGAAAAGAGGCTTCCATGCCTCTTGAAAGGAGGCTTCCAGGCCTCTTGAAAGGAGGCTTCCAGGCCTCTTGAAAAGAGGCTCTGAGCCTCTTGAGAGGAAACTTCCGAGCCTCTTGAAAGGAGGCTTCTGAGCTCTTGAAAGGAGGCTTGAGCCTCTTGAAAGGAGGCCTGAGCCTCTTGAAAGGAGGCTTCCGAGCCTGTTGAAAGGAGGCTCCCAAGCGCCTTGAAAGGAGGCTTCTGAGCCTGAAAGGAGGCTTCCTGAGCCTCTTGAAAGGAGGCCTGAGCCTCTTGAAAGGAGGCTTCCTGAGCCTCTTGAAAGGAGGCTTCCTGAGCCTCTTGAAAGGAGGCTTCCAGGCGTTTTGAAAGGGAGCTTCCAGGCGTTTTGAAAGGATGCTTCCAGGCCTCTTGAAAGGAGTCTTCCAAGCCGCTTGAAAGGATGCTTCCGAGCCTCTTGAAAGGAGGCTTCCAGGCGTTTTGAAAGGAAGCTTCCAGGCCTCTTGAAAGGAGACTTCCAAGCCTCTTGAAAGGATACTTCCGAGCCTCTTGAAATGAGGCTTCCAAGCCTCTTGAAGAGGGGCTTCCGAGCCTCTTGAAAGGAGACTTCCAAGCCTCTTGAAAGGATACTTCCGAGCCTCTTGAAAGGAGGCTTCCAGGCCTCTTGAAAGGAGGTTCCAGGCCTCTTGAAAGGAGGCTTCCGAGCCTCTTGAAAGGAGGCTTCCGAGCCTCTTGAAAGGAGGCTTCCGAGCCTCTTGAGAGGAGGCTTCCAGGCCTCTTGAGAGGAGGCTTCCAGGCCTCTTAAAAGAAGGCTCCCGGGCCTCTTAAAAGTAGGAGGCTTCCTTGCCTCTTGAAAGGAGACTTCCGAGCGTTTTGAAAGGAAGCTTCCGAGCCTCTTGAAAGGAGACTACCAAGCCTCTTGAAAGGATACTTCCGAGCCTCTTGAAAGGAGGCTTCCGAGCCTCTTGAAAGGAGGCTTCCGAGCCTCTTGAAAGAAGGCTTCCTAGCGTTTTGAAAGGAGACTTCCAAGCAAGCCTCTTGAAAGGATACTTCCGAGCCTCTTGAAAGGAGGCTTCCGAGCCTCTTGAAAGGAGGCTTCCGAGCGTTTTGAAAGGAAGCTTCCGAGCCTCTTGAAAGGAGACTTCCAAGCCTCTTGAAAGGAAGCTTCCAGGCCTCTTGAAAGGAGACTTCCAAGCCTCTTGAAAGGATACTTCTGAGCCTCTTGAAATGAGGCTTCCAGGCCTCTTGAAGGAGGCTTCCGGAGCCTCTTGAAAGGAGGCTTCCAGGCCTCTTGAAAGGAGGCTTCCAGGCCTCTTGAAAGGAGGCTTCAGGCCTCTTGAAAGGAGGCTTCCTGAGCCTCTTGAAAGGAGGCTTCCTGAGCCTCTTGAAAGGAGGCTTCCAGGCGTTTTGAAAGGAAGCTTCCAGGCCTCTTGAAAGGAGACTTCCAAGCCTCTTGAAGGATATTTCCGAGGCCTCTTGAAATGAGGGCTTCCGAGCCTCTTGAAAGGAGTCTTCCAGGCCTCTTGAAAGGAGACTTGAGCCTCTTGAAAGGAGGCTTCCTGGCCTCTTGAGAGGCTTCAAGGCCTCTTGAGAGGAGGCTTCCGGGCCTCTTGACAGGAGGCTTCCAGGCCTCTAGAAAGGAGATTTCTGAGCCTCTTGAAAGGAGGCTTCCGAGCCTCTTGAAAGGAGGCTTCCGAGCCTGAAAGGAGGCTTCCGAGCCTCTTGAAAGGAGGCTTCCGAGCCTCTTGAAAGGAGGCTTCCGAGCCTCTTGAAAGGAGGCTTCCGAGCCTCTTGAAAGGAGGCTTCCGAGCGTTTTGAAAGGAAGCTTCCGAGCGTTTTGAAAGGAAGCTTCCGAGCCTCTTGAAAGGAGACTTCCAAGCCTCTTGAAAGGATACTTCCGAGCCTCTTGAAAGGAGGCTTCCGAGCGTTTTGAAAGGAAGCTTCCGAGCCTCTTGAAAGGAGACTTCCAAGCCTCTTGAAAGGATACTTCCGAGCCTCTTGAAATTAGGCTTCCGAGCCTCTTGAAAGGAGGCTTCCGAGCCTCTTGAAAGGAGACTTCCAAGCCTCTTGAAAGGATACTTCCGAGCCTCTTGAAAGGAGGCTTCCGAGCCTCTTGAAAGGAGGTTCCGAGCCTCTTGAAAGGAGGCTTCCGAGCCTCTTGAAAGGAGGCTTCCGAGCCTCTTGAAAGAAGGCTTCCGAGCCTCTTGAAAGGCTTCCAGGCCTCTTGAAGGAGGCTTCCAGGCCTCTTGAAGGAGGCTCTTGAGCCTCTTGAAAGGAGGCTTCCAGCGTTTGAAGGAAGCTTCCAGGGCCTCTTGAAAGGAGACTACCAAGCCTCTTGAAAGGATACTTCCAGGCCTCTTGAAGGAGGCTTCCTGAGCCTCTTGAAAGGAGGCTTGAGCCTCTTGAAAGAAGGCTTCCTAGCGTTTGAAAGGAGACTTCCAAGCAAGCCTCTTGAAAGGATGCTTCCGCCTCTTGAAAGGAGGCTTCCAGGCCTCTTGAAAGGAGGCTTCAGGCGTTTTGAAAGGAAGCTTCCAGGCCTCTTGGAAGGACCCTTCCAAGCCTCTTGAAAGGAAGCTTCCAGGCCTCTTGAAAGGAGACTTCCAAGCCTCTTGAAAGGATGCTTCGAGCCTCTTGAAATGAGGCTTCCGAGCCTCTTGAAAGGAGGCTTCCGAGCCTCTTGAAAGGAGGCTTCCGAGCCTCTTGAAAGGAGGCTTCCGAGCCTCTTGAAAGGAGACTTCCAAGCCTCTTGAAAGGAGGCTTCCGAGCGTTTTGAAAGGAAGCTTCCGAGCCTCTTGAAAGGAGACTTCCAAGCCTCTTGAAAGGATACTTCCGAGCCTCTTGAAAGGAGGCTTCCGAGCCTCTTGAAAGGAGGCTTCCGAGCCTCTTGAAAGGAGGCTTCCGAGCCTCTTGAAAGGAGGCTTCCAGGCGTTTGAAAGGAAGCTTCCGAGCCTCTTGAAAGGAGACTTCCAAGCCTCTTGAAAGGATACTCTGAGCCTCTTGAAATGAGGCTTCCAGGCCTCTTGAAAGGAGGCTTCCAGCCTCTTGAAGGAGGCTTCCAGGCCTCTTGAAAGGAGGTTCCAGGCCTCTTGAAAGGAGGCTTCCGAGCCTCTTGAAAGGAGGCTTCCGAGCCTCTTGAAAGGAGGCTTCCGAGCCTCTTGAAAGGAGGCTTCCGAGCCTCTTGAAAGGAGGCTTCCGAGCCTCTTGGAAGGAGATTCTGAGCCTCTTGAAAGGAGGCTTCCGAGCCTCTTGAAAGGAGGCTGCCGAGCCTCTTGAAAGAAGGCTTTCAAGCTTTTTGAAAGAATACTTCCGAGCCTCTTGAAAGGAGGCTTCCGAGCCTGTGGGAAGAGGCTTCCGAGCCTCTTGAAAGGAGGCTTCCGGGCCTCTTGAAAGGTGGCTTATGAAAGGAGGCTTCCGAGCCTCTTGAAAGGAGGCTTCCAAGTCTCTTGAAAGGAGGCTTCCGAGCCTCTTGAAAGAAGGCTTCCGAGCCTCTTGAAAGGAGGCTTCCGAGCCTCTTGAAAGGAGGCTTCCGAGCCTCTTGAAAGAAGGCTTCCTAGCGTTTTGAAAGGAGACTTCCAAGCAAGCCTCTTGAAAGGATACTTCCGAGCCTCTTGAAAGGAGGCTTCCGAGCGTTTTGAAAGGAAGCTTCCGAGCCTCTTGAAAGGAGACTTCCAAGCCTCTTGAAAGGATACTTCCGAGCCTCTTGAAATGAGGCTTCCGAGCCTCTTGAAAGGAGGCTTCCGAGCCTCTTGAAAGGAGGCTTCCGAGCCTCTTGAAAGGAGGCTTCCGAGCGTTTTGAAAGGAAGCTTCCGAGCCTCTTGAAAGGAGACTTCCAAGCCTCTTGAAAGGATACTTCCGAGCCTCTTGAAAGGAGGCTTCCGAGCGTTTTGAAAGGAAGCTTCCGAGCCTCTTGAAAGGAGACTTCCAAGCCTCTTGAAAGGAGACTTCCAAGCCTCTTGAAAGGATACTTCCGAGCCTCTTGAAAGGAGGCTTCCGAGCCTCTTGAAAGGAGGTTCTGATCCTCTTGAAAGGAGGCTTCAGGCCTCTTGAAAGGAATCTTCCGAGCCTCTTGAAAGGAGGCTTCCGAGCCTCTTGAAAGGAGGCTTCTGAGCCTCTGGAAGGAAGCTTCCGAGGCCTCTTGAAAGGAGGCTTCCAGGCGTTTTGAAGGAAGCTTCCAGGCCTCTTGAAAGGAGACTTCCAAGCCTCTTGAAAGGATACTTGAGCCTCTTGAAAGGAGGCTTCCGAGCGTTTGAAAGGAAGCTTCCAGGCCTCTTGAAAGGAGACTTCCAAGCCTCTTGAAAGGATACTTGAGCCTCTTGAAGGAGGCTTCCAAGCCTCTTGAAAGGATGCTTCCAGGCCTCTTGAAAGGAGGCTCCGATCCTCTTGAAAGGAGGCTTCCAGGCCTCTTGAAAGGAGGCTTCTGAGCCTCTTGAAAAAGGCTTCCGAGGCCTCTTGAGAGGAGGCTTCCAGGCCTCTTGAAAGGAGGCTTCCAGGCCTCTTGAAAGGAGGCTTCCTGAGCGTTTTGAAAGGAAGCTTCCAGGCCTCTTGAAAGGAGAGTTCCATGCCTCTTGAAAGGATATTTCCAGGCCTCTTGAAATGAGGCTTCCATGCCTCTTGAAAGGAGGCTTCCAGGCCTCTTGAAAGGAGGCTTCCGAGCCTCTTGAAAGGAGGCTTCCGAGCGTTTTGAAAGGAAGCTTCCGAGCCTCTTGAAAGGAGACTTCCAAGCCTCTTGAAAGGATACTTCCGAGCCTCTTGAAATGAGGCTTCCGAGCCTCTTGAAAGGAGGCTTCCGAGCGTTTTGAAAGGAAGCTTCCGAGCCTCTTGAAAGGAGACTTCCAAGCCTCTTGAAAGGAGACTTCCAAGCCTCTTGAAAGGATACTTCCGAGCCTCTTGAAAGGAGGCTTCCGAGCCTCTTGAAAGGAGGTTCCGATCCTCTTGAAAGGAGGCTTCCGAGCCTCTTGAAAGGAGGCTTCCGAGCCTCTTGAAAGGAGGCTTCCTGAGCCTCTGGAAGGAAGCTTCCAGGCCTCTTGAAAGGAGGCTTCCGAGCGTTTTGAAAGGAAGCTTCCAGGCCTCTTGAAAGGAGACTTCAAGCCTCTTGAAAGGATGCTTGAGCCTCTTGAAAGGAGGCTTCCGAGCGTTTTGAAAGGAAGCTTCCGAGCCTCTTGAAAGGAGACTTCCAAGCCTCTTGAAAGGAGACTTCCAAGCCTCTTGAAAGGATACTTCCGAGCCTCTTGAAAGGAGGCTTCCGAGCCTCTTGAAAGGAGGTTCCGATCCTCTTGAAAGGAGGCTTCCGAGCCTCTTGAAAGGAGGCTTCCGAGCCTCTTGAAAGGAGGCTTCCGAGCCTCTTGAAAGGAGGCTTCCGAGCCTCTTGAAAGGAGGCTTCCGAGCGTTTTGAAAGGAAGCTTCCGAGCCTCTTGAAAGGAGACTTCCAAGCCTCTTGAAAGGATACTTCCGAGCCTCTTGAAAGGAGGCTCCGATCCTCTTGAAAGGAGGCTTCCGAGCCTCTTGAAAGGAGGCTTCCGAGCCTCTTGAAAGGAGGCTTCCGAGCCTCTTGAGAGGAGGCTTCCGAGCCTCTTGAAAGGAGGCTTCCGAGCCTCTTGAAAGGAGGCTTCCGAGCGTTTTGAAAGGAAGCTTCCGAGCCTCTTGAAAGGAGACTTCCAAGCCTCTTGAAAGGATACTTCCGAGCCTCTTGAAATGAGGCTTCCGAGCCTCTTGAAAGGAGGCTTCCAGGCCTCTTGAAAGGAGGCTTCCAGGCGTTTTGAAAGGAAGCTTCCAGGCCTCTTGAAAGGAGACTTCCAAGCCTCTTGAAAGGATACTTCTGAGCCTCTTGAAATGAGGCTTCCAGGCCTCTTGAAAGGAGGCTTCTGAGCGTTTTGAAAGGAAGCTTCCAGGCCTCTTGAAAGGAGACTTCCAAGCCTCTTGAAAGGATACTTCGAGCCTCTTGAAAGGAGGCTTCCAGGCGTTTTGAAAGGAAGCTTCCAGGCCTCTTGAAAGGAGACTTCCAAGCCTCTTGAAAGGATACTTCCAGGCCTCTTGAAAGGAGGCTTCCAGGCCTCTTGAAAGGAGGTTCCGAGCCTCTTGAAGGAGGTTCCGAGCCTCTTGAAAGGAGGCTTCGAGCCTCTTGAAAGGAGGCTTCCAGGCCTCTTGACAGGAGGCGTCCGGGCGTTTTGAAAGGAAGCTTCCGAGCCTCTTGAAAGGAGACTTCCAAGCCTCTTGAAAGGATACTTCCGAGCCTCTTGAAAGGAGGCTTCCGAGCGTTTTGAAAGGAAGCTTCCGAGCCTCTTGAAAGGAGACTTCCAAGCCTCTTGAAAGGATACTTCCGAGCCTCTTGAAAGGAGGCTTCCGAGCGTTTTGAAAGGAAGCTTCAGGCCTCTTGAAAGGAGACTTCCAAGCCTCTTGAAAGGATGCTTCCGAGGCCTCTTGAAAGGAGGCTTCCAGGCCTCTTGAAGGAGGCTTCCTGAGCCTCTTGAAGGAGGCTTCCGAACCTCTTGAAGAAGGCTTCCGAGCCTCTTGAGAGGAGGCTTCCAGGCCTCTTGAGAGGAGGCTTCCAGGCCTTTGAAAGGAGGCTTCCAGGCCTCTTGAAAGGAGGCTTCCAGGCCTCTTGAAAGGAGGCTTCAGGCCTCTTGAAAGAAGGCTTCCTGGCGTTTTGAAAGGAGACTTCCAAGCAAGCCTCTTGAAAGGATGCTTCCAGGCCTCTTGAAAGGAGACTTCAAGCCTCTTGAAAGGATACTTCCAGGCCTCTTGAAATGGGGCTTCCAGGCCTCTTGAAAGGAGGCTTCCAGCCTCTTGAAAGGAGGCTTCGAGCCTCTTGAAAGGAGGCTTCCGAGCGTTTTGAAAGGAGGCTTCCGAGCCTCTTGAAAGGAGACTTCCAAGCCTCTTGAAAGGATACTTCCGAGCCTCTTGAAAGGAGGCTTCCGAGCGTTTTGAAAGGAAGCTTCCGAGCCTCTTGAAAGGAGACTTCCAAGCCTCTTGAAAGGAGACTTCCAAGCCTCTTGAAAGGATACTTCCGAGCCTCTTGAAAGGAGGCTTCCGAGCCTCTTGAAAGGAGGTTCCGATCCTCTTGAAAGGAGGCTTCCGAGCCTCTTGAAAGGAGGCTTCCGAGCCTCTTGAAAGGAGGCTTCCGAGCCTCTGGAAAGGAAGCTTCCGAGCCTCTTGAAAGGAGGCTTCCGAGCGTTTGGAAAGGAAGCTTCCTGAGCCTCTTAAAAGGAGACTTCCGAACCTCTTGAAAGGATACTTCCGAGCCTCTTGAAAGGAGGCTTCCAGGCGTTTGAAAGGAAGCTTCCGAGCCTCTTGAAAGGAGACTTCCAAGCCTCTTGAAAGGAGACTTCCAAGCCTCTTGAAAGGATACTTCCGAGCCTCTTGAAAGGAGGCTTCCGAGCCTCTTGAAAGGAGGTTCCGATCCTCTTGAAAGGAGGCTTCCGAGCCTCTTGAAAGGAGGCTTCCGAGCCTCTTGAAAGGAGGCTTCCGAGCGTTTTGAAAGGAAGCTTCCGAGCCTCTTGAAAGGAGACTTCCAAGCCTCTTGAACGGAGGCTTCCGAGCCTCTTGAAAGGAGGCTTCCGAGCCTCTTGAAAGGAGGCTTCCGAGCGTTTTGAAAGGAAGCTTCCGAGCCTCTTGAAAAAGGCTTCCAGGCCTCTTGAGAGGAGGCTTCCAGGCCTCTTGGAAGGCGGCTTCCAAGCGTATTGGAAGGCGGCTTCCGAGCTTCTTGAAAGGCGGCTTCCAGGCGTTTGAAAGGAAGCTTCCGAGCCTCTTGAAAGGAGACTTCCAAGCCTCTTGAAAGGATACTTCCGAGCCTCTTGAAAGGAGGCTTCCGAGCCTCTTGAAAGGAGGCTTCCGAGCGTTTTGAAAGGAAGCTTCCGAGCCTCTTGAAAGGAGACTTCCAAGCCTCTTGAAAGGATACTTCCGAGCCTCTTGAAATGAGGCTTCCGAGCCTCTTGAAAGGAGGCTTCCGAGCGTTTTGAAAGGAAGCTTCCGAGCCTCTTGAAAGGAGACTTCCAAGCCTCTTGAAAGGATACTTCCGAGCCTCTTGAAATGAGGCTTCCGAGCCTCTTGAAAGGAGGCTTCCGAGCGTTTTGAAAGGAAGCTTCCGAGCCTCTTGAAAGGAGACTTCCAAGCCTCTTGAAAGGATACTTCCGAGCCTCTTGAAATGAGGCTTCCGAGCCTCTTGAAAGGAGGCTTCCGAGCCTCTTGAAAGGAGGCTTCCGAGCGTTTTGAAAGGAAGCTTCCGAGCCTCTTGAAAGGAGACTTCCAAGCCTCTTGAAAGGATACTTCCGAGCCTCTTGAAATGAGGCTTCCGAGCCTCTTGAAAGGAGGCTTCCGAGCCTCTTGAAAGGAGGCTTCCGAGCCTCTTGAAAGGAGGCTTCCGAGCCTCTTGAAAGGAGGCTTCCAGGCCTCTTGAAAGGAGGCTTCCAGAGCCTCTTGAAAGGAGGTTCCAGGCCTCTTGAAAGGAGGCTTCCGGGCCTCTTGAAGGAGGCTTCCGAGCCTCTTGAGGAGGCTTCCAGGCCTCTTGAAAGGAGGCTTCCGAGCCTCTTGAAAGGAGGCTTCCTGAGCCTCTTGAAGGAGGCTTCCAGGCCTCTTGAAAGGAGGCTTCCGGGCCTCTTGAAAGGAGGCTTCCAGGCCTCTTGAAAGGAGGCTTCTGAGCCTCTTGAAAGGAGGCTTCCTGAGCCTCTTGAAGGAGGCTTCCGAGCCTCTTGAAAGGAGGCTTCCAGGCGTTTTGAAAGGAAGCCTGAGCCTCTTGAAAGGAGACTTCCAAGCCTTTTGAAGGATGCTTCCGAGCCTCTTGAAAGGAGGCTTCCTGAGCCTCTTGAAAGGAGGCTTCTGAGCCTCTTGAAAGGAGGCTTCCGAGCGTTTTGAAAGGAAGCTTCCAGGCGTTTTGAAGGAAGCTTCCAGGCCTCTTGAAAGGAGACTTCCAAGCCTCTTGAAAGGATGCTTCCAGGCCTCTTGAAAGGAGGCTTCCAGGCGTTTGAAAGGAAGCTTCCGAGCCTCTTGAAAGGAGGCTTCCAGGCCTCTTGAAAGGAGGCTTCCAGGCCTCTTGAAAGGAGGCTCCCGAGTGTCTTGAAAAGAGGCTTCCGAGCCTCTTGAAAGGAGGTTCCAGATCCTCTTGAAAGTAGGCTTCCGGGCCTCTTGAAAGGAGGCTTCCAGGCCTCTTGAAAGAAGGCTTCCAGCCTCTTGAGAGGAGGCTTCCAGGCCTCTTGAAAGGAGGCTTCCAGGCCTCTTGAAAGGAGGCTTCCAGGCGTTTTGAAAGGAAGCTTCCAGGCCTCTTGAAAGGAGACTTCCGAACCTCTTGAAAGGATACTTCCGAGCCTCTTGAAATGAGGCTTCCAGGCCTCTTGAAAGGAGGCTTCGAGCCTCTTGAAAGGAGGCTTCCGAGCCTCTTGAAAGGAGGCTTCCAGGCGTTTGAAAGGAAGCTTCCGAGCCTCTTGAAAGGAGACTTCCAAGCCTCTTGAAAGGATACTTCCGAGCCTCTTGAAAGGAGGCTTCCGAGCGTTTTGAAAGGAAGCTTCCGAGCCTCTTGAAAGGAGACTTCCAAGCCTCTTGAAAGGATATTTCCGAGCCTCTTGAAATGAGGCTTCCGAGCCTCTTGAAAGGAGGCTTCCGAGAAGCGTAGAAAGACGCTGCTAATCCTCTTGCAACGAAGCAATCGAGCTTTAGTGCAAAAAAAATCATGTCTCTCAAACGAAGAATTCCAGACCATTAGATTCTCGATTTTAGTTCAGAAGCATACTTTAAACATATTATTCATCCTTTTGTTTTGAACAGCTTTGTAGATTGCATTAAAGAAAAAAAAGTTCATTCGACGTTTTGTTCCGCAGCCCTTTATGCATTGTGCTGGTTGTGGATTTGATTTATTGATCGCATTGCATATTATGTACAAGACCAAATTTAGAAATAAAAAATACATAATTATTAAAACTTTATCAATGAGATTCGGAATTATTACGTCCGCCATTACGCATTTTTGTCCGAGGTACCCCCTAAGGTGAGCTCAGGTACCCCCAGAGGTACATGTACCCCAGGTTGAGAACCGCTGGCGTACAGCAAAAACACAAGTTAGTAAAAAGAAACAGTTGAATTCCACCACAGAGTTTTGCAAGCATCATCAGTGATACAGTAAGTCCGATTAAGATACAAAACTTGTGATACCTCTCGCATGATGCCAAACAATCAATTTAGATTACTCGAAAAAAATTCAAAACTTGTGTTACCTCTCCGTAGATATCAAAAGTCTCGATAAAATCGCGTTCTATCTGAGAGCTCACTACTTTTCATAGTATTCTTCAAACACTTCCAAATGTTCCAAGTATTATGTAGTTATAAAATCGTAAAAAGTCATTTATACCTGTATTTCGCGCGCGATTCTCAAACATTTGTAGATTACACAAAAGAATATAAGAATACAACTCAATAAATAAAATATCCTCATCATCATCGAGGCGGGGGTAGACAAAAAGGTTGAGATAGGCCAAATTTTGTGGAAGTTTAAATCAACATAACTTTGCGTAGAATAATCCGATTTTGATAAAGCTGGGACCATCGCACGGGAAAACGCTTCTAGTATACTGTCCCCATGCAAAACCTAAGATTGGCCCTTGGCCACGGGAGATGTTCTGGGTTTTCCGAGGGTATGTTAAAAATGTATTTTTTCCTCTGCTTGTCATTTTATGTGACGTTTATTTCTATCATGTGTTAAGCTTGCTGCTGAAACTAAAACTAATATTCTGATCAATGCTGGCTACAGATCGAAAATCCGTCAGGTATACGCGGAGATATGGTCGATGACTGTTACGTAAACGCTTGTAGTGGTAGTGGTAACTCTGTAAATCTGAAGTCGAAAAACGTTCTGTATGTGCCGGATTTAGGGAACAACTTGCCATCAAAAAGCAAAATTGCTGACGAAGGACTTCAAGTAACGTTCAGCGAAATCGTTGATGGTGCAGGCGAACCATCGGGATAAATGTCACTGATGTTAGCATATCTGGCATCGGCGACTAGGACATCGGCACATAGAAGACATTACAAGAATTATTCGAGAAGGTCTAGAAACGGGATTAAACATGATGGACTACAGAATTCTATCGGAATGCGGTACCTGCTGCGGAGGCAAGCTCTCTCGTTTGCCTTTTCCCAAATTTGACTAACTAGCTCCAACACAATTTGGGAGACCTCCCGAAGGTTATCCGTACAGACGGCGGAGGAGAATATTTCAGTGAATCTTTGAAATCGTTTTTCCGGAAGGAAGGAATCGCTGACTACTACAAGATGCTAGCTTGGATAAAAGGTACTGGGGAGAGGCAGTTCATACCGCAAATTACCTTTTAAATCGTCTTCCTTGTTCTGCTATGGTACGGCGAGAAGGCAGAACATAAGTATCTATGCATTTGCGGATCTATTGCCTATGTTCACGTCAGTGGTCCAATTTGAGGGGGGGGGGGCACTATAGCACTATATTACGCCAAACCGCCATATAAGGCCACTTTACGGCTATTTAAAAACTTACAAGCATTAAAGTAGCACTATAAAGCCGATTTGGCGAAATATAGTGCTTATTGGTTACTTGGGTAGGAACTATCAATTCACCGAGAACTGAAGACTTGGCAGCTTGTTAAGGCACCTAATGTGAAAAGAATACTCGGCTGCCGGTGGGTGTATAAAATTAAGCGTAATCAACCGTCTAAGACGGTTGAATACATTCCACTAAAAGAGCTTTATATATTTTTCTGATTAAGCGTAATGCCAGCGGTGATCCGGTGAAATATAAAGCGCGACTGGCAGCACAAGGTTGTAGCCAAAGATCAAGAGTAGATTTCGAAGAAGTATATGCGCCAGTCGCTACGCAAGCGACATTCCGAACCCTACTGGCAGTGGCGAGCTACAAGAAGATGATTCTGAAACATGTAGATATAAAAAATGATAACCTAAATGGGAGACTACCAGAGGAAGTTTACATGAGGCAGCCTCCGGGTTTCACGGCACCAGGCAGCGATGGAAAGGTTTGTCGACTGTTGAAGAGCATATATGGTCTACGTCAATGTGCTCGTTGCTGGAATCAGCGCATGGACATCCAATGGACAAAGTGTTGAAAGATATGGGATTTACAGCAAGCTCGGCAGATCCATGTTTGCATATTCGGATGGTCAAATCAACTCGTACGCCAGTGGACGAAGCTTACGCCCATGGTGACCTGCAAAGTCAGCCACTAACTGACAACATTAATTACAGAAGCTTGGTTAGAGCGTTGTTATATGTGTCTGTCCATGCCCGACCTGATATTGCGGTTGCTACTTCAATCTTTACACGAACGGTATCACAACCGACAGAGGCAGCAAAACGCGCCATCCGATATCTGGAGACCATAAGACCCGGAAGTCTATCTCAGGATTTGTATTCACAGTGGCCGGCACTACTCTAACCTGGAGAAGGAAGCAACAAAACATCGAAAAATTTGGATTAGTGGAAAATCCAAGCCGCATTGAGCGGATATTTTCCTGGTAAATAATCAAAGACAGCTTTGCCCAACTATCGTAACAATGTTTACTTTTAATATGACGTCATTCCGTGAAATAACTACACGGAGTTGACTCACTTTGGAAGTCGTTATGCGAATAACTTAAAAAATGCTAAATATTAATTCAATTCCGTCTACTTTTAAATATAGTTTTCACTCATATGATAGCCCAATATTCTATATCAATTCGGTAGGCAAGTCCTATCGCCATAGGAAGAAATAAGAATTACGAGCTATGTGGATCGATAGAAGGGAAAATAAAGATGAACTAGTGACACTGTCTCTTAAATGTGTGTTTGGGGTTTTTTTTAACTTTGGAGGTTAAAACGGTTATTGGGTAGAATAATCTTAGAATAATTATTTTGTAAAAATGCATACGGGTTAGACTTATTTCAATGCAGCCAGTTCCAACGATGTATTTGCAATACATCGGCAACCCTCATGCTGGATTACAAGCTCCATTTTTTCCATTGTTTGTTAGATTGGGTAAACGCAAAGCTTTTCGAACTTCACGCCAAACCTCCTAGGAACAACAATCTGCTTAAATGCAGAAAAATCAAACCAAACTTGTCAATTATGTATTTTCAAAACAAGAATTGAAATCAACGCATTCTTTGTTACACTTCCTCCTTGCGGGGATTGCTCATTGCGCGTTATTTCCGCGGAGCTATCCAATTTTTTCTTTCACTCCGTAATAGACTTCTGGCGATATTTTCCACTTCTGTTCGATAGAAAGCGCGGAGCGCCACCAGTTCCAAGTGGTTGTTAGCTGGGAGCGGTCCTAGTTGTTGAGAAATTTGCAGGAAAAGGCATTGTTTACGTTTGCGAGTATGCATTTGCCCGGGATGAAGCAAAAAAGAAGATGACTCCTTCTTTAAAAGTACGCATTTGCCCGGGATGAAGCAAAAGAGTAGATGACTCCTTTGTATTCTCCGGAATAAGGCAAAATAGTAGTTGACTCTTTCTTTAAAAGTATGCATTTGCCCGGGATGAAGCAAAAAAGAAGATTCTTCTTAAAAAGTACGCATTTGCCCGAAAAAAGGCAAAAGAGTAGATGACTCATTCTTTAAAAGTACGCATTTGCCCGGAATAAGGCAAGAGTAGATTACTCCTTCTTTCAAAGTACGCATTTGCCCGGGATGAAGCAAGAGTAGATGACTCCTTCTTTAAAAGCACGCATTTACCCGGAATAAGGCAAAAGAAATATGACTTTAAGAATTGCCACACACACACTTTCACTCCAACACTGCTCACAACATGCCGTAGAAACGAAAAATACTGCAGCGCGCTTTGTAAATTTTTCAAGCGAAGTACAAGTACAAGGGAAAAGTACAAGGTCGAACATTTTAAACGTGAAAATGTTGTGAAAACTACCAAAGCATTATTTGGTCTACTCAGCTCTATTGTATACAAAGGTGAGTGTAATGCCAAAGCCACGAGGCAACTCATAAGCCTGTTGGTTGAAATCAAATAAAAAAAGTCAATAAGCAGGGTCAGAAGCAGCACGGCGAACCACGGAACATATGCCAATATTCATTAGTCTAAGTTTGAAGACTAAGGACAGCTCTTTGTATAACACATATCAGATTAAACTGTACTTCTTTGAATTAGTTGTATATAGTTTTTATAATTCTTTTAATTGTTATGCCAGATGGTCGTTATGCCAAATGGCCCTAAAATCATTATGACTATTTTTCTTTATTATGCCAAATGGTCTATATGCCAAATGGCCCCTGGCTATTCAACTCGTTATGCCAAATGGAATTATGCCATTTGGGGTAGCCCCGTAGCAGTTGGGTTTTTAATACATACGTTCTTCTACGAATTTCCCCACCAAATTTACAATTACCCAATGCTGCCGTTGTACGCATAAATGTCACATGTTACATTTCAACATTTTTGAGGTTTTGATGTCTAACGTCATAATTTGATACGTATTTTTGAAATATTTTGTCGAAACATAGGTTTTATTCTAGAAAACTCGAAAAAAATCTGAAGTCAATTTGTCACATTCGAACAAATGGACGCATACTTGTTACACCGGGATAAATGGACGCATATTTGTCACACTAAAAAAAGAGATATAACAATCACACAAAAAGACCCATAGCACTGCGTGATGTGTCCTGAGGACCATCCACAAAATATACCATGGTTTTAGGGTCACCTACAATCCACGTGGATAGTTTAGAAGAATGGCTGGTAAGTATGCAAGGTTTTCCCCTAATTTCAGAATTTATATGGACGGTTGTCCATGAAAGAAAAGGGGAGGTATTATATTGACTAGAACCTCTCCAAGAATAACGTGAAGAAGAGAATGAAACTGTGACATAATTAAAATATTCAAGGACCATAAAAATGTGATAAAGAGGAACCAACAACTTACATTGCTTCTTGGAAAACAACTAGCAGTATTTAAGGTCTTTACTTGATGTTGTTTGCGTATCCAAGTTCATAACGGCTTTTTTCAAACACAACTTTTCGCATGGAATCCATGTACGGGCGTGGCTTGCAGTGGTTTATCGCATACTCCAAAACGGTGAGCTTTGAAGAAGTCAGTTGCTTGCATATCAAGTACGTCAACATTGTTCTTTGCATTGCCAACCATAGACTTGAAGTTTTCATAACTGACGACACATTCATGGCGCATTTTGGAATCAAACGCCGCATGGAAAGAGTCAGCGGCCTTTAACGTATGTCCCGAGTCAACAATATGCGCTCGATCTGAATTTCATTACTGTTTATGAGTAGGGTAATGTGATGGAATAAATTCCAGTTCTTATTTTGGGAACAACAATTATCCAACCAAAAGATAATCGTCTTCAGGTCAGCGTACTTCATATTAACTTTGAAGAAACAGCTAAGGATTTCGTTGACTGCGACTGACTCGGACCAAATGCACGCAGACAATGGGAATGCTCCACCTAGTAGCACTTTGTCACCATCATCTTGATAAGACAGTCATGATTCCTTTGGACGTTGAAGATGTAGTGCATGTCTTTATCCCGGGAAAAGAAACTACGCCACTGCCGATAAAAACCGGTTGGTCAAAGAGAAAAGGGTCACCAGTTTCTCTTTTTAAATCGAACCCGAGGAAGTCCTTTTCCGATTCCGCGCCACTGGATTGTCTGTATTGGATATTCCATTTCAGGTTCCACTTCTACCGACAGCAAAAAATCACACCAAAGAAATACAATCGTCGCTCGCGAAATGTAAAATAAATTAACAACAACTATCTCTCAGTTCACGGTGTAACAAATATGCGTACATTTTTCGCCTGACCAGTGAATTTCGCGGCATAAGTGTCACATTCGGGGTGATAGAAAAAAACGTGGAAAAAATAGTTGTTTTTGTCAATGTTTCAGTCTGGCCCAACGAATATGAATATTCTTCTATAGTTTATTGCGTTAAAATCAATAAAAAAGCGAAATTTTGCGATAACAGAATAAATGCGTTTTGAAACTTCAAATGCGTTTTTCTCATTTTTCTCGTTTGTAACATGTGACATTTATGCGTCCGACGGCAGTAAAGGTCTTAAGCTTTGATATCGCTCTTGAGATAGCTTCGACGTTCACCTCGATATTACCGAGCGAATGATTCACTAATGGGGTGTTGTTGGCAGCGGTGGTCACAAAATCAACAGGTAGTTGTTCGTCTTCAAACACACTGACGAATTTATCTAATTGGTTGCATATACCACTTTGTCTCTTCGTCTCAGTCTCTTTGCGCTGTTCATTTACGTAGTTCCAAAAGGTGAGATATTAGTCGTCGCTGTATCTGTATGTATGGAAATGGTGATGATTGACCCGCTTGTATTCGTGGTTGTCTGACATAGTGGAATTTGAGTGGCAACGGTACTTCTGAGTGCAGCTTTCTTATGCCTTTTCAGCGACCGAAAAGCATTCGCCATTCCCGGGATCCGAGAGTCAGGTCGAACGGATTGCCTGTCACCAGGCTGAATAGCAATCCATACTTGTTTAACGGGGTTCCAAAAATCGTCCTCAACAATATTTGCTTTCAATCTGGAGTCAACTGCAACAAGAATGCTACCTCCGCTAGTTTTCTTGCTATTCGTCGTGTTGCGATCACAGCGAAAAACTTCGTAGCCGGCTCCAAAAACGTAGCTCGAAATAATTCGGGAACATTATGACATCGTAGCTCTGATGTAGGACAGCTAGTCGATATTTATCCAGGGGGCCGTTGATTCCTCCAACGTTCTGGTAGTAGATGGAGATGTCGGATTGCATGTGGTGAAGAGCGGATGAAGCACTGCACATCGGAACACTATCAGGCAGAGAAGGATTCATTGGATGAGAGTACTTGCCGACAAAAGAAGTTCAGAAGACCCCATTTCCTGACACAAGCACAGGGCCGGGACGTCTGCTGTGCTTGGTTGGGAGGATAAGGGGCTTCAGGGCTTGCAGCATTAGTTTGCCTTGGTAGCGTACTGATAACGAATGATTGAAAGTAGCCTCGGATGTAAAAAATGTTCCTGAAATGTAAAGGATTTCTGAAGGATTTTCAAAAGAAATTATAGAAGAAATCCTCGGAGAAATTCCAGAATGAATTCTCGAACTAATTTCCAAAGCAAAAACTGAAAATTTTGTCAAGGAAATTAACGAAAAAAATTCCAAACAAAATTTTTGGAGTAAAACGTATTAGACTTTCCAAAGAAATTCCAAGATTTATGAAAAAAAAAATTGGGGTGACCCTAAGAATTTCCGCCATCGGGGGTGACAATGGGTCATCGCTCTCACCGGCAGCCTGGAGGTCATAGAGCAAAATCGTTTAAAAAGGTCTCTTATATTTTACTCTTGCCCTTAGATACATTCAATCCATTCTACTACCTTTCTAAGTACTTGAAACAGTGACCAATTCTCACCCCCATTTGACCCATTGTCACCCCCGACGACGGTTCTAAGAAAATCTTTTTTTTTAGAGCAGTTTTGGCGTGTAATTTTAGGAAAAATATTTGATTTGGTGGGTCACGTGCCCCATCGTACCCCAGCTTAACTCCGCCAGTAGGTAGAAAAAACCAACTCGACGGGTTCAGGCACAGTGATTATACACTGACTTCAGTCACAATCTTAGCATCCCCAAGAAGCTGCTGATTGGTAGCCGCGTCATCGGTCATTTTTACTTTCCCCACTACTTACTACAGCCCGCGTCTAGCGACTGCTTAGATCACGGTACCTAGTGGTACCTTGGTGTTGTGTGTCCCATCTACAAAACGGGCGATAAGCTGGATTATAGCAACTACCGCGTGAATCACATTGCTGAACGCAGCCTACAATGTACTCTACTCTTAATGCTGTCGACTAGCACCAATTGCAAGAGAGTACGTAGAGCAGTACCAAACCAAGCGTTCATGGGCGAACACTCTACCACGGACCAGGTGATCGCCATACTTTAGATTTTACAGAAATTTCGCGAATACAACGTGCCTACACATCATCTATTCATCGACTTCAAAGCCACATATGATACAGCCGATCGAGACCAGAATACTGACTTCCAGATAAGCTGACACGATTGGTCAAGGCGACGGTGGATCGAATGTTGTACGCATTCACGTGTCTCTTACAAACGCGCAAAGGGTTACGGCAAGGTGGTGATCTTTCGTGCCGGCTATTCAACTAATCCTAATAAAAACATCAAAAACTGTGAAGCAAGGACTATTTCTTTCATAAAAAAAAACAACGAATTAACAAAAAAGCTTGCATGTTCTAATTGTAATTGGTATTTGTCGTCGTTGATTTAAACCTAACATATATTATTGCCTAATTTCTTACGCTTCTATCTATAATAGGTATGTGCTTCAAGCTTCTCCTATACCTTCTTACTTCATTCCTATACATTCAATTTGGAGTAGATTTCCTCTAAGTGGGTGTTTTGAATATTAGTCTTTCTTCGATAGTTAATAACCCCTAAAGACACTTGATTCAAGGGATTGCTTAAGATTTGTGTTCTACTATATCAGTTAGTTTGGTGTTGACTCATACACAAACACAGATGGTTCTATGAAAAATAATCAAGAAGCTTTCACCAGATTTGAACAAAATGTCTTCAGGGGTGAGATGCTCCGAGACGCAACAGGCTGAAGCTTTCAATCAGATTCTTTGCTCATAGTGTCACATGTGTATTAGGGGTGGTATAGTATGAGGGAGATTCTAATTGATCGGTGATGTTTAGGATAGTGTAACAAGGCAAATAACAATATAAACTGTTGTACATTTCCGTTCTACGCATAGCTGTATAAAATTAAAAATCGAGACGGTCGCTGTTGATTTCCATTTTTGAGGTCAAACGGGATGCAAAATTAGGAAAATATTGCCCTCAGTTTCTAGAGAATACATTTTTTTTGCGATTCAAAATAGTAAAGCCTAAATATCGCTATGTGGAACAGCTATGTGTAGAACGGCAGGATATTTAGTGGAGATTGTTTCACCTAATATTTGGAATAATCACCATTGCCTGATTTAAATCTCCCTAATCAGTATTTATCGGTGAACGAATAATTTCATTGAGTTCATTCATACATAAACCTAAATTAAAGGAAGGGTGTGTGAAATGTTTAGATTTGCTGCTTAACTTCTTATAAAGAAGTATGCTATGTAATAAACAACTTTTTTTTATCGAAATGCAATGCAATATGTATGACGATTTTCAATTGCTTATGCAAATATATTGTTGCATGAAGATAAAGTTCGGATTAATTACTCGTTTTGAAATATCTACATGCCTGATACATTTGTACCGATTCAATTTTGTTCACGACTTTATACGTAAGTACAGTGTTGTGCTTAATCATTATCAGACGATCATGATTGCAATTTTCATGTGAACACTTTTCACGTGAAAACAGTAGGCGAGTTGTCGCCGGCGACAACTTCTCAAATTTTGTACTCAAACGATAATAAACACAGAATTTTCATTCAATCATTAATCTTCACTAATAATAGCTAATTGTCAACAGTCCCGTTATACCTTCTATTTGCGTTATAGTTTCATGCTAGTAAGGAAAAATAGTTTAAAAGGTAACGGTAAATGCTTCAAATCAAGAAACGATTTTCAAACGATTCTTAATCGCTGGCGAGTTTTAATCACTTGATAATTTAAAAGTAAAATCGCGAGTGAGTTTGATCATTCTCGATTTTCGAAAATTTGATTTTTCCCAACCCTGCGTAAGTACCTAAGAGTGGACGACGTGGTGAAAACAAAAAGTTAAAATTGAATTTCGACAATCGCTCCACGATCATATAGTAATAAAAACAGTCAGTGTTTGGAGTTGCCTAAAATTATATCAAAAAATATTTGGCACAGGTATAAAATGGTAATAAAATGTTTAAAAAATCTAAAGAATTTGTGAATTTTAAGGGAAGATCCATTAATTACGTAACGCAAAAATCACCCATTTTCAACCCCCCCTCCCCCCTATGTCACACTTTTTGTATGAATCATCAAAACTTTTTGTATGAACTGTCACACTTCACTCAACCCCCCCTCCCCCCTCTAAGCGTTACGTAATTTATGGATGTTCCCTAAAATAAACCGTGAACGAAAGTTCCACAGAGTCACGAATTAAAACGAATCACTTTGCAACCTTCACTATCTATGAAAACTGTAGACTGTACATTACCCCGAGCGTCGCTAGTTCATTCCTCTCCGCCGTCCTCCTCTTTGGCCGTCATAAACATCTTCTGGCAGAACTGCGTCACCCGGCGGAGCACATTTTCGAACGCTTCCGGTTTGTTCTTCCACACCACACCGACGTAGTACACGGGAATACCGGCCAGGGTTAGCAGCACGCCCATGCCAACCTCGTACGGGGCTACGTAGCAAGGAACCACGATCAGGAACGCACAGATGATCACAAACAGCACAGGAACCCACAGTTGAACTCTGATTGGTCGGTTGATGTCCGGTCGGGTGTAGCGGAAGTACAGCACCGCGCTCACCGAGAGCATGATGAAGAAGGACTCAACGATGCTGCTGTAGGTGATCAGAACGTACACGTCGCTGATGAATAGGTAGAGTAGGGAGAGGAGGCACTGCAACGAAATAATTATGTCTTAAGTTCCTTAAAAAAACTAGGAGCAAAAAATACTCACAAGGAATACCAATGACGGCATCGGGGTGTACCGGTTGACGTTGATATGTGAGAGAATTTCCGGCATGTGTCCATTGCGGGCACCGACGAAGCACATCCGCGACGAGGCCATGACGTGCACGGAAAGACCACCGAAGGCCGATATTGCCACCAGAATGGGCATCACGAAAGCGCCCCAACCCATGGCTTTTTGGGCGAACGTCTGTGGATAAACAAAAAAAAACAATTTTCTATAACAAATGAGGATTTCTTAGACTTTTAATGAGTAAGTGACAACTTCCTTCACGAATTCCTCCGAAAGTTTCTTCGTGTTTCTTCCTTCGGAACTTCCTGCGGAAACTCCTTCGGAACTTCCTGCCTGAATTACTTCGGACCTTCCTGCGGGAATTCCTTCGGAACTTCCTGCGGGAATTACTTCGGACCTTCCTGCGGGAATTCCTTCGGACCTTCCTGCGGGAATTCCTTCGGACCTTCCTGCGGGAATTCCTTCGGACCTTCCTGCGGGAATTCCTTCGGAACTTCCTGCGAGAATTCCTTCGGAACTTCCTGCGGGAATTCCTTCGGAACTTTCTGCGGGAATTTCTTCGGAACTTCCTGCGGGAATTTCTTCGGAACTTCCTGCGGGAATTCCTTCAGAACTTCCTGCGGGAATTCCTTCGGAACTTCCTGCGGAAACTCCTTCGGAACTTCCTGCGGAAACTCCTTCGGAACTTCCTGCGGAAATTCCTTCGGAACTTCCTGCGGAAACTCCTTCGGAACTTCCTGCGGAAACTCCTTCGGAACTTCCTGCCTGAATTACTTCGGACCTTCCTGCGGGAATTCCTTCGGACCTTCCTGCGGGAATTTCTTCGGACCTTCCTGCGGGAATTCCTTCGGAACTTCCTGCGGGAATTCCTTCGGAACATCCTGCCTGAATTACTTCGGACCTTCCTGCGGGAATTCCTTCGGACCTTCCTGCGGGAATTCCTTCGGACCTTCCTGCGGGAATTCCTTCGGAACTTCCTGCGGGAATTCCTTCGGAACTTCCTGCGGGAATTCCTTCGGAACTTCCTGCGGGAATTCCTTCGGAACTTCCTGCGGGAATTCCTTCGGAACTTCCTGCGGGAATTCCTTCGGAACTTCCTGCGGGAATTCCTTCGGAACTTCCTGCGGGAATTCCTTTGAAACTTCCTGCGGGAATTCCTTCGGAACTTCCTGCGGGAATTCCTTCGGAACTTCCTGCGGGAGTTCCTTCGGAAGTTCCTCCAGGAATTCCTTCGGAAGTTCCTCCAGGAATTCCTTCGGAAGTTCCTCCGGGAATTCCTTAGGAAGTTCCTTCCTCCAGAAATTTCTCCGGAAGTTCCTCCAGGAATTCCTCTGGAAGTTCCTCCAGGAATTCCACCGGAAGTTCCTCCAGGAATTCCGCCGGAAGTTCCTCCAGGAATTCCACCGAAAGTTCCTCCAGGAATTCCCCCGGAAGTTACTCCAGAAGTTCCTCCGGAAGTTATTCCAGGAATTCCACCGGAAGTTCCTCCAGGAATTCCACCGGAAGTTCCTCCAGGAATTCCACCGGAAGTTCCTCCAGGAATTCCACCGGAAGTTCCTCCAGGAATTCCACCGGAAGTTCCTCCAGGATTTCCACCGGAAGTTCCTCCAGGAATTCCACCGGAAGTTCCTCCAGGAATTCCACCGGAAGTTCCTCCAGGAATTCCACCGGAAGTTTCTCCAGGAATTCCACCGGAAGTTCCTCCAGGAATTCCACCGGAAGTTCCTCCAGGAATTCCACCGGAAGTTCCTCCAGGAATTCCACCGGAAGTTCCTCCAGGAATTCCACCGGAAGTTCCTCCAGGAATTCTACCGGAAGTTCCTCCAGGAATTCCTTCGGAAGTTCCTCCAGGAATTCCTTCGGAAGTTCCTCCAGGAATTCCTTCGGAAGTTCCTCCAGGAATTCCTTCGGAAGTTCCTCCAGGAATTCCTTCGGAAGTTCCTCCAGGAATTCCTTCGGAAGTTCCTCCAGGAATTCCCTCGGAAGATCCTCCAGGAATTCCTTCGGAAGTTCCTCCGGAAGTTCCTCCAGGAATTCCACCGGAAGTTCCTCCAGGAATTCCACCGGAAGTTCCTCCAGGAATTCCACCGGAAGTTCCTCCAGGAATTCCACCGGAAGTTCCTCCAGGAATTCCACCGGAAGTTCCTCCAGGAATTCCACCGGAAGTTCCTCCAGGAATTCCACCGGAAGTTCCTCCAGAAATTCCACCGGAAGTTCCTCCAGGAATTCCTTCGGAAGTTCCTCTAGGAATTCCTCCGGAAGTTCCTCCAGGAGTTCCTCTGGAAGTTCCAACAGGAATTCTTCCGGAAGTTCCTCCAGGAGTTCCTCTGGAAGTTCCTCCAGGAATTCCTCCGGAAGTTCCTCCAGGGATTCCCCCGGAAGTTCCTACAGGAATTCCCCCGGAAGTTCCTCCAGAAATTCCCCCGGAAGTTCCTCCAGGAATTCCCCCGGAAGTTCCTCCAGGAATTCCCCCGGAAGTTCCTCCAGGAATTCCCCCGGAAGTTCCTCCAGGAATTCCCCCCGAAGTTTTCCCGGAATTCCTCCGGCAGTTCCTCCAGGAATTCCCCCGAAGTTCCTCCAGGAATTCCTCCGGAAGTTCCTCCAGGAATTCCTCCGGAAGTTCCTCCAGGAATTCCTCCGGAAGTTCCTCCAGGAATTCCTCCGGAAGTTCCTCCGGAAGTTCCTCCAGGAATTCCTCCGGAAGTTCCTCCAGGAATTCCTCCGGAAGTTCCTCCAGGAATTCCTCCGGAAGTTCCTCCAGGAATTCCTCCGGAAGTTCCTCCAGGAATTCCTCCGGAAGTTCCCCCAGGAATTCTTCCGGAAGTTCCTCCAGGAATTCCTCCGGAAGTTCCTCCAGGAATTCCTCCGGAAGTTCCTCCAGGAATTCCTCCGGAAGTTCCTCCAGGAATTCCTTCGGAAGCTCCTCCAGAAATTCCTCCGGAAGTTCCTCCAGGAATTCCTCCGGAAGTTCCTCCAGGAATTCCTCCGGAAGTTCCTCCAGGAATTCCTCCGGAAGTTTCTCCAGGAATTCCTCAGGAAGTTCCTCCAAGAATTCCTCCGAAGTTCCTCCGGAAGTTCTTCCAGGAATCCCTCCGGAAGTTCCTACAAGAATTCTTCCAGGAATTCCTTCGGAAGGTCCTACAAGAATTCCTCTGGAAGTTCCTCCAGCAATTCCTCCGGAAGTTCGCTCAAAAATTCCTGGAAAAGATCCTCCAGGAATTGTTCAGGAAGTTTCTCCAGGAATTCCTCGGGGAAGTTTCTCCAGGAAGTCCTCGAGAAAGTTTTTTCAGGAATTCCTCGCGAAGTTTTTCCAGGAATTCCTTCGGAAGTTCCTCGAGGAATTACTTCAAAATTTCCTTCAAGGAATCCTTCCGTATTCCTTCCAGGAATTTCTCCGCAAGTTCCTCCAGGAATTGCTTAGGAAGTTCCTCCAGGAATCGCTTAGGAAATTCCTCCAGGAATTGCTCAGGAAGTTCCTCCAGGATTTGATCAGGAAGTTCCTCCAGTAATTCCTCAGAAAGTTCCTCCAGGAATTCCTCCGGAAGTTCTTTCAGGAATTGGATTTCTTCCGGAGGTTCCTTCAGGAATTTACCGGAGGTTCCGCCAAGAATTCCTCCGGAAGTTCCTCGAGAAATTCTTTCGGAAGTTTCTCCAATAATTCTTCCAGAAGTTCCTTCGGAAGTTTCTCCAGGAATTTCTCCGGAAGTTGCTCCAGGATTTCCTTCGTAAGTTGCTTCTGGAATACCTCCGGAAGTTGCTCCAGGAATTCCTCCGGAAGTTTCTCCAGAAATCCTCTAGATATTTCGCCAGATGTTCCCCCAGGAACTGTCGTGGCGTGAAAAAATCATTGGCGGCGCACAAGTTCAGTTCCATATTTAGTGTGTGAAGTGAGATGTTCGAAATAAGAACGCGGAGATTCGAAGGGAAAATATAGTATTGAGAACTGAGAAGAAGTGAATAAATGAAAAGTGAAAAGTGAGTGGTAAGAAGTGGGATTTGATAGGTGAGAGTGAGAGGTGAGAAGTAAGTAGCGAGAAATAAATAAGAAGCAAGAGATAAGAAGTGAGAGATGATAATTGGGAAGTGAGAAGTGATAAGAAGCGAGATTTGGGTAATGACAAGCGAGTGGTGAGCGGAAAGACAGTAGAAAAAAATTAAAAAATGAAGAAGAAAACAAAATTAATGCAGAAGAAAGAAGATTAAAAGGAAGAAGTAAGAAAAAAAGGCAAAGGAAAAAAGAGAAGAAAAAAAGAAGACAGAAAGATAAAAGGAAGAAGAAAAAAGAAAGTATAAATATGAAAAATTCGAAAAATAAAGAAAATGGTAACATCTCAATTGGGTAGCGAGATTTGGGTAGTGACAAGTGAGCAGGAAAAATGAAGAAACAAGAAAAAAGAAGAAAAGACCAAAAAACAATGAAAAAGGAAGACGAAAAAAGAGAGAAAAAATTAAAGATGAATATATAATGAAGAAGAAAAAAGGAAGAAGAAAGGCAAAGAAAAAAAGAAGAGAAAAAAAGAAAGAGAAAAAGGAAAAAGAAATGAGAAATACGAAAAATTAAAAAAAATAATAATACCTCGTTTACAGAATAAAAAATAATAGGAAAAAAGGAAAGAAAGAAGAAACAGGAATAAATTAAATGACTCGTTCGGCTAAGTAGCTGAATCGGCTAAATGGATTGAAGAAGGGGTGGATGATGTGCAAAATAAGGTGATGATTTCGAATGAACTTTGCAGCTCATTCATGTAAATCCCACCGCTAACTTGCGGAGTTTTTAGCCTTTCCAAAACGATGACTGAACTGAACACTTATCTGAAACGTGATGCACCCTAGACCATCGATAACGGCCAATAACAGTTGAGTCATCCGAAAACGTGGCATCAGTTTCCCCTTATAATATTTCATAAGGTATTAAATATTAAACAAGTTGTCAGGAAACGAATGTTATCAAAGTCTGGGTGTTGGCAAATATTGAAAAGAATTGCAACTTGATTCAGATAGTGTCATTACTGCCAGGTATTGTTGTAAATGGACCTTATTCATTGATATGAGTGGCCATCGACGTTTACCCATCAGTAAACAGTAATCCAATGCCATACCATATTGATCTAATCAACCTGTATCTGGTTAGTGATTGAACATGGTGCCAGTATCGATTACAACACAATAGGGACCCAAAAGCGTGATCGCACGTCGACATTTATTGCAGTTCAATAAATCCAATTTAATTTGCAAGCAATCTGTCTTACTCTTATTATGATGACGGTGACCTAGTGTAGCACGAATAGTCGATCAGATAATAGAGCACATGTTATGATAACAATAAAGATAACAGCTATCAAGGACTTGCAATGCAGACATCTCCAGATTTTGGCAGTTTCAACTCCTTTATGGCGCTTATCCACACCGCGCGGTAAGTACATTTAACGCTAAATCGACTACTATTACAGAAGCAGTAGAACTTACCACGGCGATGGCATCCGATGCGAGGATTTGCTGCGGCGACAAAACGGCAATGTAAGCCATATTTGCCAGCACGTAGATGCCGGTGACCAAAGGCAATGAAATGTAGATCGCTCGGGGAAGGTTTTTGTATGGCTCGCGCAGTTCCTCCGTCATGAAGTTGAGATAGTTCCTGGTTAAAAAGAAAAAAAAAACAACAATGAAATATTTTATCGGAAGTTTTGGACATTACCAATCTTACCATCCAGCGTACGAGAAGATACCGGAATAGAATGCCACCGCCAGCTTACCGGGATCGGTTTCGGTGTTCTCGAACGCGTTTTCAAAGTTTTCCGTTCCACCGAATGACATCCACACCAGACCGACAACGATGACCAGCACCAGAGCGCCGACTTTGGTGAACATGAACACATTTTGCATCTTGGTCGTCAGCCGAACGTCGTACGCGTTGATGTACGTGAGCAGACATATCGTCACGGCGGCAAACAACTGCAGCCCAATCGTGGGAACTGAACACCCAGCGGCAAACAGCGGCTGGAACACGTAGCTAGCGAATGTGAGTCCCATGATGGCGTTCGTAGCCGGTCTGCAAGCGATCGATATTTAGGAATCATGTTGGCGCACATAATGAAAACTGTCACAACATTTAATTATTTCAACTATTCTAACGGATAATTATGATTTAATGGCACTCGTCCATGCGATCAAATCGACTTACACAAAAATCACCGTCGCATCCCAAAGGTACAGGAACGCAGGCAGGGGACCATACGCCTCATAAATATAGGCATAATCCCCGCCGGACTTCGGTATCGCCGTTCCAAGCTCTGCATAGCACAGCGCTCCAATCATCGACAGCAGTCCGCACGTCACCCATATTACAAGTGAAGTCCCCACAGCGCCAACCTCCTGCAGCACCCCTTTCGGCGAAATGAAAATTCCCGACCCGAAGATAATACCTAAAATTATGGCCACTCCCTCCAGCAGGCCCAGCTCCTTCTTCATCTTGACCCGTTCTTCTCCCCCGGCACCTTCGACCGGACCGGATCCACTGGTGGGAGCATTTTCGATCGACGGTAAACTCTCGCTGCCCGGACTGACCAGCACATCCTCCGTCGGGGAGTGCAGCTCGATGGCCGGTCCCCGTTGCTTCAACACCATTCTCAAGTCGCTATTCTACTGAACAACTATTTCCAGCTTCTATCGTCGCTCGGGTGAAACTGGATTGGCGGTTGCGCGTCGCACTACTCGTTCGGCTGGATTCCCGCGCATCGAGCTTCTGAGCACAGAACAAGCGTATGCAGCAGTATTAGCAGATCGAAGCGGCACGATCACCACCTGTTGAGTGTGGGAGCCAGTAGTTGAACCTTGTTGTGGGATGGATCTGCAAGTCAAAGAAAACAAGAGAAAAAAGTGGCAATGAGAGAACTGTGTAGAAAAAAGTTATTCGCAATAATGCGTTCGCTATGCAAGTCGGACCCCTACCAGTACGAGCGACCGTAAGCCGGCATGAACCAGTCCCCGCTAATTGTGAAGGGTTTGAGTTGATGAAGGTCAAGTGAGGAACGGGAGAGTAGGGTAAAACGACCTATTATGGAGGGGTTAAGCACCGTGTCAAAACAAAATTGATTTCAAAAATTCTACAAAAATTACCTGTTGGTCGATTTCCACATTGTAGTCGTTGAATAGGATGCTCTTTAACTATAGTTTCGTAAATATTACGTCAATTGTGCTGAACTCATGTTGTGTTGTTTTTATCACAATAAAAACAAACTATCGCAATAATAGGACGCAGTTGCCTATCGTTGCGATATTTTTTGAAGGTCAGTCCTATTGTTGTGGTATTGCATGTAATTCTTATGGAGAGCGATACCGCAACAATAGGTCCTTAGCACTACCGCAATAATAGGCTCAAAGGATTCAAATTTTTAACGAAAAATGTTGATTTTTCATCATTTTGAACGAAATTTTGTCAAACAAAAGCTGTTATAGTCGTTAATCCGAAGAGTTTTAGCGTACCCACAATTGTTTTTAATACTATTATATCCAGAATGGACTACTTTAACACTACCGCAACATTAGGACATACCACAACGATAGGACGTTTTACCCTACGGCTGGTAATAGGAGACGGTCAATTGTATATCTTCGGATCCAAATAAATAATAATGATTATCAACGGCTGTCATGTTGTTAAAGGCATTATTGTACTTTAACAAAAAATAGAGTTAGATTTTGCATAGGGTTGGAATGCCTTCCTAATCGATAATGATAACTTCGTTGAATTCAGAAATGAACAATTGAAAAATGAAATAAATTGACATGGGACAATTAGGCGTAGAATAGGGACATATGACTTATGGAATGTATGTATGGCGTGTTGTAGTTGTTAATGAAGGAATAATTGAAGTGACGCAGAGTTCTCGACCTGGGGAGCCGAGTGAGTAATACATACATAATTTTATTAGGAGCCGTTCATATACCACGTGGAAAGGTTTTGTGCAGTTTAAGATATCTTCCTACCCCAACGGTAGCAGAAAACAACAATCATTATGTACAAGCTCTTGTTCAAACCACACGTTAATGAATAAATTGTTGAATTACATGTCGTATTTTACCCGTAACACGAGAAAGTTAAAGAAATCTTCTTATAACATTCGTCGAAATTTTCGAAAATGGCGCGCGGAATTGATTAAGGGAAAGTTTCAACCTAAACCATTTTTGATGGGGATGTTTGAGCTAAAACACATTTCTCACACGCACTGCTATGACCGCAGGTGGAAACCAGGCGGCCTTCCGGAAAATCCATGGTGGTCATGGAAAAAATGGTCATTTTGTGAAGTTCGTCCTAGAGCAGCGCAATTTTTTCTAAACCATTTGTGATGGTGATTTTAGAGATATTCCACAGTTCTTATTCTGCTATAACCGTAAGTGGCCATCAGACGGCCTTCCTTATAATCCGGAACGTCCGTCAAAATGGTAATTTTGAAAAGTTTATCCTAGAGCAGCGCAATTTTTTGCAAACCATTTTTGACGGCGATATTCGAGTTAATACACAGTTCTTACTCTGCTATGACCGCAGTGGCCACCAGGCGGCCTTCCGGAAAATCCGGAACATCCGTAAAAATGGTAATTTTGTGAAGTTCGCCCTAGAGCAGCGCCATTTTTCTAAACCATTTCTGACGGTGATTTTGGATGAAATTCTCAGTCATTACTCCGCTATGACCGCAGATGACCACCAGATGGCCTTCGGGATAATCCGGAACGACCGTAGAAATGATGAATTTGGAAAAATTTTCCTAGAGCAGCGCATTTTTTTCTAAACTTTTTCTGACGGTCTTGGAGATATTTCAAAGTCTTAATCAGCTAAGACTGCACGTGTCCACCAGGCGGCCTTCCGAATAATTTGGAAAACCCATAAAATGGACATTTTGGATGGTTCGTCCTAGATGGTGGTGATGGTGGTCTTAGTGTTAATTCACAGTTCATACTTTGCAACGGCCACAGGTGGCTATCAGACGGCATTTCCGCAAATCTGGAACGTCCGTGAATGGTCGTTTTGTACAGTTTTGTCCTAGACCAACGATTTTCTTCTAAACCATTTCTGATAATGACCAGGAAGTTAATCAATGCTCTTTACCATCAAATATTGTATAGAGTTGTCTACCTTCGCCAAAGGTATACTAATAGCCCAAAAATATATGTACTACGCAAACAAATGAATAATGAATTCTATCATAATAATACCTAAATAGTAGTCATTGATGATAATAACCACATTAGAAATTCGAGATATATTGGTCTTATTTGGCCAAAAAGAAGCTATTTCAGCTAAAAAACTTGGTTGGGATGTGATAGGAACGCAAAATACGGAATTCTAAATGGGTGTTACGTTAGTAAATTTTGTCAGTAATTCATATGAATAGTAACGTGTACAAGCTTAACATCTAAAACCCAAAAAGAATTTTGAGCGTGTACAACAAGTAAAAAACAAAACAAAAACACCACATGGGCACATCGAAAACAACATAGCGGAAAACAGCTGTCATCGGAAGCTCAGCGAAAAGCGGAAACATTGCATCCGGTGAACACACACACCTTATCCGCAAACAGTGAGTCGGCAGGCAAAAGTTGTTCGGTCTAGCCACACTCCGAAGTGACCGAAGTTGAAGATTTCACCTGCACGAGAAACGGCGCAGGGAAATTCATCGTCGTCGTGCGGATAACGGGACGACAGGTGCCAACATTTGCTTGAGCGCCGAAACACGGAGTCCGGGAGAGCTTTAATTGGCGAGAATTTGGAACTGCAGCGGCCAGCACGCTCATTCACTTGGTTTTGCGCCAAAGATTGCTCGCTAATCATTCCGTGACCACGCGCGTTGTCTCGCCATAACATAGAGGTTGAGCGTTCAGAGGTGTACGGACGATTCTCCGGTGGTTCTCTACTCGGCGCGCACGAGTCGCTAGCGTGATTCCGTAAAACGTTGATAGGCTGATCAGCTCACGTCTGGCACCACACCAACAGGCAGCTTTGGCACTACACCACAGGTAGCACCGAGAAGAAAAGCCTTCGGAAAGAAGGCTTTTCTTTTCTACTTGATTTTGATTTCCAGTTCCCGGTGCAATCGAGGGGAGCGGTATCCCTACCACGATCCCGATACGCGACTGGGACGACAACATCGGGACTGTTCCAAGGGAGCGCTTCGCAGATTACCAGAGGTGCGTGCATTGATACCCAGTGGGGGCTGCTGTTGGGGAGACACGTGGATCAGACGAGTAACGGGCACGGCTGTCGACACAACATCCAAGGGTGCTGATTGCATCGCTCGAGTATCGTCGTGAGGCAGGTAGGCTCGAGCGCACTCGGAAACCGATGGCTGTCTTCTGGTCAGCGTACGTTGGACGTGAGTACCCTGTGCATGGGCCGAAGGCCACGAAGAAGAATTACAAGAGTAGCAGCGGAAAGAAAAAAGAAGAATGCATGCAGGTGATGAAGAATAGGAGAGTAGGGAGCAAGATAGTACCTGGGCAGTGATGTTACGATTCGAAAATAAAACATGCTTGTACACGTAATCAATTTTGTGGCGTTTATTGTTGCTTAGCCGGCCGACCAATGTCCATTCAGTTCCCGACAGAGGTCGTTTCACAACACTGGCGCCCAACGTGGGGCGCCAGTGTAACACCAGTAATATAAAGTCTGTGTTTGGGAATCTATCTATTTATAATTTTAATTGCCTATCTTTAGGCCCAAACACAGAACATGCAGGAATGGAACATACACAATTCCATTCAGACATTTGTCACTTACAGGTAAGTTAAAATAAACCGTAACATGGGTGTAAGAAATAAGTTTTTCCTGCATTTCCAATACTAACAGTTACTGTTAGACTAGTCAAGTTGAAGGTACAGGATTGAAATGGAAACGCTACGGGAATCCATTTCCTGTTCTACCGATTACTGTAACATGAGAAGTATACAAAAAGATACAAAGTAGGCGAATGAAATGGGCCTGAGATCGAACCCAAGGTATCCTGTGTATGAGGCAGAAACGGTAGTTATATGACACACTTTTCTGAAGACATTGGTTTTCAAATCCAAAATAACTGTAAATGACGGCACTCTTAAATATCCTGTGACATCTAACAAAACTGGTTGATCCATATATCACCACCCAGTGGATGTAATCCAAACTAAACAGTTGTTCAGAATAATGGTTTTCATCCTCGAGCAGCTGTGAAGAAAACGGCCACTCTCTAATATCACAGATCCGGGGTTATATAATCAAACTGGTGGTCTCACATGTACTATCACTACTCTACGGATGAATTTTAAACTTCACAATATTTCAACATATTCGTTTCCAATCCCCGAACAACTTTGTAGAAAACGGCAATTTTCTAAATCCCCTAGTGTAACATTCGTAAAATGTTCCAACCAAAAAGGACTCTATTTTGGTGTCAGTATTGCGAACAAAAATTATAAATAAATATCGCTGAAAGTAAATGTAAATATCACGCAAGAACTTAAATTTGATTATATACATTCTCTAATTAATTTGCGCAATAAAGTACACCCTAATAAAAATAAAAAAAAGGAAGTAATAGATTGCAACGAGATATTCGAAATTGCATATAGCTAGGTTCCACTGCTCGACTATATTACACCATCACAAATATCCAGCCGCTCGGAGCACGAGAGTATTTGTAACGGACAAAATCACGTGCCCTACCTTCATACCGTACACCGAATGCTGTGGGCGGAATGGAATGGAAAAACCAGATCACAAGCCATCCAAAACTGGTACCTATGGTCTATATAAGCACCCCACCGTCAATTTTCAACTCTCTTAATTCCTGGGCAACACAGTTGGAAACAACCAGTTTTATAATCTAAAGTGATCGGAAAAAAATTTGCAAGTTCGTTATTCTGTTCTAGTGAACATACCACTCCCAAAATCCAGAATTGGATAAATCCGTATTCTTGTCCGTGAGACATTGAAGTGCTTTGGTGGCCACTTGGTGGCGGCTGGTCCTCCTTAATGCCAACGTGAGGCCAGCGAGTGAAGCGAGAGGTCGCCATCCAGGTCGAACGTTGAAAACGACACGTGGTGCAAGTGAGTGAACGGCAAAGGCAAGGTGCAAGAACCGCGTAGTTCGGAAAATTCCCCTGAAGTGCAAGATTAGTGCCGATCGAGTGTTTCCTCTCCCAGATGAACCTATTCGGTCGTCCGTAACCATACGACCCCCCCTAAAGCGTCGTTAGCACTACGACAGCCCTCCACGTTCCACGATCGGAACGGACCCCGACCCGTTAAGGGTGAAGCGCTCCAGATACCCGGATCGAGAAACCGCCGTCGGCATCCAGAAGCGACACGTGACGACGAGAACACCAGCAGCAGTTAGTCGAGAAGTGAGTGGATTTAATAGTTTTTTTTCAATAAATTGTGGAAATTTAAAGTAAACTCTCAACAAAATTAGCTAGTTTTTTCAATATATTTCCTTCTACTTGGGTGTTAAAATTATATATTTTGCTATCAGTTCTTTGCGTGCACCGAAAGAAAGTTTTTCAGGTTGTGAAAAAGCAAATATAGTATATTAACAATATAGTCCACTTCGTAAATCCCCATATATAAGGCAAGAGACAGCACATTAACGCCATCTTACGTTACAAAAGGCAACTAACGCCTAAAAACGATAGCCAAGGGGTGCGTTAATTGCGAAAATTATACTAATTTAACAATTTTTGAAAATTTGAATTACATTTTTTTAAATTTTATTTTTAAACTCAGATATCAAAATGGGGTCATGGGATGATTTCTAGCATATTATTTTGAAATGTTATGTTGCATATTGAATTATACGTTCAAGCACCCTCGGAATGTCTCTTCACTACTTTGCTTACCTTTTGTGACACCGCGGCGCTACTGCATTGTCTCTTCAAATCAGTCAGAGTGGACTATATTGGTAATAGAGTATATTTGGAAAAAGGCAACATGTGAGTTTTCTTCAGCACATTGTGCCGACCCTGAGTAATTGAAGAGGTGAGCTGGCTCGGGACGTAAGGACGTCCATGCCACAGACGCATGGGCGTCATTGGTAGTAACACTAGATCCCAAGATATCGAAGAACTGATATCTCATATGCAGTAGCACCTCCTTGCGGATGAATTTTTTTCAACATATTGGTTTCCAGTCCTCGAACAATTTTGTTGAAGACGGCAATTTTATAAATATCACAGATCCCGAAATATCGAACTAAACTGTTCTCTCATATACACTAGCGTCGCCTTATGGCTTAATTCTGAACTTAACAGTTTCTCAACATATTGGTTTCCAATGCTCAAACAACTTTATAGAAGATAGCAAATTTCCAAAACTAATAGATCTCGAAATATCGAACCAAACTGATCTCTCATATACAGTAGCGCCACCTTGCGGATGAGCTTGAGCTTGATTGACTGCTCGCAGTTGCTACTCCATTATGACCAGATCAGCTGTTCTTGCACAAGGAACCCACAGATGTTTGCTTGGGACTAGCACACATCTTCAATGTACAAGTACTGGTGATCTCATTTGTTAGGTCATACTGGCGCCTGCCACGTCAGAATGTAAGTCTATGTAGGGAACGGGGAGGAAATGATGACGCAGTCACTCGCCCACTGCAAGCCGAATATACCTCTGCACTTGCCACGAGAGTTCATGCGGAATTTGTTGGAATTTTTCGGTTAGGTACGAGAGGCAGAGGTCCGTCTTGGTTAACGAGCTGCCAATGTGGATAGATAGGAGAACGCAACGGATGGAATTTCTAATTGGATGTAGGAAACGAGCTCTATAGTTCATTTCCAATTCTAGCAGATTACTGTTAGGATTCTCAAGTTGAAGGTATAGGAAAAGTAATGGAGACGGTATGGAAGTCCATTTCCAATTCTAGCGATTGCTAGAACATATAATGGAACGGACCTGGGATTGAACCCACGACCTCCTGCGTATGAGGCAGAAGCAGTAGCCATATGACTACCAAGCCCGCTCTACAGTAGCGCCACCTTGCGGATGATTTCTAAACTAATTAGCTTCTCAACTAATTGATTTCCAATCCTCGAACAACTTTGTAGAAGACGGCAACTTTCTAAATCCCACAGATCCCGAGATATCGAAGAACTGATCTCTCATATACAGTAACGCCTCCTTGCGGATGAATTATAAATTATTCATTTTTCCAACATATTGGTTCTCTGTACTCGAACAACGTTGTAGAAAACGGCAAATTACTAAATCCCACATCCAGATCCCGAGATATCGAACTAAACTGATCTCTCATATATACTAGCGTCGCCTTACGGCTCAAATCTGAACTGAACATATTCTCAACATATGAGTTTCCAATGCTTGAACAACTTTATAGAAAATGGCAATTTTCCAAGACTAATAGATCCTGAGACAGGGTTTGTAGAAATCGCTCTCAATAGATAACGAACAACGATAAAAGAGAGGCAAAAACTGTTCCGAATCATAACAGGCCATGATAACAAATTTATCAAACTTGTATACAAGTTTCGTGTTGGTTACTGCAATAGAGGTAATAAACTATAGAGGAAGATTGTCGCTGTCGTCACTGGCGAAACATCTTTTGCTGGCGAAGATAGGGCACTAAATGTCAACGAAGAAAAAATCAGAACGTTTTGACAGATAGGTACCCAACATGTTTGGGAACGATAACAAAGGGAACCGCAGCGACAATCGTCCTCTATAGTTTATTACCTCTATTGTTACTGCACAGCTGTGTAGAACAAGTTAAAATGTATCATCAGAGCCAGTGCTCCCCACATTTGGAACTTTCTAAAAGAAATGTATCATGGGGTATAACATCCCGAATCAGTTCTCTATCATGACAGCTTGAGAAAAAAGTTTCTCGCGGTATGCTACTTATCGTATACGTATACAGAGATGATAAGTGAGAGACTTGCTCTTTTTCTTTAGGATTCAATCCCTGTCCTGAGTGAGTGATTCTCCAGTAAGCAGAGCAGCCGGCCGGTCATTGAAATTTAGTTTTGCTTTGTGCGGAAAGCAAAACGATCTCCCGGTCACCGAAATATAGCTCTGCATTGTGCGGGTGAGTAAATTAATCAGAAAGTGAATATTTATTTCTTGTCCAGTCGTGTTTCTCCAATAAGCAGAGCAATCGGCCGGTCGTCGAAATTTTGTTTTACTTTGTGCGGAAAGTAAAACGATCGGCTGATCACCGAAATTTTGTTCTGCATTGTGCGGGCGAGTAAGTCAATCAGAAAGTGAAAATTTATTTCTTGTCCAGTCGTGTTTCTCCAATAAGCAGAGCGATCGGCCGGTCATCGAAATTTTGTTTTGCTTTGTGCGGAAAGCAAAACGATCGGCCGATCACCGAAATTTTGTTCTACATTGTGCGGGCGAGTAAGTTAATCAGAAAGTGAAAATTAACTTCGCATCCAGTTGTGTAGTGCGGTCGGTCGTTCGTTCGATTGTTTTTTTTTGTTTTAAATCAAACTACACGCTATACACGGCAGACCGTTTACCAAAACGAACCCTGCCACACTCCCTGCCCCATATATCCAACATCCCAGTGATTTCTCGTGGAAGTGCAGATGACTCGTCGGCTTCTATCAAAGCGAGTATCACGTCAACAATTTCCTACCTCTTCCTCAATTGACCTGCATTCGGACACGGCCGGCGCTGATATTGCTTATTTTTGGGTGACCAGTTCTTACACATTGAGGATGATGTTAGTCCCAAACTTCATCTGTTGGTTCTCTGTGTAATTACAGCTGACCTGGCAATAACGGAGTAGCAACCGTGGGCGGTCAATCATGCTCATGCTCATGCTCAGGATTCAATCCCTGTCCTGAGATATCTAACCAAATTGATCTCTCATATACAGTAGCGCCACATTGCGGATGAATTTCAAACTAATTAGCTTCTCAACATATTGGATTCCAATCCTCGAACAACTTTGTAGAAGACGGCAACTTTCTAATTCCCACAGATCCCGAGATATCTAACCCAACTAATAACTCATATACACTAGCGCCGCCTTACGGCTGAATTCTGAACTTAACAATTTCTCAACATATTGGTTTCCAATCCTTGAACAACTTTGTAGAAGACGGAAATTTCCTAAATCCCATAGATCTCGAGATATCGAACCAAACTGGTATTTTCATGTACACTAGCGCCGCTCAGTGGGAGAATTCTAAATCATTTTTTTGACTCATAAGGCCGCATGGGATTATAGATGGATTTAGAGTTTTTTTTCAGAGTTTTTATAAGAAACGTTGCGCCATTTATTGTGAAGATGGACTATTTTCACCGGTTTTCCGTTGGTTCCTGATCTTCCGTAGGACCAGCAGAAGATCCATTGGACTTATGAAATGTCCTCAATGGGAGAATATATCCCCATTATTATTTTCCCGAAAAAATCAGGTTGATATCATTTAATTGGCTTCATTATAATGGATTTTAGGACTGTTGTACTTTTTACAACACGCGAGTTCTCGTGTTATGAAAGTTGAAGCGAGTTGCGGAAAGTTAATGAGCATGAGAACAACATTCATATGACTCCTAACGATTTCTTGGAAAAGTTGGAGATCTCAGCTGATGAACTGTCGACCTACATTGAATTATCATGAAGACCACAGGTTTCGAGATCATCTAGAGCTTCGAACTCACAACACCCGAGCACCCTTCCAATCAGTCTTTAACTATTTCAGCCACTTGCCATTGTGCCGAAAGTCAGCGAATCTAAGTGGCTGGGTGTACCAGTTGTGGCCATAGCACCAGTTGTCGCACTAGTGCTTTAAATGGCAAATGACCAATCAAATCACCGCAAACCAAGTTTATATCGATAAAGCATATTCATATGACACGATAACCTCTTTGATTTCCTCCAAAACAAGCAAAGCATAATTGTAAAAATTGATTTTGCTTAATTTTCAACTTCCTTTGCACCAGTTGTCGCACTAGTGGTCCCAATTCGGCCAGTCCCATAAGAAAACAATGGGATTTGCCAAATAAGGAACTAAAATTAAGAATAGTGCCACAACTGGTGCATGCGTTCCTATTATGGATTAATCAATTTTGAGGATAATAAATTTTATTGTGGTTTTCACATCTGTTCTATGGAGCAGAAAGTAAAACCTTTTGATTGATATATAAAGTCCACCCACATGCCTTTTACTTATTTAAAAAAATAGTTGTTCTTATGTATGGCGACAATTGGTACACCGACCCTAGCTATCTCCGAATTGGCAATCCTACACTTTTTCTCGCGAGATTTTCCTGCTGTTGTCATCCCGATTTAAAGTTGAATTTAGAATAAGGAAGTGGATTTTTTTCTATTAAAAATATTTTAGATGCATTTTAAATTTATTTTTCTTGGTGGTAAGCCTGATGAAATGAAGGCCCGAACCGTGTTTTCTACCTTTGAAATCGCGAGGTATTTGTTTGAACAGTTTCATCTCAAAGTCCAGGAAAGCAGGTAGACCATCGCTCAAGGCCGACAAAGATAACAGTTTATCATAATATGTCCGGTACTTTTTTGCGTATCTAATAAAGTTATTTGTTATTGCTTGTCAAGATTAGGCGTAACGTCTACGTTGGATGGAAAAAGGGGGTGTGATAATTGTGTGATTTTCTTTCATCGTACAATATTTAAGATACCAACTCAAATTTTCCTAATATTAATTGTTATCTTTCCAGATAGGTACCAATGATTAATTGTTAGCTTTTTTTCAACACTGATATAGCTGTTAGAATCGTGATTTTATATCTGAACTGGGCGCGGAAGACTTCAATTCAATCATCAACTATGTTTAACTTGCACTACGATGTCGGATCTTCATTAATATTATGATGGACACAATCGCCAAGTTGTGAATCTTTCCGGATGGCCGCTGGGTGTAACTAATGAAAGGAGCAAACAATCCATGTCTGCCGTACTATCTTGCTTCTCTATGCCACCTCGTAATCCAACTATGTACCATCAGAAAAGCATGGCGCTCCAAAGGAAAAGACCTCACCCATAATTTTGTAGATGGACAGCCGATAAAGCCTAGAGCGAGCGGCTCCAAGACAGCTGCACTAAAATTTATTCACATCCTTGATTGCAGAATGGCTACATATAAGAGCAAAAACGAACAACAACACAGCACAAAAAGTCAACTGGAATGGATTCCCATGTCATGTATTTACGTGAAATATGGGAATGCGCAACTGGTGGAGGTTGTTCCTAAAATAAGCAGAGATGACGAGTTGAATCCTACCGGTAGCATCACAAGCTGAAAGAAGACGCTTGATTGGAGATGTGTAGTAATCATCTAAATTACACTAACTTGTTCCATCGTTTGATTTTTTTATGAAAAGATGCATCGTTCTTTTTAACTTATGTTTAGATTTCCGAAGCAATGCAAAACACATTTTTGCTAGTTTTGATTTCATTATTTGCTCCAATTAGGAATTTGAGGCCTTCATGCGTAGTGCTGGGTTCGATTTCCGGGGAGACATCGTTGAAAGTTATTCCAAGTCGAAAAAGGAAAAAAAATCGATTTCGATTCTCTGGCTTCTAGTACCTTGAGGTAGTAATATGATTTAGGTTTTTAAAATATGGGGCAGATAAACTTTTGCAAAATCTGTTAGATATGCAAGTCATGAAACTAGTTTAAGGATATCTTTTGTTTATTTAATAGTCAAAAGGATGAAAATGCTTCTGTTGAGTCATAGTCCGGAGGGAAAATCAATGAGTCACTATCATATCACATTTCTTTACTTTCAATAAGTCAACATGTCTCAAATTTGCTCTTCGTTATTTTATTATCTATTTATCTTTGGAAATTTGTCTAAGAAGGTTATAATTTTCGAGCCGGAACCAATTAGCTGCAAATGGTGCTAATGAACCAAATTGCTCTATCAACATGGGAAGGTAATTGGAACTGCGCAACTATGATTCGATTTTACAAGTATATTGCGGATCATTTATTTACGTGACCCACAACAATTATCACTCAACTGCTAACGATGTATAAGGTGGCATTTATTTGTCCTACATTCTGTAATACCAGTAGCAAACATTAGCCAACTAGAAAACAGGGTTACTGCTCTTGAACTTCAACTCATTGCTCATATGTTCATCCCATAAAAACAAACCAATAAAAAATAATATAATTTGTTTCTGATTTTTGTATGGCTTTTTTCAATGGTGATCTCGCATGGTGACAAAAAGAAACCGCGAGATTGGTGCTGCATTGTATTTTTTAACGATGAGACGAATATAAAGTTCCCCTAAAAATATCCGGTAATGAATTTTATTTGTTTACTCTTTATTTACTTTACTTCAGAACTTCACTAGTTTAATATGTTTTGGTTTTCTCGTACAAGGAAGTTGTTCCATGAGGCTATAACTTGATTGATTTGATCGCATAGGTCCCACTATAACAAAAATGCGAATGAAATTCGCTACAACCACGATCACTATCAGTCGTCCGTTCCAATGCGGTGGTGACCCAAATACATGAAATATTTGGTGTCTTCATAGTTACGTGATCTTAGTTATCATATACAAATTCGGAAAGATATAAAGATAAAAAGGCATTCAGTTGTACACTTGTTGTGGTGACGATGCTGATCTCGTGAGCGCCGAAAAAAAATCGTTTACTGATGATCATCCGTTTTCTGCGTCGCATTAATATTCAAAAACAATCAGCTGACCGAGCGCGGATGCATTCACAAAAGAAACCGATCTGTGCCAGCCTTTAGTATTTTTTTGTGTTGGTAGCGAAATTTTGTCAAGAACGAACTCGTTTTGATGACTTAATTACTGTCTTGAACTTTGGTGTCAATCGTTCCAAATTGATAATTGTTGGTGTGTTTTGTGGATTCTCTTTACATGGGTGAGACCACAACACTAATCTACAGAACAGCAGTCGTCATTCGTTGACTCGTCAGCCTCTTCTGCCTTCTGTCGGTATGTATGTGTGCTGTTGATAATGGTTAACTCACTCATTTGCGTACGAGATCCTTGATAGCTTAAAATTTGAATTTCGACTGATATTGAATTAATGAGTGAGCTAAAATTTAGCACAGTTGAGAATAGTGTGGGAATCTATTTGAATGAAAACTTGATTAATAGAGCTGAAAGTTTCTAGGAATCAATCGACTTCCCTGTGCAGCACTCAATGAATTGTGAATTGTCACGACACCCAGCCCAGCCGAATTATAAGTGCGCTTTCGAGATATAGCTCGTAGGTTAATACACCCGTACTGATGGTTGAACTGAAAGCAAACATTCTTTCGACCAATATATTGTGATAAACCAAGTGAAAATTATTCTGAAATTTGTGTTTGGTCATGCCAATGCTAGTTGCCAATAGTTAAATTAATTTGAAATGATAATTTAGTTTTATTTATTTTGTATTACCTAAATCTTGAATTTATTATGAACTAGTTTACGTTACCACGCCACATTATACTCAGCATTCCCCATTTGCGCAAAAATAAAAAATGCCAATAAAACAAATTTAAAATTATAATTTTCAAAATCCAGAAGAGGATGGGGTGGTTTTATAAGCAGAGACACTGATTCGAAATCTGTGGAACGCGCGAATAATCTTCTTCCAGAAAAAAAATTAAATCAAGTTTTCGTTCCCGGATTAAAATGATAGTTGAGGAGAAGGGTCTGCCCCTTTCCACAAAATGTTAACATTAGGTGCCAACCTGGTGCCAACTACATACTCTTCATATTTTAAAATTTCCACTCTTCCTTTCCAAAACACTTTTATTGGGTGAACAGTGAATCAGAATTCTGGAAGATTTTGCGGCTGCTCGACGGCGTCTTCTAGAGGCCTTCGAACTCAGGAACGTACATACATATAGTTGACAAATCTGTCATCGCTTTTCGTTAATTTTCTCCTAGTTCATCTAAATATCTATCTTTAAAAAGGGCTCTGTTTTATGGAACTTAGCTAATTTTCTTCAGCCCTTGAGATATAGTGAATTCTAATTTACTGCATACCCAAACAGTTGATTAAAAAGTATAAGATTGCTAATGTCGTTCCTGTTCGCGTGACTAACATCTAGGATACTTTGACCTGGCAACCAAAGTACGGGATGTTGGTGATGGAATTAAACATGCCCTACAACATGGTCAATTGAAGCTTGTTGGAACATAATTTAGCAAAATAATTTTAAATTACTACAGCGCCACTAGCGTTCTAGTACTTATGCCTCTGCCAGCCAAACTAAAAGCCGAGTGCGTTTTCGAAGCAATTGTTTTGGTTCCAAGCCCTTCGATCCTGGTGCCTTACCGGCCTTCATTATATCGAATTGCAGAAAGAAGTACGACTGAGGATAACTCCGGACTTAGTTTCTGACATCGACCAACCGATTCAGGGCTTCCTCGCCCGCCCCTCAAATCATCGCTGGCAAAAGTTATTTTAAACACTTTCAACCAGAATTCCAGAAGACCTCACGGTTCATCGGAAGTCTTCGGGATGTCAATTTGTTTTTCCAAATAAATTTATTTTTGCGGCTAGAACAAACAGAAATTTCGGGACCGATCTGCGATTTGGGCGTAACTTATTTTGTAAACAAACATTGGAAGACGTATTCCTGCTAGAGCAAGCATTTCCTGATAAAACCACGGTGTGTATCCGACAGAATAAGCTTGCCTCTATTAGGCAAGGGAATTAGTTTTGAAGGAAAACGCATGTTTTCAACGGAATCCACAAAACAATGTTTGTTTACATTTTACAAAATAAGTTACGCTGAAATCGCAGATCGGTCCCGATTTTGTTCGAAGTTACCTCGAATATGTTTGTTTCTACACCCCCAGCGGATGGCAGATTTTGTCACAATTCTGCATAAGAAATTTTAGAGAAACTGTATACAATTTTGGCATATGCAGACACAGAAAACTCAAAAAAATAATTGTTGCTGACTGGGTATAATAATATTTTCCATTCAACTATATATTTTTTTTTTTGAAACAATAAAATATTATTAATTAGCCTTCATTAAACAATTTTCTTGTTGCAACTACAATCCATTTTATTGCGCATACAGTTTCGGAAGATTTAAATAAAACCATTATATTGAAATCTTACAGTTTTGTATTATTTTAATACACCATTTGTATAAGAAGCTAACATTTGTTGTATTAAGGTCTGCGGGAAGCTCTCTCGCGGTAGAGCACTATTGTACTATTGTAGTAATTTTAGTGACTATAACTCGGAATTGGGAAGGAATTTCGCTTATCCCAGCTGACAGTCCCTTTGAAATTTATCAAGTAATGTTCCTAGAAAACTTCGTGGACCAAATTTGAATTAAGCTCCAAATACTGAAATATTGTGCAACTGAATTTTTCGTTTCTAAGAACCTCTCTCCGATTATTTCGATGCATAAAGGAATTTAGGAAGTTCCTTCTGAAACTCCCCCTGAAGTTCTTCCATGAATTTTACGGGAAGTTCGCTCAGGAATTCCTTGAAAAGATCCGTTCAGTAATAGTACTTGGAAGTACTCTAGGAATTCCTCCGGAAGTTCCTTCAAAAGTCCCTCGAGAAAATCCTTCGGAAGTTCGGCTAGGAATTCTTTTGATGGTTCTCCAGAAAACCCCGGGAAGTTCTTTCAGGAATTCCTCGGAATGTTCCTCCAAAAACTCCTCTGGAAGTTTATCCAGGAATTCATCGGGAAGCGCCTCCAGGAATTTATTATAGGAGTTCCTACATAATTTCCTTTGGAAGTTCCTCTGGAAATTCCTATAGAAATTCTTCCGGAATTTCCTTCAATAGTTCCTCCAGAAGTTCCCCAGGAGTACATCCGGAAGTCCTTACAGGAAATCCTCGTCAAGTTCGTTCAAGAGTTCCTCGAGAAAATTTCCTTTGGAGTTTCTCATGAAGATCCTTTAGGATTCTTGGAGGAGCTTGCGGAGGAATTCCTGGAGCATCTTGCGAAGAAAGTCCTGTAGGAACTTCCCTAAGAAATTCCTGGAAGATCTTCCCGAGTGTGGAGAATATAGTTATCCTGAAACAGCTATCGTAAAAGTAAAAGCAGCATATTGAAAATGAATTAATGAAATAACTGAAGTTATAGAATTTCAAGTAAAATTATAAACATTGTTTGAATATTTGAAATTTAATCGCAGTAGGCAAGTGAAGTTTTAGCATGCCTAACAAAGTGGTTGTACAAAAATTTGAAATTCAATCGCAGTGAGCTGAGATAGGATTGCATCTAACATAAAAAAAAACATTCAGTGTTCGTTTCTTAGAGCGTAAACACGCAAGTTGGATTTCTGCGTCCGACGCCAGTAGATTCGGATTAACAATCTGTTTGGCTACGACACCGAGGTTTTTCGGGAGTAACTTTCCGAGGTTTCTCTGGAGCTTTCCGAAGAATTCATGGAAGAACTTCCCGAGAAATTCCTGGAGGAACTTCCAAAGGAGTTCTTGGAGGAGCTTTCCAATGAATACCAGGAGAAATTTTCCAAAGAATTCCTGGAGGACCTCCCGGAGGAATTCCTCGAGGGACTTACGGAGGAATTCTTGAAACTTTCGTAGAAATTCTTGGATGAGCTTCCAGAAAAATTACTGGAGAAGCTTCCCGCAGAATTCCAGGAGAAACTTTTGGAGGACTTCCTAAGAAGTTCTTGGCGAAACTTTCGAAGAAATTCCTGGAGGAACTTCAGGACTTCTTGGAGGTATTCTTGGAAGAATCAATGGAGGAACTTCTGGATGAATTCCGGGAGGACCTTTCGGAAAACAATCTGGCGGAACGTGCAGTTCGTATATATTAAAGTGAGACTGTACCATTATTTGTGACACTATGAATGTTCTGCGTCTGGAAGCGAAGACGAAAGCCACTAAGTAGGTTATTAATTTTTTATGTTGTAAAAGCTTCCATGTACAGACATCGAATTATTGATGCCTCATGGCATCGATTCTATAGAGGTGCCCAAATAGGATCGGAATCCTAATACAAATCAAGCTGTTGCTGCATCCAAATTGCTGCAGACAAAAACAATGCGCAAATCTAATATATTTGCGGGATTTGACTGATGGACAAAACACTTTCAATGAAACCTCGTCAATGGGCAAAAACATTGGACGTTTCTCTCGGACAACAGAGAAATCGTCAGTTATTTTAATTTTTTTTAACTGTTTTTTTTTTGTTTGAACTTTTTTTATGTAGTAGAACTTGCCGAGAAGCACCTGGAGAAACTTCCGGGAGGAATCTATGGAGGAACTTTCGGGTGGAACTTCTTGAAGAATTACTGACCTCCGGGAAGTATTTCTAAAGAGTTTTTTGGAAGGAATTTTTGAAAGAATAATTCCTGAAGAAACTTCCAGGAGGAATTCCTGAATTAACTTCCGGTCGAAACTTCTGAGAGGAATTCCTGAAGGAACTTCCTGTAGGACTTTTTTTTAGAAATTTCCAAAAGAAATGATCGGCGGAGTTCCTGGTGGAACTTCCGAGAGGTATTCCAGGGAATCTTCGGGAAGACTCGGGAAGAATAACTTCTGACATAACTTGCTCTACAATTTATGTTTCGAGACTTATCCCGAAGGGTCGCAAGGTCATAGTGTACCTACTTTCTGTCATCGATCATTATTCTCCTGAACGTTATGAAACATTGAATATCATTGCCATATGTGATGAAACTGAGGCTGTTCACTATCTTTGTCACCGGAGGGTATAACCGATCACCAACAGACGTTATTCTAGTTTTAATACTCCACAATTAAGTACTCTATACTCGAGGTCAACCATTCCCATTTTAACAGATTCAATTCGTGAAGAAAAAGATCATAGTCGCCTCGCAGAATGTCTTATATAGAGGAATAAAAAATCTATTATTTGTCCTATTTATCTTTTTTGTCTTATTTGTCTTAGATGTTTCATATGTCTTATTTATTTTATTCGTCTTATTTGCCTTCTTTGTCTCATGAGGTGAACCGGTCTAGGACCGAAAACCTCATTAATAAAGACAATAAAAAAAATCTTTGTCTCATTTGCTTATTTGTCTTATTTGTCCTATTTGTATTTTTTAACTAGTACCATGATTGTTGCCCAAATCCTTTTCACTGCTTATTTGGAATCCTTGTACAGAAATTTTCTCACGATATTTTCTAGAAACGACACATGTTTCCCTTTTCCAAAACCAGCTGGTGTTTGCTTATTTTGATCTCCTCATTGCGTGATTGGTCAGCGCTGCTGCTGTTCTCTCGCCGAACCACTGCATAAGTGATAAATTTCTTCCCCATTGTTGCCAATTCCTTTTGTTCTCCGTTTACGGCAAGATCTGAAGCAATTGTAAACTGCATAATGATGAAATAATTTTGGCGACACTGACAGCGTCATTCTGGCGGGCTAAATTGGGCAATTTTCTCTCTCAGAGAGTGATACCACATGTTTTTTTTAAGGGAACCCTTCCTCCAGACCTGAAAACCTTAAAGAAATGCATATGCCAAGATTTTATGCAATAATTGTTAGCTTTGGTTTTTGGGTGTAGAGTACATTTTTATGCGAGGAGGTCCAGCACGAACGATTTCAGAATTCCAAGTTTTGTTTACCTTCGATCGACCAATGTATAGGAGCAATTCTCTGTGAAATCATGATTTTAATTTGCATCATTGGTTTGCCATTTTGACTCTAGCTTTACTCACAAGGGCCTAAGCAAAACCACCTTGAACACTTAAAAAAATTAACTTGAAAATGGCTTGTCCGATCGTTTTGATGTCTTCGGCAAAGTTTTAGGTAATCAATGGGGCTATGTGAAAAAAATATACACTGCGAAAAAAAATTGTTCAAATATTGAAAATAAAACTTAAAAATCGATTTTCTCAAAAACGAATTTTTCAATATTTTTTATTTTTTGATATGTTGTAGCAGATAATATATGTATTTTTTTGCACTATGAGTCATAATGGAGAAATGATGGACAAAAAAGTTATAATTTTTTAAAATTAGTTGGTTTTTCAAAAATGGTCGAAATATTTTTTTTACGTTTTTATCGACCCGATTTTATGAAAGTACGTTAAATTTCCAATGGAAAAGGTATACAGTATTTTTTTTCTGAGTGCTACCGTTTCTGAGATTATAAGATAAAATACACCGATTTTTTAAATTCTCAGTCGTTTTCGAATATTTATCGATTCTATTCAACCTAGAATTAAATTTTACGGAGTCATTGGTATTTATTAATAAATGCTAGTATTGGAGCAGTGGTAGGTTATTTTCTTGGTGTGAGTTTGTGGAAAAAATACACAAAAAGGAACAAATAATTTGTTTTTCGAAATACATCCTTGAAGGGAACCATTTTGTGGAATAATCTTTCAACTATACTAATTTTTGATATATGTTATAGCAAAAAACTGTTGCACTGCAGGTCAAGGTGGGCAAAAATTCAAACTAAAAAATATTTAAAATGACGGGTTATCCACGAAACGTTTATCTTTATAATAAAAATGAAATGGTCTGTGTTCGTATCCGCATAACTCGGCTGGATGGATTTTCTTCATTTCTTCAGCAGTTATGTTTGTTATCCGTTCCGACGGGTTTATATGATATTTCCTTATTCGAAAATCACGGTTAGGTTGAGTAAATCGTGAAAAACTAAAATTGAGATTCATATGGGCAGTCGTGGGTAGTGGTAATCTAGTGGTAATGATTTATTGTGTAATGGAGAGGAAAATATTCGAATGATTGATCTTAGTTCAATAAAGTTTGCAAAAAAAAGTTCATTCAGTATTACACGCCGGTGTATTTGCTGTGCGCGCGCCCGCGTGGCCCCGGCGTGTATTATTTTGACAGATTGAAGTGACATTTCGAAAGCTCAAATATCCATCTATTAGTTGCACTCACTAAATGTATTTTATTTGATTGTTGAAAATTGTAAAAAATAAAAGAGCAGATTTTTTGCCAACTGTGTAGGACATCACTGTCTGTAAATATTACAACGTGGTGGAATTGAATAAAATAATAGTGACGTGTCATGACAGGTTCAAGGAATTGTTTCAAAGCTCGATGAAATGCGTTTTCACCTGTCAAACCCCGATGGCAGCACAATTTGCTATAAAATGCCTTTGCATTACATGCATTAAAGGCATTAAAATCGTGAACGACTATTTTGATCAATATTAAAAAACATAACAATGAAACTGATCAATAAATAAACTGTCGTGATCCATCTGATTTAGGTCTATCTCGAGGTCTATTGAATGATGAATTTACATTTTTGAAAAAAAATCACCTCAAAAGGTCTATTCTAAAATCTCAATGAGCTCATTCGGTTTCCCCGTGTCGAATGATTTATTCTAAAATATCGCGTACACAAACATACATGATCAACTAGATCTCGGCCAGGTTTTTGAAATTTGTTCTGCCGAAAGAAATACTGCCCGCAGAGATATAAAATTTCTTCAACGATGATGTTGATAAACAATGTACTTATCAGAAAACTAAATGTTAGATTTCTTGAAGTATCTTGTATTTCAGATGGAATAGACAATCTATTGAATACAATTGTCCAGAACTAGTTCTGATATTGCAGTTACCTTCAAATAGTTTGGCGTTTGAAAACCCAAGTATCAAAGCATAAACTTTCGAAATAAGAAGTCTAATTGTACACACTTCCTTCGCAGCGTACGATTCAGTGAAAGAAATGAGCTGTGGCAGATAATGTCCGAACATGGTTTTCTGGCGAAACTGATTAGACTGATACGTGCAACGCTGGATGGTTCGGAATCAAGTATTCGGATTGCAGACGAAGTGTCAACCTCGTTTCTAATCTTAGACGGATTGAAGCAGGGTGATGCACTTTGGAATTTATTGTTCAACATTGCACTCGAGGGCGCTATTAGGAGATCTGGCGTGCAGAGGAACGGCACTATCATCATATGCTCCTGGGCTTTGCTCCAGTAGTAGAGGCTTTTGTCCCACTGAAGAGGAAGAGGAAGACCTAGCGGTGTTGGTGCTGAAGAAATGCTTAATGGGGATGTGTTTGAAGTTGTTGAAGAATTTGTTTACCTTATTGGAACGCTTGTGACATGTGACAATGAAGTAGAAGACGTATTGCTGCTGCAAATAGGGCATTTTACGTGTTACGTAACCAGCTTAGGTCCCACAACATGCAGACGGAAACGAAATTTGCTCTATACGAAACTTTGATTCTATTGAAAGAGGCGGACCGAAGAGCTTTCGGGGTTTTCGAGCGAAACGTGCTGCGTGCAATACTCGGAGGGGAACTAGAAAATGGTGTGTGGCGCAGACGCAGAGCTGTATGTAAACGATATGAGCACAACATGTTCTCATTGTATCTTGCCGATTTCCCCTAATGTTCCAAGAAATCTTTGGTAATTCCCTGACTTTTCCAGGTTGACATTAATTCCATAATAATGCCAGTTTTTCAGGTTTTTCCAGATAGTCGACACCCTGTCTAAAGAAGATGTTGCGAACGAACCATTTATTCCGCTGTCTCCAACCGGAGAAACGATGGAAAGAGTTTTAGGAATGTTGTGGCACCCTCAGCCGTTCATTCTAACATTCTCTACCGAACTTGGGTGGAGCACTTGCAACCATTCGTTTTCGAATGTGTTGCGTTGAAGATAATAATGAACCTTTTCTATCCGCTCGGTCTTCTCTCGTAATACCTTATTCACGGTTGTATCCTGATTCATGATCTGTGGAGAAGTCAAGTGGAATTCAGTGGGACGAAGAAATGAATGTTGAAGAGTTCGTGAAATGGGTGGATTCGAGATGGGTGGAACTGGTATAAATGAGCTTGGTGTTCCACGTTTCAACTTCAACCAAATACAAAGACCACTTGCATCTGACGATGTGATGTATTCACCGATGCCAACGGAGCTGCCTAATATCTGTGCGGTCTATTTCCGTTTCTTTGATAGTGCTAAACAAGTGCAATGTTCGTTGGTTTTGGCGAAGAGTAAAGTTGCTCCTTTGAAGCACCAATCAATGAATCACCTGCTTTGAGCGTAATTACAGCGGCACACTAGGAGTTAACTTTCTGAAATTAGTATGGCGAAAGGCATCTAAGGTTCGATTTCTCAAAATTAAGCACCTTTATCGAAAAAATATTTGGTAGGCGTAGTAGCAGACACCTTCCTACATAACCGGTACCAAATAGTTTTTCATGAAAAGTTCCTAATTTTGAGAAAACCCGCGTTAGATGTCTTTCGCCATACAAATTTCTGGCGGTTAACTCATGCTGGCTATTTGCGCATATACGATAGCGCCTGGATGTGGAAGCGGTGAGTAGAAAATCAGCCACTGCCAATAATTCATTCCGCGCTTGGAACTGGAAGCTGCTTTCTCGTCCTAGAAAATGCCAATGGAAATCGAACCCATTCTCAGCGAGGTGAGAGGCAGTTACGCGTACAACTCAACCACCAACGCCTTCAGTGTGAAACTGGTTCTGGATAGTGAAGGATGCCCAGGAAGGCGAGATGCGGTAGATCGATCAGGTTGGAGACGATTTGCGGACTCGTATAGACTGTGTGATTGGCGACATGTATAGCTATCACTTATTTATGGTAAACAATGAACCCAACCTTCATCCAAAAGTGTCAAAAGTAACGATGCATAAACTATAAGTATTATCAGTTCCTTGCCGATCATTATGATTTTCTGTAGAGGATTGATTGATCTGGGATTATTTGTTGGATAAAGTCTAAATCAAGGTAAAGAAATACACGCTACAGAATTCATATATGATCAACCTATAGTTGGAAATTTATTACGCCTAACTATAACCGGTTCAAGCCAGTTCCATCCGAAGTTTCTCAGTCGGGTTTGTTTTGGTTAGCTATATCTATATACTGAAGTCGCTATTTTCTTTCCTTCGTTTACCACTCGTGAGTTTTTTTATTTAGTTATTCTGCTTATGCGTTAAGATGCAAGCGTCAGCTAGTATCGCGTGGGAAATAACCGTTTTGGCCCGAATTTCAGACAGATTCAGATTTACAACATTCGATTTTATATGAAAAAGCTGATTATTGAATGCTGCCAAAACGGACAAACAAATTGGCAAAATTGAACATTCGTTTTGTTTCATGATAAATCACAGTTGTTAGCCAGTTATGGGCAGATAGGACATTATTCCCACTGATGGGGGTAATTGAACCTATTCTTCATGTGCGTCACTACTTTGTCCCTATATGTCTGCCATTGACGTCGTTTGCAATGCACTGGCTGCAATTGCAACTGCCATTGTCTGGCCGAACCGATAAATACCCACGCACGTTTTCCAACACCCACTCCCACACGATGAATCAAATACGATGGACCAGTTTGTGCCGCTTCGAGCGAAGCAGAAGATCGGCACTTAGCAATAGTGTTCGAACCGGTGAAAATTTTCCTTGATTTGATAGGCCGGCTTCGGAAGATGATGCGCTGCTGAAGGGCTATGATGAAAGCACGGTTATAGGTTGGCCCGTCAATATTCTATTAATACTACGCGTTGCGGGGGCTTATCGTCTCCGGCATGCGACACGATGCAGACATTATAGAAGAGAAGACATTATACCCCTTGGGTAGTACGCAACAGTCACATGTTTCGAGGGAAATTTTGTTATCAAGATTTACAACACCACTAGACAGAAGCAAACAATATGTTACTCAGTTCTTTTCGTTGAGGGTAGCAAAGCTTCACTTCCTACTCATTGTCTTCGGTAGAAAAGAAACAAACACCCAATCAAACCTGATCGAATCGGTGCGTTCAACTGGAACGGAAATTTCCATCTCGGCGTTTTCTATCAGGTAGGGATAGTTGCTCACCAATGCAGAACGAGCCTTCATGCAGCATGCAGCGTCAAATGCACAAATAATATTGCAGATAATATCGACATTGTTGTTTCATTTGCGCCCACCCACATCGTAAAAGTTAACAATGAATTTCTCGATAATTATATGCTTTCGATGTAAGTTATTGTCGTTATTTTTAAGAGCTCTGTTATTTTATGAGCACAATATTGCACCAAATGACTCTAACTCCAAAGAACTTTTTTGAAGGAAGATCGTTGCATAAAATCTCTCATGATTACATTATGCTACATCATTGGCAGTCTCACAGTCATTGCAACAATAAACGGATTACTAACGAAATTCATTCGACAGGGAAAGTTGTCTAGTTGAACACTAATGCATATATTAGGTCCGGTCGCGGAATACGTTTCGAAACTATTCAACGCTAAATAGGCTTTCATAGGAATATTTAATAAACAAGTTTCACATACCATCGATTAAGCCGGGAAAATAGAATTACAAGTCCGCCATACAACCCATTTCGATGGAGCTTCTGGATGAGTAATTGGAAGATGAGTCAAGTTATGACTAAACGATTGAAAACATCTTTGCATTCGATTCAGTTTTATTAATTGAGATAATGTTATTTTGTAATCCAACTTTGAACTCAGTGTACTCAATCTTAACCGATTATAGCGCAATGACTTACGTTCGACAAGAAAAGTTATCTCATTTGTTGCTGCGTTCGAAAAGGACGAAGAAAGAGTAACAGACTACTAAAGAATGACTCATTACGAAAGGTAATACGTATTACCACAAAGTGCTTTTATTGTTTACAATTAATTGTGTCTTTGTAATTATTTATATTGCGTTATATTCGTTGATATTTAGTTATATGTGTTCATTTTGTATTTCATACTCATTTGAACTGTTTTCATGCAATAAAAGAATAAATATATCGGTCGTATTACAAGCAGCAGTTGTTTATGTTACAAATATCACACGTTTGGGTTCCATGACAGTTTGCACATCTGTAAATAGAACAAAAATCAACATCTACCACATGCGGGGTTTGCAAAAATCGCTCTCGATAGATAACGAATAACGATAAAAGAAAGGCAAAAACTGTTCCGAATCATAACAAGCCATGATAACAAATTTATCAAACTTGTATACAAGTGCGAGAAAACAGAATCGGATAGGCAGCTTCCACACAGAAGTGATGGTTTTCGCTCATTTTGTGTTGGGGACCGCATAGCTGTGTAGAACAAGTTGAAATGCATCATCAGAACAGAGTTTTGAGCTTTTAAAAGAAATTTATCATAAGGTACAGTCTTTCGAATCAGTTCTTTATCATGCCAGCTGGCGAAAAAAAAATCTCTTGTACTATGCTACATATCGTATATGTATACCGACATGATAAGTGAGAGACTTTTTCATCCTCGGAATCAAACCCTGACCACATGCTATCAAAGTGTAAAGTCGGCCACATTACTTGTGGAACCTATCTTATTATATGTCTTATTTACCGCATTTATATAATTTGCCTTTATAATTTATCTTATTAATAAGACAAATATAACAAATAAGCCAAATGATATGGAAATGCTAATATCATCTTCCAAACTTGGACGTACAATAGAATTAGAGGCGAAAGTATAGAATTGATAGTTCCGTTAGGATACGGCAGGCATGAAGAATCGTTTTATATGAAGTCGATTTGAAAGCGAGCGGAGGGCAATATTTGTGAATTGGCACATATCACGACCCTCGCTCGCTAATTCTACCATAAACATGTACGTCCAAGTTTGGAAGATGATATTAGCATTTCCATATCATTGTAAATCGTTTAACTTCACGTAGAAGTAACACACGAAATCATTAATTTAGTGTCATATTTGTGTTATTTGTTCTATTTGGCTTATATGTTTTAATTATCTCATTTATTATCAATTGTTTATCTCAGGGTAATTACTAAACTTCCATTTTAAAATTCCCGCATATTTCCCGACTTTTTCCCGATATTTTTGAAAAATTCCCGATGCAATTTTGAAGATTTCAAATTTCTATTCTAATCTCAAAAAAATCCTGATTGATTATATTTTATTCAAAAAGTGCTTTTAATTTTCGTTTCCTGACATAAATTTACTTAGTTTTATTGTCGCAGCCAATTCTTTAGCTAATTTATGCTCAATTTTTAAGGCCTCTAAACATTTGAAAAGTGTGGAACAGCCAAAATTTATCCTTTACAGTTCTTTTGTCTATATGCAGACGAGCAACCGGGAAGAATAAATATGACTGTTACGCTCTTTTCAAATGTTGGTCTATAGTAAACCTTTAAATAAAGTGAAGAAGCCGTTGAGAGAATAAGCATTTTTGCGTCTGCCAATATTTTTTTCATCCATCTTCTTCCAGCCCTAGGCTGGCTCATCTCTTCTGCTGCAAACCACTTTAATAAAAATAATAATTATTAAAACCTTCATGCTCTTCATTGCTTATTACCCATCTCTATTTTTTTCCTCAATCTATTTTCAGTTTTTGAGGCTTATTTTACTTTGACCATTGATGTATTATTGTTTAGTTTATTTCTACTACAGTGTCGACCTGATTTTGTCACTCCCCGATTTTGTCTACCCCCGATTTTATCACGTTTTCGACCCGATTTTATGACGTCCCGATTTTGTCACGTTTTCGACCCGATTTTGTCACCCCAAAAATTTTAGCCTTTCTTTTTATTTGTGAATGATACCGCAAACAACAATGATTTTCATGAAATAAATTTTACCGCATGAAATTTTCTATGAAAAACTTTTCAGTACCTGCGAAGAATCTTGTAAGCATTTTCAACAAGAAATAACGAGTACCGTTCACGCATTTTGTCTTTTCAAGGCGTAAACTGATTCATATATGTAAATTAAATGAAAAAATTGAAAATATTTTTTTCCCGATTTTGTCACATGCCCTATTTTATCACCCCAAAATTCACCAGGGGGGTGATAAAATCGGGATATTACTGTATTGCTACCTACACATTCTGATTTTATTATGGCATCATTCTCCAGTCCTTCCTTAATCCTCTTGCTGGTTTATGATCATCTAAATCATTAATCTAAAACACTTCTTCTGCACAGCGTTACCATGTGTTAAAATTAAGATGGTAACAACGAATGACCAGAGATTGTTGAGAAGTGTGCCTTGAATTGGACATAATTGGAAATACTCGACCAATGTCGACAAGTCTCCAGACAAAACTCGAGTAGCTTTCAAGAGAATATCGATAAAGCATCTTCAGGAATCCACAAACTGCAACGAAATGCAATTTAGCTTTTGGAGATATCTATGGTCTCAGAAACCTGCCGAAGCGTATGTGGCATGTTGCCTTCCATCATCACTACCGAGGGCTCTAGACATTAGAGAATTCTGATTTCAATATCATTTTCATTATACATTCGACAAAGTCGAAAATAGTTTTAAACGTTACGTGGAAAAACATATGCATTTAAAATAGTAAATAATGTTTTTTTATGCTATACAATACAAAAATTATACCAGGGCTGGTAGCGCTCAATGCCGCTCAAAATAGTGACTTTAGTGACCAACACTGTCGAAAAAAGGAACCAACTAGTGACTTTCAATTCCGCAAAATTATGAATTGCCATAACATTATTTAACAAAACCGATGAAAAGAAATGTGTGTGCTTATTTAGTGCAATGTCTTCTCTTGTAATGAATTATTTAATTCCATTACTTTGCATTTTTTACAAGTATACGTATGTCGAGTGTCGACCTCAACAGTAACAGTAATTGCGTCCTAAGTCTCTCAAGTCGAGTCAAGTATGAGACACTGATGGAATTAAATGGGATAGATCGTCTTATGACTAATGAAATTTGATGAATTTGTTTTATTTCATTAGCTTTTATATTTATTTTTATATTTAAGGCAAGTCATATAAAATAAGGTGCAATAATGTTCTATATGGGTTCGAACTTATTCGGAAAATCTTTGCTTGTGTGAAAATGGCACTTTTTTATGATAGAAATTTATTTAAATAATGTTTTGACATAGATTTAATTTGACTCACAAAGTTTATAAATCTGAAATCCAAGAATTATTACGAAACCTAAAGGATTTTATTCAAAATTTCAAAAATCTCAAACAAGAACCCCAAAAAAATATTTTAAGTTCTTTTTAGAGGAATGTATTCAACCGTCTGAGACGAGTTTAGTACTTTTCATTTAACTCCACTACGTTTTGTTATCTTTGCAGATACGTATTTCGACCGCAACTGTGTGGTCGAAATACGTATCTGCAAAGATAACAAAACGTAGTGAAATTAAATGGAAAGTACTAAACTCGTCTTAGAGGGTTCCAAACAAGAAGTTCGAACTACCAACCGGTGAGACAATCTCAAAATAATAAAAATCTTAAAAAATTCACAATTTTCTTGATATAATATCCAAGGTTTATGCAGTTTCGAATGTATCAATTGTCGTCAGAATCATGAGCTGTATCAAGTATACAAAGAAGAAAATATTGTGAATCGTATAAAATACGGCAGACTCCAGTGGTCACTTAGTGCGAATGTCGGAAGAAAGAATAGCAAAAACAATATACAACGGAGAATCAGATAGGGACCGGCGACTTCGTGGAAGGCCACGAACACGCTGGCTGCACACGAGGGAATCGGACCTGGGGACCCTCAACGTTCAGGGAAACTGGAGGAGCATCGCCCAAGACCGACGATTATGGAGCTCTATAATACGCTAGACATAGGTGTATCGACGCTGTAGCCAACTAGGCATCCAGATAGGTAAGAATTTGTGAACAGCTTTCGGGCCAAAAATTACAAATTGGTCATTTTTTCTAAATCCGTCATGAATTTGAATTCCGCAACGATGCTATTAACGAAACCTAGTCACTAGTTTCAAAATAGTTGAAAATAGTGACTTTTTCCGAGAACAATTGACTTTAGTGACATGAGGTCGAAAAATAGGACCTTTTAGTGACTGACCCGAAAAAAGTGACCAAGTCACTAAAAAGTGACCCCCTACCAGGCCTGTTATACATGATGTAATGAAAAGAACAACTGATGACTTTTTTCCCGATTTTTTGTATAATTTTGAGAAATTCCCTACTTTCTCCCGCATTTCCCGCATGGACTTTCAATTCCCGCATTTCCCGACTCACTGGCCACCCTGTATCTCATCCCATTCCTATATTTGATTTAAATTTATACATTTGGTGTTTTTGTGCTTACAAATAGGAAAGCACTTTATTCTAATGACACGCTAGATAAAAAGTTGACGGACTTTCGCTCTCGTCGCTTCTTTCCTGCCGTGCGCCACGAGAAAATATGCTGTTGGCTGGAAAATAGTAGGTCCACGAAATTTGTGGAATGTTCCTACAAAATTTCATGGACCTAATATTTCCCAAATTTGAATAAAGCTCTAAATACTGAACTATTGTAGAACTGAAATTTTCGCTTCTTAGTACATCTCTCCGATGATTTGAAGCACAAAGGAACCGAATTTCGCAAAACCCAACTGACAAAAGGTTTGAATTTTTCCAACGATCATTTTGATGTAATAAAAAGTATATGTGACCGCATTAAATTTTGAAGAAAAGTCGTTGTACTTCAACCCAGTTTTCCAAATTCCATACAAAAAATAACATTTCGGGAGAGCAGCCATCAGCATATTTTCTTGTGGCACGCGGCAGGAAAGGAGCGATGAGAGTCCGTCAACTTTGTACCTAGCGTGACACTAGAAAAAAAGCGTATTCCTATTTGTGAACACGAAGATACCAAAAATTATATATTATATATTGAAATCAAATATATGAATAAGATCCTCCTGGAATTCCTCCAGAAGTTTTTTCAGCAATTCCTCCGGAAGTTCCTCCAGGAATTCCTCCGGAAGATCCTCCAGGCCAGGGATTCCTCCGGAAGTTCCTCCTGGAGTTCCTCCAGAAATTCCTCCGGAAGTTCCTCCAGGAATTCCTCCGGAAGTTCCTCCAGGAATTCCTCCGGAAGTTCCTCCAGGAATTTCTCCGGAAGTTCCTCCAGGAATTCCTCCGGAAGTTCCACCAGGAATTCCTCCGGAAGTTCCTCCAGGAATTCCTCCGGAAGTTCCTCCAGAATTCTTTCGAAATTTCTCCTTCGGAAGTTCCTCCAGGAATTCCTTCGAAAGTTCCTCCAGGAATTCCTTCGGAAGTTCCTCCAGGAATTCATTCGGAAGTTCTTCCAGAAATTCCTTCGGAAGTTCTTCCAGGAATTCCTTCGGAAGTTCTTCCAGAAATTCCTCCGGAATTCCCCCGGGAATTCCTCCGGAAGTTCCCCCGGGAATTCCTCCGAAAGTTCCTCCAGGAATTCCTCCGGACGTTCCCCCGGGAATTATTTCGGGAATTTCTCCGGAAGTTCCCCCAGGAATTCCTCCGGAAGTTCCCCCGGGAATTCCTCCGGAAGTTCCCCCGGGAATTCCTCCGGAAGTTCTCCCGGGAATTCCTCCGGAAGAGTCCCGGAAGTTTCCCGGGAATTCCTCCGGAAGTTCCGCTGGGAATTCCTCCGGAAGTGTCCCTGGGAATTCCTCCGGAAGTGTCCCTGGGAATTCCTCCGGAAGTGTCCCTGGGAATTCCTTCAAAAGTTTCTTTGAAAACTTCCAGAGGAATTCCCGAGGGAACTTCCAGAGGAATTTCAGGAGGAACTTCCAGGAGAATTTCCGGAGGAACTTCCGGAGGAATTCCCGGAGGAACTTCCGGAGGAATTCCCGGAGGAACTTCCCAAGGAATTCCTGGAGAAACTTCCTAAGGAATTCCTGGAGGAGCTTCCATAGGAATTCCTGGAGGAGCTTCCGAAGAAATTCCTGAAGGAACTTCCGGAGGAATTCCTGACGGAACTTCCGAAGGAATTCCTGGAGGAACTTCCGAAGGAATTCCTGGAGGAACTTCCGAAGGAATTCCTGGAGGAACTTCCGAAGGAATTCCTGGAGGAACTTCCGAAGGAATTCCTGGAGGAACTTCCGAAGGAATTCCTGGAGGAACTTCCGAAGGAATTCCTGGAGAATCTTCCGAAGGAATTCCTGGAGGAACTTCCGAAGGATTTCCTGAAGAAACTTCCGAAGCAATTCCTGGAGGAACTTCCGAAGGAGAAACTTCCGAAGGAATTCCTGGAGGAACTTCCGAAGGAATTGCTGGAGGAACTTCCGAATGAATTCTTGGAGGAACTTCCGAAGAAATTCCTGGAGGAACTTCCGAAGGAATTCCTGGAGGAACTTCCGAAGGAATTCCTGGAGGAATTTTCAAAGAAATTTCTAGAGGAATTTTCGAATGAATTCCTGGTGGAACTTCAGAAGGAATTTCTGGAGGAACTTCCGAAGGAATTCCTGAAGGAACTTCCGATGAAATTCATGGAGGAACTCCTGAAGGAACTTCCGAAGGAATTTCTGGAGGAACTTCCAAAGGAATTCCTGGAGGAACTTCCTAAGGAGAAATTTCCGAAGGAATTCCTGGAGGAACTTCCGAAGGAATTCCTGGAGGAACTTCCGAAGGAATTCCTGAAGGAACTTCCGAAGGAATTCCTGAAGAAACTTCCGAAGCAATTCCTGGAGGAACTTCCGGAAGAACTTCCGAAGGAATTTCTGGATGAACTACCAAAGGAATTCCTGGAGGAACTTCCGAAGGAGGAACTTCCGAAGGAATTCCTGGAGGAACTTCCAAAAGAATTCCTGGAGGAACTTCCGATCAAATTCCTGGAGGAATTTCCGAAGGAATTCCTGGAGGAACTTCCGAAGGAATTCCTGGAGGAACTTTCGAATGAATTCCTGGAGGAACTTCCGAATGAATTCCTGGAGGAACTTTCGAACAAATTACTGGAGGTACTTCCGAAGGAATTTCTGGAGGAACTTCCGAAGGAATTCCTGGAGGAACTTACTTTATTTTCCGTCTTAGTCTTATCTATCTTATTTATCTTATTTGTCTTATTTGGCTTATTTGTTTTATTTGTCTTATTTGTCCACTTACACCAGCACCACTGTTATCACACAAATACTTTTCAAAGCTTGTGTGGAAACCTTGTACAGAAATCTTCTCACGATATTTTCTAATGTTGTTCTAGAAACGGCTCATGTTGTCATTTTTCAAAATCAGCTGGAGTTTGCTGCTATTCTCTCGCCGAACCACTGCATGAGGGATAAATTTCTTTCCCATTGTTGCCAATTCCTTTTGTTCTCCGTTCACGGCAAATTCTAAAGCAATTGTAAGCTGTATAATGATGAAATAATTTTGGCGACACTGACAGCATCATTCTGGCGCGCTGAATTGGGCGATTTTCTCTCTCAGAGAGTGCTATCACGTGCTTTTTTAACGGAAAACCCTTCCCTCAGACCTTAACGACGCAGCGGAGAACAACGTCGGGTATGTGTGACGAAATCGACGGAACGATTGGTTCGACGAAGAGTGCAGACAGATTCTGGAGGAGAAGGACGCAGCGCGTATCGATGGAAGCAGAGACAACAGACTCGCCTTTTCAGGAGAAGAAACGCCACCTAGAAGAAGTGCGAGAAGATGGGACAGCTGTGCCGTTCTCAAGAAATACGCAAGTTCTATCAGATGCTTAACGCATCCCGGAAAGGCTTCGTGCCGCGAGTCGAGATGTGCAAGAATAAGGATGGGAGCATCTTGACGGACAAACGTGTGGTGATCGAATGGTGGAAGATCCTGAAGTGTTGGGATTCGAGGAACCTTTGTTAACAACCGGATTGTGTTTATGTCACTAATGGCCGACAAAGATGTAACGCAGTTATCGAAAATAAATGATTCGCTATGAAATATCGACGAATTCCTCCGGGAGTTTCTCCTAGAATTCTTCCAGAAGTTCCTCCAGAGAATCCTCATGAAGTTCCTCCAGGAATTCCTTCGGATGCTCCTCCAGGAATTCCTCCGAAAGTTCCTCCTGGAATTCCTTCGGAAGTTCCTCCTGGAATTCCTCCGGAAGTTCCTCCAGAAATTTCTCCGGAAGTTCCTCCTGCAAATCCTTCCGATTTTCCTCCGGAAATTCCTGCTGGAATTCCTCCAGAACTTCCTCCTGGAATTCCTCCGGAATTCCTTCAAGAATTGCTGCGGAAGTTCCTCCTGGAATTTCTCCGGAAGTTCCTCTTGGAATTTCGCCGGAAGTTCCTCCTGGAATTTCGCCGGAAGTTCCTCTTGGAATTTCGCCGGAAGTTCCTCCAGGAATTTCTCCGGAAGCTTTTCCAGGAATTCCTCCGGAAGTTCCTCCGGAAGTTCCTCCTGGAATTCCTCCGGAAGTTCCTCCTGGAATTCCTCCGGAAGTTCCTCCTGGAATTCCTCCGGAAGTTCATCCTGGAATTCCTCCGGAAGTTCCTCCTGGAATTCCTCCGGAAGTTCCTCCTGGAATTCCTCCGGAAGTTCCTCCTGGAATTCCTCCGGAAGTTCATCCAGGAATTCCTTCGGTAGTTCATCCAGGGATTCCTCCGGAAGTTCATCCAGAAATTCTTCCGTAAGTTCCACTCGGAAAACTTCCATAAGTTCTCCTTGGAATTGTTTCGGAATTACTTCCAGGAATTCCTCCGTAAGATACTTCTTATCTGAGAGGGACTTACGGAGGAATTCCCGGAGAAAATAACGGAGGAATTCCTGGGGGAACTACGGTAAGAATCTTCCGGAGGAATTTCTGGAGCAACTTTCGGAGCAACTTCCAGAGGAATTCCTGCAGCAACTTCCGAAAGAAACCCTGGAGTAACTTCTGGAGAAACTTACGGGGGAAATCCTGGAGGAACTTGAGAAGGAATTTGTGGAACTACTTCCGGAGAAATTCCTGGAGCAACTTTCGGAGGAATTCCTGGCGAAAATTACGGAGGAATTTCTGAAGCTACTTCTGGAGGAATTCCCGGAGCAACTTTCAGAGGAACTTCCGGAAAAATTCCATTCCTGGAAGAGCCACCGGAGGAATTCCTGGAGCAACTTCCGGAGGTATTCCTGGAGAAAATTACGGAGGAATTCCTGGAGCAACTTAGGAAGGAATTCCTGGAGCAACTTAGGAAGGAATTCCTGGAGCAACTTAGGAAGGAATTTCTGGAGCAACTTAGGAAGGAATTTCTGGAGCAACTTAAGAAGGCATTCCTGAAAAAAAAATACGGAAGAATTCCTGGAGCAACTTCAGGAGTAATTCCTGAAGCAACTTCCGGAGGAATTCCTGGAGCAACTCCCGGAGGAATTCCTGGAGAAAATTACAAAGAAATTCCTGGAGCAACTTATGGAGAAATCTCTGGAGCAACTTCCGGAAGAATTCCTGGAGCAATTTGCTGAGGAATTGCTGGAGCACCGGGTCCCCACAAATCTTATGTACGAAAACCATTTTTTTTTGTACATTTTGGGGCCCCCACATGCTGTCGGCCCCGGGGCCCCCTTCCGGCTAAATCCGACCCTGTATGTTACAATACACAAATATAATAAATCTTCTTTGTAACAAATTTAGTTAGAGTAGGTCGCAGTAATGGGTTAATTCTCACGAATCAATAGGTAACATGTTATTTCTATAGGGTAGAGAACCATTTGGGCAGCACCCCCTATTCCAGTCCGCATATTATCACCCGAACAACTTTATAGAAGACGGCAACATCCTCAATCTCACAGATTACGAAATCACCTTACAAGTAATTCTCATACACTAAGCGTTTTCATCCAAGCGTTTGAACTTAAAACTAATTCTGCTTCAACATTGAATATTACCTGGGACGGGACTTGCAAAGAGGAAAAAATGTAACTTCATCTGCAACCAGCAAGCGCTTGGTAAAAACTTTCAACTATCACTCCGTACCATCGGATTCCCGGAGGTTTCTTCAGTAAATTGTCCCGAGATTTTTTTGACTTTCGAAACTAACTTTATAAATCAAGTCATTTGGTAGGAAATTTCAAAAGAATAGTAACATGTATCTATTATGCTCTTAGGCGCTTGAAATTTTGAAATTGAATCACTTGAATAACAACATTCTTGAGAATCCGGCTCGAAAAATACCTTTTAACCGATTTATGCAGCATAATAACGAACTTGCGTTACAAGGCAAACCGGAATTATTTTTACTTTAATGAGCCTGTATTGTCTTTTCAAATCGCACAATAATGTAAAAATAAAAATAATTTTTAATATCCTGTTTATGTACCTTACAATGTTACAATCACCTCAAAGATAAACCGAGTTGTGACACACTTGAAGCTAGAAAAGCAAGGATTTCTCCCATAAACAAGAATATGAGTAGAATAGCGTAGCAACTACTGAAGGATATTCATGCGTGGTTCGATTCCAACGTACCCTTGATATATTAAGGCTGATGAAATTCTAGAGACTGTTTCATTAGTTGCGCCTTGATTCACATCGATCGATTTTGATCAGAACATTATTTTCTACAACGTCCAAAACGATTCACAGGTGGCCGTTATTGATAAACAAAACCCCATTGTGATGACGAAGTCTATTTTAAATTTTCCCTTTTCCGCATTTTCATTTCTCTGGTCGTTTGAGGTTATGTATGCAAGGAAAACCCCTTGGTGAAATTTTCCACGTTTCCACTCTTTTTTTCCCAAGGAGACTTACCTCGTTACGGAATCTGTTACGTCGCTAGTGATGACGGCCACTGGCATCGAAACCAACCACAGTTTGATTCAATATTCAACGTTTTTACTGCACCGATTATTGTTGTTGTTAGCACGTATTCTTTTTAACCCGGAATCGATCACGTCCCAAAGAAAATCAAATTCGCGCACAAACACAGCAATAAATTAGCTGAAATGCGCCGCACACGCGTTTCCCCGTGGGAACAAACCGACCGACGAAATTTTACTACGACCGTCCGCTCAAGCGGTTGCGAACGAAATGAAACGAAAAAGACGAACAACGAACGGAACGGATGATTATTTTCCCACAAGCTTTGTTTCGTTCTCACTTTTCACCCTTTCCCGAGGAGACCAACAGACACTGTTTTGCTGACCACTACGTTTGCAGCTGGCTGGCGTTGATAACGATGGACGCCGGACGCGGTGTGCGATGAGACTTTGTGCGAAGTCGGGGGCACCGCGGAAGCCGCATACGGTAATGATGCAGAAAACTGCATCGTAACCGGTGTGGGATGCACTTTTTTGACAGATGATAAGTTTGTTTTTGTTACGAATTGAGACCATGGGTCATCTGTGGAACATAAGTTGTTGCTGCGGTATTCGTGCAGGTGTACACGGGTAGATCAAACAACCCAAATTTTGAGTTGTTTTCGATCTGGCGTCTCTTGCATTCCATCATTTGATGTCAAAAACAGAGAAAGAAAACCACCCAACGATAGACGAATCCAAGTAAAAATAATAAGAAGACACACGACGGTGTTAACTTTGACAGATCCTACTGCACAGCATATGAAGATCATTTTAAAATGCTTATAATAAATTCTAGACAAATTAGCTGGCCAACCAGTGGAGAATGTTGAAAGCTTCCAATATCTTGGTAGCCAAATGGCGTCAGACGGCGGTACCAAGATCGACATAGGCGCACGGATCAAGAAAGCAACCCGCATAATGAAAAACGACATGCCATGCAGTCCAAATTGCATATGCGTTATAAGATATATTGTCACTATTCACTTCATTGTTGGCATACAATTTTAAGCTTGATTCACCATACCAAGCCTACATCAACACTTACTGTTAATACATAACATGCTGTCGATGTGTAATTATATAGTTCTTGAATTGTACATCTACCAACTTATGTATGGTTCATCGAATATTTTGTTCGAAAAAACGACCAGATTTAAATGTTAATTATACTTAACCGCCCATTACTCATATGGTAGATTGGCCGTTTACCATCTGAGCTACTGTTGAAACAGTATATGAGACTGTCCATTTATAGTTAACTACTATAAAGACCATCGGTACAATACCACTTATTCTCTTCAATTATAACAGATGCGGTCTACGTATGGTCCATGATTATGCGGGAAGGGCTGCCTTTGCAAATTTAAGAAATATCTGGAATAACAGGCAGATAAGTGAACGCACCAAAATACGAATTTTCAACTCTAACGTAAAATCTGTGCTGTTATACGCTAGTGAAACATGGTGTGTATCAGTGGAGAACACTCAACGGCTGCAGGTGTTCATCAACAGATGCCTGTGGTATATAATTCGGGCCTGTTGGCCCCAAAACTGGATCTCAAACAACTCCAAACAGCTCCATTGTCGTTGTCACCAGAGGCCGACAGCAACAGAAATTCGAGATCGGAAGTGGGGCGGGGTCGGCCACACTTTATGTAGGGGTGGAAAAGGAATCTGTGAACAAGCACTAGACTGGAACTCAGCGGGACAATGCAGCAGAGGCAGACCCAGAGGCTCATGGCGGCGAAGCCTCAATAAAGAAATAAAAGAAGTCGACCGAAATCTAACCTGGCAACATGTTAAAGCGATAGCCGGGCAACGCTCAGGATGGAGATCTTTCAAGTCGGCCCTTTGCACCACCGGAGGTGTACAGGTTCCATAAAAAAAGACAAATTTTAATTAAAAATTGATTGATGTACGAAAACTGATGATGTACGTAAAAGTTCCGAACTGTATGATAGATATATTTTTGGAAAATATACAAACAATTGAGATAAGCTTCCAAATATGTAATTCAGAACTTCAAAATTAGGACTTAATGAAATGAATTTAGTTTTGTGTTGTTTAAATATTATTTGGGTTAGATGGATTCAACCGTGTAACCGTGTGGAATCAAATGTGGAACTTATCATTCGTGCTTCAATCACGCCTGTCATCATTGAAATTCACAAAAAAATCAACACAACAATCATTCAAAATAGCCGGCCTTCTGAAAATCGTCGTCGGATTACAAAAATCTATTTTTACGAAGCAAAAGTTTTCAAAATCCCACTTCAATTGTAACAAATTCTATTCGAATCACAATGAGTGATGCCCGCCAGGATCCAGCTCTCCAACAGACCGCGGATGCAACCGGAGAAGACGAAGAAACGCTACTCACCCGTCATCGTCGAGAGAAGAAGGAACTGCAGGCCAAAATCCAGGCCCTGAAAAAGGCCAAGGTGGACAAGAAAAAGAAAAAAGAACAACAGGACGAAATCACTCGACTGGAAGCGGATTTGGAGAACCGACACGCTGAAGAGCTGAGTAAGTTGAATTCGTTGCTGATAAGCGAGAAGGCCGAGTCTTCAACTGCTGAAGTCGATGCCGAAGTGGGAGAGGAAAGTGAGACCGTAAAGCAACCGAAGGTATCGAAAGCCCAGCGGAGGCGGGAAAAGAAATCACAAGAGGATAAGGAACGGGAAGCACAGATTAAGGCGGAAGAGGCGCAAAATAAGAATTCTCCGCGAATTTTGGAGGATAAGAAGATTGCCGAGCTGCTGGCAAAACGCGGATTAATCGGATACTCGGTTCCTGCCGATGGCGATTGCTTGTACAATGCCGTGAAGCATCAGCTGGCTCGGATAGGCGTTCTAAACTACGAGACGGCCGATCTGAGGCAGATGACGGCCGACTACATCGAGGACAACAAGGACAGCATTATTTTCTACATGACCAATCCGGACACGGGCGATATCCTGAACGAGGACGAATTTCGCAAGTACTGCTATCAGGTTCGGAACACCAAAGCATGGGGCGGCGAGATCGAAGTCAAAGCCCTTTCCAGTGGACTGAAGTGCCCGATCGAGATCATCCAGGCCAGCGGGACTTCGCCAGTTCACGGGGAAGGCGAAGATCCAACCAGGAAGCTGGTGCTAACGTACCATCGGCATATGTATCGACTGGGGGAGCATTACAACTCGACACTGCCTGCGCCGGCTGATGGCGAGGAGGATGATGAAAATGAGGAAGTCGAATGATTCGTGTGGTGGTAGACCACTGATGTTTTAGGAATATTTAATTTGTATATGCTACAATCGAATGTCTTATAATAAAGCGTAAAGTAAATTATAGGAATAATTAGTCTAGTTTTGTCAATCATGTTTGAAACATGCTTTACAATAATTTAGCGATTGAAGTATATTGACACCGCCTGTAGTGGGGTCGCCATTGTCATTAATAGACGTATCAAACATAGATTATATTCTTCGTAAGAAACCAATGTTTTCGAAACCTTGGGAGCTTCTGTTGTAACAAATTTTGGACAATTCTCTTCTATTTTATTGCTGCCTACTTGTCTTTCCAGTGCAATGGGCAGCAAAGGAATTTGTTGAGAGCTGATCTTCAAATTCTAACTCGCAACAAATCCAAATTTTCCATAATTGGTGACTTCAATGCCAAACACCGTTCATGGAATAATGCTCAAAGCAATATTTATTACAAAGTATACAATTAATTGACACTTTGATGTTGCATGAAGAAGAAGAAGCAGAAAGATGATAATCGAAAAAATCTCCGCGGGAAACCATACGAAGAAGTTTTTAAAACTCTTTTCAAAAATTCTAAAAGCAATTTAATTAAAAACGGTAACCAGTACGGGGTTGGACTTTTCTTCTACTATATAATAAACACAATATTTCTTTTCGAAATTTTATTTTGTGATGTTACACTTAATACACAATATAAAGAAAAGTCCAACCGTAGGGCTTACCGTTTTTAATTACATTGCTTTTGGAATTTTTGTCAAGAGTTTTAAAAACTTCTTCGTATGGTTTCCCGCGGAGATTTTTTTGATTATCATCTTTCTGCTTCTTCTTCTTCTTCTTCATGCAACATCAAAGTGCCAATTTAGTTTTAACGGATTCAAGTCAGCTGTGTGGCCAATTGATAACTCATGCTGACTTTGACTCTGATCACCTTCCTGTGACGTTTGAAATCTCACAAGAAAAAATTAACAATCCAATCAGCTCTTCTTTTAATTATCATAGAGCTGATTGGGATTTATATAAAACGTATATCGATCAGTGGTGCGATTTCTCAATCTCAGTGACTGAAATTTGTTGAAATTGATACTGTTTGGTTGTACAGCTCCTAAAATCATCATTGACTACCCCCAAAAGATATTTTAGTTACTAGATAAAGATTGTCGCTGTCGTCGCTGTCCGGAACATCTTTTGCTGGCGAGGATAGGGGAGCTAAATGTCAAAGAAGGAAAATTCATACGATTTGACAGGTATGTACCACACATGTTTCGGACAGCAGAACAAAGGGAACTGAAGCGACAATCTTTATCTAGTAACTAAAATATCTTTTCTACCCCCTCAACCGAGTACCACTACAAACGGCTTACGAATAGCGTGAAAGGCGCTCGTGAAATACACTTTTGAGTGCATAGGAATAAGTACACCATTAGAAACGAAATAGCCATTGCGATAGCCGGTCAGGGACCGATATTTTGTAATAATATTAAGATAATAAATGTAGTAAATGTAGTGTAAAAATTGTAAATAAAGTGTTAGTAATGTGTAGTGTAATGTAATAAAAGTGTTGTAAAATAAACTATTGTGTCGTGTTGTGAAAAGACCGTATTCTAAAATCCACCCAACCGGAAGAAAATCCATCAACCCACTACCCATAAGTGAAACCAAATAAGGGGAATACATACAGTCCACCCGAATATCCACCCGCTGAGGGAGAACCACTCCGAGGTTCAACAGATACCATATCCTCTTCACACTCACTTCCTAACAGTGAAAACTGAAAATGGTTAGCAGCAACAATCAAAGAAAGAGTAAACAAAAGACCTTTTCTTCTCATTGCAAACGCAGCCCGCAGTGATAGTCCATTCAGTTCACTCGCTGCTGCGTGAATGCGACGGCCCTATAAAATGCATGGGTGAATACTATCACTAGAGCCCTATAAGAAGAGTAACGTCAAGTGTTACGTTTGACAGGTCTCCTGCTCGTTTGGAATGCGCATTTGTATGAAACTGACAGGCGATTCAGTTCCAATTCTGACACTTGACGACACTGTTATTATAGTCACTGTAACTATCACTTGAAGGACAATGACAGGAAATTTGTGTCAAATGATCATCAGCTTCAGCCCGCAGTTGGCAAACCGAGTAAGCTAATCTACTCCTGCTTTGTCTTACTGACTGAAAGACACCGTCATAGGCGAAGAGGAGCAGAGAAAAATACAAAACAAAAGAATCACACTTAGCAGGCATTGTTGATAAATTGCACCACTGATATCGATAGGAATTTTGATGTTGATATTCCTCTCGATACCAAAAGTGATATTGATAATGCTCTCGTATCTTTGACAAATTGAATTGTCAAATGTGAAATTAAATTCAACTCCATTATCATTGACGACGATCTTCAGCTACTGATCCGTCTTAAAAATGTGTGGCAAAGGCAATACCAAAGAAAAGTTCTTTGTTCGAGTTACACGCGATCCCGCGTTGAAAGTTATTTGGCGAGATTTCCAAAATGAAATTAAACAACGTTTCGCTATTCTGAGAAATGCCAACTTTGAGAATAATGTCTCGAAGTTGGATCCCAGTTCGAAACCCTTTTGGAAACTAATGAAAATTCTTAAAAACCTCAAAAGCCAATTCCAGCGCTTAAAGAGGGAAATAAAATTTTATTAATAAATGGCGAAAAGGCTCAAAAACTTGCTCAGCAGTTCGAGCATTGACGTCAATGGTTCGAGGGTGCCCATAATTTTAGTCTAAGCTCACTAGTCCAATTGAGGATCAGGTTACACGGAGCTTCGAAGACATTCTCAACCAAGAGAATGTTTTTGACCCTTCGTTGGGAACCAATTTGGATGAAGTATAAGATCTATTACCAGAAAATTTTAAAATATGAAAGCCCCGTTTGATGATGGTAGCTTCTACATATTTATCAAACAACTTCCTGAGCGCTCTTTATCCTTTTTGGTTACTTTGTTTAACAAATGTTTTCAATTGGCAAACCTACTTCCCAGATAAATGAAAAAACGCCAAAGTTTTTCCAATTTTGAAGCAGGACAAAAATCCAGCTGAGGCTTCTAGTTATCGCCCAATCCGATAAACGCAACATTTCGCACCTCACTGTGAGCAACCTTCGCTTTCACTTGCTCTTTCTTGACTGCCTCCTCCTTCCGGGAAGCAAGGTATTTCCGGCATTTGCGATGGAGGTGGCCGGGTGGCTTACAAAAATGACACGTTCGAGTTTCCTTCCGCGGCTTGTTTCCTGAACAATTCATTTGAGAACGCATAGCCTTATCGGGTTTTGCAGAGGCTCCGTCACGCTCACAACGGCTTTGGTATTCGTCCATAAAAAGAGCTTTCACGACGTCATTGAAATGTCGTCGTCTGACCTGTTATCTAACATGGAAACAATCCCGTGGAAAGACGGAAGAAGACTGCGTAAGAGCATACACTTTTTTGTGTTAAGATCCAGCCTCTTTCCGGCGGCATCTGAACGATCGAACAGATCATCGATTTCAATGAGGTGCTGTTCGAGATCGTGGCCGAGCGAATGTCTTTAGGACATCCGCCGAATATCTGAAATCTCATGGGCTGTATACTCACAAGTATGTCCCGACAAAGACAGTAGCTCTCGTAATACATAGGCGATGCACCAAACATTCGGTTTAGTATCGTCTCTTTGGCTTCGTTTCGTCTGTCAATCAAGATTTTATTTGTGTGATTGATAGCCTACTATTTGAAAGTCGATTGCTATGATTGGAAGTTCAAAATTTATTCAAATAATTCATGCTTTTATTCAGTATTTTCGTTTATTATTCTAATGCAATCTGCTACTACCACAACTCGAACCGAACGACTTGTCTTCTGGCTGACTGCAACGGTTCGGATGGTTCTGGTACTGCTGATACAGTAGCTGTAGGTTGACTGAGACCGCATGAATCCAAAAGTATACTGAGCGGGATTTGAGTACACTTGTTTTGCGCTGTTGATGCTACCCGCATGGAAGAATATCTAAAAGCGAACAGGAATCTACCTCGAAAAGACTTGGGCCCGTATAATAGTACTTTCGGCTTTTTTAAAATTGTGTGTGTATCTACCGGTGCACTCGTCGAAACGGTTCAAATCAAGACAAAATTTTTCAAAACGACTTATCTGCTTTTGTAAACAAAGATTCAAACGACGATTTGACGAATCTGATAGCTCTCGCGAGCAAACTAACACCATCAATAGGTAGATGGGGGCTTCCGCTACCTGTTGATGGTGTTGGTTCGGGAGAGCTATCAAATTCGTCAAATCGTCGTTTGAATCTTTGTTTACGAAAAGATAAGTCGTTTTGAAAATTTTGTCTTGAAATGCTACGCGCCGCGCCATCTTTTTTACTCTATCATTCGCATCGCACGCGCACCGTACACTGTACCCTTCCCATCCGTTCACGGCAACTTGCCGTAAAATTCGAGCGGAAAATACCACCCGTGAAAACAGATGCGCAGATTCGTGGGCGGAAATGATAGTGACTAAGCGACAGTGCAGTGGACATCGGCATTTTAACCCATTGGTATAGTTTAATTCGCGAATCGGACCGAAGCCTAAGCGTTCACATTTCAGACACGCTACGTCTGAATATTCTGCCGCAACCTCGGGAGAAAAATACCAGCCATCAACACCGATGCGAACACTCGTAGGAAGGATCGTGACCCAAGCGACAATGCAATGGAGAGCACCACATCGGCGGGACAACAAGACTCATCATCCAAGGCCTCTTCAGCTGACTCAGGCGGTATTACTATGATCGTTCTATGGGTACACCGTATACCGTGGGGTACACCAAGTCAGTCGTTGAGAAAAAGAAACCGATTCTCCGACGATAAGGACCGGGTTGACTGTGCCCTGCGTGATAGCCCATTACTAGCAAACATTCCGTGTATTGATGCACATGTATCCGATTACCCACTATGTACCGTAGTTAGTTGTCCCCAATTTATATTTTTGTTATAATTATCACTCTTATAAAAATAAATAATAAAAAAAGCTGTGTTTCATGAAATTTTATGTAAATATCAACAGAGAAAAGAAAAAGAAGAAGCAACATGGTACCCACATCTAGGAGAAGTCTAGAAGACCCGTGGTATTCGAGTCTAGAAGATATCGAGGTAATATCTAAGAGACCACTCCTGTCATATCCCTATCGGTTCAAACGGTCTACTCGTCTAAAATTTGAGGTAGACACCGGTTTAAACGGTTGTTGCATTTGAGGCGGATTTGAGGTCTGACAGGTTCTAGAAATCGACCAAAAATATCTAGGAGACTAATTTTTTGTCTCAGAGATATCACGGAGATTTCTAGAAGAACTTTCCGAGCAGGAGTTGTTCTGATTCATACCGTTTCTTCAGTTGATTGCAGTGTGACCTAATAAGGTTCCGCTTTTCCGGTAGCCACACGTTGTCGATGACTCGACCAATCCGTTCTAGTATTGCTTTTGCATTGAAACTTTTCGTTTCGTCACTGAACCCATTGACACTTGTCTTCAGCGACTGCTTCCGCGATATAGCATTTGCACATTTTATTCACTCATACATCCATATTTCTGTCAAAATGTGCATTTGACAATTAAATTTTCAGCTAAAGCTCTATTTTTGACACCGGTGCACTCACACAATCAATCGACATCAGTTGTCAAAAATCAGGAGTACCAACTTAACCAGTATCTCCTTGTCGCCGAGTCTGGCGCTGAGTGCTCAGCGCGGAAACCCAAAGGTGGGAATAAAATTTTGGGGCTTATGCGCAATACTTGACCGGGTTCCCAGGACCAGGTATTGTTTCGATGTACTTTCGTCCAAACCAAGGTGAATTCAAACAGGTGTAGCAGTATGCCAAATACATGATTCAGCCATCTTGGATTTTTATATGGGGCAGCCACCGAGTTTGTTTATGTTTTGCACTGAAAATGAATTTTTCACCCCCGCGCTAGTCTCTCCCATCTACTGTCGAAGTGAGTGAACCCTGCTATAAGAACCCTGGTCCAAACCAGCTCTTCTGCATAGTAGTTTCATTGCTTTCGTGCCATGCTTATGATTCAACTGAATTTCTTGCTTTGATTCAGCTTGCTTGTAGAACGAAGTTGGTGGTTTCAGTAGATCTAGTGATGTCCTTAGTTTTCTTCCCAGTAACAGTTCTGCTGGTGACTTCCCTTCAGGTGCGCTACGACAAGGAGTTGAGTGGTAGCACAGAAGAAAAGTGTCAATACACACAAAAAAAATAGTTGGTAAAAGTCAAAGAAACGTTAGTAAAGTTGAGAAAATTCGTTAGTGATTTTCAGTAGAAAGTATACGACTGTTAAATCTACAAGCGCAAGAATGTCACATCGGTAAGAATTGTCACAGGAGTTGACTTTTGGAAATGACATTTTCCTCTCAAAACTAAATGTGTATTTTACTTTCGAATTAACAGTTTAGCTTTCAAAATAACAAGTTATGCGCGCTTTCAATTTGAGTCTAGTATGTCAGTAGTAGCATGTCATTTTACGTATTCAAAATAAATATTCCGTTTCGTTTCATTTATTATTTTTATTCAAAAAAACTATATTTATATACAATAAGAAAAAACAATTTAAAAATAATTATACATATAAAATATATAAAAATCCATCCCAAACGTGAACAACGAAACCGATCGCAAACCTTCGCACTCCCAACATGAACACACTGAATCCATCACCTTCTCGATGAACTCCGGATCCCTCACCATTGGCAGCCGTTTCACGACCTCCTCCCCATCCTCCCGGCTCTGAATCACGGTCATATCCAACCCGTACATCAACGCCATCTGCAGCGCCAGCATCTTATTGTCCACTCCTCCGTTCGATACTGTCGACTTGTACTTGGCCAAGTATCGGATCAACTTCACTGTCGTTCCCTGTGGAAGCCCGCACTGTGTCGCCCAGTTAAACAAACACGTTGCCAACAGCACCCGAATCTTCTCGAACAAATCCAGCACCTGATGAAAATGCTTCGGCGGACCCAGCGCCCGATTCGTCGTCAGAACGTCCAGTTCTTTCGTTACGTCCAACACCCCCAGCAAATCCACGATTTTATTCAGCACTCCATCAGCCACAAGCCCATTCGTGTACGATGTGATCAGCTGTGTTATCTCGTGCGGCGCATCCGTGCACCAACTTACACCAGCCGCAGCCCGGGCTTGGAACAACTCCTTCAAGCTCGCAATTAGTGACTTTCTCCCATGGTAATAAAGCAATACTGCCACCAAGCCCCGCGGCAGCCCCGGATGATTCGGCATCTGCTGCTGCGCTGTGCAAAGCAATTCCAGCGCAATGTACTCGTTCAAATCGTACATATCGGATATAATCACACTCTCGTCCACCAGGTCCTTTGACAGAATAGTGTGCCCAAACTCAGGCAACGTTATTCCGTTCGTAATCCCGACTCGGATTGCCTCCTGGCTTTTGGCATTCTTCGGTGGATTTTGCAGCAGGGTGATGAGATTCTGCTTTATGCTTTCGCAGCAGCGCATCCAGACTGGCCACATTTTGTTCCTGCTGTTGCCCAGTGCTACTGCCGGACGCCGACAGGAACGACTCGATACTATTGAAGAGGTGCTTGAACGGGGTCCACATATCGTCCGGAGTGGCTGAAATGGAATGCAAATAACAATGGACTGTTACAAACATAACCCTACATAATGGGTTCAAAATTTCATCGCGAAAATTCTGGCAAAATAACACAACAATCTACAAACCTTTACTCAATAAATCACTGAATAAATTACGGTTCCGTAAACAGTCGTTTGGCAGTTTGCTCTTCACTTTTCAGCAGAATACGGCCGATGTCATCGTTGGAGATCTCTGAGCACTTGGACTGGAAAACGTTGAAAAATTGGCGCCGAATCGAATGACATTCAACATTTTTCATCCTTGTTGAGTATTTTTGTTGTTGTTGTTGTTTGACAGAAAGAATAAATTCGATTATTTTACTAATTTTGTTTTGATTGTTTTCACTGTGAAAACAACAATTTTACACTGGGATAAAAACATTCAAATCAAACATTTTGCATTCAATTCAAATATTATAGCACTAAAAATACCAAGATTCCCTTACTCTTAAAATAAAATGTAGAAAATGTAGAAATCCCAACTTTTTTTTGCTCTGTGCACGTACGTGTGAACGCTCTCGAGTGTGAATCAATACACTTCTCTTTATTTGTAAATTCTCTACACATTTCAAGACGAAGTGTGAGAAATGACCAACCCTGAAATGGAGATCCAAAAATTGTTTCAATTTCGCGACTGTTTCACTGAATGTTAACTCTTTTGATAGTCTAGGCAAAATAAAATTTGTGAACCGTTCATGCGCTGCTGGATTCAATTTCCTCATCAGCAATCGGACTTTCGCAGCATCGTCGAGTTTTTCTGCATCTTTGTCGAACAAATCCGCATACCATGCGTACCAAGAGTCAAAGGTACAGCCCTGCTCCGGATCATAAACGAACTGAGTGATGTTGCTAGAGAGCGAATCTAACTCAATTTCGTCCCTCGACAACTGCTGCTGTTGGAGGATTTGCATCAGCATCTGGTTGGAATTCTGTGATGCGGCTCCTGATGCCTGCTGTACAGTTGGATCCGCCATTATGCTGCTAACCTTAACTTTTCACTGCACACACGCGGTATTCTTGTTGACCGAAAAGTTAACTTTTCCCGACGGAATTTCGCGAAGCCGACACTGAATAAACTCGTCGCCACTTTGTTGTGATTCTTGGGCTGATGATTTACCCAACAAACAGATTTAAATCTTTGTTTAAAACTAATTATGATAACAATTTAAAAACGCGGTGTGGTTACTGTTGCAGTGGTGGTGAATGCACTCAATGAATGAATGTCTGTTGCTGTCGGCTGACAGATTGCTTCCTCTCGTTCTCGGTCCTCTCGCTCGGTAGACGTCAGTCACTCTGACAGATTGTGACAGACGATGAGCCCACCGTTAAATAGATGGTGCGTTTCAGGGTCGTAGGGTGGTCATCCCAACAAAAGATATTTTAGTTACTAGATAAAGATTGTCGCTGTCGTCGCTGTCCGGAACATCTTTTGCTGGCGAGGATAGGGGAGCTAAATGTCAAAGAAGGAAAATCCATACGATTTGACAGGTATGTACCACACATGTTTCGGACAGCAGAACAAAGGGAACAGTAGCGACAATCTTTATCTAGTAACTAAAATATCTTTTATCCCAACAGTTAAGGTGTTTATTAAGGTGACGATGTTCTGCTGCATAACGGACCTTGCTCAGTCCCCTCAGTCCGTTATATAAAAGGGTCTTGGTTCTCTTTGAAAGCCTTGAATATGGGCCATTCGGAACCATTTTGCATAGACTATCAAAATCGGCTTTCATTTTTAGACACTGTAACTGCCCGCAATAGCTTCTGGATCCATAAGCCTGGTAAGTAGCGGTCCAGTTAAAACACCAAGCAATATGCTCTTAAGACCTTAGATAACCTCCTGGGTCCCGTAAATAACATTTTGGCTGCAGGGAAATGTCATACTTTCGGAATATTTAAGTCAAGCAATGAGGTGATGATAACTATGAGGTCAAATTTTTAACAAAACAATTGCTTTTATTCAATAGTCATACAGAAAAACAATCAAATATTACGTTAGAGATTCTTTGATCTTCAAAACAGCATTTTGTTATTCCAAATGTATTCAATAATTCTTCTATTTCTGCATTATTTGAACTAAATCACTCTACTATGAACGGTTTCCAAGATAAATTTATTACGTCCTCAAACTCAACCTTAATCGTCCAGCGCCGCCTTCCGGCCGTTGGATTTCAGCTGCACGTTGAGTGACGACTTGCCATTGCAGGTCGCCTGTTGATCGCCGCCGGGGGACCCCTCGCCAGAGGGCTGCTCCGACAGGCCCGACTCCAACGAATGACGCGAACCGGACGAACTCTTTCGATGGCGGACGGGTTTCGTGTTGCCGGAGCACTTGGCCACGAACCGCAGTTCGGCCATGA